>NC_088797.1:114417893-115026464 GCF_011386835.1 Chrysemys picta bellii | reverse complement strand
GTGCTGCTAATGGGAGACGGGCTAAACGACATACATTAGGGTGTCTATACACCAATGCCAGAAGCCTAGGTAATAAAATGGAGGAATTGGAACTCCTGGTCCAAGAGCTGAAACCAGATATCGTAGGAATAACGGAAACGTGGTGGAATGACAGTCACGACTGGAACACAGGTATGGAGGGGTATGTGCTGTTTAGGAAAGACCGGAACAGAGGTAAAGGTGGGGGGGTGGCATTGTATGTCAATAGTGAAATAAACTGTAAAGAAATAATAGTGGATGGATTAGACAACTCAGAGTCCGTCTGGGCAATACTTACAATGGGTAATAGGACTTCTAGAGCCTCTCCGGGGATAGCGCTTGGAGTGTGCTATAGACCGCCAGGATCGACCCAGGATATGGATAAGGAACTATTTAATGTGCTTAGAGAAGTAATTAGCAATAGAAACTGTGTAATTATGGGGGACTTTAATTTCCCAGAAATAAATTGGGGAACAAACGCTAGTAGCAATAATAGGGCTCAGATGTTCCTAGATGTGCTTGATGATCAATTCCTCCATCAAGTGGTAGCTGAACCGACGAGGGGGGAGGCCATTTTAGATTTGATTCTGGTAAGTAGTGAGGACCTCGTTGAGGAAGTGGTAGTAGGGGACAATTTGGGCTCCAGTGATCATGAGCTAATTCGGTTTAAAATACAGGGAAGGAGTAACAGAATTAAGTCAAAGACTAGGGTTTATAATTTTAAAAAGGCCAATTTTAACAAATTAAGGGGACTGGTAAGGGAAGTGGATTGGGCAAACGTATTAATGGATTTAAAGGCAGAAGAAGCCTGGGATTACTTTAAGTTAAAGATGCATGAGCTGTCGGAGGCCTGTATTCCCAAAAAGGGAAAAAGATTACCAAGCAAGAGATTTAGACCGAGCTGGATGAGCGACCGACTCAAAGGGGCGATTAGGAAAAAACAGAAAGCGTACAAAGAGTGGAAGAGGGGAGGGATCAGTAAGGAAATGTACCAAAGTGAAGTCAGAGAATGTAGAGATAGAGTGAGAAAGGCCAAAGGCCGTGTAGAATTGGACCTAGCGAGGGGAATTAAAAGCAATAGTAAGAGGTTTTACAGCCACATAAACAGGAAGAAAGCAAAGAAAGAAGAAGTGGGACCGCTGAAGACTATTGCCGGAGAGGAGATTAAAGACAATCTAGGCATGGCGCAATATCTCAATGAATATTTTGCGTCGGTGTTTAATGAGGCCAATGAAGGGATTAGGGATACTAGCACCATTACAGAGGGGCGTTCGGGATGGGGGATTACCGTATCCGAGGTAGAAACAAAACTTTAACGCCTTAATGGGGCTAAGTCGGGAGGACCGGACGATCTTCATCCGAGAATATTGAAGGAATTGGCGCGGGAAATAGCGGGCCCGTTAGCGATAATATTTAATGAATCTGTAAACTCGGGGGTGGTCCCGTTAGACTGGAGAATAGCTAATGTGGTTCCTATTTTCAAAAAAGGGAAAAAAAGTGATCCGGGTAACTACAGGCCTGTTAGTTTAACATCTGTAGTGTGCAAGGTGTTAGAGAAAATTTTGAAGGAGAAATTAGTTGAGGACCTGGAGGGTAGTGGCAATTGCGATAATTTACAACATGGTTTTACGACGGGGAGATCGTGCCAAACGAATCTGATCTCCTTCTTTGAGAAGGTAACGGATTTATTAGATAAGGGAAATGCGGTGGACCTAATATACCTGGATTTCAGTAAAGCGTTTGATACTGTACCCCATGAGGAATTATTGGTTAAACTAAAAAACATGGGGATCGATTTGAAAATCCAGAGATGGATAAGGAATTGGTTAATGGGGAGAATGCAGCGGGTCGTATTGAAGGGTGAACTGTCAGGTTGGAGGGAGGTTACCAGTGGAGTTCCCCAAGGTTCGGTTTTGGGACCCATTTTATTTAATCTATTTATAACTGACCTCGGAACCGATTGCAGGAGTAGGCTGGTAAAGTTTGCGGATGATACGAAGGTGGGAGGCGTTGTAAATTCGGAAGAGGATAGGGATATCCTGCAGGGAGACTTGAATGAGCTTGTGAATTGGAGTGTCAGAAATAGGATGAAATTTAATAGTGAAAAGTGTAAGGTGATGCATTTGGGGATGACCAATAACAATTTTAGTTACAAGATGGGGACGCATTGGTTAGAAGTAACGGAAGAGGAGAAGGACCTAGGGGTCCTTGTAGACCGCAGGATGACTATGAGTCGACAGTGTGACGTGGCGGTGAAAAAAGCCAATGCTGTCTTGGGATGCATTAGGCGAGGTATATCTAGTAGGGATAAGGAGGTCCTGCTTCCGTTGTACAAGGCGCTGGTGAGACCTCATTTGGAGTACTGTGTGCAGTTCTGGTCTCCCATGTTTAAAAAAGATGAACTCAAACTGGAACGGGTGCAGAGAAGGGCCACTAGGATGATCAGAGGAATGGAAAACCTGTCGTATGAAAGGAGACTAGAGGAGCTTGGGTTGTTTAGTCTGACCAAGCGAAGGCTGAGGGGTGATATGATTGCTATCTTTAAATATATTAGAGGGATTAATACAAGGGAGGGAGATGAATTATTCCAGCTTAGTACTAACGTGGATACGAGAACGAATGGATATAAACTGGCCGTGGGGAAGTTCAGGCTTGAAATTAGACGAAGGTTTCTGACCATTAGAGGGGTGAAATATTGGAACGGCCTTCCGAGGGAAACGGTGGGGGCGAGGGACTTGTCTGGCTTTAAGATTAAGTTAGATAAGTTTATGGAGGGAATGGTTTAATGGTAAAACATAGTTGTCAAGAAAAACCAAGCAATGGTAGGTAAATAGCATAATGGCTAAAAGGGGTCAGGATGGAGACTCTTGCCTATATGCTCGGGGTCTTACTGATCGCCATATTTGGGGTCGGGAAGGAATTTTCCTCCAGGGCAGATTGGCTGAGCCTCTGGAGGTTTTTCGCCTTCCTCCGCAGCATGGGGCAGGGATCTCTAGCAGGAGGGTCTCTGCCGATTGAAGTCACTAATAACAGGATTGGGGACTTCAGCAGCAGAGTCCAGGGAAGGGGCGGGGATGGTTTTATGGCCTGCAGCGTGCAGGGGGTCAGACCAGATGATCATAATGGTCCCTTCTGACCTTAAAGTCTATGAGTCTATGAGTCTATGAGTGTCCCTCTCTCCGTTTTCCCCACCCCTACATGCACCTGCACAGCAGCAGAGCGCGATAGCAATCCCTGCACTCCCATGAGCACAAGCACTGCTCCAGCTGAGTATTGGAAGGGGGCGGTCACAGCCTCACCTCTCTCCGACACCAAATTAGCTCTGCCTAGGGCGGGAGGAGCCTGTGGCACAGTTCCCATGTTCTCTTACAGCAAGGGGTTCCTGCTAGAGTGGAGCACCATTGCACCACATGCTGTTGTTTTAAACCACGATGGAGGTCCAAGTATTGGGAGAAGGTGGTTCTCCCTGTACAGCTGTTGGACCCTGCTAAGAGTTTGTGGGCACAACCAGCAGAGCCAGACAGGCTATAACTGCATTCCTGTGTTGTATTTTGTTTTTTCCTCCCTCGCTTCCCCAGATTCATTTGTAGTAGTTACTGCTGCTAGTGACAGGAGGTCAGTGATTAAGGCACTGGACTAGGATAGATCAGTTCCTGGCTCTGTGAAAGCCTTCTTGTGTGACCTTGAGCAAGTCACTTAATCTCTGTGCTTCAGTCCTTCATCTGTAAAAGGGGGATAATCATGATAATGCTTCCTTTCTCTACTTAGCTTGCAAGCTCCTTTGTGCAAGGACTGTCTCTCGCTTTGCATTTGTAATGTGCGTATTACATAGAATCATCAGGGTTGGAAGGGACCTCAAGGAGGTCATCTAGTCCAACCTTCTGCTCAAAGCAGAACCAATTCCGAACTAAATCATCCCAGGCAGGGCTTTGTCAAGCCTGACCTTAAAAACCTCTAAGGAAGGAGATTCCAACACCTCCCTAGGTAACCCATTCCAGTGCTTCACCACCCTCCTAGTGAAAAGCTTTTCCTAATATGCTACCTAAATCTCCCCCACTGCAACTTGAGACCATTACTCCTTGTTCTGTCCTCTGCTACCACTGAGAACAGTCTAGATCCATCCTCTTTGGAACTGCCTTTCAGGGAACTGAAAGCAGCTATCAAATCCCCCCTCATTCTTCTCTTCTGCAGACTAAACAATCCCAGTTCCCTCAGCCTCTCCTCATAAGTCATGTGCTCCAGCCTCCTAATCATTTTTGTTGCCCTCTGCTGGACTCTTTCCAATTTTTCCACATCCGTCTTCTAGTGTGGGGCCCAAAGCTGGACATAGTACTCCAGATGCAGAGTTACCATACGTCCGGGTTTTCCCGGACATGTCCAGCTTTTGGGTCTTTAAATAGCCATCCGGGGAGAACTTGTAAAAAGCTAAAAATGTCCGGGATTTCCCCCTGGACGGCTATTTAAAGACCCAAAAGCGGCTGACAAGGCAGCCGCGCCAGATTGAGCTGCTCACTTGGGGCCTCTCCGGCAGCAAAAGCTCCTCCCCCGCTTCCCCCCCCTCCCCTGCAGCTTCAGCACGCCAGCAGCGCTGCGCGGGGCACAGGCATCGGCCCTGATCCCGGCTCCACCCCTTCCCCGCCCCCTTTCCAATCCCTTCACCAAATCCCAGGCCCCGCCTCCTCCCCCGGGCCACTTTTCCCCTCCACCCCCCTCCCTCACTTTTGCGCGGCAAGCCTGGGAGAGATGGGGGAGAAGCGGTGTGCTCAGGGGAGGTGGCAGAGCAGAGGTGAGCTGGGGTAGCGGGGTGCGGTGAGAGCTGCCCACAGCAGGTAACCCAGGGGGGGCACAGGGGAACTGCTTCCCGCCCCAGCTCACTTCCGCTGGGGACAAAGATAAGGGAGGCTTAGATAGGGGGTGGAGTCCCAGGGGGTGGTTAGGGTCAGGGGTCCCGGGAGGGGGCGATCAGGGGACAAGGAGCAGGGGGGGTTGAATGGGTTGGGGGTTCTGTGGGGGGGGGCGGGAAGGAGTGGCTAGAGGGCGGGGCTACTCCCCCCCCCCCCCGAGTGTCCTCTTTTTTGAAAGTTCAAATATGGTAACCCTATCCAGATGAGGCCTCACCAATGTCGAATAGAGGGGAATGATCACGTCCCTCGATCTGCTGGCAATGCCCCTACTTATACAGCCCAAAATGCCATTAGCCTTCTTCGCAACAAGGGCACCCTGTTGACTCATATCCAGCTTCTCGTCCACTATAACCCTTAGATCCTTTTCTGCAGCACTGCTGCCTTGCCCTTCGGTCCCTAGTCTGTAGCTGTGCATGGGATTCTTCCATCCTAAGTGCAGGCCTCTGCAATTGTCCTTGTTGAACCTCATCAGGTTTCTTTTGACCCAATCCTCTAATTTGTCTAGGTCCCTCTGTATCCTATCCCTACTCTCTAACATATCTACCACTCTTCCCAGTTTAGTGTCATCTGCAAACTTGCTGAGAGTGCAGTCCACCCAGGGCCGGCTCCAGGCACCAGGCAACCAAGCACATGCTTGGGGCGGCACCTGGTACGGGGCGGCCAAACTTGGGGTGGCGGGGGGCCAGCGTGGCGGGCAGCGCGCGCTCCAGCGGCGCGGCGCTCAGCGGGGGGCGCTCCGGCGGCGCAGCATGTGGCGGGGGGGGTGGCGCGGGGCGCGGCACTGGGGGGGGTTCCGGCGGCGCGGCGCTCAGTGGGGGGGAGGGCGGGCGGGCTCCGGCGGCGCGGCGCTCGGCGGGGGGGGGGGTTCCGGAGGTGCAGCACTCGGTGGGGGGGGGGGGCTCGGCGGGGCGGCGATTTTTTTTTTGCTGCTCGGGGCAGCAAAAAAGTTAGAGCCGGCCCTGAGTCCACCCCATCCTCCAGATCATTAATGAAGATATTGAACAAAACTGGCCCCAGGACCAACCCTTGGGGCACTCCGCTTGATACCAGCTGCCAACAGTTGGGCCCAATGGGCTACTAAAATACAAATAAATAACTGATCAAAAACTCTTTAGTCTTTCCATTCCACACCAGCAGAATTGTGTTAAAATCTCTCCTCATCCTTGGTAATATGACACCATTATACACTAACCGATAGCACTTTGCTTGCGTTGGGATGAATTTGCAGAAAGGCTGCCTTCCAGAAGTTGAGACTCACTTCTAGATCACTTGGGAAAAACAGTAGACCACTAAGAGAAACGAGGCTTCATTCTCCTTGGAGTGACTACATTTTATGAAGTATTCCGACTTCTGTAAGTGTTTTGACACTGTACAAATGTTTATTACATTAAAATGTTCAGTGCACTGGCTGGGGTTCTAACCCATGTTTACATTAATGCACGGTGAGTAGTATATACTTCACTTGAAACTGATGCTCTACATGCGTACAATTTTTTTCCAATCCAACAGCGAATAATTTGTTCCTCTTTAGGTTTGGACCCCGCTGGGCCCTTTTTTGAAGGCACTCCACCTAAAGTCAGATTGGACCCTACGGATGCAAGATTTGTTGATGTTATTCATAGTAATGCTGGCCAATTTCCTACTATAGGTAAGGTCCCACATACATTTGCAGCAACAGTCCTGACACTGAATTAACTGAGGCACTCACCATGTCACGTATGTATTTCAGGAGTTGGAATGGTTAATACCACTGGCCACCTTGACTTTTACCCAAACGGAGGAAGTATTATGCCTGGATGCCATGATGTAATTATTCCGGTGACTAAAAAAGACTGTCGAGTCTTCGCTGAAGGTAAATCTACTTCAAACATCTGCAGCATTAACTCACAGTGTCTGTTCATATTATAGTTCTGAATGTGGCAAATGGAGCTTTTTTGAGGGTTTTATTTTTAAAATAATGTTTTTGCATATTTGATGATGGGTGGAAAAAAGCATGAAACAATGAGGGCCAGATGACAGCCATGATGGCCTGAAGGTAGCGTAAGGGGAGAAATGGTTATGCAGAAGATGTGGGATCAGCCTTAATTTCCATAATTTGACGGCAGATTTGGGGCAGAGATCATTTAGTGCTTCAGTAGCAATGGGAAGTGTCTGGCCAGGGTGAGGACCAGATCATGACTATACCTATACTGGGGCAGCGCTAGCTCCCACTTTGGAATAGAGGCTGCAAGTGACACCTCTCACCACGCTGCATCCAGCACCCACAAGGCATTGAGCAAAGGCACAGAGTCTGAGTGCATCTCCCCTCCCTATAGCACAGGGGTGGGCAAACTTTTGGCCCGAGGGCCACATTGGGGTTGCAAAACTGTATGGAGGGCCAGGTAGGGAAGGCTGTGCCTCCCCAAACAGCCCGGCCCCTGCCCCCTATCTGCCCCCTCCCACTTCCCGCCCCGACTGCCCCCCTCAGAACCTCCAACACATCAACTCCCCCCCACACACACACTCCTTGTCCCCGACTGCCCCCTCCCGGGACCCCCCACCCCTAACCACCCCCCCGGGTCCCCACCCCCTAGCCAGCCCCCCTTGCTCCCTGTCCCTAGACTGCCCTGACCCCTATCCATATCCCTGCCCCCTGACATGGCCCCTGGGACTCCCATGCCTATCCAAACTCCCCCGTTCCCTGTCCCCCGACCTCCCCTCCGAAACCTCCACCCCATCCAACCGCCCCCTGTCCCCTGACTGCCCCCTGGGACTTCCTGTCCCTTAACCCCCCCCCCCATCCCCTTCCATGCTGCTCAGAGCAGCAGGACTGGCTTATTGGAAAGCCTGGGGGGTGGGTGCCTGCGTGGCGGCATAACTACAGGGGACGGGGGGACAGCAGGGGAGGGACCAGGGGCTAGCCTCCCCAGCCGAGAGCTCAAGGGCCCGGCAGGATGGTCCCTCAGGCCGGATGTGGCCCTTGGGCCGCAGTTTGCCCACCTCTGCTATAGCAGCTTGAGCCAAAGAGCTGGACTGAATGTTTCCAAGGAGAAGGGGAAAGAATCCCCTCTCCACATGGCTTGGAATGGTGAATACAAAGCTTGTATATCCCTTATACTCTATTCATTTCATCTGAATTGCATTCTTTACGGCAGGGGTTCTCAAATTTCATTGCATCGCGACCCCCTTTCAACAATAAAAATTACTACATGACCCCAGGAGCCTAAACCAGTCCGAGCCCCAGGTTGGGGGGGGGACAAAGCCGAAGCCCTAGGTCTTCAGTCCCAGGCAGGGGTCTGTAATCTGAGTTCTAACGCCCAAGGCTAAAGCCCTTGGACTTCGGCGCCAGGCGGTGATGCTCGGGCTTCAGCTTCATCCCCAGGAAGTCTAAGCCAGCCCTGGCTATCCCACTAACCCACTTTCAGGTCCCGACCCACAGTTTGAGAACTGCTGCTTTATGGCATGCTGCAACACAAAAAGTGATACTGTGTTGCGTAGCTGTCTTGAAACATGGATCAATATCCACAAGAGATCTTAGGCAGGTGTGAACCCAGTTTTCCAGCTATGAGAAGTCAATGCATTGGTCAATTGAAGCAGCGAGTTTCTCGTATGCTATTGACAACCAGAAACCCATAACATTCCCCTTAAGAAATGCTACAGGACCATGCTATCCTTCCAGCCAGCATTATTATTATTGTTATAAAGGAAGGAAAAATACCTTGCTCTACATGGCCAAATGTAATAGAAGACGGTTTCACAGACACTCAATTTTGTTTCAACAGATGCCAATTCTCCTATATGCCATCATTCACGCAGCCATCAGTTTTATTTTCAAAGTATCCTCTATCCCAGTGGATTTCTTGGATATCCCTGCAGGACATACGAGTTCTTCCAGTCGGTAAGCATAACAGCCCAAGAATGGGTGAGCTGCAAAAATTAACAACTCTACTTTCATGTACACACATCACACAGAGTCAGGTGCTAGGGTGTCTCTGCTCTCCCAGTGCCTGGCTGGGATCAGGACTTAGGGAGAACGAAGCTCCAACAATAATAAAGCAATGCAGCTGGTAGAGAGCAGGCAAGAGGCAGGATAGATACAGATAGACCCTGGCTCCCACGTCGTACCAGTGGCGGAATCCTGGGTATCTGATGATTCCACTGGGACAGGTGAAACCTCAGGTGTCTCCTATGCTACAAGTTCCATTGGAGGTTTATGGCTAGCATACGTTTTGTACAAATCTCAGGCTGAAAAACAGGTAGTGTTTGAAATGGAAGGGTTCAGACCATCACCACCTGGAAGTTAAGTGCACCCCTCATTGTTACGGGTAAAGAGTTAGTTTGTTTCATCCTCAGATGGTTAAGCACAAATAATCAGAAAAGAAACTGATATCAGAAACAGGACATTGAAACGCAGTGGGGTTCAATAGTGTGGGAAGGGAATGGTTAAGGCTTTGGCAGCATCAGGGCCACCTCTTCGGCCTTAGTCTTGCAAGAGTTAGGATGAAAAGAAAGATATCCCACATTACCCAGACGCTCTTATTTTCCCCTAGGGACTCTGCTTCCCATGTCCCAGAGACGGCTGCCCAATGATGGGTCACTATGCTGATCAATATCCAGCTAAACTGGAGAAAATAAACCAAAAATATTTTTTAAACACAGGAGCAAACCCACCCTTCACTAGTAAGTGTAGAAGGGTAATTATTTAGCCAAATGAATGGGGAGGGGGGGAATGAGATGATCTAAAACTGTAAACTCGCTGTGCTGTTATAAACCTTTCAGAAGCTGAATGGTGGTGGTTTTCCACGTCTCTCTAGTTTAAGGCTGCTGACAACCAAGGAAAAACACTAAACGGTTTACCAAAGTCCATTCTTGCTGAGACCCTTGAGCTGCCTGTTCTTCAAACGAGAACAGTAAAAGTACACTTACAAGAGAACTGTCACTGTTTGTGGTAGGTAAGGAACCTAAACAATGCCAGCAATCTATTTTTATTTGGTTTTGTTGTGTAGGTTGGAGCCACCGAATATCTATCAAGCTGTCTGGCACGAAGAAAGTGAGCGGGGAACTAAACAGTTTTCCATGGCACAGACGGGTTCACAAAGCAGTATGAAATTATCTGGTAAGTTCAATGGCACAAGACTAGGGTTTGTAGTGTGTCTATATTTCATTCACACCTCTGTTTGCAAGTCATGTTTAAAGACTGCAAGCAACAAACGTTTGCTCATTGTTGCAGTCATGTTAGTTAACACACGTAAAAACAGACAAGGCTTCTGAGAATTGGCTAATGGTTGGAGCAGGGGCATGGAAGTCAATTCCTTTTCCTGGGCTCTGTAACATTTAACAAGCACTCGGGAGTCTGATTTGCCTGGAGAGAAGGCTCCAGCCAGCTCAGACAGAGATTGTTCATACTTCCATCCAGGTCACACCAGGCCTGGTGTGCAGCTTTACCACAGGCATTGGCCTAGCCACTTCCATGCTAGCACTGTGATAGCTTGTTAGCATATTCACTCCCACATGCTTACATGATTCCCTGCTCTGCCACTGACTTGCTAGATGAATTCATGCAAGCTGCTTAACCTCTGTGCCTCAGTTTACCCAATCTGGAAACTGGGTATGTTACCTACCTTGACTACATGAAAAAGCTTTATTAATGTGAGAACAGCATTGGGACCTTTAGATGAAGGGTGCAAGGGGTACATGGTCCTTCACAATCTAACTCCCCCCTCTGTTCAGCCCATGACGCCAGCCTCCATCTCCCACTTGCTAAATTTTCACCTTCAAGTTTTCTCCCATGCTGCCCCTCATGCTTGGGCGGAGCTCCCTGTAAACCTCCACAAAGCTACTTTATTATCCTTCTTCAACCTCTCTTCTCCCACAATGGGGTGCTACAGAAATATAAATAATTTTTAATAAAAAAGTTACGAAGTTTTATAAAAAATAAGGGCAACATGTTGAAAGTTCTTTAGAACCTGTCTTAGCTCAGCAGCCCCCTAGACCAGTGGTTCTCAGCCAGAGGTCTGGGGCTCTCTGTAGGGCCACGAGGTTTCACTGGGTCTGCCAACACATGGCCAGTGTTAGACTCGCTAGGGCCCAGGGCAGAAAGCTGAAGCCTTGCCGCATGGGACTGCAGCCCGGGGCATTGAGCCCCACCGCCAGGGGCTGAAGCCAAAGCCTAAGCAACTTAGCTTCCCAGTGTGCCCGGCAATAGCCCTGCTTACTACCCTCTAACAGCAGCCCTGGCTTTTATATGCAGAAAAGCAGTTGTGGCACAGCTGGTCTGTGGAGTTTTTATAACATGGGAGGGGACTCAGAAAGAAAAAGGTTGAGAACCTCTGCCCCTGGACCATATCAGATAGTGTCACTCTCCTCATTCTCCTATTTGCAGTGGACTCCTTCATCAACGTAGCATTTATACAAAGTACGTCGATGTTGAAATTAATCCAAGAAATATTACAAACATTGAATTTCTCTGGAATAAGAACATATTGACTCTGCTTTGGGCCCGACTGGGAGCAGAAATGTTCCACATAATCAATGAAGAAGATGGACACGTGTAAGTACACTTGTTTTACACTAAATTTTATTCATTTATAAAAAGAGCCAAATTTGACATTGCAGTTTGCTCCTAAAGGGTGAGATTCTCCCCTATGCAAAGAGCTAGCGTACAAGGGCAAAGCCCACTTCAGTCCCACTTAAACCATCCAAACAGAGCTGAAATGGGAGCTCAAGGTTGCCCAGGCATTAGGCTGGCTTTCTGCATGGAAATGGATTTCATCCAAAAAGCAATTTTAACTGCATGCACAACAGTGAAGTACAGCAGCTCTGGAGACTCTGTGTGGGGTCGATTGATTTCAGTCGTTCATGTCATCGCTGTGTATTCAAGTTGATCGCGGGGACTGATGCTTCTGTTTGATCCAGTGTACTTCTAGAATGGGGGGGTGCAGACTTTGTAGCTTCTGTAAACTGAGCTCATTGAACACACCAGGGGCTACTTGCATCCCTTCATTCTCCCCCACAAGCTCCCATCCCCCTCCATTTCATTTACTCTGTGCAGCTCCCCCCCACCACTTACCCTATGCCAGGAGCTGTGTAGCTCACATTCCCCTCTCCACCACATGCCAGTGTCTCTTTGCATCCCCCCTCGTTTCCCCCCATTCCAGGGTCTCTGTGCACCCACCATCCCTGGGTCCTGCATCTCCCCCCATGCCAGTGTCTCTGTGCACCTCCACTCCATTTCCTGCCAGAATCTCTGTGCACCCTCTTTCTCCTCCCACCCACAAGCCCTCCCTGTAAGGCTCTCTTATTTCTGTTGGAGCCCAGGCTACAGACAATCAACCCACACAATAAGTTAAGCTGTTGCTTCTGATATGTCTAGGCGGCAGCAGCAGAGGGTGGCAGTGAGATTCTTCTGCCTGCAGCGAGATTCCTCTGCCTGCAGCACCAGGCCTGATTTTCCATTGAATCAGGCTTTTCTGGCGCTCTGATTTGCAGCAAAATCAACAGGGTTGTGCCTACTGATCCCTGGAACACTCCCTGAATTTTTGGAATTTGTCAGATATGGGGTTTCAGGGAGATCATGTTACAGGCAGACAGGAAAACGCCAGAGATCTGAGTGTTAGATTTCACCTGGCTTGGCCAAAAGAATAGACAAGGGCGCCCAGAGCATTAAAGGATACTCCTTTATTACACTCTGTATAAATACTTGTTAAATAATTAAAACAAAACAAAACAAAACAAAACCAAGGTTACCATTTCTGTGACATAACTTTCCACAAGTACCACCCTAGCATTTCAAGTGTCCGTCAGCCAGTTAGTGCAGGTCACGCCCAGATGTGTCATTTTCAAGGAAGGTATTTCCAGGAGTGGTATCAGGGAAACAAAACTTGTACCATATTTTTGTTCAAAGAGATAGGCCAGGACATCAACATAAACAGACTTATTAGTGGCTATACACAAGCTCCTCCATGTTTGGAAGTATCCAGATAAACCCATTTCTAACAAGATCATCATACAATGTGGCTCTGAATATGCAAAGCCTGCATTCAACAAAAGTGAAGACAACACCACACCCTGATGAAAATATATAGTGTTCCATCAGTTCTTGTCACCCCTTTATACTATTTGGCTGAACTACTGGTATGTAAGTGGAGTACTCCTTCTCCAAGAAGAGCAGGGTCTTCGCTGGCAGCATTAGATGAGCCAATAAATGCAATTAATGTTCCTACACACCTTTGGAAAAAACATTTGTAGTGAAATATTGACTCAAGTCTTTTTTTTTCCCCTCCAGGTCTACATATTGTGGCAATGGAAATGTGAAATATGGAATTCCACAATTACTTACACCTTGCTAAATTAGATCCCATCAATTATAGTTGCTGGGTTATCAGTCCTCTCTCTGGGGTTGTTTTCACACACAGCTATTAATAGAAAATAATTCTTAAATAGGTAGTTTTCTTTGTTTTCTCAGCTCTGTGCAAACACACTGATGGGTTTTTCAAGCAAGAAGTCATTGTTTAAGTTTATCCTAGTCCACTTCCCTTGTAAGAGACGGGGCAGGAGCCACGGGAGTACATATATAGGTGCACTGATAAACATTGTAATATTGACACAATCTTTTCAAACAGAGTCTCACAGACAAATACAAATGTTTTCCACTGTGTTGCATTTGCAAGATTCTCTCTCTTTAATGTGTTTAGATGGCACAAAATCTCAAAACAGCCCTAAACATACGCCGGGAGTACAGGCAGAAAACCTCTATGCAGTTTAACTTGCTGTTTTATGCACTAAAATATATCATTACACTTAACATACACAATATGTATGAGGTAAGAATAGACACACACAAAAACAAGTCACCATTTCAGTGAAAGTCAGAACTACCCATCATACACCGCAATCACACAAATACTTTCCAAGTAAAATATTCCCCACTTATGGAGAAAACGACGGGGCTAAGCTGTAGCATTAAGCCGCAGCTCTACGTTAAGGTCAGTACAGAGATGCACCAGCCTAGTAGAAGCTCCAGGAGACACTCTCGACTCTGCCAAGCTCCTGATGGCACAGCCAGCCACAAGCTGCTCTTAAATGGCCTGGCTAGCCCAGCTAGTGATTGTGGAGAAGAAGCAGGGCCATGACTCTGACTCCTAGGGTTACCATATGTCTGGATTTTCCCGGACATGTCCGGCTTTTTGGGCCTCAAATCCCCGTCCGGAAGGAAATCCCAAAAAGCCAGACATGTCCGGGAAAATAGGGAGGGAGGGACCGGCGGTGCTCGGCCGGGGGCCGGAGCCGCTGGGGCCGGCGGTGCGGGGTCGGGGCCCAGCGGTGCAGGGCCGGGCGGTGCTCGGCCCGGGGGCCGGGCCGGGCCCAGCAGTGCTCGGCTGGGGGCCCGGGGTGCTCGGCCAGGGGCCGGAGCCGCCAGGGCCCGGGCTGGGGCCGGGGGTGCTCGGTCGGGGGCTGGGCTGGGGGTGCTCGGCCGGGCGACGGGCTGGGGCCGAGCGTGCTTGGCCAGGGGTGCTGGGCCGGGGCCGGGCCAGGGGTGCTCGGCCGGGGGCCGGCAGTGCGGGGCCGGACGGTGCTCGGCTGGGGGCAGTGGTGCTCGGGGCCGGGGTCGGGGGCCGGCGGTGCGGGGCCGGGGGCTGGCGCCCCAGGGCCCGAGCCAAGCCGGGCAGGAGACGCCGGGGCCAGAGCCGCTCAGCCGGGGGGGCTGGACTGGGCCGCGCCTCCTCGCGCCCCCCCGCCCCAGCTTGCCTGCTGCTTCAGGCTTCCCGTGAATCAAATGTTCGCAGGAAGCAGGGGAAGGGGAGGGGCAGGGGGCGAAGCGTCCAGGGGAGGGGGCGGAGTTGGGGTGGGGGCGGGAAGGGGCGGGGCTGGGGCGGAGTTGGGGCGGGGGCGGGGCCCGTGGAGTGTCCTCTTTTTGGACACTTAAAATATGGTAACCCTACTGACTCCTCCCCACTCCGTTTGCACAGGTTTATACCACAGTCTGGCACTAACCCTGTGAAGTCTTGATGGCAAAACCTGTCACCACACCAAGCTTCTACACAATGGAGTCGGTTGATGGTACAAGAGGAGGAGAACTCTGTGTGCGCACTCTTCATCCCTTGCACACCAGAGCAAGGGCCCAGAATTCTGCCCCGATCTGCATTTAAATAAGAATAATTCTTTTAGCCACATGCCTCCAAAAAAGCTGATGAGATACTGCCAAACTTGTCTAACTTAATAGTGTGACAGACGTGGCAATTTCTTGCAACTCCTGGAAAAACCTCACAGAATTAAATTAAACCCTGAAGTAAGTTTAAGTATCTTAGGAGTTCATTATATTAAAAATGCAAAGGTTTCTCTGTTATGGTGGGACTGTATGTAACAAGTTTTCCTGTAGTTGTTCATGAGCATTTGGGGCCACACCAGTACCCTGAGAATACAACCCTTAGAAAACAGACAGACAGCAATGTGAATGAAGGAGGCACACATGACTAATTTAAACCCTATACGAGCTTCAAATGGCTATTTTAAAATAATGGGCCAGATGAGAAGGAACTTTTGGGATAAACAAAGTTAAGGGGGTTCACTAGGAAATACCTGGGCGGAGGGAATGCAAGTTCCCCACCTCCAGACCCAATCTTTGAAACTTCCCCTCTCAGGAGGGGACCTGCTCATCACCTCTTACATCAAGACAAGATTAGAGGCCCAACTGTATAAATGAAGGACTCACAGGTCTGAACCAATGCGGTTACGAACCCTGTAACCACATAAAAACCCCTTGGTGGGGTTTGTTCACTGGCCAGAGCCCTAGCTGGAGTTGGGGTGATATCTGATTGGCTTATTAGCAAGCACATAGGTTCTGTTATTGCTTTGAATAAGGATAAAGGTACTTGCTGAGAAAGAGTTGGGCGGTTCCTTAACTGTGGGCAATGACGCTGTTTGCAGCCTCTGAGGAAAGGCAACGCAGGCCTGCTGAGGCAATCTGATTTGCCATTCCCAGTGTAGGCAGGGAACCGTGCAGCCTGCAAACAGCCCAATCAGGAGGGGGAGAGATGTATGTGTCTCCACCCAAGAAAAGTGATGGCAGGGAAGCCAGAAGCCTACGAGTGGGTTCAGCCCTTGCTGGCCCATAGAGGAGGAATACGAGTGTAGTTGCCCTGAACTGTGACAATTACTACATTACCCTTAATCCCCTATTCCTGGGTAACCAAGCACTAGAGGGGGGCTCCTGGCTTTTCCGAGCATTTGGGGCCACGCCAGTACCCTGAGAATACATCACTTTGAAGAAAAACAGGCAGAAAGACAGAAATGTGAATGAAGCTCTAATACACCAAGAATTTGTGTTGGAACAATCTACCTGGGAGGCAACGAAAGCCTAAGGTGAAGGACCCTCAAAGGGGCAACCCCAAAGGGCACCCTAAATACATCACAACGTTTCCATCAAAGCTACTACAGAACCCCAAGGTGCAATCAGCGCAGAACAGGTGCATGCAGCACACCTGCTCCCCCACCACCCTCCTACCTGCCACAGTACAGAACCAGAGACCGAGGCACTCTCTTACCTTGGGGCACGTGTCCCTGCTACTCAGCGTCTCCTCGGGATCCAGGGGACACAGAACAAGCCAGCAGCATCTACCTCCTGCTGGGGGACACCATTTTGGAATGATGGGAGCATGGGCCTGGCCAGTGGTGCAGATTTATAGCCTCACACAGCTCCACATGGTGGCAGGAATGCAGTACTACACCCTCCCACTGCCATGGGCAGAAAGTTTCAAATACAGGCTGATGGGTGTTGAGTTTCTCTATTTCTGCCTTGTTTTCTTGCCAGGTATCTCCGTGGGTGAATGGTGTTAGTATCCCCAGACTTCCTGCTAGGCAGTGGGGACTAAAGCACACACACAAAGCTATTAAAACATGTGAAAGTGGAGGAAATGGATGGTATGTATCCATAAGGAAGTGGAACCAGGAGCCCACAAATTGGGTCTCCAGGACCTAAGGAAGGCGGCAGAAGTAGCTAAGCAAAAACTGGGTGTCTCACAAGGGGTTATTATTACCTGAGCTGGCAAAGGGTAGGGTTACCATATTTGCACAAGCAAAAAAGAGGACACTGGGGGGGAGGGAGGAGCCCCAATCTAGCCCCGCCCCCATCCACTCCCTCCCACTTCCCACCCCCTGATTGCCCCCCTCAGAACTCCCAACCGCCCCCGCTCCTTGTCCCCTGACTGCCCCCTCCTGAGAACCCCCTACGACCCTACCTGTCCCCTGACTGCCCCGACCCTTATCCACACCCCCACCCCATATTCACATCCTCACCCCCAGACAGACCCCCGGGGACTCCCATGCCCTATCCAACTGCTCCCCACCCCCTGACAGGACCTCCAGAACTCCTGACCCATCCAACCCACTCTGCTACCTGCCTGCCTCGACCCCTCTCCACACCCCTGCCCCCCAGACAGCCCCCCCAGAGCCCCAGACCCATCTAACCCCCCCTGCTCCCTGTCCCTGACTGTCCCAACCCCTCTCCACACCCCTGCCCCCCTGACAGCCCCCCCCCAAACTCCCGACCCATCCAACCCCCACCCCGTCCCCTGACCAGGACCGGCTTTAAAGAGCCCAGGAATCGGGCTGCACTCCGGCCGGGGCTGCGGGGCTTGGGGCTGGGCCAGCGTGCTCGGCCGGAACCAGGGTTGGCGCTGCTGGAGCCCGAGCCGGGCCGGGCCCGGGGTGCTTGGCCGGGGCTGGGCCGGCGCGCTCGGCCGGAACCAGGGCCGGCGCTGCTGGGGCCCGAGCCGGGCCGGGCCAGCGCTGCTCGGCTGCAACGGGGGTTGCCGTCCTGGAGCCAGAACCGGGACCGGAGCTGCTGGGGCCGCCGGGTGCTGCTCGGCCAGGGCCGCACCTCCCCGGAGCTCTCCTCCTCGCCCCCCCCCCCCAGCTTACCTGCTGCTGCCTCCCGCTTGCCCCTGCTTCTTTTCAGACTTCCCGCGAAGATCTGATTCGCGGGAAGCAGGGGAGGGGGAGGAGCATTCAGGGGAGGGGAGAAGGGGGAAGACAGCTGCGGGGCCGGACAGCATGCTAAGGCTGCAGGGAATGGAGGGAGCTTGGCCGCCGCTTTTCTGTCTATAAATAGCCGACCGGGGGGAAATCCAGGACATTTTAAGATTTTTAAAAATCCCCCCCGGACGGCTATTTATAGACTGAAAAGCCAGACATGTCCGGGGAAATCCGGACATATGGTAGCCCTAGCAAAGGCGGGGGGAGCATGGTTTACTCAATCCACTTTAACATGGCACTTTAATAAAAACATAGCTTTAAAATGTCAAAAGTAGCAATCTGAGCTTTTTTCAAGCGGCAACCATCTGATCTGTAGCAGGAGTGTTTCCTAGGTCTTTGGGGCAGGGAGTCTGCATTGTGTCAGAATTGCCATGGCCTGCGCTCCTCAGGATAGCCACAGCATGGTAATAATATAATTAATTCCTAATATCTGCCATGTTCACCTTATGTCCCATGCAGCCTTCCATGTGTGCCTCCTGGCTGCCGGCCCCCTCAGGCCTGTATTGGAGTGTTGATGCCATGCATGCCTTAGAATATACACAGCCAGAGGCAACAAGATTGCAAATTTCTCTGTTTGAATCCACTGCTGTGGTGTGCTTGATTACTAGACTGTTATTTATTTTGTTCAGAGCATATCAGTAAGACACAGATATGCAGCTGGGCACAAACACCATTTTAGAAACCCAGAAATAGCAATAAGTGTCACAGGTGTTCCTGCAAAAGTTATTTTAAAATGTAAAGAAATTGCCAGGAAAAACATCTGGTTAAGCTGAGGTCAAAGTTGTGACCACTCATTTTTTCCAGGAAGCCTAGAAACACTGACTTATATAGATGGCCCTCTCTCAGTATTGCCAACGCTTGTGATTTTATGATATTTGGTGACTTTCTTAGAGTTCGGCTGCTGAAATCCAGTTATTAATTGAGAACCTCACCTCTCATTTTTTCTTTGAAAGTAAATTTATAGACATCATGATTGCAGAGAAAAGTTTGAAAATATGAAGGCTAAACATTCCAATACCAGAAAGCAAATAAAAACCCAAGATTAATTTTAAATTTTTATTATTTAATTTTCAGATTTTCTGCATCTTGATATTTAAGCCAGTCTGATGGGCCTGATTTGTTAACGCTTCGGGTTGGCAATACTTCTTTGTAGCCCAATGTTACATGAAAAACACTCCAACTTTCTAATCACACAAAACTGAATACCCTTGCCCCGTCCCTTCTCCGAGATCCCACCCTGCTCACTCCATCCCCTCTCCCCTATCCTCATTCACTCATTTTCACCGCACTGGGGAGGGTCCCTTTTCGACCGGGTGTTCCGGTTGAAAACCAGACACCTAGCACCCCTACGGCTCTGGGCCTTGCAGTGCACCCCACTTATTTAAGACTGTTTCTTAGGACCCAGTCCTTTAAACACTTGATCATGTGCTTAACTTTACACACATCAGTTCTCCCATTAAAATCATTGTGACTAGTCCTGTCTCTCTAATGACTGAACTATCAAGCCATCCAGGTATTTCTATGGACCACATCACTATATAACATCTGAGCTCCCATACATAAAGTTGTGTGCATAAGGGTTTGAGACACTTCATGGGAATGTTTATTTCGTAGGTGCCTGAGGTACATTAGATCATCTAGATTGAACTCCTGTATAACACAGACCTTATATTTTCACCCAGTTACTTCTATACTGAGCCCAAAAACTTATATCTTTCAGAAAGGCATCCAGCCTTGGAAAAATATGTATAATGGCTTTAACTAGTATTTTAAAAACAAACAAACTTGGACAAATTGCTATTAGGCATAGGCTTTTTAAAACTTGGTTTTACACATTTTAAATTAACACGGTTTCTTTAAGATCTGCACAGTTTGTTATGAGTGATCAGGTTGTAGCTGTTAAGAGTTCAAGGCAGTGGAGCTTTTTTAAGCAAAGTAAATAAACAGTATAAATCCCAAACATATTAATCTTTTACCTGCTCCCATCATTTTCTTACACCTGGTAAATGACCTGCAGGCATTTAGTTATTTTATAGCTAACTTCTATTAGATAGCAATCGAAATGATGCATTTCAAACCTTTTGGGATTGATGGGAATAAAAATGTAAGTAAAATGGTTTAAAAAAAAATAAAGCCAGTACCCTAAACTAAAGTCCATTAACAAAGACCATACAAAATTACCACACTCTTAGACCAGCCCTAGTCTCAGCTTACAAAGGCCCGTGTTCAGGAGTGCTACAAATCCGAGTTTAACAGGAGTGCAAAGGAAAGCATAACAATGCTGACGTAGTTCCTGTGGTGGGTGCTAGAGCGTGGAACCCTCTCACATCCATTTCAGTCCATTGTCATTCTCCCCCCCCCCCGCCGCCCCCAAATTCTCCCACTTCTGAACAACATCTTTAGAACTTTTCTTCCTTTTAAAATTCTGATTATGGCTGGTCCTGCATTTGTTCCCGTCCTCGTCAAAAATTTCCCACAGTTCCCTACTGCTATTTTTTAGGTCTCCCCAACATTAATTTGATTTCTCTGACTTTTTTTACAGGATGGTCTTTTTTTTTTTTTAATGTTTCTTGAAGTGTCATTCTACTCTGGAAATCCACTCTGTCACCACAGCTCCTTCTACTCCCTGAGTGTATGAAAAATCAGATCCGCTTACAATAATGACAAAAATATACTTTTACAACTTTTTTATTCTTGTTAGCTTTGCAGAACTACAAGGTGATGGGAGTGTGAGCTGGAGTCTGTTCTGGCTCATGCATCAGTAGCAGACTGGTTAGCTAAGACTTTCTACACTAAGAGTGCTTTGCCAGTATAGCTATAGTGGTGTACTGTACTAGAAACGCATCCCTAGTATGGACACGATTTGTACCAGTAAAACTGCCCTACCAAGAAAAATAAGCTATAATGACAAAAGTGCAGTATTGAGGGTATAACTGTGTCTACACTAAGCTCACAACACCAGGATCTTCACATCTCTCACAGACATAGGAATGCTGGCAAAACGCTGGAGTGTAGACCTGGCCTTAGACAATCACACCTCTTAACTTTACACACAGGAATAGTCCTAGTGAGGTCAAGGAAACTGCTCACACACTTAAATGTAAGCGTATATAAGTCTTTGCAGCTCAGAATAAGTTTCAAGATGGGGGGTTGAAAAGGAGTCACTGAGGGCAGAATCTGAAGGCAATGAGATTGCTCAGGCATTAAGAGCGAAATTTAAAAACAAAAAGTGGTTACACAGGTAAAAACCAAAGGCAGAATTTTCCCTGAAAAATCTGTTTTACTGATGATGAGGTAAGAACAATGTTAGCGTGGCTCAGAGCCCAGAGTGGGCTTCTCAAGCTCCTGATTAGGAATAACACCAGAGTTTAACTTGTTCTTTGAGGTTGCAGACCACGCCAAGTGCCTGGGCAGATGTTTACGAGCTAAGTAAATAAAATTATTATTTTCTCATTGTTATTTTCGTGAGCACTAAGTTCTCCCCAAGATTATTCTACAAACAGAACATTAACATAAACTTGTAGTGACCCATAGTGTCTTGATGAGAATGTACTGAGCCTTTAAAGGACTGCTGCAGCTAAACACAGTAACCCAAATCCTCAGCCAAGCCACACTTATATTCAAAACAGTTGGGGGAAGGGAGGCAAGGTAAGAAGATTCTAACGCTACCTTTACCCTGTCTCAAGAACCAAAACAGTTCCCAATGTAACGTAGAGCCACCTCAGAGCTGCTTTAATTTGAGCCAGCTAGAGTGGTCTCACAGGGACAACTCCTGCATGGAGGGTGGATGAGCAGCTTGAACCTGCCTGAACTTGGGCCAAGTAGATTAGGCCAGTAACTACATTTGCTAATGAGTATTATTTATACTTATTCAGAATGGGAGAATCAGACCAATTAAAATAAGAATCAAGCCGCATGTTCTCTCACTGATTCATAAAATGGATGGGAGGGGCTATCGCTCCCTCTTATCATTCATGTGACCATTTCATAGGGACTTGCACAAGTCCCAACAGCTCTCCTCATCAGAAACCTCTCCCTTACCACCCATATGGGCCTACTTCCAAGGTGTGGTATTATTCAGAGTAAGACTGGCAGAATCAAGCCCTGAATGAAGTCCAAATGTCATTAAAAAAACACCTCTCACTTCTGTGGTTGTTGTCAGCTTGATACATATGTGCACAGCTGTGTCCTTTCATTCCTTCTCACAGGTAGAGATTGGGGGATATCAGCTCCGGAAGGACAGATAGTTCTAAGAATACACCTCATGGGCATAAAGAGGCCGGCAAACCCTTCTTGCCCAATTCAGCCTGCTCCAGAGGACCAGCACAAGAGCTATGCACTTCTTGAGCCCACTTCAGCCCCTCCTATTGTAACCCAGAGAGCTAGCGTAACGATATTTTATTTATCAGGAATGCAAGAAACCTGCTGGCCTACACCCTGTAAGGCATTAGCTTACATAATTAGCATGAGACTGTGGGGGTTTCTGAGCCTTAGCATGCCCAGCTAGCTCAGTCAGTAGAGCATAGAGTGTGAGTATTGTGGATCAGGGTTCCCAACCAGACGTTGAACTTAATGACCAGAAATGATAACAGGTAACCGCAGGCAGTCAAACTGCTACCAGCCTAGGATATTTAAAGATAGGAACATCTGAGCAATACTATAGGATGTGAGTGAGACTCAGGTGGTACAGAAGCCTGGTGCTGGGCCTTCACACAAGTGTGAATGTCACTTCCTGAAACTTATGTCCTTTACAGACAGAACTATAGAATTCCGCAGCAATGATACAAACCCCTCCAGATTACAACAGCCGCAATGCAAGGGAAGGGATTTATTTTTGATAACAATGACAGCAAAGTTAGCAGTTAAATATGCTGTGTGCTATTTATCAATGCTATATACCAACCTAACGGAGCAGGGTATTATTTGCAACAAATGATTTAACCAGAGCTAAATCTCAATTCTGGTGTATGCAACCAGACCACTAGAGATGAGCAAGCAAAGACAGATGGAATTAAAAGTTTTAATTTACATTCAAGAATGAAGCAGGCATAGGCTTATGTGGTATTATTATTAATATTATTATCATAATGCTGCTAGTATGTAAAATACCAGCATTCTAAGGGCATATCTACACTAGAACGTTTGGCAAACAGAACTTTTTTCAGTTTGCAGTTCCTGCACACCATCTGGTGCTCAGTGCCTTGTGGATCTTTTCCCCATTGCATTGGGGGGGGGGGGGGGAGGATGCCAGGAATGAATTTGGGGAATTATAGGAGCTTGGGGTCATATTCCCACAATTTCCTTTCCAATATCCCATATGTTTTTGCCATCCCATAAATTTTGTGACATTTTTTAAAATTCACAATTTCCTCATACCACTTTTTCTCTCTGCCACCTCACTGTCAGAAACATGGATCCTGCACAGATCCGAGTCCTCGTGTCTGTTTTAGAGAAAGGTCACACAATTCTTCTGTATTTCCATAACTTCAATGACTACTTCTATAGCAGCAGCTGGAGGTGTGATAAGGGTGAGATGGGGAATGTTGAGGTGGGTGAATGGGTGATGCAGACATTGTCTAAAAACCTCAGGGTGTTACAGCATTCATTGACCAGGTGCATAAGTTTTCTCCATTAATGAACCAAACCACATTATAGGCCTGATCTGGTAATCCATTCAAAGTCCCTTCAATAGGTGTTTTGGGTGTATAAGGCACATAGGATCAGGAAATGTATAGGTAAGTAAATATATCTAAAATTATTTACATCCTTTGAATTACAAAATATGTCAAACATGAAAACTATTTCTGACACATTCAAATCTGTATTTTTTATATTTTAAAGTTCACCATCAAAAGAAATGACATATACTAACAGTTTAGAGCAGTGGTTCTTAATCAGGTTTGTACGTACCTCTGGGGGCACACAGAGGTCTTCCACGGGTACGTCAACTCATCTAGATATTTGCCTAGTTTTACAACAGGCTACATAAAAAGCACTAGTGAACTCAGTACAAAGTAAAATTTCATACAGACAATGACTTGTTTTACTGCTCCATATATTATATGATAATGTCAAATGTGTATACACACTGTACTACACACAAGTTTGATGTCATTTACTGATGTGTGCAAGCACATTAATGACATTGAAGTTGTCATGGTATGTATGTAGTTGTGATGTAAAAATGGATAGATTATTAAAATGAGGAGCTGGAAGCAGCAGTAATGATAACAATGAAACCAATAGAAGTTTTTTCAAAGAAAGCTTTCTAAATTCCAGACTTCCCAGCTTAAAATGAAAAAAGCTTCAACTACTTCTACAAAAGCACTTGAGCTTCATATGTAGATCATTTGGCCCACTTGACATCTGAGTTCAAGTCATATTTCCCCAAGATTCAACACAACTCTGCTCAACTCAACTGGGTCTGAAACCCATTCATTTTGTCAGATGTTAGCAGCAATAATCTCTCTGCCACTTAGCACGAAAATCTTGAGCTGTCCTCAGACCGTGGTCTGCAAATGAAGTTTAATGACTCCACACTAACGCAGCTCTGGTGTTTAGTACAGAAAGCATACACTGACCTTGGGAACCATGCTTTGGATGTCTGTTACCTTTTGAGTCAACTTTTCTTTATGAAGTCTCATTTTTTGCTACGACTGCCATCAAGACAAAGAGCAGAAAGAGACTCAATGTGGAGAAAAACCTAATTGTTGCTGTAGCTTCACTGCCTCCCAAAATGACAAAGCTCACAAGAGAAAAAACAAGCTCAAGTATTTATCTATTTGTATTTATATTCCAATTGATTTATTTTATATGGTAAAAATAAGAATGCAAACAATGTTTCAGTAATAGTGTGCTATGACTCTTTTGTATTTTTATGTCTGATTTTGAAACTTGGGGTACGCAAGACAAATCAGACTCCTGAAAGGGGTACAGTAGTCTGGAAAGGTTGAGAACCACTGGTTTAGTATATGGATCTTTTATGATTAAGGGTCTATGACCTTTACTCTTACTAAGTACCTTACTCTGCACAGTCACTGGATGAAATTTCTGGCCTGTGTTATCATAGAATCATAGAAGATCAGGATTGGAAGGGACCTCAGGAGATCATCTAGTCCAAGCCCCTGCTCAAAGCAGGACCCAACAGCAACTAAATCATCCCAGCCAGGGCTTTGTCAAGCCTGACCTTAAAAACCTTAAAGGAAGGAGATTCCACCACCTCCCTAGGTAACGCATTCCAATGCTTCACTACCCTCCTAGTGAAAAAGTTTTTCCTAATATCCAACCGAAACCTCCCCCACTGCAACTTGAGACCATTACTCCTTGTTCTGTTATGCAAGAGGTCAGATTAGATGATGACAATGGTCCTATATGGATTTAGAATCTATACAGCTATGCATAATCCCCTTTTCTTCAATGGGACTAATGCAGAGCAACGTGCGTAAAGGCAGCAGAATCCAGTTCAGAAGATTTATTTTTATTTAGTAAAGCTATTTGTCTTTAAGTACCCTGAAAGCATCATTCATTGGCACATGCACTTCTAAAATGCACATTTAACAACCGCTTTTTCCATCAAAACATCATCTTCCTCTGCTCTGGAAAATTAACATGATAAAAACTAGTTACCTGATACGCTGCTTTGTGTGTTTATGATAATCTACATCTGAAGTACACACATGCCATTTTCTATCTTTCTAGGAGTTTCCTTTTGAAGAAAAGCCTCAAGGATAAGTCAGGTTATAAAAGCACACACAAAGTTTGTTTAGCAATTCCTGGGGACTCCAGGTAGAGCATTGAACAGTAAGTCACTTTTTATCTTATTTAGTGAAAGCTGCTGCTGAGACACTGTCATTGTGTGGCACAGTTACAGATTTATAATGAGAAAAAGCAATCAATACAAAGCTTTGCCTATCACATGGATTAGCCAGTCTAAGCTTTTCCCTTTTGACTTGTTCTAGATGCTTGGAATTTGGATTCTTGCACTTTTTCTGCTTGGGACAACCAGAGGTGAGGCATAGGATTTATGTCGATTTCAATACAGCATTTCTATTCTGATCACAATCGTTTTCTTTTCCCAGGACTTTGCTCTATGTGATGAAGGTTCTATGTGTAATGACTATCTGAGTTTGCAGCTCATTTGTAATGAGGGTGAGCGGTATGGTTTGCCATTCCCCAAGGAAGTCCCAGCCTCAGTTCCTTAGCCTTGCAGGTTAACAAGCAGGTTTACAAAACAGGAAGTATGGGGAGATTTCTTTCCCCCCAAAATGCTGTTATCCTGGTCTTCTCCACGGGGCCACTAGGTAAAGTGAAAGGATCTTTGTATCTACTTCCTCTCTTGTGCATCCAGACTAGCATGGGCACAATCTGGCTGGTAATCAATTAGGTTCACATTGTGCAAATTGCCCATGACAAGGGACAGTGCAGAGCCAGGGTGGGAATGTTCCCCAGAGACTAGATCAAACTTTGTCAGGGGGAAATGCATACTCCCCACTGCATGCTGTCCTTATTCTGTGGGCCTGTGCAGAAGGCCTTTGCATCATTGGGGTGGATTGTGGCCCGGGGGGCAGGGCCGGTGCAAGGATATTTTGCGCCCTAGGCAAAACTTCCACCTCGCCCCGCCCCCCCAATCATAAGAACATAAGAACGGCCGTACCAGGTCAGACCAAAGGTCCATCTAGCCCAGTATCCCGTCTACCAACAGTGGCCAATGCCAGGTGCCCCAGAGGGAGTGAACCTAACAGGCAATGATCAAGTGATCTCTCTTCTGCCATCCATCTCCATCCTCTGACAGACAGAGGCTAGGGACACCATTCCTTACCCGTCCTGGCTAATAGCCATTAATGGACTTAACCACCATGAATTTATCCTGTTCTCTTTTAAACTCTGTTATAGTCCTAGCCTTCACAACCTTCTCAGGTAAGGAGTTCCACAAGTTGACTGTGCGCTGCGTGAAGAAGAACTTCCTTTTATTTGTTTTAAACCTGCTGCCTATTAATTTCATTTGATGACCCCTAGTTCTTGTATTATGGGAATAAGTAAATAACTTTTCCTTATCCACTTTCTCCACATCACTCATGATTTTATATACCTCTATCATATCCCTCCTTAGTCTCCTCTTTACCAAGCTGAAAACTCCTAGCCTCTTTAATCTCTCCTCATATGGGACCCGTTCCAAACCCTTAATCATTTTAGTTGCCCTTTTCTGAACCTTTTCTAGTACCAGTATATCTTTTTTGAGATGAGGAGACCACATCTGTACGCAGTATTCGAGATGAGGGCGTACCATCGATTTATATAAGGGCAATAATATATTCTCAGTCTTATTCTCTATCCCCATTTTAATAATTCCTAACATCCTGTTTGCTTTTTTGACCGCCTCTACACACTGCGTGGACATTTTCAGAGAACTATCCACAATGACTCCAAGATCTTTTTCCTGACTTGTTGTAGCTAAATTAGCCCCCATCCTATTGTATGTATAGTTGGGGTTATTTTTTCCAATGTGCATTACTTTACATTTATCCACATTAAATTTCATTTGCCATTTTGTTGCCCAATCACTTAGTTTTGTGAGATCTTTTTGAAGTTCTTCACAATCTGCTTTGGACTTAACTATCTTTAGAAGTTTAGTATCATCTGCGAACTTTGCCACCTCACTGTTTACCCCTTTCTCCAGATCATTTATGAATAAGTTGAATAGGATTGGTCCAAGGACTGACCCTTGGGGAACACCACTAGTTACCCCTCTCCATTCTGAGAATTTACCATTTATTCCTACCCTTTGTTCCCTGTCTTTTAACCAGTTCTCAATCCATGAAAGGACCTTCCCTTTTATCCCATGGCAGCTTAATTTACATAAGAGCCTTTGGTGAGGAACCTTGTCAAAGCCTTTCTGGAAATCTAAGTACACTATGTCCACTGGATCCCCCTTGTCCACATGTTTGTTGACCCCTTCAAAGAATTCTAATAGATTAGTAAGACACGATTTCCCTTTACAGAAACCATGTTGACTATTGCTCAACAGTTTATGTTTTTCTATGTGTCGGACAATTTTATTCTTAACTATTGTTTCGACTAATTTGCCCGGTACGGACGTTAGACTTACCGGTCTGTAATTGCCAGGATCACCTCTAGAGCCCTTTTTAAATATTGGCGTTACATTAGCTAACTTCCAGTCATTGGGTACAGAAGCCGATTTAAAGGACAGGTTACAAACCTTAGTTAACAGTTCCACAACTTCACATTTGAATTCTTTCAGAACTCTTGGGTGAATGCCATCTGGTCCTGGTGACTTGTTAATGTTAAGTTTATCAATTAATTCCAAAACCTCCTCTCGTGACACTTCAATCCGTGACAGTTCCTCAGATTTGTCACCTACAAAAGTCGGCTCAGGTTTGGGAATCTCCCTAACATCCTCAGCCGTGAAGACTGAAGCAAAGAATCCATTTAGTTTCTCCGCAATGACTTTATCGTCTTTAAGCGCTCCTTTTGTATCTCGATCATCAAGAGGCCCCACTGGTTGTTTAGTAGGCTTCCTGCTTCTGATGTACTTAAAAAACATTTTGTTATTACCTTTGGAGTTTTTGGCTAGCCGTTCTTCAAACTCCTCTTTGGCTTTTCTTATTACATTCTTGCACTTAATTTGGCAGCGTTTATGCTCCTTTCTATTTGCCTCACTAGGATTTGACTTCCACTTTTTAAAGGAAGTCTTTTTATCTCTCACTGCTTCTTTTACGTGGTTGTTAAGCCACGGTGGCTCTTTTTTAGTTCTTTTACTGTGTTTCTTAATTTGGGGTATACATTGAAGTTGGGCCTCTATTATGGTGTCTTTAAAAAGCGCCCATGCAGCTTGCAGGGATTTCACTTTAGTCACTGTACCTTTTAACTTCTGTTTAACTAACCTCCTCATTTTTGCATAGTTCCCCCTTTTGAAATTAAATGCCACAGTGTTGGGCTGCTGAGATGGTCTTCCCACCACAGGGATGTTGAATGCTTTTGTATTATGGTCACTATTTCCAAGCGGTCCTGCTATAGTTACCTCTTGGACCAGCTCCTGCGCTCCACTCAGGACTAAATCTAGAGTTACCTCTCCCCTTGTGGGTTCCCGTACCAGCTGCTCCATGAAGCAGTCATTTAAAGTATCGAGAAATTTTATCTCTGCATTTCATCCTGAAGTGAAATGTTCCCAGTCAATATGGGGATAATTGAAATCCCCCACTATTATTGAGTTCTTAATTTTGATAGCCTCTCTAATTTCCCTTAGCATTTCATCATCACATACATTATACACAATACACGGTCACAGAGTAACATGTTATAATTTATGCAGGCATAACACAGCAGCAGGGCTTAAAACTCAGACAGGGCCGCCCAGAGGATTCAGGGGGCCTGGGGCAAAGCAATTTCAGGGGCCCCTTCCATAAAAAAAAGTTGCAATACTATAGTAACATGTATTTGGAAATGTAAAAAAATAACTAGTGAAATACATTCAAAAATTATTTTGTAATAATTTGAAAATACACTAAATACATTATTTAAAAACATTAAAAGCTGTAATGGTATGTATACATTTGCAATTACATAATGGGCTGTTGCTGGGTGATGGTGATGGTTGGTACCAATGGGCTGTCACTGCCTGGGGATGGTGCTGCTGTTGCCCAGGGCTGGGTGGGGAGCTGGGCTCTGGGTTCGGGGGTGCCCGGCTCACAGGGGCTGGGCTCAGGGATGTGGGGAGATGGGGTCGGGGGGTGCCTGGCTCAGAGGGGCTGAGCTCGGAGCTGGGGGTCAGAGCTGTGTGGAGGATGGGGTCGGGGGGGTGCCCGGCCCCAGCCCCTTACCATGCCGCTTACCCCCCCTCCCAGGAGCCTCCGACATACTCATGGGGCAGGGAACACCTCCAACATACTCGTGGGGGTCCCTGCGGGGCCCGGGGCCTGGGGCAAATTGCTCTACTTGCCCCCACCCCCCTCCCCCCGGGCGGCCCTGAACTCAGATACCGGGCATGACAGAGGCTGGAGCAGGGAGAGGGGGGGCACTGGGGCAGCTCAGCTCTGCAGGCTGCTGTCCTCTCCAGCTGCCCACGCACAAGGGGAGCAGGAGCAGGGACCAGCCAAGGAACAAGGGGGCAGGAGCACAGGCGCCTGAGGCCGAGCTGTGTGGGGAAATGCTTACCTTGTCCAACGCAGGGGCGTCGGGGTCCTCTTTCTTCCTCCACTCCACCAGACCGCCGCCTGAGGCTCTTTTCTTCTCCGTGCCCCCCACTGAGGCTGACCGTGTAGGCTGAGCTAGGAGGCAGCTGCCCCTTTCCTCCAGAAGCCTTGCTGAGTCGCGCCCGTCACCATCGCCGGGCTCGTACCACGTGCCGTAAGCAGAGCTGCGGAGCTCTGCCCAGCCGCCGGTGCCCCCACCAGCAATGACAGGAATCACATGGGATGGAGCAGCCACTGTGCTGGGAGGGAGAGGGAGTCTGAGCCGCCGGCAGGCAGCCCAGGGGTTCCCCTGGGTCCGCGCGCCGCCAGCAGCCCAGGGGTTCCCCTGGGTCAGTGCGCCGCCGGCAGGGGAACCCCTGGGCTTCCGGCAGCGTCTGGACCCAGGGAAACCCCTGGGCTGCCTACCGGCGGCTCAGACTCCCTCTCCCTCCCAGCGCAGCGGCCGCTGGAACGCTTTAAAAAAAATTGGGGGCGCTGCTCTTTGGCGCTCCCAAATCTTGGCGCCCTAGGCAACCGTCTAGGTGGCCTAAATGGTAGCACCGACCCTGCTGGGGGGAGCACTTGCTGTGCTCTGCCAAGGGCAATGCCTGCAGTTGTAGCTGGCCTGAATGCAAGTTGCTGTGTTCAGAAAGCACCATTGGGGGAAAAGTGCTGTCGGGACAGAATGTGATAATTAGAACCTACCACATCTTTGCTCATTCACATCCTAATAATTTGATCTGTGTGCTACAGGAAACGAAGTTTGTTTTGAAAGGCTCGGCTGCTTCACAGATGCTAAACCATGGGCTGGAACTACAGAAAGACCATTGGCAAAGTTACCGTGGAGTCCAGAAAAGATAAACATCCGCTTCCTTCTTTACACAAAAAAGAATCCTAATAACTTTCAAGTAAGACCTATTGCTGTTTAAATATTGCAAGTGACCTAGGGTGACCAGACAGCAAATGTGAAAAATTGGGATGGGGGTTGGCGGGTAATAGGAGTCTATATAAGAAAAAGACCCAAAAATCAGAACTGTCCCTATAAAATCAGGACATCTGGTCACCCTAAGTGACATGTACACACAGAACACAGAAACATCACTTTTTAGTGCTCTTGGCATTCCCAAGGCCAGTGAGAGAAATGGCCAACTCTCCAATGTGGTCAGGAGGCAGCATTTTCCAGCCCCTCCGAAATTTCCTGTCCACCTTACCACAAGTTTCACTAAGTCTCAAGGGACAGAATTCTCAGTGGTGGATGCAACAGGTGATTCTTTGAATAGACCCAATACAGACTTTCCCAACCCTATGCAAACGACAGACTGAAGGCTCCCTCCCCAGAAAGGAGCGCAAAAGTCACTTCTAGCCACACTTCGCATTTTTCCTGTGTCTATTGAGAAATGCTAGGAAAATCTGTAGCTCTGGAAGTTGTTTGGTGAGAAATGGAAAGGACACACTAACGGTGAAATCCTGGCTCCACTGAAATCAGTGGCGAAATTCCTCAGCCCCTGTCCCGCAAACATACACGGATTTAATGTCACATATGTAAAGTTAAGTGCATGTCTAAATGCTTGCAGGATGTGGGCTTACATAATAACAGTGTTGTTTTCTATTAACATTGCTGTTTTGATAAGGTTTTTTTATAGGAAATAGCTAAAATATTTACTATTTTAATATCTTCAACAGACGATCACTGCAACAAATCCATCAACGATTCGCTCTTCAAATTTCGATCCAAGCAAAATAACACGTTTTATTATTCATGGATATCTAGGCCAAGGAGAAGAAACATGGCAGTCGGACATGTGCAGGGTATGGTACTATCTGGATATTCTGTCATTCTCAAATCACTTAGTTCTCATTTATGAAGGTATTCTTGCAAATTATTCATTTTCTCTATGTCTAACCAATGCATATCATGCCATCTGGGCTGATAAGAAAAGGAAAGGTGTCCACATCTATCTTTACAAAATTAGGACATAAAATGTTGTTCACCTGAAATCTATTCAGTTCTAGCTCCACTTCCAGGAAAAATCTTAAACAAAATGGGCCAAATTCTACTCTGTGTTGAAGTCAAAGGGTTTGTAGAAACATAAATGATGACAGAATTTGGTCCAATCAATGTTTTTTCTCTGGCATACAAAAAAATGCAGTAAAATGCTGCTTAGAAATTAAGGAGATTCCAGGGTTTGTTAAATAGGGAGAGATCAAGCTTGTTGCTTCTCAGTTCTGCTGATAACGAGCTGGATTAAGCTGCCAGGGTACAGGAAGGCTCTGAGGATGGAAGGTCCACAGAGGAGAGGTGGGACGGCCCAGGACACTGAACTGGGCTGTGATAGCTGGGGAGATGGCATGGCTCCTAACATTCCTGTTCCAACCATCTGCTCCTCTGATGCATTTTTACTCATCTTCAGAACCATCTCCTCTTTTCACATTTATACAAAATGTAATACTGCAAGTGCACATTTGCAATCAGAATGGGTGAGCTGGCAGGGCAAAGCTGTGCAGTTTAGTCCTTTGTCTCGAGTCTGGCTGTTGGACTCCAGGGAAGCCTGGAGCCCAATATCTGAAAATCACATCCTTGTCTTTGTTTTGAAAGTTGGCACTTAAGACTGATTTTTTAAATTCGTCTACCCCGATATAACGCGACCCGATATAACACGAATTCAGATATAACGTGGTAAAGCAGTGCTCCGGGGGGGGAAAAGGGGGGGCTGCGCACTCCGGCGGATCAAAGCAAGCTCAATATAACGCGGTTTCACCTATAACACGGTAAGATTTTTTGGTTCCCGAGGACAGCGTTATATCAAGGTAGAGGTGTACATTTTATATTTGTCTAGACAGGCTGCTGCTATGACTGGTTATAATCCTTCTGATCTTAAACAGGCATTAATATTATCCACCCACATTTAGAAAACTAAAAAAAATCAATTCTCCTGGAAGAGCTGACTTGCTGTCTGGTAAAATTCTGCTACTTCTTCTTCTTTCTGACACCAGCTGTGACCCACCTGCATCAATGGATGGGGGAAATTGATGGGGCAGGCGGTGAAAGGGGCACAGTCCCAGCGGCAAGGAACGGAGACACTCGCCAATGGACAACAGGTTGCTTGTCCCTTGGGAGTCTCTGGAACCCATTGGACAGTTGGGGGGAGAAGGATGCTGACTGGCCAGCATTCCCCAACTCCCATTTAGTCCAGTGCAGGTGACATGTGGAGCCTTTTTTGGCTCCGTTCCAGCAGTAAAATGCTTCTTCATCATCTTTGTGCTACCAAAAAGAGCCCTCTAGTTGGCAGCTCTGCACAAAATCACCCTTTTGCAGCTCCGAAAGCAACAATACACAAACACAGGACTTCGCTAACCTTCTCCCTGTGCCGAATCCTCCTCCTCTCTCCAGCTTTCATCCCCTCCTTCAAATTTCCCATTGCTTGGTTCTAAATGACCTCAATCCCCAGATCACCAAAGAGGCTGGCGGTCCATTGATCACAGTTTGAGAACCACTGACATACAGCCAGGTTCTGCCATCCTTATTCACAACAAGAAGTACTTCACTTGCTTTCATTGGCATTACTGCCACGTAATCCAGAGCATAACATAATATACAAAATATATCACAGCTTTTAAAACAGGGTGTCTTTAGCAAACCATTCCACAGGTCAGAGCAAGAAAAGCAAAACCTAATATTATGTGACAGATAGATAAGCAGATACTTTACTGTTTGGTTACTAAAACAAAACCACGAACTTGAAACCAATGTAAACTGACAGCAGAAACTTATGTAGCCTCTTGAAAATATAAATCCATGTGTTTGATAAATACAGATCATATATACCGGTGTTGATAATATTTGCTTCTATTCTTTTTAAATCTATATTTGCACCAGAGGATGTTTCAAGTGGAAGATGTGAACTGTATCTGCATAGACTGGAGTGGTGGGTCAAAGTGCCTATATACCCAGGCATCAAACAATATCCGTGTCGTAGGCGCTGAAGCGGCTTATTTTATAAATGTGCTTATGGTAAGGGATCTTCTTCTCATTCCACAATAGGATTATAGTCATAGAGCTGCTGAAATTTATTCTAATCTAAATAGACAATCACAATGAATTGTCATATAGCAAGCAAAAGACTCCTCCCAGCAAAAGACGGTTCTCCTCCTGATAGATTTTAAAGTCCTATCAACTCCCCCATAATACACAGAGTTTGAATATTTTCATGCTGCGATTACTTTTATGTACTCTTGTGGATGTGAAGGGTTGGGTAGTTTTAAAGACAGAGAAGTAATAAACACGGCAAATTATCCTTTCTCAACCACGAAAGCTATAGGACCTTCTTAAGGGATACCCATACAAAAGCTTACAATAATTGGCCATTGGATAGCAACAGGCACCTCCCAGGAGGAGAGAGCAGGATCCTCTCCCCAACCCATGAAGAAGTGTCACCTAGGTATGGGTGTTTGGGGACAGGTGGGATCTTCCCAGCTGCCCCAAGGCAGGGAGATGGGGTGTGGGTCTGTAATCAAACGAAGGGCCAGATGTTTAGCTTGTGCAAATCACATAGATCTACTGATCTCAATGTAACTCACCATTTTACACCAAATGAGGCTCTGGGGGGCATTTTCAAAGGGACAAAGGGCCATTAGGGGCCTAATTCCAGTTTAAAGTCAGTAGGAATTAGGCACCTAACTGCCATTTTTGCCTTTGAAAATCTCTCCCTCTGTCCCTAAATCTGATGACTTAAAAGTACTTGCAACTAGGCCTGAGTGAAGCTATGAGGAGAGGGATGGTTCCTAATATTTCCTGAACTAGTTTGCCTCTGGCTAGTGTAAATACTAGGGGGCTGGCTCTCCATTGCACAGATGTAATTGACAACACAGGCTGCAAGGCAAATTACAAATCGGAATGGTGGTGTTTAGCACTCACATTGCACTGGTGCTCACTCCAACACAAGGTGCAAAGCAGTGGAAAATCAGGCCTTAGCAGAGTGTGGGTGTCCTTGAGCGGCCATGAATTTTTTCCCCTTGACATTCATGAGTTGGCTAAAACAATGTCCACAGGATGCCAAATACACTTCCTTTCACTGTGGGGCTGGTGGATCCATGATTATCCACTGCCAAAAATCTCACATGTAGGCAGAAGTTGCAGAGGTTAATAATGCCTTCAGGCTGTAGTAGCAGCCACTGAATGGCTCTGTTACTGCTCTACACCCTGGACTCTGTCCTCCTTCCAATTCCATGGACCTCTGCTCTGTGCAGCCCATTTCTGGCTTTAGTTGTGTAAGCCAGAGCTTCTCTCTAGGCCTCATATTAGTGAAAATATAGATTCCCTTTTGTTACAATTGATGTTTTCCTCAGGAACAATATGGATACTCTCCTTCCAAAGTCCACTTCATTGCCCATAGCCTTGGAGCACATGCTGCAGGGGAGGCAGGGAGAAGGAGGCCAGGCCTTGGAAGAATAACTGGTAAGTTAATGAATTATAGCTCAGTCTATACCAATGAAGAATTTGAAGAGAGCATTGTTAGACCTTAACATTACCTCACGTTTTTTTACTAAAACAACTACAGTATCTGACTGAAGGAAAACCCTGCAGTGTAATGAACTGGTGTGGGTGTGTATGCATGCATGCACATGTGGGTGTGTTTGCCACTGCCCCCCACAGGATGGAATCAAAACTGCACAACTGTATCATAACCTCATATTGCTAACAGCCAAAATTGTGCTCTTCCTCAATAACACCATCCAACCCTCAGGAAGGTATTACCCAGGTGGGAATCTCCATAAGGATCTCTTCATGGTGTTCTTGCCCTAACTTTAATCTTTGGGGGAGGAGGTATATGCCCCCTGAAGAATGTCCCTGAGATCTTGTTACATCAGGGCTGAATCCCTGCATGAAGTGCAGTGGGCAGGAGATGGTTAGCTGCGTGGGGTAGTGATCTGCACCAGCATCCCATCCCTAGGATATGTCTGGCCTCTGCTCGTACAGCAGGTCCTCTTTTGTCAGCTGTGCTCTAAGGATGGTCCCAGGGAGCATGGGCTATTCTGGCTCGGTACATAATGACTTAACACTGTGACATTCTGCGTGCCACTAAGGCTGCTCAGTGCAAACGCACAACAATCTAGGTTCATTTGACAGATTTTAATTTACCTGAACCAGTGTTAATGAGTCTGATTTTTCCCAAAGCATTCTCCCAAGCCTGTTATGACAATGGTGATTCCCACTTTCCTTCTCCTGGCAGATTTTCTCCTATCATTTCCTGCTCTCATTAAGCCAGTTTGTTGTGCAGGTGCAGCAGTATGTCCTGTATTTAAGATCACCCACTGTTTGGAGGCCCGGCAAAGCGTGCTGTAGGCAGCACAGTAGTGAGTGGAGTTAATTGTTTGGTGCCATGGTTTTGCTGTCCAATACCCATTCCCAGAAAAGGATTGATTGAAATTGATATACCGAAGACAGAAGGTTGAACCTTTAAATGTAACCCTTTAATCTCCCTGCTTTGTTAGGTTTACATCAAAGCCTTCACATCTGGGCAATGCATTTACACACATTAATTTTAATTTATGTTATTTTTCCAGCAGATTTTTTTAGTTTAATTTCTAGGGTTTTTAAAAACAACAGGAAAACAAAAATGTGCAGTGAAACTGATCATAGCAACTGTTTTAAGGCTTGATCCTGCAAGATGCTGAGCACTCTGGCCCCAATCCAGCCAATCATTTAAGCATGTGTTTAATTTAAAGGATGTGAGTTGTCCTATTGGTCTCAGTGGAACTACTCCAATGCTTAAGGTTACGCACATGCTAAAGAGCTTTGCTGGAGCATGGACAGAGCGCTCAGTAACTTGAAGGATCAGGCCCTATGACCTATTAAGGTATTAGGGCAAATCCTAACCCCTCTCCCTTAAGCTCCTTGGCTGCAGCAGGCTTGAACTGCAGTAGAAATGCCACTGTTCCGTTGTGTGGAGGAGAACAAACAGCATCACAGAATGTGCAAAAGGATACCACAGTCACCTGCATAACCCCAGTGCAATGCTCCACAGTGGCTATCTCCGGGGGATTGTGCAAGGGATTCATAAGTGGGTGGGGAGAGTGACACCAGCATGGCCATTGAGTCTGCCAACTGCACAGAGTCACTGGCTGCAAAACCTTCTTTGAATTAAAAGAGAGAGAGAGCACAACAGTCTGTGGCCACTACTACAGCTCATGGGCCAGAGTAACAGCTGCAGACAGAGTGTTCAGTGCCCTGGCTCTGGGTTGGATGGATGGGCGGAGGCAGGGCTGGCTCTGGCTTTTTTGCCGCCCCAGGCAAAAAAGCCGCCCTCCGCCCCCGGCGGGGAGCATAGCAGGGCAGGGTGCTGAGCCTGGCCGCGGGCCCGCTCTCCCCGACTGGCCGGAGCGCCGCGGGGAGGGCGGCGAGTCCAGCCAGGGCCCCGCTCTCCCCGGCGGCCGGAGCACCGGGGGGAGGGCGGCGAGCCCGCTGCGGCTCCGCTCTCCCCCTCCGGCCGGAGCGCCGGGGGGAGGGTGATGAGCCCAGTCGCGGCCCCGCTCTCGGGCCAGAGTGCCACGCCACGCCGCACTCCTCCAGGTGCCAGCACATTCTTGGTGGGCTGGCGCCTGGAGCCGGCCCTGGGCGGAGGATTCCCTCCTTTCAGCAGTCACATAGGTAACTCACACAAAGCTCCTCTACTCCAGGGCTGTGGCGTTCATGTTTTATGAATACAGTCCAGACAACCTGCAACTTGACTATTTTTAGTAATTATTCATAATGCCAAGAGAGCTCCTGCATAGCAAACCGATCTATCACGTAATACACATTTACTTACCTATTTCTGAAAATACAGCTAATGTATCCCCCGGACTTCAGTGTCAGGCTGTTTTACAGACATATTCAGCACTCACCTGGACAAGTTCTTTGTTTGGATTCCTTGTTCAGCACACAGGCCAGACCAAGGGGGATGTGCATTAGGCAGAAAAGCTGCCCCTCATACACAGAAGCCAATTTCAGATGTTATTAACTTAACTTTTTTCCATTATAGCATCTTCCAAAGAGTCTGGGCCTGCCAACCCCTGGACTAGTAGTCTGCAAAATTCAACTTAAAAGCGAAACTAAAGTTGCTGCCCAGGGAAAGCATCAGATACCAGCACAAGATAATAAGCGCTTTGTAATTTACAGGATTTTACAAGCACCTGAGACAGATGCAGTGAATGAGAAAGAAAATGAATCTCAGTTTTATGCTAATGTCAAAACTAGGTGTCTAAAGTTAGGCTATGTCTACACTTGCAATTGAACGACAAAACTTTTGTCGTTGACAGCTACTTAAGCCCCCCACCCCTCCGAAAGACAAAAGTTTTGCCGTGGCAAGTGACTGTGTGAGTGCCCGCGTTGTTGACAGGAGTGTATTCCTGTCGACAACGCAAACCCTGCTCGTTGGGGATGGAAATATTTTGTCAGCAAAGTGCTGACAAACAGCATTCATACAGCCCGACTTTTAGCGACACAGCCATGTTGCTAAAAGCTGTGTAGCGTAGACATGGCCTTAGGCTCCAAAATCTGAATCTAGGCACCTAAATAAGTGTCATGATTTTCAAGAGTGTTGAGTACCCAACAGCTCCTACTGACTTCAAGCACTTCTTAGAATCAGGCCAGTCAGGATATGGGTTTAGGAGCTTCACTTTTATGCACGCTTTTAAAAAAAAAAAATGTTTTGGCCTAAAAGAACAATCTATGTTGCAGTTGTTGGAATTCAAGAATAAACATTTACAAGGCCAGATCCTCAGCTGGCATGAATCGGTATAATTCCATTGACTTCAATGGAACTACCAATCTACACCAGCTGGAGATCTGTCCCACGCTGTTTACCAGTGCCGTAACTAGGCATTTTAGCGCCCGGGCGAGCACGCATATTTGCACCCCTACCATTTTTTCACCCCGTTTTACCACCACCCCACAGCTTTGCTTCCTGGGCTGTTACCCTGCTCACTCTGCTATGGTTACGGCCTTGGCATTTACCACTGAGAGATCAATCATATTAAATATTTGTTAGCGACTCTAATTCTGAAGGGAATAAAACTATGTAGCCTCCATAGACGCATCTTCAACTATATACAGTAGTATAGCTAGCTAGCTATATTTATGTGAGCGCACATTTAATTGTGGATATATTTCTTTAAGGACTGGATCCTGCTCAGCCTTATTTTGAAGGTACTCCAATTGAAGTCAGACTGGATAAGACTGATGCAGCCTTTGTTGATATTATTCATACTGATTCAGCTCCCACAATTCCAAATCTGGGTAAGTTTCCAGCTGCATTGTATTATTCAGGGCCGTCTCCAGGCACCAGCCTACCAAGCACGTGTTTGAGGTAGCACCTTGGAAGGGGTGGCCCAACTTGGGGTGGCGGGGGACGCTCGGGGTTTTTTGTTTTTTTTTGTTTGGTGGGGCAGCGCTCGAGGTTTTTTGTTTGTTTATTTGTTTTTGTTTCAGTGGCGCAGAACTGGGGGGGGCAGGGGCTGGCGCGGTGCTGGGGGGGCGGAGGTTGGCATGGCACGGCGCTTGGGGTTTGGGCAGCACGGCGCAGCGCTCGGCGGGGGTTTTGGATGGCGCGGCATGGCGCTTGGGGGGGGGCGGGGGTTTGGGTGGCAAGGCGCGGTGCTCAGGGTTTGGGCAGCCCGGCGCCATGCTCACCAGGGGTTTGGACGGCACGGCGCGGGGAGAAAGAGGGCAGGGGTTTGGGTGGCCCAGGGGGGCCGGGGGTTTGGGCAGTGTGGCGCTCGGGGGAGGGGATTTCGGCGGCCCAGCGCAGCACTGGTGGGGGGCGGGGGTTTTGGCGGCACGGTGCTCCGGGGGGGGGTTATGGTGGGGCAGCGCTCTTTTTTTTTGCCTGGGGCAGCAAAAAAGTTAGAGCCAGCCCTGGTATTACTATTATTGATTTGTCCTGCGGTAGCACCTAGGAGTCCCAGTCACAGAATATGACCCCATTGCAGTAGGTGCTGTACAAATACAGGAAAAAACAACAAAAAATAAACACACACAAACAAAAAAACCACCAGTTATTGCCTCAAAGAGCTTACAAACTATAGCCCTACAGCATTATGTAGAGTAGCTGCCAGGAAATACATGACAGTATTTAAATTAAAATTTGCTTACCCCTGTCACAAACATTGCAGGTTTTGGAATGAGCCAGGCTATAGGACACCTTGATTTTTATCCAAATGGAGGAATACAAATGCCAGGATGTACGAAGAAGACTGTTTCAAAGAGTATTGACATTGATGGAATCTGGGGAGGTAAATATGTTAAGCAGATGATGACTTCTATTGAAGGTCAACATCAAAATGTATTGAGCTAACATAGCAGCAATCTTCTTATTTCAACTATTTTTGATTATTTTCTTTACGAATGCCAACAATTACAGCCACAAACAACAGTGAAACTGATAGTATGGTTCAAATGTACTCTGGGGGACACGTTCTGGTAGAGGGATCAAAGAATGAGTGGCATGAAGGTTTTGCTTTGGGAAAAATATGATGGGGTTGAGGTTTGGCATCTTTACCTCCAACCATCCAGAGTGTCTGCATTGTCAAGTAGTGGGTATCCGTACAAGGTTGGGGGTGAGGAACAATAACAATAGCTCCTGCTCCCCTTTCACGTGTGTTTGGGCTCCATGGGTCTGCAAAGACCCAGATCCCACCAGCCATGTTCCTTCAAGGACCTTGCCTGACCCACTCTTTAAACTATCCAGCTTTGGATCTAATGGAGCAAGATTAACTGGAGTTTATTGTAAATAGTCCATCATGCTGCCAAATAACAGGAACAAACTTCAGTGTGATTGTTCCAGTGCCCCTTGCACTGTTTCCAGGTAACTCCACAATAGAAACAAATATTCATTAATTGGTCTATCTCATCCAAAACTGGTTCCAGTTATTTACTCAGAGAAGCAAACCCTACTCAAACTGTGCCAGAAGTTTAGCTCTGGAACAACAACATTCAACTTTGTTTCTATTATGTAGTCACCTGGCAGCGGCACTGGGTGGGAGTGGGAACAATAACATTCATGTCTATTTCTGCTATGGGATCTCGGGCTTCAGTTGTTTTATGAGCTTTGGCAGCTAAATTCAAATGTGTTTCTATTCTGTAGTTACCTGTTAGCAATTTGGGTTGCACTGGAACAATGTAATTTTTATTTCTATTATTAGGCAGTTGGAAAGAGTTTGGCGTATGATAGATCATGCACATTCAGATTTGTTCCTTATTTTGTATATTTCAAATCCTGTTGTTATTATTATTGTTAAGAATCCTGTAGATAGTGCCACAAATTTACATTGTACCTGACATAACATAAATAAAACACATACCCTGCCCCCCAAAAAACTTGCAGTCTAAGATCCCAAAAAGTGCCAAAGGATCTGCAAGCATGAACCTTTACACCTTTGGGAAATCACATTGCTAAATCAAAACATACAGTAAAGACAACACCCCAGCTATAGCAGACATTTATTTTTTCTCTCTCATAAAAACTGACAATTTTCCAGGGATTTCTTTCCTAGCCCTTTCCTACATTATTATGAGCACCTTAAAAATTATGATTCTATGAATCTCTTCTTTGCAATTATTGGCCTATTTCTGCAGTCTTTACTCACAAATTCTTGCCTGTGTAAGCACCGCAGGATCAAGCTCTCTATTAATAATGATGCACAAAACCCCCTTGCACTTAATTACTTCTTTTTTTAACCTAACGACAGAACATTTAAGGAATTTTAGTACAAAATAACATATTTAAAATAATAACACGCCCCCGCCCCCAAATAATCAGGTGGTCAGATTCTCAGTCTGCATAAATCAGCATTGCTCTAGGAAGCTAAGTGTTAAGGAGGACACAATACTTAACACACTGCATTTTGATTCCTTTTATATAATGATAATGTGAACTGTTTCCTACAACGGCCCTTTATTCATATTTGTGGGCATTAATTCAATTAATCACACAATGGGGGGCTACTCATGTGAGTAAGTATTCACCAACATGACAAGGATTGCACAATCGGCCCCTATGTTTGTTACACATCTGCATTTTACACGTTCTGTACTGTGTGCATTTCACAAAGGGTAAATACAGTCACTGAAGACATAGGTCTCAAACTGCGACTCAGGTGCTGCCCAGAATTGTGACAATGTAATGTGGGGATTTACAAATCATTCAAATGACATGATCAGTTCACTACCACGATTCCAATCTGAATAACAACCAATAAACTTGCAGTACGATATGTAATAGGAGCTTCTTTCCACAGGACTTGTTGACTCTGTTGCTTGTAATCATTTGCGAAGCTTCAAGTATTATTCTGACAGCATCATCTCTCCCGATGGCTTTCTAGGATACACCTCTACTTCATATGACATTTTTCAGACAGTAAGTCATTCTCACATCCCAGGGAATGAGTGGCTCTTGTCTGTGCTCTGCATGTGGTAGAACCAGAGTCTGTCTCAAGCCACTTTGCACTGCATGAGTGCAGGCATAAGGGGAAGGAAGGGGTGCACTGGGGCATTGGGGAATGAGGATGAGGCACAGAAGGGGCATGGTGGAGCAGAGTTATGTCTGGCTCTACAGTGGCCTGAGGTTCCTGAGAGACCTCATGCCAGAGCTGCTCCTGCAACCTCTCACCCCGCTGTGTCAAAGAGGGGCTTAGGCAGAGCGAAGAATCTGCCCCAGTAATTATTTATTATGCACAACCAAGGAAAAGTGAGCACAGCCCCCATATTTTAGCATTTTGCCTTGCAAATAATTTTGAAATAAAATCATTTACCTTAAGGTTCAGTGCATGCTCAGTGACTCCCCTAATGACCTGATGGCCTCAAAGAACAAATACAGACGGGATGTGGCCTAAAGCCACTGCCTTCTCCTTTGTCCCATAGCTCCATCTATGACCCAGCTCTGTTAGCTAACACGGTAGCAGGCTCATCAACCTAGCTATGTGGCCCACCTACCACTAGAGGGGAACAGAGCTCCACGCGCAAGGGGTAAATAACAATAATACCTAGCACTTACATAAACCTTTGCATCGTCAAAGCACTTTACAGCCACTCATTAGATGAGCCAAGGAGAACGTGATCCCCATCTGCTACCCCCATTCTAAAGCACTGAGTTTAAGAGAGGGAATTTAGAGAAATGGAGACGCCTCCTCCTAGCGAACAGCAAACTGTGATGAAGTACAAAGGAGACATCCATGCCTCCAAATCCATGAGGTGCCAGACACAGCCCTTCCTCCTCCTGCCCTTTCTAGGGTGGCTTATTTCAAGCTGAGTAAGCGTTAGCCCATAGACATGGCTTAGTAGCATTTTTCTACATCACTCATGACAACACAGGGCTATCACTAGCAGGGCTGGAGTGAACTGCACAGCATCAGCTGGATAATATTGATGGGTCTGAACATCAGAAGATGGGGAGATTGGAGGGAATAGGCTAATTCGCACAAGCTTTTCCTGTGAGAGGAGAGAAAGAGAGAGAATGGTGCTGTTTTTGCAACATGCTGCCACAGAGAGAGAGAAACAATTGTATTTTTCGAGTTTCTCTGGACAAATGATTTTTTTCCCTGTCTCCTTGGGATAGAGCCTCATTAGGATCAGCCAGCAGATCGAGGGACATGATCATTCCCCTCTATTCGGCATTGGTGAGGCCTCATCTGGAGTACTGTGTCCAGTTTTGGGCCCAACACTACAAGAAGGATGTGGAAAAATTGGAGAGTCCAGCGGAGGGCAACAAAAATGATTAAGGGGCTGGAGCACATGACTTATGAGGAGAGGCTAAGGGAACTGGGATTATTTAGTCTGCAGAAGGGAAGAGGGGGAATTTGATAGCTGCTTTCAACTGAAAGGGGGTTCCAAAGAGGATGGATCTAGGCTGTTCTCAGTGGTACCAGATGATGGAACGAGGAGTAATGGTCTCGAGTTGCAGTGGGGGAGGTTTAGGTTGGATATTAGGAAAAACTTTTTCACTAGGAGGGTGGTGAAGCACTGGAATGGATTACCTAAGGAGGTGCTAGAATCTCCTTCCTTAGAGATTTTTAAGGCCCGGCTTGACAAAGCCCTGGCTGGGATGATTTAGTTGGGGATTGGTCCTGCTTTAAGCAGGGAATTGGACTAGATGACTTCCTGAGTTCCCTTCCAACCCTGAAATTCTATGATTCTATGAATTGGCACATGTATTTCGATTAGGGAACCGGCTTCCCATGCCCCAGTGGTGGATGCCCCCAAATGGGTCACTATGCGGATAAGTTTAAGGACAAAGTTACTTCTGGGATCCAGAAACTTTATCTGAACACTGGAGCGGCCACGAATTTTGCTCGTAAGTTCCTATTTTTTACTTGCTTCTACTTACATGTGAGCACCAACATAATTTAAACTATTTCCCTCTTGCTTTAAATTAGTTTTACTGGACGAAGGCCCTTACCGTGGTGGAGGAGCAGAGCTCCATACCATCATGCCCTCTCCCCTCCCTGTCTTGACAACACCAGTCCCAGAAAACCCACAACATAACTCCATAGGTGTAGTTTGACTTCTATATTTGGGGGGATAGCTCCAGACTGGCCAATGGAGCGATGTGTGGAGGGGCAAATTCCATAACTGCCCAAGGCTTACAGTTTGGGGGTGAAATGCCCCCTCACCCCCCCAAACTATGCCCATGCATAACTCTTTCCCCTTATGCTGGGGGTAGGGACACAGCTGGAGTAGGGGTTAGCATAGCCAGCTTTCTCAGCTGTAAGTCAACGGAAAGTTCCCCATGACAGAATACTCCTCTGGCCGTCGGATGCTTTAAGTCCTCTTTGCCCTGCTTATGGGCCAGAAAATCCAGTCCTCACTCTTCAGTGTTGTTCCTTACAACACCCCCAAGTTGTGAATAGATACTTTCCTGGTCAATATGACGTGATATGTTCCTTCTATCACATTATGGATTATTTTTCACAAATAAACACAAAGTCCATGAATTTCCTCTGCCTTGGCTCTTTGTGTAGTCATTCACACTGTGCAAACTGGGAATAAAATGCTACTACCAGTGTGAGTGGAGAATTGTGATTTGCTAGGGTTTTACACTCATTTTGCATGGCTGTAAATGACTGCAGAGTGTGCAAAGCAGTGGAAAAGCAGGCTCCTAGTATTCTCCTATAAAAACATTCTATTCTATTCTCGTCATTCCAATCAGGTCAGGATTTAATCTTGAGCTCAGAGTGAAGCGACGGTCATATTTTTCCTTTGTTTTGCCCTGAACATAAAGTACTGATAGAAAATGAAAAGTAGGCATGTTGTGTTTGTTTCTATGTGGGTACAATCTAATTCATATTATTTCTGCTGTGTAGGTTGGAGGTATAAAGTATCTGTGGCAATTGCTGGAACGAGTGAAGTGAGTGGGTATGTAAATATTGCCCTGTACGGAGCTGGAGGAAACACAAAGCAATATGAAATTGTTCAGTAAGTTCAGTATTATAATGATAAATGAGCTTCTCTGCTATTAGAATATTTAATTAATCTATTTTAATTAATGCTTCTTCTTAATCTATAGGCCAAATTCATACAGTGGTGTAAATCCATACTAACTGTATTGACTCTGGATTTATATCAGAAGAAGAGTTAGAATTTAGCCCTACTTCTCTGATAACTATAAGGATACAAGAACCTGGGGCTAGATCCTGATCTCACTTGCACCATGTAACTTAACTGAATTCTAAAATAATACTATGGATTTACACTAGTATAATTCTGATCCCTTATCTTTTCATGTTTGTAAAATGTTGTATCAGTTTATGGTGCTATCAGAGGCAGTGCTACCAGCTCGACCTATAATCAGGATTGCCTGACACTATCTTTCACAAAACCCTATTTTTGTGTGCTCATTACTTTGCCAAACTTTAACCATTTCTGCTGAAATTTTCTATGTCAAGTGTCTGCCTTGGACAGAAAGACAGGTAGATATTAAATTTCAGGTGTTTCTGAGAAAGATTACAGAAAAATACAGTGTTTTGCCCATGTTAAAGAAATCCTTACAACCATTTCGCTGAGAAGTTCTAAGGCCTTCATGTTTTAGAGTAGAAACTTTAAATTTACCAGTGGGGTCATCCTGGTGTCAGGAATGTGACTTTTGCCATCTCCATTAAAATTCATCCACATTTCTGAAAAAATCTAAGTTTGCACATGCTTAGTAAAGACCTGTTAAGAGTTTGACGTTAAATTCTCCAAAGAATCCATCTCCACTGAGTATGCTCCAGCCCCTCACAGCTGCTATCTGCAACCATATTGTGCATGCATCATCCCAACAAAGCTAGTGAGTATGCTCTATCCCATGGCTGCAGGGGTTGAACAAGACTTTCCCTGCAGATGTTGCTCTAGGCAGCCAGGGGCCACTGTGGTACCAGGCACAGGAACTGAGAGTAGGGAAACTGTGTCTGTTGTACCCTCAGTGCTCCCCCACGGCTGGTACAGAGGAAGATGGATGGCATATCATCAAGTAATTTAAAAGAGATAATATGAAACTGTGTAATTTGAGACTGTATCATAATACATACACACAAAAAGGCCAAATTAAAGTTGCGTGGACAGCCTTTAGTCTGGTATTTCCCAGTGCTTGACTTTGGAACATTAACAATGCTCTTGAACTTTTTTGGGGTGTAATCATATATAAACTTAAATGTATGGTGCCAAAGGATTTATCGTGAGCAAATTGGACTTTTTAAAAGAGCCTAAACTCCCTTTGAAGTTGAAGTTGTAGCTGCCCAAATGCCCTTGAATTCAGTGGGACTGAGGTGCTTTGCTCCCTTAGGCTCTTTGGAAAATCCCAGCCGTAATGCACATTGAATAAAGCTATGCATTGCAAAGCATTGCAATTTTCTGCAGCAATGAAAGTTTATTTTGATTTCCTGAGTTAACAATCTTGTTTATTTTTTGTGCTAGCAGTACAAATATGTTAGTGCTGGATTACTATTTAGCTGGCATGGTTAGTAATATATTATGTTGCCATAGCAATGTGGAAGGGTAGTAGATCCAATGGGAAGATATTTTAAGTGATTTTCATTATAAATTATCAAAAAGAACGAGGAGTACTTGTGGCACCCTAGAGACTAACAAATTTATTTGAGCATAAGCTTTCTTGGGCTAAAACCCACTTCATCGGATGCATACAGTGGAAAATACAGTAGGAAGATATACATACATACATACATACATAGAGAACATGAAAAAATGGGTGTTGCCATGCCCACTATAACGAGAGTGATCAGTTAAGGTGAACTATTATCAGCAGGAGGAAAAAAAACCTTTTGTAGTGATAATCAGGATGGCGTAAAAAAGAATAAATGGACACAAATCAGATGTCAGGAATTATAACATTCAAAAACCAGTCGTAGAACACTTCAATCTCCCTGGTAACTCAATTACAGGCCTAAAAGTCACAATATTACAACAACAAAAACTTCAAAAACAGACTCCAACGAGAAACTGCTGAATTGGAATTAATTTGCAAACTGGACACCATTAAATTAGGCTTGAATAAAGACTGGGAGTGGATGGGTCATTACACAAAGTAAAACTATTTCCCCATGCTTATTTTCCCCCCTACTTTGCATAATGAAAGGTTTCAGAGTAGCAGCCGTGTTAGTCTGTATCCGCAAAAAGAAGAACAGGAGGACTTGTGGCACCTTAGAGACTAACAAATTTATTAGAGCATAAGCTTTCGTGGACTATAGCCCACTTCTTCGGATGCATATAGAATGGAACATATATTGAGGAGATATATATACACACATACAGAGAGCATAAACAGGTGGGAGTTGTCTTACCACCTCTGAGAGGCCAATTAATTAAGAGAAAAAAACTTTTGAAGTGATAATCAAGCTAGCCCAGCACAGACAGACAGTTAGATAACAAGTGTGAGAATACTTACAAGGGGAGATAGATTTCAATGTTTGTAATGGCCCAACCATTCCCAGTCCTTATTTAAACCGGAGTTGATTGTGTCTAGTTTGCATATCAATTCTAGCTCAGCAGTTTCTCGTTGGAGTCTGTTTTTGAAGTTTTTCTGTTGTAATATAGCCACCCGCAGGTCTGTCACTGAATGACCAGACAGGTTAAAGTGTTCTCCCACTGGTTTTTGAGTATTTTGATTCCTGATGTCAGATTTGTGTCCATTAATTCTTTTGCGTAGAGACTGTCCGGTTTGGCCAATGTACATGGCAGAGGGGCATTGCTGGCACATGATGGCATATATCACATTGGTAGATGTGCAGGTGAACGAGCCCCTGATGGTATGGCTGATGTGATTAGGTCCTATGATGATGTCACTGGAATAGATATGTGGACAGAGTTGACATCGGGGTTTGTTACAAGGATAGGTTCCTGGGTTAGTGGTTTTGTTCAGTGATGTGTGGTTGCTGGTGAGTATTTGCTTTAGGTTGGGGGGTTGTCTGTAAGCGAGGACAGGTCTGTCTCCCAAGATCTGTGAGAGTAAAGGATCATCTTTCAGGATAGGTTGTAGATCTCTGATGATGCGCTGGAGAGGTTTTAGTTGGGGGCTGAAGGTGACAGCTAGTGGTGTTCTGTTATTTTCTTTGTTGGGCCTGTCTTGTAGGAGGTGACTTCTGGGTACTCGTCTGGCTCTGTCAATCTGTTTTTTCACTTCAGCAGGTGGGTATTGTAGTTTTAAGAATGCTTGATAGAGATCTTGTAGGTGCTTGTCTCTATCCGAGGGATTGGAGCAAATGCGGTTATATCTTAGAGCTTGGCTGTAGACAATGGATCGTGTGGTGTGTCCTGGATGGAAGCTGGAGGCATGTAGGTAAGTGTAGCGGTCAGTAGGTTTCCGGTATAGGGTGGTATTTATGTGACCATCGCTTATTAGCACAGTAGTGTCCAGGAAATGGACCGCTTGTGTGGATTGATCTAGGCTGAGGTTGATGGTGGGATGGAAATTATTGAAATCATGGTGAAATTCCTCAAGGGCTTCTTTTCCATGGGTCCAGATGATGAAGATGTCATCAATGTAGCGCAAGTAGAGTAGGGGCGTTAGGGGACGAGAGCTAAGGAAGCGTTGTTCTAAGTCAGCCATAAAAATGTTGGCATATTGTGGGGCCATGCGGGTACCCATAGCAGTGCCGCTGACTTGAAGGTATATATTGTCCCCAAATGTGAAATAGTTGTGGGTGAGGACAAAATCACAAAGTTCAGCCACCAGGTTAGCTGTGATATTATCAGGGATACTGTTCCTGATAGCTTGTAGTCCATCTTTGTGTGGAATATTGGTGTAGAGGGCTTCTACGTCCATAGTGGCCAGGATGGTGTTTTCTGGAAGATCACCGATGGATTGTAGTTTCCTCAGGAAGTCAGTGGTGTCTCGAAGATAGCTGGGAGTGCTGGTAGCGTAGGGTCTGAGGAGAGAGTCTACATAACCAGACAAGCCTGATGTTAGGGTGCCAATGCCTGAGATGATGGGGCGTCCAGGATATCCAGGTTTATGGATCTTGGGTAGCAAATAGAATACCCCTGGTCGGGGTTCTAGGCATGTGTCTGTACAGATTTGTTCCTGTGCTTTGTCAGGGAGTTTTTTTAGCAGATGGTGTAGTTTCTTTAGGTAATCCTCAGTGGGATCAGAGGATAATGGCCTGTAGAATGTGGTGTTAGAGAGCTGTCTAGCAGCCTCCTGGTCATATTCCAATTTATTCATGATGACGACAGCACCTCCTTTGTCAGCCTTTTTGATTATGATGTCAGGGTTGTTTCTGAGGCTGTAGATGGCGTTGTGTTCTGCATGGCTGAGGTTATGTGGCAAGTGATGTTGCTTTTCCACAATTTCAGCCTTTGCACGTCGACGGAAGCACTCTATGTAGAAATCCAGTCTGTTGTTTCGACCGTCCGGAGGAGTCCACGCAGAATCCTTTTTTTTGTAGTGCTGGTAGGGAGGATTCTGTGGGTTAGTATGCTGTTCAGAGGTATGTTGGAAATATTCTTTGAGTCGGAGACGTCGAAAGTAGGATTCTAGGTCACCGCAGAACTGTATCATATTCATGGGTCTGGAGGGACAAAAGGAGAGGCCCCGAGATAGGACAGACTCTTCTGCTGGGCTAAGAGTATAGCTGGAAAGATTAACAATATTGCTGGGTGGGTTAAGGGAACTACTGTTGTGGCTGCTTGTGGCATGTAGCAGTTTAGATAGTTTAGTGTCCTTTTTCCTTTGTAGAGAGGCAAAGTTTGTCTTGTAAATGGCTTGTCTAGTTTTTGTAAAGTCTATCTCTACGCAAAAGAATTAATGGACACAAATCTGACATCAGGAATCAAAATACTCAAAAACCAGTGGGAGAACACTTTAACCTGTCTGGTCATTCAGTGACAGACCTGCGGGTGGCTATATTACAACAGAAAAACTTCAAAAACAGACTCCAACGAGAAACTGCTGAGCTAGAATTGATATGCAAACTAGACACAATCAACTCCGGTTTAAATAAGGACTGGGAATGGTTGGGCCATTACAAACATTGAAATCTATCTCCCCTTGTAAGTATTCTCACACTTGTTATCTAACTGTCTGTCTGTGCTGGGCTAGCTTGATTATCACTTCAAAAGTTTTTTTCTCTTAATTAATTGGCCTCTCAGAGGTGGTAAGACAACTCCCACCTGTTTATGCTCTCTGTATGTGTGTATATATATCTCCTCAATATATGTTCCATTCTATATGCATCCGAAGAAGTGGGCTATAGTCCACGAAAGCTTATGCTCTAATAAATTTGTTAGTCTCTAAGGTGCCACAAGTCCTCCTGTTCTTCTTTTTCCCCCCTACTGTTACTCACACCTTCTTGTCAACTGTTGGAAATGGGCCATCCTGATTATCACTACAAAAGGTTTTTTTTTCTCCTCCTGATAATAGCCCACCTTAACTGACCACTCTAGTTATAGTGGGTCTGGCAACACCCATTTTTTCCATGTTCTCTGTGTGGGTGTATATATATATATATATATATATATATATATATATATATCTTCCTACTGTATTTTCCACTGTATGCATCCGGTGAAGTGGGTTTTAGCCCACGAAAGCTTATGCTCAAATAAATTTGTTAGTCTCTAAGGTGCCACAAGTACTCCTCGTTCTTTTTGCTGATACAGACTAACACGGCTACCACTCTGAAACCTGTCACATTATAAATTATATTCAGCTAGATTCAATTTAGATTCTCAAGGGATGCTAACAGAAGGCACAGCTTTGACACAAAGTACTTACCAAGTAAATTCTGCTTGATGGGCAACCCACACATATACTTTGCCAATTTGTGTCTCTCTTTCTATACTTCCCCCCCCCCCCCCCCCATACCCACTCCCATGCGTTCTCTGTGCCTGGAACTGCCTTCCTAACCCCATTCGCCTTGTCACCTCCCTCTTCTCCTTTAAATCGCTTCTCAAAGCCCACTTAATTAATAAGTTCTTTGCGCAAGTAAATGGAGCTGCTCTGGATTTATGCCATTGTAGATGAGAGCAGAATTTGGCCCTTGGTCTCTAATGGAGGAAAAGGCCTGGTGTACTAACAGCAGTCAGAGAAGAGATACACTGAAAAGACTACCCCAGGATTGATTTCTCTGCCCAACATTTTCCAGCCAGGCATGGAGTTTCTTAGCCTTCAAGAAGTTGTTGTTTTTTTGTTTTGTGTGATTCTTGCTAGATCCTCCCCTTTCCCTAAGGCTCTTCCTGCATGACCAATCCAACCATGTCAGAGACTCGGTGAAAACATTGGTGTCTCCTGACTGAGTCTACACACCTACATTTTGTAGCACATATGGCACCGTGCCTGTATTTTGCAACTGAACTGAAGATAAAACAGGTTTAACATATGTGCAAAACACAGCCAAGACCCAGCCAAGCCTCAGGGCACTGCGTTGTAACTGGATCCCCTGGAACACCATATTTTAATATAGGTGAGGTACTGAAGAACATGGGCATGCCAGGCAAACATCCCTTTGGTCAGTAGGTAATGCATTCTGATGAACATCGATTTCATATGAGGACAGGAAAATTTCATTTAAAAAATTTTATGTAACATGAACATTTACATGATATTGAAGTAACCGAGACAATAGAATGGGTTACCTAGGGAGGTGGTAGTTTTAAAAACCATCTTTAGAGGTTTTTAAGGCCTGGCTTGACAAAGCCCTGCCTGGGATGATTTAGTTGGGGTTGGTCCTGCTTTCAGCAGGAGGTTGGACTAGATGACTTCCTGAGGTCTCTTCCAATCCTAATCCTCTATGATTCCAAGATCCTTACTCTTTGACAAGCAGAAGGCCATGTTTATTATCAATATGCTACTATAGCTACTCAAACAGCTACACTGTATTGGTAATTAATATTAAACCTCACTGGACATTATATACTTTTGTTCTTGAAGGGGGACCCTCAAACCAGGCAAAACATATGCCAACTTCATTGACGTGGAACTTAATGTTGGGACAATTACGAAAGTTACATTTCTTTGGCGCAAAAATGCCTCAACCGTATCCACACTGGGAGCAACAAAGGTCACAGTACAAGCTGGAAAAGATAGAAAAGTGTATGTATATTTATTGTGAAAATCTCAAATTCTTTAGGAGCTACAAGGACAGCATGATATATGAGGGTAATAGTGCTTGCACAAGAACAGCTATTTAGAGTATTTACAAAAAAAAGAGGAGAAGTTTAAATTTCCTTTCCCACAAGATACCAATGTAGCTTACTAGTACATTAAATATTTCTGTCAGATATTATCAAGGGAAAATTCTAAAAACATCTGGATTTGGCTTCAACAAGAGCAAAGTTTTTGTATAAACTTCTGTTCTTTGGGTAGGAAAGAATAACTTAACTGTGGCTTAGGTAATCAGCACAGCTCTTTCCAGACATCAGGCTATTGGGTACTGCAAGTTTTATACTAGAAATGGCCATCAGTGTTTAAAACTTACATTAGAGGGTCTGATCCACTGTCCATTGAAGTCAATAGGAATCTTTCCACTGATTTTAATGAGTGTTGGATCAGGCTCTGGAAGAGTAAGAGGTAATGGTCATATGTCTTCAGTTCCCACAGACAGAGCTAGTACTTATGAATTGTGATTAAAAGGCCTGATCCATAGCCCACTGAACTCCACTGAAAGACTCCCATTGACTTAATTGGATTTTGGATCAGGCTTTAAGACTGTAGAAGCAGTGTACTGAATGGCAGTTACTGATTGGAAGGTGCTGGTTAAGTTAATTCTTTTAAAACAGCATGTTTCAATCAGTTACCCACCAATGGTGTTGTGTTACCTTTTCTGCCCTTCTGAATGGACCCACAATGAAGGGGGAAGTTCCTTCAATGGGTCATGGATATAATTAAAAAAAAATCACACAGCTAAAGTCCATTCACTTGAAATAGAGATGTGCTGGGGGAATCTCAAGCAAACCAAAATGTTCATAGCCCAGTGAACTACGGTACAGCAGAGTATACAAGTCTACTTCTGGTTTTTGCATACAACAGATCAACATGCTGATCTGGCATGTCTTGGCAAACAACAAGCAATCATCATCTTTCTAATGCTGGTGGCATGCAAATTCAACAGGAAAGGAATAAAACCAAAGGAATGAAGCCAAAAAAGAGAGGCCAACCAATCAGGATGATTAGAGTCCTTTGGTGTTTTAGCAGGAAATAATATTTCACATTTAGCTCCCAAAACATTTGCTTGTTCTTTTTGTGCCAATGTAACAATATTCTATCATAACTTTGTCAAAAAACAAATTAGGGTGGCTTATTCTATTAAAAACCACTGGTACAATTACAAAAAATAAATAAATCTAGACACACTAAAAGCACTTTACATATTTTTTTTCTCCTCAGGTTTAATTTCTGTGGCAGCCAAACTGTGCAAGAGAACGTTCTGCAAACTCTTACATCTTGCTAACAACATACAAAAATGTCAGCGCTGTCTGTTAATATTAATAAAAGTTGATAATGCATAACTTTCGCACTTGTTTTATCATCATTATTTGTATTGTGGTAGAACCCAAAAGGTGCTGGCCGCTATGCAAATATACAAGAAGACACACTCCCTGTGTGGAGGGACTTACAATGTTCAAAGATGCAAACATATGGAACATAGGGAACAAGGATATGATACATAAGCATAGTGATCAGGGAGGTTGTCATCTGTTAAGGAGGTGAATTGGTTGTCTCAAATTAGAGGACATACTGACGTAAATCCTGATCTCAGTTATTCCCATGTGACCCCATTGAAGTCTCTGGAGCTGCACAGGTACAACTGAGTGCAGAGTTTAGCCCAGCTAATATTTCCACAAACTGATATATGTCTCACATTGCCCAATGCCTAAAAACAGACAGAGTCTGAGCATCCAGAGAGGTCACATGGAGGCAAGTGAGCACGGACTAGCTGTGGATGAAGAAGCAAAAGAGAAAGGGTGTTTGTGAAAGCATAATTTTTAATAACTCTTACAATCTTGCTCCATACCTTGTTACCTGGAGTTCTTTCAACCCAAAGCTCTTGGTAACTTTTACTCTGTGCGAGGAGGTGTCAGGAAATAAATCAGGGGAGACACGGCCATCTGATGGATAGATGGCTGGCACAAACAGGACAACACAAGAGTGCCTTCACTTAAAGCTAAACTTTACTTAGTCTCAAGCACTTACACATGTCCGCAACAAGATCAGTGAAACACCCCCAACCCTTGATAATTACCAAAGCTGAGTGTGGCTTTCGAGTGACACAGCAGCAGGCTTCCGGTGGCCAAATCTTCCGTCTGTCGGTGGGTACTGCAAGATGTATCCAGAGAGAGAGCCCAGAAAGAGTCCCCAAATGAGTCCATCTCAAGCTTTCCCCCCTCATTTATACATTAGTAATAGAATGACATGTCTCCTAAAGAAACCTTGTTAAGTAAGCAGTTTCAATGATCAAGCAAGAGCTTCCTTCTGATTATTGATTAACCAGGTGTGGGTTTTTCCAGAGTTTGCAGCCTTGAGTCCCCAATAGACATTCCTTGGGCACATCCTACTCTTTTAAAATGCATGTATCAGCAACTTTAACACAATTCTTAACAGGAAGGACCTGGGATCAAGCTGCCCTTTCTGTGGCACCCAAAACTCCCACCCCTCTTGACTTGGTCAAGCTGCATGGCCACTTTACAGCCTGCTGACTAGGTTGCTTTATCAATAAGCCATAGTGGTTTCAGGCACTTTATTGGTTTGCAAAGTCTCCCCGTACAACCTGCATTCATAGTCACACAGGATCCAATACTAAGCTGGCTTGTGCAGGCAGGCACAATAGCCCCTTAAGTAGTGAGCGTGTTCCATTGTGGCCATACTGGTGAGTCAAAAAACAGAGGACCCATCCGGGGGAATCTGCATCCATTTGCCCACTGAGCATGTGACCTCCACAGCCGGTCTCCACAAGAAAACAGAACAAGAGATGTACATGTGTGAGGGACATGGCTACTGGGTACATTCATAGCACATACAGCAGCAGAGTGGCTGCTACTCCATCTATAATCAGCAGTAGCCAGACACAGCCTGGTTGCATGGACACTGTACCCTGCAACATGATGTCAGGGCTCATTGCATCTTGCAACCTCTTGACATTGCAGCACCTGCTCCTTTTTATCACAGTGGGGCTGTCCTACAGAATCTAGCTCACAAATTTCAGTGACTCCTCCTAGGGCACCTTCTACAGGGATATTAACTTCCTAACGTTGAGAGAGATTTTCGCCTTTGTTTTTCATTCCTCATAGCTTGGTATAAGGAGATACTTGCCCACACCCTTGTTTTGACAGTTGTGACATTCTCAGCATTATCCTCTGCCATAGCCACTCCAGCAGACCATATAATTTTAACAAATACCTAACAGAATCAGGACATTAAAATTGACAATGGTATAATAAAAAAATCCTTCTTTAATAATGAACTGGAATAGCTTCCACCTTGTTTTAGCAGAATAAAAATGAACACTTTACAAAGCTGTTACATAAAATGCATTGTTAAATGAACAACAAATTACTTTCCCTTTTGCTAGCTTTTAATGCTAATGGTGCTATTTATTCCTGACCTTTTGAAATATTAGATTTTTAAAATGACATCCTAAAAAGAATTCTTGTTTGAAAACGCAACTGACTTTAAACCACGTTATTACTTCTAAGTATAGCATGTGCATGCATCATTCATTTCAATGTCCCATTTATAACTAATTGGTATATATTTCAGTTGACATATATTGTTCTCTTGCAAACGTGTCAAATTCCTTAACCATGTCAGTGACAAAAGCATAGTGCTTGGGATATATAAATTATGCTCCTTACCATATAATCACTCTTATCTATTAGAAATGATGTTTGTGACAAATCATGTTCAAAATACATACCGGACTGATTTTTTTTTTAACTTTAGTATCTCACCGTTCGCAGCAAATCTTTGATTGAGTCTTTAAATGCAGAAATGTTTTGTGTTTATCTGCATCATTTCAGAGATGCATTTTACTGTATTTTAAAAACTGACTTTGTTCATCAAAGGAAGAAAAATCCAATCAGACCTCAAAATGTCTTTTGTTATCAACATTAGAAAACAAATGTGGGAGAACTTTGTTGTGGAATAAGTTATTTGATGACCAATACCTTACACTGTAGTTTAGTTTTTATAATCCCTGCTAGAAATTACTATTATTTTGTTGGTATGCAGTGTTACTATTAGAATTTCAAATGTTAGAGACAAAATGGCTTAGGTACTTTCATTACATTTTAGATTGTCCTTGTCCTGGGCTGTGCATTCTCTCTCTCATATGCAATAGTACTGTATTTTCAGCTGTCAGGTTTTTTTTGTATCTTGGACTTGAGTAAGCCTGGTGGTATATATCGTATGCTGTAAACTAAGCAACGTATCTTCTTGTCTGTAATACTAATGAGGGGCTAGTCCTTTGGGAAGCAGTAGCAGTGTTAAGGCAAGATTTTAGTGCAATGCCATTTCCTGGCATTCATTAAACCTGTCCTTTCCTTTGTGCTGTAATTGGCTCCCTTTTAGAAGGGAGCAGAGGAAAGAATAATCTCTAAATCAATCCGTGCAGGTTTTCAAACCGTCTCCATCACCATGGGAATATGAACGCACAAGCTGCGATTCAGCAAAGCACCTATGCATGTGCTTAATTTCCACTGAAGTTAATTAAACGTAAGCACCTGCTTAAAGTTAAACACATGTGCAAGTGATTCGTGAAGTAGGGGCTTTGTAATTAGAAAATGGTGGGTCACATCCTGCACGATTCCATTCCTACACATGGGGCAGGAACAGAGAGGGGAGGAGAAAAGGTGATTTTAAGCACTGACATTTTTGTTAACGCCCTGTGAGGTTAATAGGGGAACAGGGATGATGATGCAGAAACGTGACTCCTATCCTGTCACCCCACAAAGCCTGAACCTCATGGTACACCTGTGCAAAGGCCTCTGCAGGCGCAAGGGATCAGGGAATGATCCCAGTAGGGAGCATGAGGGGAGAATTATTCCCTGAGCCATGTGGAGCCCAGTCCCCTCCACTGACAGAAGCACAAGGTAGCCCTATTGACACAGAATTAAAAAGCAAGGCTCTTCTAATACATGTAAAACAATTGGCATTTGGGCCAGCTTCCCTGCTGGCATAAGTTGTCTCAAATCTCTGTTGGCCTCCTGGTTATGCAAATAGTGAATTCCACCTGTGGTTTTCTTGCAAACAATATTTTTGGTTTTCAGTAACCAGTAAGGGACCATTTTTAAACCAGAAAGATGATATATATGTTGTTTGGGGAAACCTCTGATATCTGATATCCTCCTCTTCACATGCTACAGGCAGCCACTCTCATAAGTCACAACTTGCCAAACCACTTTTTCAAGAAGCAAAGAGGCTTCTTCCATAGGAAGTGCAAATGTACTTTCATCATATATTCTAATTCATCAGAAAGCAGCTAAGCGACACTGAAGATCTTATTGACTCTAATTATACTCAGTGTTGTCTATAGAACATGTCTCTTCTGATTTGCTTCATAAATCAATACGCTAATCAAGTCCCACCTTTCTAGAACTATTTCTTGAGTGTATCTTATTTTGGCAGTAATTAATTTACTTCTTGAACCTTTTAAAGGTTTTTTTTAATCTATTTGTTATACTAGATCTTTCTTTAGCCAGCCTAAATATTGATATACATTTGTCTCTGCCATTGCTAGTATTTTATATATTATACTTCTTTCCAAGTCTTACTGGATACCCCCTAAAATGTAATTAATAGCGCTTGCATAAACTTTACTCAACATGTATTTTATTATGAAATTGAATTTAAAACCAATCTAGTTTTAGAAACCAAAAATGCACAAGTCATTTGGCTATTGCTTAGCACTTAAATTAGAAAGCCACAGCTTAGAAATTTGTATTTAAACTTTAGGTAAAGCAGGTCTTGAAAATAAAAATTTTCCATCAACATTTTTTGTAACTGAAAATAGCTTTTTGTGGGAAAAAAAGGGTATTTTCTAAAAAAAAGTCAATTTTTATCAAAAATGTTAGGTTTTCACTGAAAACCCCAAAATTGAAATTTTTCAGTTTGTGGGTTTTTGTTTTTTGATAAAAACTCCCCAAAATCTGAAGGAAATGTTATTTTCTGACCAGCTTTATGTGAAAAATCCTAACTATGGCCTAAATACAAGTTAGTCCTGTCTCATCCCTATACATAAAAACCAACCAGAAAAAAACTAAAAAATACTGGAAATTATGATATATGTATCTATGCAATTATACAGTAAAAATTAGTGGATATTGCAAAAAATCTGTATCCCAAACAGTCATACAAGTCTCTACTCTGTTAGGAGCTGTGCAGTTATTGCTATGTATATATAGTATTGCAAGATCCTTTTACCTTTAATTCTGTTGATGAAGGGAATAACTATTGACATCAAACCAGTTAAGGAACTGAAGAAAAAGAAGGAGCCAATCCTGCAAATAAACCACATTGTTTCATGATCTAATGATCTCATACAGACAGTCTTGAATTAAAATTACACATGAGTTTATTAAGAACAAAGCCCAGAATGTTCAGCAGTTACTACAGATTTGGGGTGGCTCATTTTGAGGTCAATATTTGAGAGGCTTTAAAAGTTGGGGGGGGATTGACTTTCAGAAAGTACTGATTACCCCTACTTTAAAGGTCACACAGGTTGGACACCCAAAAATCACCAGTAACTTCTGACAATCCTGGCTCAAATAGATAACATTCTTACAACCTAATTATAGCTGAAATTTACCAATATTTGCCACTTACATAGTCTCTTTCAATCACAGGTCTAAAAGTGTTCCAGACATGTATGTATTAATATCATCATTTTACATATGAGGCGGATAAAACACACAAAAAATCCAGTGCACTTGCCCAAAATGACCCAACAAGGGAGTGGCAGAGTTGGGAATAGCACCTGTGTCTCTTTATTCACAGTCTCTTTATTTACAAGCTGTATTTACTAAAAGCATGTAATGCTATGAAGAGAATCCCAAGATGGCTGACACTTGATGATGGATCACTTGATGATTACCTGTTCTGTTCATTCCCTCTAGGGCACATGGCATTGGTCACTGTCGAAAGACAGGATACTGGACTAGATGGACCTTTGGTCTGACCCAGTATGACCATTCTTATGTCAGAAGTTCTTGGACGTATAAACTTTCTCTTGATACCTTTACACCACTGGTCCCACATTGGCAGTCACTCGATGCCTTGGGAAGGGGGCAGTGGAGACGGCAGAAAGAGGTTCTCTGCTGTCTCCACTCCAACCTTGACCCAAGTTATTCTTAACGTCTAGAGGTGCTTGGCTGTTCTGTAGCCCTGCACCATCCTTCCCTTCCCTGTCTCCCCCACACCTTCTGGTTAATTTGGACAGTGATCTCATGTGAAAACTTTGTATCCCTGTGAGGGCACACTCCATTTTAAAGGACAAGAGATGAAGAAGTATCCATTCCCATTGCCAACTCATCCTGCCCCAGTTGGTCAACCAAATAGTGCCTCTCTCACCTTTGTTTTTCAATTAAAAATAAAAGGAGTTGAAAGGTCAAGCAAGAATCATCCTCACAGTGCCTCCCACTGAACTGGAATAATGAGCCTGATCCAACATATACTGATAACAATGGGGGTCCTTCCATTGACAATACTGGGCTTTGGATCGAGGTGTCATGAAAGCAAATCTCACTATACTTGCCACATATGATGGAACAATGGAGGCAAAAGAGCAGGTCTTGTTCTACTTCCCTGTAGGGTTAGCATCTTTACTCAGGGAAGCATTAGGAGCAGAAAGACCACTTACTATACTGAAGAATAATTCTCTTTTTGACCCACTGAGGAAGAGGTGCCTAATAAAAATATATGATCACAGACAATCTGAACTGGGTGTGAAGATAACTGTCTGATCAGATAATGGAATTGTTTTCAGTGGTAAGAATGAATCCATTACTAATGCAAATAACGCTAATGATTATAATTTGCAATACAGTAAAAGTCACCTAGTCTACCTCCTCCTCTGACAGGAGACTATAATAAATTATAGGCTGAGAAAAAAATCAACGGGCTAAAGGTTAAAAGATTAAAAAAAAAGAACTGAAATTTAAATGTTTAACAAGGAAATCAAAGATATGAAAGCAGAGTGGAGCTATTAAATTATGCCATTGTAAAGAATTAGATATTATAGAATTGATTAGCAAATCTAAATCCAAACTTTCCCCATATAACCCATTGGGTCACAGATTTTGACACATTTGACAGAACAAATTGTCAAGGTTCAATATATAATGTGCAAGCTAATTATCTATAATACAGATAAGGCTTCCTTACCAAATGGGGATACCAAAGCCTTGCAAAGGGCAATGGAGTCGAAGAAAGCTGGGAAATGGGGATGCTTAGAGCTTTTGACAAGAAAGCATATGATTTCCCTCCCCCCCCCCCCCGACACACCCATCAACTCTGAATACAATAAGGTTTAAATGATTGGCTCTAACCCAATCTGTTGGTATATTTTGCCCCCTCCTCCTCTTTTTTCTAAGGTTGTGTTTTCCAAAAGGTAGGGTTTCCATAAAGCAGCACAAAGCATGTGCCATGGTGGGGAGGAGTGTGGAAGGTATATAAATGAAGATATGTGGGGTTGGTTAAAGGACGTGATTGCTTTCATTTTCGTGAAGCGGGACTCGGCTTCCAAAAGTTTGGGATATGCTGTTTCAAACTACATTTTAAATCCTGTTTGTGTAGCCAAGTGTGCCTTGCCCTTCCCAGCGGGTCACTCTGGAACTTACTTATTCCTTTCACTCTTTGGCATTTTTCTTTCCAGTACTTTTCACTTCAACCCAAAAACTCAATACCCTTGTTTCAGTAAAACCGAAGAACTGAATTATGATGAAGCACTGCCAGCAATTATGCTAGAGAGTATTAGGGGAAATGCTTTAGCAATACTGATCTAGATGATTTCATAACTACTGAACCACACTGTGGTTTATAACCATACTTTCATATTTACCTCACAAGTGCACTGCACGTCTCAGATAACATAGCATTAAGTTTCAGAGTAGCAGCCGTGTTAGTCTGTATCCGCAAAAAGAAGAACAGGAGTACTTGTGGCACCTTAGAGACGAACAAATTTATTAGAGCATAAGCTTTCGTGGACTACAGCCCACTTCTTCGGATGCATATAGAATGGAACATATATTGAGGAGATATATATACACACATACAGAGAGCATAAACAGGTGGGAGTTGTCTTAATTAATTGGCCTCTCAGAGTTGGTAAGACAACTCCCACCTGTTTATGCTCTCTGTATGTGTGTATATATATCTCCTCAATATATGTTCCATTCTATATGCATCCGAAGAAGTGGGCTGTAGTCCACGAAAGCTTATGCTCTAATAAATTTGTTAGTCTCTAAGGTGCCACAAGTACTCCTGTTCTTCTTATAGCATTAAGTGTTGAGATCAAGCCTAATGACATGCGCATCTCAGATAGTATTTCAGTAGTTTTTAATCATCAATTACCAAAGTCCAAATCACCACACGTTTCAACATTTCATGTTACATTTCAAGTTCTTCGGGAGCTTCAACATGGCATTACGTTTCTTAGTGAGATGTGCACCATAGGACTCCTCCGTGTGCGTGCATACCGAGCAGCTTCTGCACAGGTTTCCAAAGGTTTTCCCAATGACAAGATGTTCATCTGCAAGAAACGAATGTCCACTGTTTAATCCCTGAAGTCCCATGAAATACTGCTGTAGTTGCAGTCAGTGGAGGTTGCCTGTGCCTCATTGGTACAAGAGAAAGGAGCGGGGGGGCTGGCAGGCTGTTCTCCATTACAGTCCTGAACCTTTGGAACTCACTGCTCCATTTTGTCCGCAACTGATCAAGTTTGCTAGCCTTCAGAAGTTGCTGCAAGGCTTATCTTTTCTACCTGGCTTGTAAGGAGATGATGAATGGGTGAGGCATGCTAGGGACAGTGTTGGACTACATGAGGTGGTTAACTCATTTTTGGTATATTTATGTTGCTGCGGGGTTATTTAATCTTGACATGATAGGTTTATTTAGATGGGCTTTTACAGGATTGCCAAGGGCTCCCAAAGCATTGAACGGGCACTCTTATTGGCTACAGTTATAAAATTCCAAATAAATAAATAAATAAATAAACAAACAAACAATCAATCAGTGCTGGAGAGCAACGTGTCAATAGCAAACCATATGTTTTTAAAGGACAGAAATTCTAAATTCTTACGTGGAATATGACCGCTGTATTTTGGCAGCATCCCTTCAGGCCTGTAGAATCTTTGGTATGCGTTGGGAACTTTGCTAACTTCATACATTTTGCCTCTAAAATAAAACAAAATCATAGTTCAGAAGGTATCCTCTAACTTCTATCATTTCAGAATTTGCTTACATGTCCCCATGTTTTACAAAACTACCAGACTTAATTTTTAACTCTCATGGCCTTAGTTGCCTTCCAACTGTATGTGTTCTGCTCACGAGTCTTGCCCCACATGCCCACAACACTCATGTGTTCCTTGCACACCCCAAACACCCATTGCCTTTCCAGGGAGTTTTGCGTGTACATGGAATATGGGATCCAACTGACACCAACAGACAGGATTTCATCCATTGGACCAAGTTCTGCTCTCAGCTAAACTCATGCAAGTCCACCAATTTCACTGGGTGCATAGGTATACCTGTGAGGAAAATGGGGTGCATGGGTGAGGCTGTGTAGGGGGGAGCTGTGAACATAGGTCCCTTACGCTTTCCAACAGATGAGTAAGCACTCAGCACACAACATATTAGACGTCCTCACTGTATAGTGCAAAACCTCAATTACAGCCTCAGCAAGTGCTAACACATGCTCCATGATGACATATCTGTAGGGTGCTGTGTGTGTATGTGTGTGTGCGTGTGTGTTAGGAAACACCAACTCATAATTAGGCTTGTGCACTGTACTGGGAGGAAAATGGATGTGCTGAGGCCAGTGTATTCCCTTAATCAGCAGGAGGCAGAAGGAAGTTGCCTGCAGAGGTGCAGCATCTGTCACTCAGTGGGAGGAGGGAAGAAGGGAAATACTCCCTCTCGCCAAGTTTGGAAAGGGAAAGTCCTGTTTCCGATGCCTTGACCATCCCTCTATGGCAATTCAAACTCTCAAGTCTTCACAGCCACACTCTTCCCCCTGCTCCACTGCCAAATCCTTTCCTAGTTAGTAAGAGGCCTGCCCATTCTGCTTATAGTGGTACAGACCAACTCTCCTGTCCTTCCAAGGACAAAAGCCCAGACTCACTTGTCTTCCTGCTCCCAACCCATCATTGCCTCTTGCTGACAGCTGCTAAGGCTTTGTCAACACTAAATACTGAGGCAAACTTAAATTTCGTTGGCAATGCAAATGTCAGATAAGCAGAAAAAGATTCAGAGCTTTTCTATTAAATTAAATACAGTACTGAAATAAGCAGTCACTTGATGTGCTTTTCTGGATTAAAAGCGAGGTTCCCAAGAGCTTTTCCTCCTATCAACACTGAATTTTCAGTCCTACCGAGGCTGCCAAATGTAGATCTTTTCTACACTGACCTTTCAGCTACTGGTATATGCCTCACTGGGGCAAATAATGATGCTCTGGTGAAAATCCACTAGATGTTTGTACCAGTTAAACTACACCAGTACCTGAGATTATTGTAAGCGAGGCCTTAGATCAGAGATGGGTAAACTTTTTGGCCTGAGGGCTGTATCGGGTTTCAGAAATTGTATGGAGGGCTGGTTAGGGGAGGCTGCCTCCCCAAACAGCCAGGCTAGCCTCCCGGGCCAGGAGCTCAGGGGCTAGGCAGAACGGTCCCGCGGCCATAGTTTGCCCACCTCTGCCTTAGATTCACCATGCAGCAGGATGTACTGGAAATACTTGTGGTTCAAGTGGTGAACAGAAAAGGTCTGAAGATCAGCATAACCAAAATATAACAATGTGCTTCTGTGCACAGTAGTTCTTGTGTGTTGTCTATGTTCAGTACCCTCTATAGATAAGTAAGCTTTTAAAATAAAATTATGAAAAATACACAGTATAGTGCAGTCTTTCAAAAAAAAGTATGCTTTATATTACAAATGCTGTACTACACAGATTCCTGACAATCATGCCCCAGGAGAGCCCCTAAAGTCTATGTAACCCTGTTACCTGTCCTACTCCCTTTAATTGCTTTAGTGATTGGTGAGGTTATATTTATTGATTGCTCTACTCCACCATACAATTAAACATCATCATCATCATCACCATCTTATATATTGTAGTACTTTTCGATCAATGTATTTTAGTCTAAAATTACCTCTGGAAATTGCTGGTGGGATCGTAGCAGACCTGATCTCTTAAGTTCTTAAAATCCTGATAGCAATTTTTTGTCATTTCATGGTAAGGAACACCATATCCCAGTTCAGTGACTCTTGCTCTAGGCACAAACCCAGTCCAACCAGGAATAGGGGGCTCTAGTAAACTTCTCTTAGTTATTACAGTACCTGCAAAATGACCAAATAAATGCCACCTCAAAATTACACCTAACTGCCCAAGAAAATATCTGCTTATATTTACCATACGGGATAAAAAGGTTCCTGTCTTATAACAAATGTTCTCAGTTAATTGACATGCTTCATAGAATGTTCATTAGTCACTTTATATCACCAAGAGTGGGTCTCACCACTTTTGATATGCCCCTTAGTGGTGCCTAGATAACTTTTTCTCTTTTATGGGCCCAGATCCTGAAGTCCTTCCTCACTTTTGAATCAGTCCTTCCTCAGGCTAGGAAAGGTCTTTAGAATTTGGCCAATGGTCATTAAAGACATGATCCAAAGCCCACTGAAGCCAGTAAGAGTCTTTCCATTGAACGTAATGGGTTTTGTGTCAGTGCCTAAGTAGGGAATAGGCTCACGCATATAAATATATGTTAGTACCCATGGCCTGTCAAAATTCCAACACAGGAAATTACATTCTACCTGCTGAAAGATGCCTTGCAGTTTCAACAGGACACAGTTGAACGTTCTATTCTAAACTGCAATGTTGTCTTGTTGTGCATTGCCACGTTCAGACAGAGCTGGCTGCTATTCAGTGGTGCGTTAAGTTATGTAGGAAGAAAGGCACTAGTTACAGACTTAAGAACTGTCACTCAGGAACATTCTATCTGATGACATTGGGGTTTCTAAGGTAACTGCAGGAGGAAGTTCTGAACATCTTTTACAGGGTGGTCCTGGTCCTGGAACGCTTCTGATAAGATGAGAAATGCTAGAGTGCCGCAGCGGGTAGTTAGAAATCCATGACGGGCAATTGGGTTTGAGCTCAGCTTGAGTCAAAGCACTTGAAGTCATGTTTGGGCCTTGGTGTTTGGAGTTCATGGATACTCATAGTCTATGAATCATGGAGAACCACAACAGGGGCTCACTTATCCAGAGTGAGGAGCCCAAGGAAAGATTTGGAAAGAAGCTATTGCTGAAGGGAAAACCAGGATACATGAGACTGCTTTTCCTCAAGACTACTTTAAGAATTCATTCTCTCTCTCTCTCTCATGAGTAAAGGTGGCAGAATCAAGCCCCAGAAAGGTAGGCCAATATTTTCAAATCTGAGTGCCTAAAATTAGATACCCAGATAAGATGACAGATTTTCAGGGATGGTGGCCATTTGTAGTTCCTACTGAGGTCAATCTGGGCAGCAAGTGCTTAGCCCCTCAGAACAGCAGGTTGGTTTTACTCTAGGTTTAAGCAGCCAGGTTTGAAAATATTGGGTTCAGATTTTTAGATAATAGCACAATTTGAGAGCATGCTATTGCATGAGTCCATTTGGAACCCCATTTATGGAAGGATTTCTGGATAACAATTACAATTGATGCAAGATCCATGTAAAATGTTTCACATCAAGATGAGACTCTGTCCTTAAATATAAACACACCTATTTGAGAAACCTCAAAATTTAGAATAGAAATGAAAGATATAGGGGCCAAATTCTGTCACTGAATGCACGTGTGTGTAACTCCCACAGAAATCAGAGCAATGTGCTAGCAACTAAGGTAAAATTTGGTTCTTACTATGCCCATGAAGACTGTAATTATAATTCACATTGTACTAGTAACATTAATTGAATGTTTGGCTGAAATCAAGTTCATTACAACTTAAATACAGTACCTAGCATATAAGGATGGTGTTTAGAATTATAGTCATAAAGTGCTTGTAAAACATCTTCATTGGAGCAAATAGATGGAAGTTTGGGAGTAGTGGCTGCTATGTATCTCAGCCCATTCTGTGCATCTCTGCTTCTTTGAGTAGCATTGTGGAATAAGGTCATACATGCCATTGAATCATCTCCATAAGTAGTGCCAATTCTATAGAATCTTTGGGGGACATAGCCTAAAAGAGTAAGCAGGATAAATGTTAAAAGCTCACAAGATCTAATGGAACATATTGCAAGCATTTACAGACAGAGTGAAATTATCAAGCAAACATAGAACATTATCTGCCATTCTTAGTTCTTCAAATTACACACACACACACAGCAATTATATAGATGGTTACAACTACAGTGATCTCCTATGACCTTAGAAACAAGCCACATTTTGACAAGTACTATGAAAGTACAATCCCCTTATGACGTATCGATTCTGCTAACAGCAATTATCTTTACTGTACCAAAACGTCAGTCTGAAGGGTGGTTTGAAATGCTTTTTTGTGTGTGTGTGGGTGGGAGGGGGATTGTCCTTCTTTTACATGATGCTTTGAAAATGCAGTTTCAGATCATTCATTTTGGTTGAAAATTGTGATTGTATTAAAATGAACTCCTGAATTATAAGAAGTAGATGTAGGTCTTTTATATGGGAGACCAACCCCCAAAGCAGACTTTCACCATGTAATAACTTATTTTCATTATAAAGAATAGATGCGTATAGCACAACTACATATTTCTTTAACATTGAACCTGAAACTATTATGACTATGTTAAATGCTAAAGAAATAGAGATAAGAATCTGATTTAAATCAGATGGGTCTGAATGAAAATCCCACTTCCAACTGTCTCTGAATTTTGTCAGTCTGAACTTTGCACTGAGCCAAAATCCTGGTTCTGAACTATCTCTGAACATTGCGGTGGTTTCGTTCTGGATCCAAACGTTGTGGATCAGGTCCAGCTCTTATGTGAACTAATTGAAGAAAGTAAATTCAAATGCAAAGCTACTATTCTGGCCCAAATTCTCCAGATCAGCTGAGCTGTGCATGTTGAAAGTCTAGGGAGGGGGTGATTTTAAGGCATGTTTACATTCCACCAACCCCAGGCTGCCAGGCTTTGGCATGGTAAAATAGAGCAGAGGATCATAATATGGTAGTTGCTATTGCAGTTCTTTGTCACCAAAGGATTTTCCATGATGCAGGGGAATCCTCCACTGGCTAGTTAAGTTGGGTTTCAAGCTGAGAAAGGAGGTCAGGATGTGGCCCAAACACATTATTTACCTGTGTATCCAGGTATCAGACGATTGCACGCTTCCACGGGTTTTTGATTTGGTTTCATGCTCTCTCTGTACCTGTTTGAAATAAAATGTACATTTACATGTGAACTTATATCCTAATATCAATTAAGCCAGTTCATGACATATCTGTTATATTACTAAGAATAAATATTAGTCAATCTTAAAACTCAGCTAATGGGCCAAATTCAGGTTATTATATTGGTGTAAACTCAGAGTAATTTCACTGCAGCCATCTGAACTCAATAATATTCCTCAAATGTAATCAAGAACAGAATATACTATACTTCTTTTTTAATATTCACTTTTTCTACTAAGCAATGTCATGCAATAGAATTTTTTAAAATATACAGCTAAATCATGAGTTTTTTTGTGCAGTTATATTAAGATACCTGGAAAGGAACATTAAGGAACATAGGATGTATTAATTAATTTATTTCAGAAGGTTGAAAAAGCTACTGGGGGGGAAGCTGTTCTAGACTTGATTTTAACAAATAGGGAGAAACTTGTTGAGAATTTGAAAGGAGAAGGCAGCTTGGCTGAAAGTGATCATGAAATCATAGAGTTTGCAATTCTAAGGAAGGGTAGAAGGGAGAACAGCAAAATAGAGACAATGGATTTCAGGAAGGCGGATTTTGGTAAGCTCAGAGAGCTGATAGGTAAGGTCCCATGGGAATCAAGACTGAGGGGAAAAACAACCGAGGAGATTTGGCAGTTTTTTCAAAGGGACACTATTAAGGGCCCAAAAGCAAGCTATTCCGCTGGTTAGGAAAGATAGAAAATGTGGCAAAAGACCACCTTGGCTTAACCACGAGATCTTGCATGATCTAAAAAATAAAAAGGAGTCATATAAAAAATGGAAACTAGGACAGATTACAAAGGATGAATATAGGCAAACAACACAGGAATGCAGGGGCAAGATTAGAAAGGCAAAGGCACAAAATGAGCTCAAACTAGCTACAGGAATAAAGGGAAACCAGAAGGCTTTTTATCAATACATTAGAAGCAAGAGGAAGACCAAAGACAAGGTAGGCCCACTGCTCAGTGAAGAGGGAGAAACAGTAACAGGAAACTTGGAAATGGCAGAGATGCTTAAACAAAAACTTCTTTGTTTCGGTCTTCACCGAGAAGTCTGAAGGAATGCCTAACATAGTGAATGCTAATGGGAAGGGGGTAGGTTTAGCAGATAAAATAAAAAAAGAACAAGTTAAAAATCACTTAGAAAAGTTAGATGCCTGCAAGTCACCAGGGCCTGATGAAATGCATCCTAGAATACTCAAGGAGCTAATAGAGGAGGTATCTGAGCCTCTAGCTATTATCTGGAAAATCATGGGAGACGGGAGAGATTCCAGAAGACTGGAAAAGGGCAAATATAGTGCCCATCTATAAAAAGGGAAATAAAAACAACCCAGGAAACTACAGACCAGTTAGTTTAACTTCTGTGCCAGGGAAGATAATGGAGCAAGTAATTAAGGAAATCATCTGCAAACACTTGGAAGATGGTAAGGTGATAGGGAATAGCCAGCATGGATTTGTAAAGAACAAATCGCGTCAAACCAATCTGATAGCTTTCTTTGATAGGATAATGAGTCTTGGGGATCAGGGAGAAGCTGTGGATGTGGTATACCTAGACTTTAGTAAGGCATTTGATACGGTCTCGCATGATATTCTTATCGATAAACGAGGCAGATACAATTTAGATGGGGCTACTATAAGGTGGGTGCATAACTGGCTGGATAACTGTACTCAGAGAGTTGTTATTAATGGTTCCCAATCCTGCTGGAAAGGCATAACGAGTGGGGTTCTGCAGGGGTCTGTTTTGGGACCGGGTCTGTTCAATATCTTCATTAACGACTTAGATATTGATATAGAAAGTACGCTTATTAAGTTTGCGGATGATACCAAACTGGGAGGGATTGCAACTGCTTTGGAGGACAGGGTCATAATTCAAAATGATCTGGACAAATTGGAGAAATGGTTTGAGTTAAACAGGATGAAGTTTAACAAAGACAAATGCAAAGTGCTCCCCTTAGGAAGAAAAAATCAGTTTCACACATACAGAACGGGAAGAGACTGTCTAGGAAGGAGTACGGCAGAAAGGGATCTAGGGGTTATAGTGGACCACAAGCTAAATATGAGTCAACAGTGTGATGCTGTTGCAAAAAAAGCTAACACGATTCTGGGATGTATTAACAGGTGTGTTGTGAGCAAGAGACGAGAAGTCATTCTTCCGCTCTACTGTGCTCTGGTTAGGCCTCAGCTGGAGTATTGTGTCCAGTTCTGGGCACCGCATTTCAAGAAAGATGTGGAGAAATTGGAAAGGGTCCAGAGAAGAGCAACAAGAATGATTAAAAGTCTTGAGAACATGACCTAAGAAGGAAGGCTGAAAGAACTGGGTTTGTTTACTTTGGAAAAGAGAAGACTGAGAGGGGACATGATAGCAGTTTTCAGGTATCTAAAAGGGTGGCATAAGGAGGAGGGAGAAAACTTGTTCACCTTAGCCTCTAAGGATAGAACAAGAAGCAATGGGCTTAAAACTGCAACAAGGGAGATCTAGGTTAGACATTAGGAAAAAGTTTCTAACTGTCAGGGTGGTTAAACACTGGAATAAATTGCCTAGGGAGGTTGTGGAATCTCCATCTCTGGAGATATTTAAGAGTAGGTTAGATAAATGTCTATCAGGGATGGTCTAGACAGTATTTGGTCCTGCCATGCGGACAGGGGACTGGACTCGATGACCTCTCGAGGTCCCTTCCAGTCCTAGAATCTATGAATCTATGAAAACGTCCCATGGGGGAAGCCACCCCGCACCGAAGGCAGAGTGGGGCTTTGTTGTTGATTCCTCTGGCAGCACGCATTCACCCAGCCTGCACTGGAGGTATCAAGGCTTCCTGCTGCCGCTAAAGTCCCTGCAAAGCTCCCAGAAACCTAGTGGGAGCAGGCATGGGCCCCACACTACAGGGGGCGGTGGGCAGGGTTGGACTCGGGACAGGCACTGGGCTGGACATCAGCACTAGAGCCCAGGGCCCCTTACCCAGAGCTCTCCCCAGGTCTGAATGCACCAGGTGCCTCCTACCGCTGGCTGGGCTCCACAGTTGGACGAGCTCAGCCGAGACAGCTGCTACCTGCAGCCCCTGCACTCAGCCAGGGCATTGTGACCTCAGCCAGCCAGGGTGGGACAGCGGGGGCTGGGAGTGCAGCTGTGCTGGGGAGATAACCAGCAGGGCCTGGCACTTGAGCCCCAGAGAGCGGGGCAGCAGCAGAACTAGGAACCCTTTGTCCCTCTGGGTTTTCACCCCCCCTCACTGGAAAAGCACCAGGTTAAAGATGGATTCCAGTTCAGGTGACATGATCACATGTCACTGCAAGACTTCATTACTCACTTGCCAGCACACACATGTACAGGAAGACTCACAGGTAAATACAGCCATCTGCAGACAATGGGAGTCATCAAGATTCCAAACCATCCTTAATGGCCCACCCTTTACATAATTACAATAGGCCCTCAGAGTTATGTTTTATATTTCTAGTTTTAGATACAAGAGTGGTACATTTCTACAAATAGGATGATCACACTCATTAGATTATGAGCTTTGTAATGATACCTTACAAGAGACCTTTTGCATGAAGCATATCCCAGTTACATTATATTCACTTCTATTTTTATAAAACCATATAGACTGCACAATGTCACATAAAGATCTAAAATTTCCATGATCTATCTAATCCCCGTAAATTCTTACATGGACCCCATCACCAAAGCAGGTGACAGTGATTCTATAGAATCATTTAACATTAGTAGATACAATGCTTTGGGATTATCCCCTTTTACAACATTTGTGAGTTTTCTAGCTGTGTCAGCGAGGGGTTCTAGAGCTAATACTAAAATAATGGTGGGAAAGGACAACCCTGTCATGTTTCTTTGAGGCAGGGGAAAGCTGAAGATGAATTATGTTTACTGCTTACTAGTGCTAATTGGGAATTTTCTATCAGGCTAGGTCTACACTACCCGCCTGAATCGGCGGGTAGAAATCGACCTCTCGGGGATCGATTTATCGCGTCCCGTCGGGACGCGACAATCGATCCCCGAATCGATGCTCTTACTCCACCAGCGGAGGTGGGAGTAAGCGCCGTCGACAGAAAGCCGCAGAAGTCAATTTTGCCGCCGTCCTCACAGCGGGGTAAGTCGGCTGCGATACGTCGAATTCAGCTACGCTATTCACGTAGCTGAATTTGCGTATCTTAAATCGACTCCCCCCTGTAGTGTAGATGTACCCTCAGAATGTTTTTTCAATGGAAAATGCAGTTTTCACAACTTTCAAATTTCCTGTGAGAAAATTCTGATGTGCCTCAAAATATATATTTTCCCCCTTGTTTTGATCCGAATTGAAACATTTCAGTATGTGGAACCAAACAAACATTTAATTTTGGGCTAGTTTGATATTAATCTGTGATTGCCTCACCTGCTGCGCCTCATGTCCATGCCCACTGACTTCTATGGACTGAGCTGCCGGGCTGGACTACATCTCCCAAGAGCTCCTAGGTCAGCTGCATCCCCATCCCCATCCCCATCCCTCAGCATAAGGAGGAGTAAATAGGCCTGGGGCAAGCTGATGGGATCAGAGGCAGAAGGAGATAGGGTGACCAGATGTCCCGATTTTATAGGGACAGTCCCGATTTTTGGGTCTTTTTCTTATATAGGTTCCTATTACACGCCCACCCTGTCCTGATTTTTCCACATTTACTGTCTGGTCACCCTAGAAGGAGATATGGTGGAGCCCCAACCACTGTGCCTGTTCTGCTGTGGTGTGAGCTTCATAATGGAATTTATCCCAGTGGCAGAAGTTAGAATAGCTCCCTGCTGCTCTAACTTCCAGCGGTGTTGGATGGCCAAGGGGAAGGAAGCTACAAACAGGTACCTGCAGCTGCCATTCTCCACTATGTCCGAGCACAACTCAGCCCTAATAGAGAATCAAAGGCTGAATCTTCTGTTTTGGGAGCGCTAACTCATTTTTGTCACCTTGTAAAAATAGCAAGATTTCAAACTTGTGTTGAAAATACAGCAAAAAAAATTCAGATTGGTACAAAGAAACTTAATATTCAAAATATGTTCTGAGTTCATAAGCCTGAACCAAACCAGCAGACCTGAACTTTAGAATACTCAGACTCCAAATCAAGAACTGAATCACAATTTTGCAACTGGACCCCATCTTTAGAATAGTCCAAATCAAAACTGCAGCCACCGAATTTAGGTACAAATACAAATAGATACAAACAGCCATTGAACTTGGGGGATATTTATAATCCTGATCTGAATTCTGAGGCTTAAGGCCAACTCAAATTAATATCCTGAGGTTGTGAAATTAATGTACCTTAAAATACATAAGCAGTGTCAATATTGCTTCTCTAATTGTGCTGCCAACCATTTCCCAGCTCTTTCTCATTGTTCATGATATCTTTGCAGTATACAAGAGTGCATAATATGCTTTTTGGCATTACAAAGCCATTTATGCCTTGGCTATATCTAACAATATAGAGAGAGCTGGATCAACCGGCAGGCGCCTCCTAATAATCTACAACGTATGTAAACTATGCCATCTTTGCTCTGTTGCGCACATTAAAAAATAAGCAAATATAGGAGAAGTATATTTAAATTTATGCTAAAACCTGCTACTTTCTAAAAACATTTGCAATACTTTTTATAACAAATTTTCCATTAAAACCAAAGATGAACGGTAATAAAACACTCTACCACACAAAACCCAGAGCTTTATTATATTTTATTTGACACTTCTGAAGACACAGGTACAATCCTAACAAGTTGTGAACTGCTCCAAAGGTCGGTGAAATCTGAATTAATCTTTGCACAAAGAGGTGAACGAGACTACAATGACTGATATTTTATAATATAGTTTAAGAATACTCCAAGCAGGTGAGTATTGTAATGTTATGCCCAACAACTTTTATGCCATTCATCCATTTAAACTACTCTGTAGTATAAATATGCAGCTTATCTCAGCTATTAAATCTCTGCAATATGTAATTAGGCCTTCTCATAATAATGCATTCAATCTCCTGTATATAAAAATCAGTTAAGAATACTGGTACGTGCTGTCTATACTGTCACTGTACATTCATCAGACTCAACCACAGCAAGCTGCTAATTTCCAAACTAGAGCTAAGCAACTTTAGGTCAAACTCTCAAGTCGTCATCCAAGCAGAACTTCCTTTGAAGTCACTGGGAGTTTTGCCTAAGGACTGGAGGGTTTGTTTGCTTAAAATAGCACAATGTAGCCTGAAATGCCTATTGATAAGTGTTCTGCAGGAATTTGCTGCAGAATACACGTGAATGTCTATTCCATAAACAACTCAATTAGAAACTTTTGTCCCATTGAAGTTCTTACCAGTTTTACAAGCCTAACAGATGGTTCAATTGAAGTTGTTAAAATGCGCTTCCATATGCCACTTATATTTTGAAGTTATTTAAAAGGGCTACAAACTACAGCATGTAGTTGCAGTGTAATATTCTACATCTAATTCTAAAAGGCTAAATTTTCTATGGGCGGGGAGTCAGGGGAATGAATTGGGGACTGAGCGGCCGTTTGCTCAGCAATCCTCAGTTCTGGGAAAATAAGTTTTACAGTGCTCCCACTAGATTGAACGAGGAAGGTGGGGTGCAAAAGTGTGCAAACTCTTCTCATTTCACAACAACAACATCTTTTAAACAACAAAAAGCTTGGATCATATTTGAATCTTTTAAAAGGTGAATATAAAATGTGCAGAGAATCACTGCTTTTCAGGGGTTACATTTCTGAGGAGCTCCCTTCACTCACTGCCGACATGCTGAAAGCATCACTCATAAATAAAGGGACAAATTAATCCCAGATGGATCTCCATTCAGTGGGTATTGCATCCATGTAACAGAGCATGATTAGCCTTAATTCTGCACTGACTTAAGGCCAGGTATATACTTTAATATCAATGGAGTTCTACGGGGTACACGTCTATGCAGAATTGGACCCACATAATTTAACATTGGATGTAAGGATCTTAAACCTGCTTTTCTTTATACAAGTCATATTTTGGCACTATTAGACAAAGTATTGGGCCAGATCCACAACTCGTGTAGGCTGGCATAATCTGGATCTGTCATGATACATAGCTTTCCCCAGACTACCAGTGGTCCATACAACAGGCAAGTCTGGTGACTAAGCTATCTCCCAGCATACACACTACTATCCTAAGTTTATTTTATTGAGTAACAAACTAAGTTGAGTATTTCATTATATCAAACATCCAGGAGTGTGACAGCCCTCAACAAAATGCATTTAATAAAAACATTTATCTTCACAATACACAGCCTCCTCCTTACCCTTCCCCACCCCACACACTCCTATCCACACAATAAGAAATGGACATTCCAAAGTATGTTCAAAATCTATTGTCTGTAGGGAAGTATTTTCCCAGTATAGCGGTTATGTCTCAAATCACCTCTAGGGTGAAATTGCCTACTTTGCAAATTCTTTCTTTTGTTTTTCAAACTTCAAGAGAAATGCTCTTTCAGTTGTATTTATGAGTCAACTGGTTAATTTAAATCACATCTACATATTCCCTATGGAGAACCCATGAGGTATATCAAAGATGCTAGTTAATGTTTACAGCTAGTAAGCCTGAATTCAAATCCTATGTCTACTGATACTCACTGCACATAGTATTTTAATGTGCAATTTTAAAAATATAAAAGAATGTCAATAAGCACTATTAATGATGGCTTGGCACAAAAGTACTGTCTAGTCAGAGTCTCTGGGTGTCAAAGGCAATTAAAGTTTAAATACCGAGACACAGTTCCTAGGATTCTGCAGTACTGACTGGATTCTGCAGCAAATTCCTTTTGAGATGTTCCAGCCCTAAATAGCCTCCAAAAAGTAGCTTTATCAATAAAATTGATAATTATATTGATAATGATCTTACCTTTATATTGCACATTTCATCCAGAATGATCCCAAAGCGTTTTACCACAGATTTACAAATGATATATGGCAATCACTTTATTTGTCACTGAAGTGATCAAGTGAAGAGAACTGGGTACCAAATATACATACCAAATATACCAATATGCTTTAATTTGTATACATGTCACATTTGATTGTGTTAAGAGTATTTGTAATGTTCCTCAAAAGTTATTATTAAATGTGAATACACAGCAGTCAAGAGGCAAGGCCAATTAAGTATTGCACTCCCATGGGCTCCTCCATGGCACATGACCCTAAGATCCCCTCAATGGCAAGTGGTTCACTGTTCTGTGACAGCGACTCCTAACAGGCCTGACAAACCTACTACATCTAGTGTCCTACTTTCATGATATTTATTGATAAATGATATCATGTAAGATCTTAAATGAAAGCCAGATTCACGCTGCTCATTGATATTGTTGTGAAAGGTATATGCAGATATTGTGTAAAAAGTTATATATGTATAATTAAAATATGTTCCTAAAGTCTGAATCAAGGCAGGGTTGAGAAATAGGTTTCTGCTGGACAAAGGATGTATATTCATCTGTCTGACTCAGTCCACATGTAAATTAAGCATTGTAAGCCAACACAATGGAAGCCCTGTTTGCATACTAAGTCAACATTCAGACAGCACACCAAGGAATAAACTCCAGAGGGGTCATCCTAACTCAGGAACCCAACCATGAGTTTTGAGGATAAGGAAAGGCAAAAGGACACCTTTATCCTGCACCTGAGGAAGTAATCGATTACTACAGTGCTTCTAGCTAGAGAAGGCTTTGGTGAGAAAAGACTGCTTTAGACAGTTAGCCCAAGTTATAATGCTTTCTAGACATTAAACTTATGAGTTTGTTTTATATGTTACCTTTCTGATTCCATTATTATCTTTGCTCACTGTCTCTTAAATCTTAAGTTTATTATCAAAGGTTATGATTGTTTTCACAATAAATATTTCTCAGTGCTGTGATGTTATATAGCTGATCCTCACTTGAATCAAGCAAGCTAGTGTATATAGCAAACCTGGTATTTCTGTGAGAAGCCAGTGACAGGGGCTGGATATCACAAGGGAATGCTCGAAAGGGGTTGGGGAACTAGGGTACACCTATTATTAATCTTCACGGCAAACTGAGGCTAGCATTGCTGAGAGAAGAACGTTTGGTGTAGCTGAGGCTGGAGGGATCAGGGAAATGACACCAAGTTAAGCATCAGCAAGTCAGTCTCTCTCAGGGTAACAATATGACTCAGTCCTGGGAATGCCGAGAAAGTCACACAGAATTCATGAAATCTCACCATAATATTTATGGATTCCAGTTTGGAGATACACTAGTTAAATCTGATGAGGAGACAAACTTGACATTAGTCAATACAAGGGCAGACAGTGAGGAACTTCAAAAAATTCCTAAACAAGCTAAATAACTGAGCATCATCAGGTCCAATGAAATTCAGTGCCTCCAGGGCAGGGACCATGTGTTACTATATGTCTGTACATCATCTAGCACAACTGGATGCCAAACATGATTGGTGCCTCTAGGCATTACCGTAGTACAAATAATAATAATATTCATGTAGACAAATACCATGCACACTGGAAGGAACAGTTTAAAATACTTGTAACACTTTGATGGAATATGAATTAGTTTTAAACCCTTGGGGGAAAATCTAGGCATCACTTTGGATGTCTCTTTGAAGATGTCTGCTTAATATGCAGCAGATGTCAAAATAGCAAATAAAATGTGAATTAAGAAGGGGACAGAGAATACTAAGGAAAATATTTTAGAGATAAAGCAAACCCTCAAACTGTACAGTTTTGGATCCAAGTCTTGTCCAAACAGTTTGGATCCCCGCTTCTTAAATCAGGTCCCATATTTTTCCTTCCCTTTGTAACGCTACCTGCCCAAACTGGTGCACTATACCCTCCCTACCCTTGAAGATCTATTATTGCTGCAGCAGGATTTCTTCTGGGACAAGAAGGTGACTGCCTCACAGATCTCAGACTTTTTTTGCTATTGGTAGTAAAAAGGTGGTGGTCTCCCAACAGTGTCTTTTGATGGGAGTTGTAGAGCTTGCTTCCCTTCTTTTTCATAGCTCTTCTTCAGAGAAAGAGGTATCGGGTGGCTCAATTTACCTCCTCTGATGGCAGCAGGTAGGCAGAAAGATTCAAGAACTTTTCCCTCCACTGGGGTCCTACCACTGTGGATTTATATTCTATTCCTTGCTTTCCTAGTATTTATATTCTAAAGCACACTATGCTTCTGAAACCCTAGAAACTAGAATATCTAATGACAATACATTTATAAAATACCCTTCCGGCAGGGATCAGTTCTGGGTCCAGTTCTGTTCAATATCTTCATTGGTGATTTAGATAATGGCATAGAGAGTACACTTATAAAGATTGTGGACAATACCAAGATGGGAGTTTGGAGGATAGGATTAAAATTAAAAATGATCTGGACATCTGGAGAAATGGTCTGAAGTAAATAGGATGAAATTCAATAAGGACGAATGCAAAGTCCCCTACTTAGGAGGCAACAATCAGTTGCACACATACAAAATGACTGCTTAGGAAGGAGTACTGCAGAAAAGGATCTGGGGGTTATAGTGGATCACAAGCTAAATATGAGTCATCAGTAGAACACTGTTGCAAAAAAAAGAGGGGGGCTAATACCATTGTGGGATGTATTAGCAGGAGTGTTGTAAGCAAGATACGAGAAGTAATTCTTCCGCTCTACTCAGCACTGATTAGGCCTCAACTGAAGTATTGTGTCTAGTTCTGGGTGCCATATTTCAGGAAAGATGTGGACGAATTGGACAAAGTCCAGAGAAGAGCAACAAAAATGTTTAAAGATATAGAAAACGTGACCTATGAAAGAAGATTGAAAAAATTGGGTTTGTTTAGTCTGAAGAAGAGAAGACTGAAGAAGGGCATAATCTTGTATGTCCTTGAAAACGGTTACAAGGAGAGAGAAAAATTGTTCTCTTTAGCCTCTGAAGATAGAACAAGAAGCAATGGGCTTAAACTGCAGCAAGGACAGTTTAGGATGGACATTAGAAAAAAAACTTCCTAACCATCAGGGTAGGTAAGCACTGGGATAAACTGCCTAGGGAGCTTGTGGAATCTCCATCACTGGAGATTTTTAAGAGCAAGTTAGACAAAAGTCTGTCGGGGTTGTCTAGATAATACTTAGTCCTGCCTTGAAAGCAGGGGTCTGAACTGAAAGACCTTGAGGTCCCTTCCAGTCCTACACCTATATGATTTTATGACTCTCTGTAAGAGAGGCTCTTGTACATTGTAATAATAAATACCACCATCATAAAACTTCAGACAGAAAGAAAAATTGAGAGGTTCTGACACTGGAAATAAAAAGAGAGGGATAATAAGGGGAACACATCTTAATTGTGAACCCTTGCTTTGCCCTTTCTTTTTTGCCCCATGTCAAAACATGACCTTTTTAGGGGTAAGTTGCATCACATAGTACATTGCAAACGCCTACCTCACTAATTTAAAGAGATTGACATTTTTGTCAAAGCCAGTTGGAAGTAAATAATTAAACACTGCCATTTTATAAATCTTTAAGGGCATTCTTTATTGTTGAAAGCAATATATTTTCCACATCACCTTCGTACACAGGGCCGGCTCCAGGCACCAGCTTACCAAGCAGGTGCTTGGGGCGGCCACTTCGGAGAGAGGCGGCACGTCCAGCTGTTCGGCGGCAATTCGGCGGACGGTCCCTCACTCCTGCTCGGAGCGAAGGATCTCTCGCCGAATTGCCACCGCAGATCGCGATCGCAGCTTTTGTTTGTTTGTTTGTTTGGCTGCTTGGGGCGGCCAAAACCTGGGAGCCAGCCCTGTTCGTACAGATTATGCTTCTGAATGTACTGGATTTGTCCACATCAGTCAGATTTCATGACTATTTGGCAAGATGAATATAATGTACTCGACACAACAATCAAGTCAACTGTTTGAGAAAAATGCAACTTTTCCAAAAGCAGGGCTAAAAGAAACCAAAAAGCAACAAAGAATACTTTTGAAGCATTGTGTTTTTAAACTCAATGGGACTGAGTCAATGTTTATTGCTTAAGAATGTTTTGGTACTTAAAGAGAAGACGGAAATACATGAGAGTATTACAAAGCTGGTGCAACTCTATAGCAAAGGTTACGTATACAAGCAAAACTTGAGTACCCTATGAAAGAGTTGTGTATGGGCTTATTGATTAAAATACAATTGGCATTGTGCTGCTTTATTCAGGTTTTAAAATTTAACCTGGACTCACATGGAGATAGCATAAGAAACCTCAACTGTTTGACACAATTAACGGGGAGGAGGGAATTAAAAAAAAAAAAATCAGTGGAGGAAACTAAAGCAAGTTCCAGTTTCCCCACAAAAGGTCCACTTGTGTCTTTGTGCTTGGAAAATTTGGTCACTTGATACTCACCCAAATGCAACTAGAGTCACTGGAGGGATTGAAAATTCCAAAAATAAGAATCCACTGTTCCAATAAATTATATTAGTTTGGGACCAAAAATATTTAAGTCTGAAAATACAAACAGTATAGTCTGAATGGTACAAGAAAATGCTCAAGGTAACTACACAGCAGTTTTTTTCCAAAGCAAAACTACTATGAAAGGCTCTTTAAAAACTAAGATAGTTAATTCAACCAAAAGAGACAATTCTTAATCCTAAAACAACTTCTTTAAACACAAAGGTATAAAATAATAAGATATTCCCACCATCTCCCTTAACATCAATGGGAGGTAACTCACATAGCCACATTTCCAACAAGGCACTGCATTGTAAATTACAAACACAGGGAATCAGATTGCCACCTACAGGTAAATTAGTTAATTTCTGAAAACAAGTGCTAAAATAATGGTGGGGAGGGGGAGGAGAGAATTACCCTCTTCAATTTTAGTATTTTTCCAAATCTTTTGGAACCGTAACCATATCTTGACTTTCCCAGATCCAGAAAGCAATCATGTTGCTCTGTAGTTACAGAAGACACTTACTCCATACACTCAGAAAACTCACAGACTGAATTTGACAGAACTGGCTTGTAGTCACGTTTCAGTTAAAGAATTTTAAATCTGCTTACCTGATACGATTGGTGCTAGCCTAAATATGTCTGATAATCTGCTGTTAACTGGTACATAGGGGAATCTTCAAGCAAGTCATTTCCTAAAGACAACAAAAGATTTGGGTTTCTTTTACACATTATTTTGGGGATGAGGTTTTGTTACTTCACATCATGGCATTTTTATTCTAAAAATAATTAGATTGGGTTAAAAAGAAACCTACTCTAATATTACAAGGTGCTTCCCATTTATTGTTTATGCTATTTTCTCTCCTCATGGGAGACGATGGAAACACTTGAAAGAAAGAAGTATTTCTTGCCATTAACTCCCTCCCCTCCTCCAGCATGGTATGAAGTCACAAATCAGAAGAGGCAGTCTGTGACATCACAAGTACTGCCTATCTTCAGAGGGAGAAGAGATGGGGGGAGAGGAAAAGGAAGTTTCTTACATCAACTTATTTTTGGAAGAGAAAGAGCAAAAGTGTTTTTAACAAAAAGCAGTTGGGAAGGAAATTGATTTATAATGTAGCAAATGTCCAGTAAATGTACTTTATTATGAAAGTTGGAGCAAAGAGACATATATTAATCCATTACAATATTCTAACTGACATTTTCATTGGCTAATGCATACAAACTCTATGGCTTCCAGGGAGCAATATAATGCTGGAAGCACCTTCAGAATGGATGTTTGAGACAAACTTGGCCCACAAGAAATACAGGATGGGGCCCTAAACTTCCACTGAATTCAGCAGGCATTTGGGGTTCTTCAGCAATGCAAAATCCAGGCCGATGATACATAGCAATATTACCTAAGGACCCGATTTTGTTCCAAGTAGACTCAATGGGAGACTTGACAAGGACTTTAATGGGTATAAAGTTAACATTGGCATACCATTTGCAACTCTCTCATAGAATCACAGAATATTACGGTTGGAAGAGACCTCAGCAGGTCATCTAGTCCAATCCCCTGCTAAAAGCAGGATCAACACCAACTAAATCATCCCAGCCAAGGCTTTGTCAAGCCGGGCCTTAAAAACCTCGAAGCTTATGCTCAAATACATTTGTTAGTCTCTAAGGTGCCACAAGTACTCCTATTCTTTTTAAGGATGGAGATTCCACCACCTCCCCAGGTAACCCATTCCAGTGCTCCACCACCCTTCTAATGAAATAGTGTTTCCTAATATCCAACCTAGATCTCCCCCACCGCAACTTGAGATCATTGCTTCTTGTTCTCCCCTCTGCATGCTATGCAAAGTACCAAATCCTCTTTCACATAGCTGTATCCTGTTCTTCCTTTTCTTATATTTACCAACAGGACTTTTAAAAAATAAACTCTACTTTTATCTTACACCCAGGTGTTGCCTCAAAGGGGGGAAAAGGTAGCCTTAAAATTAATCAGGTATGGTAGAGGGAAAGAAAATGGATACCCCTTTCACTCAGAAGTGCAGATACAACCCACTCTGGTATCTGATCACCCAGTGGACCAATACCCCAGGTATGGTGTGGTGTAAAATGAAGAGGAGACAGGTGAGTAAGGTAAAAACAAAGACATATGTATTAGGGATAAAAATACAATTAATAGGGAAGGGGAAGAAAACCACAAATGCACACAGTACTAGAACCAATGACAATAACAATAGTGACAGTGACTTCAGTGAGGCATGAAGCCCGGACCCAGATAAATCCCTCCCTTGGCCAAATACCCTATAACAAAATAGATGTCTTCCTACTCAGTCTAGGTGCTAGGTTGTGTGCGATGGCGATGCTCAGGACCTCTACTATCGGGCTAGTGAGAAGCCGTCAAGGAGGAACTCTGAGGAGTCCAACGGATGAATGGCGATCTCTGTGGAAGAGAAGCCCTCTGGAGATGGAACAGCAGGATACGGTAGGTGTTGAAGGTCTTCTCCGGTGTCTTCGGGATAGGTGTCACTCTCGTCGATATGGTTGGAACCACGATGAGACCCGTACCATGCACAGGCTGCTGCTCAGATGGACAGCAGCCTCATTCGTACAGGAGTCAGTCCTTTATAGATGTCGAGGTGGGAAAAAAGTGGACTGTTCCAAATGGCAATGCCAAACAAGCCTGAGGTAAATCTGAGGTAATAGAACCTTCAGGGATTTGGGCGGGAAAACAGGTGGAATGTCCGGAGCCCAAAGGTTGGAAAATCCAGTTCTAACTAGGGTGACCAGATGTCCCGATTTTATAGGGACAGTCCCGATATTCAGGGCTTTTTCGTATATAGACGCCTATTACCCCCCACCTCCTGTCCCGATTTTTCACATTTGCTATCTGGTCACCCTAGTTCTAACCAGTTGGGGCTAGCTCTGAGTCAGTGCCCCTGAGGTAAACAAGGATTGAATCCTGAAGTCACATGTCACAGACTCCATTTTGTATTTCTTACTTTTAATTATCCCAACACAGGAGCGAATTAATTAGCTTCCCACCCTGTCCCTGTGAAGTGAGATCTAGTTAACAAGTGTTTAAACTCCTCAGTTAGGGTCACAAATTGATTGTTCCTGAGCTTTGGCACTTGCTAATGCCCTAATCTTTTGACTTTGGTTTAGAAAGGTCAACATGGGTCCTCTGGCGGAAACCCTTATTGTGGATTGCCCAACAACGGGAGACTGCAGCAGCAGCTGTTCCTGAGTCGGATGAAAGATCCTCAGTTTGCAGCTGAAGAGCACAATGTGAATTATGAGGTCAGCCCCTCCGTTTAGTCTGCGCGGTGGTGGCTAGCTGCGGCTGAGAGGGGCTGGGAAACCACCCTGCGTTTGGGGAGTGGACTGTTTCTGGGTTTCGCAACGTACCCTGTAAGCTTTGGTACATGCTCCAGTAAATGCGCAGGCAGTTTTTCTCCTTCTTCATGCCCCTCTTGCAGCGGCAGTTGTAAAGAGATTTCTGCTTGAGCGCCTCCATGGCGCTTTTGCACTCGTCTTTCGCCTCCAGGCCTGTCGCCCGGCTGAAGTTGCTCTCTTTGCCGGCTACACACTGCCTCAGTGTCCTGTATTTAGTACTACAGCTCTGCTCCTTGAGACACTGATCGCTGGCTCGCACGCAGTCCAGACGGTCCTCGCCAGGCAGCCCGCTCACTTCTGCGGACAAAAGTACATCTAGAGAGAAACAAACCAACCTTTTTGAGACACTGGGCTCCGAGCCAGCCCAACCTGGGGAGAGCAACCCACCTCCTTACAAAAGGCACGCACGACCCCTTTCCAAAGGCAGCCGCTTGCCAGCTGGATCAGCCCGTGGCAAAGCCAGGAGCTTGTTCTGAATGTTTGGGAAGATAAATGGGGTTTCAAGGGGAAGGCTCGCCTTCAAATGTCTTTACGGGAAGTCCACAGAAAGGATAGAGGGTTAATGTGCATGGTAAAATAGTCACTGTTCCTCACATCAGCCTTCCTTTAATTAATAACCCTTCCCATGTTCCACTGAGGGGTTAAATATCCGCCCTGGCTTCCCATAAGGGTTTTGCTGTGATTTCAATTACACTCGCCGACTGATACTAGCTCTTTTTACTGAAGTCATTTTTAAAGGCTGTTTGTTATGTTTTCCCCCTTGTTCCCATATTTCTCGACACGTAGGATGTTTTTTTCCCAGAAGGAAACAGCGAACGATATGAGCCACCCTTCTCCACTCCCCAACACCAGTAAAATCCTTCCCTTCCTCAATACACACACACAGAGAGAGTAAACATGTATTGTTACAATATTTGCCACCAAGCAGGAAGGCACGTTCAGGTAAGCGATGCAATCAACCATTCTTCTCACTGATGACACCCCCGTCCCCACTCACAGTGTTATTAAGATGAAAAGCGACTATTGAAAAGTTTTCCTCTAACTCACTAGAGCCCAGTTTAACAACGGGCTATCCAGGCAGTAGCTAAATATCACAGAGCTTTAAATGTGGTCTGTGCTCATTCAAATCCGTCAAAACTATTGGCAACTTCCCCGTTCACCTTAAACCAGACATCAGACATCGGATCCCATACACGCAACGTTCTGCTTTACGAAACCCTGTAAAGAGAGCCAATGTAAACGCCGGCAACTTACCCATTAAGGGTAAAACGAAGTATAAGGTAGCAAGAAACATCTTGTTCTCTTCAGATGGGTCACCCCGATGAGCTGATGCGCCACCCCAAAGAGGCTCAGCATGTAGATATTCCCAAACAACGGCGGTCCAGAGACTCTGATTTCAGATCCATCGAATTGAAAGAAACCCCCCCCTCCTCCTCTTCACCAATAACATCACCAACTGCAGCAGCTGGGCGAACGCTGAGATTATTCGCTTAGATTTCAGGTCCGAGCAACCTGAAAACACAAGCAGTCACTTCAAGGAGAGAGCGAGACACTCGCGCGGTGCGGGTGAGACAGACAGAGGCAGAGTAGGAGATTCGGTTGCCTCCTTGGGTGGGCAGCACTTTTTTCCCAGGGAGGGACTCGGAAACAGGGAGGGGAGAAAAAAAATCCAAGAGATTTCCCCCCCCCCCCCAGTCCCGCAGCCTGGCTTCCATCAAAGATTGTTCCGGACTGAACACAAAATAAGTGATTTTCCACTTACACAGAGAGCCTCAGCCGACTCCAAGTCATGGTGTCTACACAGCTCCTGGCTACCCTGAGTGGGAGCCTCTCCCCCCGAAATCTACCTCCACCCCCAAAATCCGCAAGCTGTGAGTGTTTGTCTCTCCCTTGGCGGAGGGAGCGGTGTGAGGGGACCCAGCTGGGGAGCCTTCAGAGCTGACGCGCTGGTTATCTGGGCTTTGGGATGCGCTCACAACGGGCCCCCTCTATTGAATAAGGCGACGCAGGCAGCAGACGGAGTTATTGATCACTCACACGGCGCTGGGTGTCATAATATCCGGGCAGGTGCAGCTGCCAGGCGGCTCCATCAGAGGCGTTAGGCAAACCCGTGCATGGCCAGGAGGGGACTCTGCAGAAAGTTTGGCTGGGGGGGGGGAGGTTGTTGCCCCCCCGATGATCATAGCACTCACGGGGACAGCTGCTCTAAGTCTGTCACTACCAGCGCTCCTCGCTTTCCGAGACACACGGAAAGGTGCCAGCCAGGCGCTGTGCCCCAGGGCTTGGTTTTGTATCGCCCGAGAGAAGGGTAAATCCGGAGGAGTTCGGAACACGGAGCCGCCGGGACAATTTCCGCTCAGGTGGATCCCCTCCGCCTGACTTGTAATGAATTACTGACAGCAAGGTGGGAGTTCCTCGGTGAACCCTGACTGCGCTTTGATGAGAAGAAACCTCCTCCCCCACCCCCAAGCTGCCTCTTCCTCCTATTCCTTCCCCTCACCCCCACAAAGGGGGGGAGGGGTGGTTGCGGAAAGGTGCCTCCTCCTTCTGCACACACACGAATCAGCTCCCCCCCGCTGTCCGAAAAAGAAACTTTTGGACGTGACTCCAGCGTGGAGTCCGGACTTGGGTTAGCGCCTTTAAGTGCGGCGCATGCTGCGGGAAGAAGCAAACAACAAGGTGTCATGCAGCAAGAAGACCTACTTAAACAAGCATCTGCTGCGATCTCAAATACATGGGCCCACCCTCGGCGAACAGCAGAGACTAACAGAGGGAGTTTGCCTGGGAGCTGTCCGAGAGGAGGTACGCTAAGTGCTGCATTAGGGGGGCTGTGTTCAGGGCCGGTTCTAGGATTTTTGCTGCCCAAAGCAAAAACAATTTTGGGTGCCTGCCTCCCTTATTTAATTACCTCACCCCCGGCCCCGCCTCAACTCCGCCCCTTCCCCAAATCCCCAGCCCTGCCTCCTCCCCCCCAGGCTCTCAAGCCTAGGAGGGAGGGAGGGGGAGAAGCGGCACCGCGACGCGGCCACTCGGAGTCTCCCCCTCCCTCCCAGGTTTGAGAGCCTGGGAGGGAGGGAAGGAGGGGGAGACCCCGAGCCGCCACGGCGCGCGAAACAGCTGATTCGCGCGCCGCTGCTCCCCCTCCCTCCCAGGTTTGAGAGCCTGGGAGGGAGGGCGAGCAGCGGCGCGTGAATCAGCTGTTTCGCGCACTATGGCAGCAGCAGCAGAGGTGAGCTAGGGCAGCCGGGTCACATTTTTAGGGGCGGCATTCTGACGCTGGCCATGCCGCCCCTAAAAATGTGCCGCCCCAAGCACCAGCTTGTTTTGCTGGTGCCTAGAGCCAGCCCTGGCTGTGTTGGTGAGTAGCTGAGTGTCTGCTGCTGGGTCAGTTTGACCGTGTGCTTGATTGCTTGCTTGTTTATTTGAAAAGTGTGAATTGGGAGTGCTTTGTTCCAGGTGGGCCTTGAGTGGGCCTGACTGGTATATAAGGGCAGTCAACAGCGAACCAGCTGAGCGGCGAACAGCAGAGGCTAACAGAGGGAGTTTGCCTGGGGAGAGCTCACTGAGGCTTTCATCTGCAGGTTCCTCTGAGTAGGTCCTGGAACAGTTGAGGAAGCTCTTAAGAGGACAGTGATATGGAAAGTGAGCGATCAGCTGTTGTAACCTGCACAGGTTGTGCCATGTTTGTCTTTCTTCCACAGGACAGAAGCGACTTTGTCTATACAAAGTGCAAGCTGGTCTCCATATTGGAAGAGAAGGTTCGAGGGCTGGAGAAACGAGTATCGACTCTGCGTTGCATAAGGGAAAATGAAGATTTCCTGGACAGACGTCAGGAGATGCTTGCACGGCCACAATGCTCTGAAGATTCAGAGCAGGCGCAGCAGGGACAGAAGGATTGTGAAGAGGTTTGGCAGCATGTGACCTCCAGAAGGAGAAAGCGGAGCATCCATGCACCAATGGAGATACAGGTGAGCAATCGTTTCCATGTTCTCTCTACAGGTACTAATGCGGAGAGTGGACTAGATGACCCATCTGAGGGAAGGGAGCAGAAGGAGACTCCACCAATTGGAAGGCAAAAGATGCAGTGTCCTACGGATGGGGGTTCCACGACCACCACTCCCAAGAGGAAGAGGTGGGTGGTGGTGGTGGTTATGGTCGGGGACTCCCTCCTCGGGGGACTGAGTCATCTATCTGCCGCCCCGACTGGGAAAACCGAGAGGTCTGCTGCTTGCCAGGAGCTAGGATACACAATGTGACGGAAAGACTGCCAAGACTCATCAAGCCCTTGGATCGCTACCCCTTCCTGCTTCTCCACGTGGGCACCAATGATACTGCCAAGAATGACCTTGAGCGGATCACTGCAGACTACGTGGCTCTGAGAAAAAGGATAAAGGAGTTTGAGGCGCAAGTGGTGTTCTCATCCATCCTCCCTGTGCAAGGAAAAGGCCTGGGTAGAGACCGTCGAATCATGGAAGTCAATGAATGGCTACGCAGGTGGTGTCGGAGAGAAGGCTTTGGATTCTTCGACCATGGGATGGTGTTCCAAGAAGGAGGAGTGATAGGCAGAGACGGGCTCCACCTAACGAAGAGAGGGAAGAGCATCTTCGCCAGCAGGCTGGCTAACCTAGTGAGGAGGGCTTTAAACTAGGTTCACTGGGGGAAGGAGACCAAAGCCCTGAGGTAAGTGGGGAAATGGGATCCTGGGAGGAAGCACAAGCAGGAGAGCGCAAGAGGGGAGGACTCCTGTCTCATGCTGAGAAAGAGGGACGATCGATGAGTTATCTTAAGTGCCTATACACAAATGCAAGAAGCCTGGGAAACAAGCAGGGAGAACTGGAAGTCCTGGCACAGTCAGGGAACTATGATGTGATTGGAATAACAGAGACTTGGTGGGATAACTCACATGACTGGAATACTGTCATGGAGGGATATAAACTGTTCAGGAAGGACAGGCAGGGCAGAAAAGGTGGGGGAGTTGCATTGTATGTAAGAGAGGAGTATGACTGCTCAGAGCTCCGGTATGAAACTGCAGAAAAACCTGAGAGTCTCTGGATAAAGTTGAGAAGTGTGAGCAACAAGGGTGATGTCGTGGTTGGAGTCTGCTACAGCCCACCAGACCAGGGGGATGAGGTGGACGAGGCTTTCTTCTGGCAACTAGCAGAAGTTGCTAGATCGCAGGCCCTGGTTCTCATGGGAGACTTTAATCACCCTGATATCTGCTGGGAGAGCAATACAGCGGTGCACAGGCAATCCAGGAAATTTTTGGAAAGTGTAGGGGACAATTTCCTGGTGCAAGTGCTGGAGGAACCAACTAGGGGCAGAGCTTTTCTTGACCTGCTACTCACAAACAGGGAAGAACTAGTAGGGGAAGCAAAGGTGGATGGGAACCTGGGAGGCAGTGACCATGAGATGGTCGAGTTCAGGATCCTGACACAAGGAAGAAAGGAGAGCAGCAGAATACGGACCCTGGACTTCAGAAAAGCAGACTTTGACTCCCTCAGGGAACAGATGGGCAGGATCCCCTGGGAGAATAACATGAAGGGCAAAGGGGTCCAGGAGAGCTGGCTGTATTTTAAAGAATCCTTATTGAGGTTGCAGGAACAAACCATCCCGATGTGTAGAAAGAATAGTAAATATGGCAGGCGACCAGCTTGGCTAAACAGTGAAATCCTTGCTGATCTTAAATGCAAAAAAGAAGCTTACAAGAAGTGGAAGATTGGACAAATGACCAGGGAGGAGTATAAAAATATTGCTCAGGCGTGCAGGAGTGAAATCAGGAAGGCCAAATCACACTTGGAGTTGCAGTTAGCAAGAGATGTTAAGAGTAACAAGAAGGGTTTCTTCAGGTATGTTAGCAACAAGAAGAAAATCAAGGAAAGTGTGGGCCCCTTACTGAATGAGGGAGGCAACCTAGTGACCGAGGATGTGGAAAAAGCTAATGTACTCAATGATTTTTTTGCCTCTGTCTTCACGCACAAGGTCAGCTCCCAGATTGCTGCACTGGGCAGTACAGCATGGGGAGAAGGTGACCAGCCCTCTGTGGAGAAAGAAGTGGTTCGGGACTATTTAGAAAAACTGGACGTGCACAAGTCCATGGGGCCGGATGCGCTGCATCCGAGGGTGCTAAAGGAGTTGGCGGGTGAGATTGCAGAGCCATTAGCCATTATTTTTGAAAACTCATGGCGATCGGGGGAGGTCCCAGATGACTGGAAAAAGGCTAATGTAGTGCCCATCTTTAAAAAAGGGAAGAATGAGGATCCGGGGAACTACAGGCCAGTCAGCCTCACCTCAGTCCCTGGAAAAATCATGGAGCAGGTCCTCAAGGAATCCATTATGAAACATTTAGAGGAGAGGAAAGTGATCAGGAACAGTCAGCATGGATTCACAAAGGGGAAGTCGTGCCTGACTAACCTAATTGCCTTCTATGATGAGATAACTGGCTCTGTGGATGAGGGGAAAGCAGTGGATGTGTTATTCCTTGACTTTAGCAAAGCTTTTGATACGGTCTCCCACAGTATTCTTGCCACCAAGTTAAAGAAGTATGGGCTGGATGAATGGACTCTAAGGTGGATAGAAAGCTGGCTAGATCGTCGGGCTCAACGGGTAGTGATCAATGGCTCCATGTCTAGTTGGCAGCCGGTTTCAAGCGCAGTGCCCCGAGGGTTGGTCCTGGGGCCGGTTTTGTTTAATATCTTTATTAATGATCTGGAGGATGGTGTGGACTGCACTCTCAGCAAGTTTGCAGATGACACTAAAGTGGGAGGCGTGGTAGATACACTAGAGGGTAGGGATCGGATACAGAGGGACCTAGACAAATTAGAGGATTGGGCCAAAAAAACCCTGATGAGGTTCAACAAGGACAAGTGCAGAGTCCTGCACTTAGGACGGAAGAATCCCATGCACTGCTACAGACTAGGGACCGAATGGCTAGGCAGCAGTTCTGCAGAAAAGAACCTAGGGGTCACAGTGGACGAGAAGCTGGATATGAGTCAACAGTGTGCTCTTGTTGCCAAGAAGGCTAACGGCATTTTGGGCTGTATAAGTAGGGGCATTGCCAGCAGATCGAGGAACGTGATCGTTCCCCTTTATTCGACATTGGTGAGGCCTCATCTGGAATACTGTGTCCAGTTTTGGGCCCCACACTACAAGAAGGATGTGGAAAAATTGGAAAGAGTCCAGCGGAGGGCAACAAAAATGATTAGGGGTCTGGAGCACATGACTTATGAGGAGAGGCTGAGGGAACTGGGATTGTTTAGTCTGCAGAAGAGAAGAATGAGCGGGGATTTGATAGCAGCCTTCAACTACCTGAAGGAGGGTTCCAAAGAGGATGGAGCTCGGCTGTTCTCAGTGGTGGCAGATGACAGAACAAGGAGCAATGGTCTCAAGTTACAGTGGGGGAGGTCCAGGTTGGATATTAGGAAACACTATTTCACTAGGAGGGTGGTGAAGCACTGGAATGCGTTACCTAGGGAGATGGTGGAGTCTCCTTCTTTGGAGGTTTTTAAGGCCCGGCTTGACAAAGCCCTGGCTGGGATGATTTAGTTGGGAATTGGTCCTGCTTTGAGCAGGGGGTTGGACTAGATGACCTCTTGAGGTCCCTTCCAACCCTGATATTCTATGATTCTATGACCCTGGCCACTTCAAAAGTTAAAACGTGCAACTTATTTTCCACACCACTGTTCAGGAGGAAAACTCCCCCCTGCAGTCAGCCTCGGGTGCTCTGGGCTCTGGGGGAATGAGAAATAGGTTGCCAAAGGAAAGCAAGACCTGCTTGAGTAGGTACCTCATACCTTCCCATATGAAAGCCATGATTGTTCATATAGCCCAGGCTTATTTTTGCAGTCTCCAACTGCAAATGTAGGGCTTAAAGTATAGGGGGAGACCAGAGAGACGCCCAGAAGGCCCTCTACTAAATATTTCATTACAAAATACAAAAACATAACATAAGAACGTCCCTGCTGGCTCAGACCAAAGGTCCATCTAGCCCAGTATTCTATCTTCAGACAATAAGCTTTCGTGGGCTACAGCCCACTTCTTCAGATGCATAGAATGCATAGGCTATAGCCCACGAAACCTTATGCTCAAATAAATTTGTTGGTCTCTAAGGTGCCACAAGTACTCCTGTTCTTTTTGCGAATACCGACTAACACGGCTGCTACTTTGAAACCTATCTTTAGACAGTGGCTGATGCCAGGTGCTTCCGAGGGAATGAACAGAACAGGCAATCATCAAGTGATCAAAATGCACTTTTCTTCTTTATAGTACAAAGGCTACTTAGCGGAGCAGAGTGCTTAGTTCCCTTTTATATTGGGGTCCTCCTACATTCAAATACAACTCAGATACTTACAGAATAGAAAGTCACCCACCACCTTCCCCTTGTATATAATGTGGTTAGTTTGGTTGTAGCACAGTATGTAAACAATCAGAAGCACTTTCAATTAACTGGAAATTACTAGCAAACTTGATAGATCTACAGATATTTGTGTGTACACAGGTTTATTAGATGGGTCCATATATACCACCATTTGGACAGAATTCTAGTTCAGTGTATCAATTTATACTTGGCTCTTGAATAAACAAAGCAAACACATGTCACATATTCGTGACAGATGGCTCAAACAGAGAGCTATTTAGTGGTTTCCCCATTGTTGCTACTACATGGAGTTCCGCAGAAATCCAACAAAAATGTAAATTAAGCTAAAATACCGCTAACTCCCAGATTTTCTCAAGTTTTCATATACAGCAAAACCTGATTCAAGTGTTTATATTTCTCCACTTTTATACACTGTTTGGAGTTGAGATAAAAAAACACCACCAACAACAAAAATAAGTATACTTCCCTATGTATTTTTGACAACAAGCTTTGTTTCCCATTTGGCTAAAGAATATTCTTTTCTTTAAGGTGAATTTTGTTGGTTTCTTTTTACAAGAAAGTGAGTCAAGCTGATCATTTTATAACAATTCTGTAGGATACTTTTTGTCATAAAAAAAAACTCAGAATCACTGGCATATGTTGGGAAATATAGAAAATATAACAGAGGCAGAATTATTTTAAAATAGAAAGTTTTACCATTTTTAACTTCCATCACTCTTTTTTAAACAGGCAAATCTGCATGAAAAGGGAATCTTGATTCCCTAGAATCTCCTCCATCCCTGCTGCTTATTCCATAGATGAATTCATAATCTTTGTGATGTCACAATGCAACTAATTGTTATGTCACAAAGGATTCACATTTCAGAGGTGAGAAATGTATATTATTCCAAGGTGGAAAAAAAATCTGTGAACTTCTGCATACTTTACAAAAGGTATATTCATAATATGATACTGAAAGCAAATGGTCATAACATGATTTTTTAAATCTCAGCCCTTCATATTTTAATTTATTGCTAAATCTCAGAGTCCTTAAAATATTTAAAGTGCACTAACTTAGCAATGACATTTACAGTATCATATTCAGCAAATTATTGTTTCTAGCTTTTGAAACAGTTGATAATTAAAACAGTGGCACAAATTGTCCTTGCAAATGTTTCAGTACAAATTGGACTGGATGATGAGGTTTATTATTTTCATTTCCAAATTTGACATTATCACACGACATAATATGTATAAATATCTTACGGCATAGCGGACATGATTCACCTATCACTTACGTTGGCATAAGTCAAGAATAACTTCAATAAAGAGATTTTACACCAGAGTAAAATATGTGCAGGTGAGAAGAAAATCAGGCTCACTATTTGCAAAACCAACACAAAAATGTAATAACTTGATAAATATACTACATAACAGTAATATAGTAACAGTATTACATGGTGTATATATAAGAAATAACGTAACAGGGCTCTTCTGAGTTAATGACCGCTTACCTTGGATGGTGTTCTAAACCATGAAAAGAAAAATATCCTTTGGATGAAAATAGAAAATGTCTATGAAATGTAAGTGCTTGGATTCATTTTTTTTTAAATTGACATAGATTTGAAAGTTAGCAAACTGAATGAAAAGCTTCACATTGTTAAAATGATATCAGCCATCACAGACATAGCTTTAAAAAAAAAACCCTTAAAAAGTGAAGTACCAACAGCAATGCCAACCATCAGGGCTGCAGTCAGGGTGAGGCGAGTGGGGCAGCTGCCCAGGGCACAAAGCTGTGGGGGTGGAAAAATGGGGCAGAAACAGAGGCGGCACCCCCTGACTCACCTCAGCAGGACACCCAATCTGGGTTGTGGGGGGCAGCCAAAAAATCAGGGGGGGGGGGCATGTGACCTTGCACCCCCACCCCTCCACACACGTCACCTCTGGGTGAAAAAATGACTAAAAAAACCCACAAATATGCTTACTCACCCCAGGCACTAAAATGCCTAGTTACAGCTCTGGAAACAATCGATCATCCTTGAGGACCGAGAGGCAGTGGGGCCATCATCATGGAGGCTGTAGTCCACAGTGAGCTTCATGTCTGCCTTGTTTCTAAGGGGACACCTATTCACATCTTAAAAACCAGCATTATAATTGGCAGCATTTTTGTCAGTCTCTGGAGAGACAGAATAAATGTGGAGTCTGGCTAATTAATGAAATTGACATATTGGACTGGATTCTGGTACACCAGTGTAAATCGGGAGTAGGCCTACTGAAGTCACCAGTATAACTGGGAGCAGAATGTAACCAGAGGATTGAATTTTCCCCTCATTTCTAGAGGCAGTCTCTCCAGAGCAATATTTTAGGCATGTTAGGAGAGCCTTGTGCTTCAACTGCCCATGCTATTCCTGTTCTGTAGATAATGGGACATTAGTGTCTAGTGTTTTCAGTCTGGTACCTAAGCACTGGAAAAAAAAAAAAGGTGACTTGAAAACATGATTTGTAGCAGCGTATATTTAAACAATACTAATAAGACATGATAGGCACTCAGCGGCGGCTCCAGGCACCAGTGGTCCAAGCGCGTGCCTGGGGCGGCAAGCCGCGGGGGGTGCCCTGCTGGTTCCTGCGAGGGTGGCAGTCAGGCCGCGTTTGGCAGCATACCTGCGGGAAGTCCACTGGTCCCGCGGATTCGGTGGCAATTTGGCAGCGGGTACGCGGAAGCCGCGGGACCGGCGGACCTCCCACAGGCATGCCGCCGAATCCACGGGACCAGGGACCTCCCACAGGCGTGCCGCCAAAGGCTCCTTGACTGCCGTGCTTGAGGCGGCAAAAAAGCTAGAGCCGCCCCTGCAGGCAGTTCATTTGAGTAGGGCGGCATACCGTGAGTGCCTTCTGAGGCACGAGGCCAATGCGCAAGTGACTTTAGGTATCCAAGAAATACAATACTCTCCTACAAAGGTTCTATAATACCTGCACTGCCTAATGGCTAATAAGAAATGAAAATTAGTTTAAAACTAGGGGGGGGAAGGGATACCTGGAAATTTACTAAGGACAAAATTAAGTCAACAATGGTAAATGAGAACTCTAGGTGTAGAAAGAATTCATAAAAGATTTAATCATTTCTGTTACAGTGCAGAAATCCTTGTAATTTGCAACTAATTTTCTCATATCCACTGTCCTATCAAAGACTCCATGTGAAGGGGAGCGGTTAGATATTCAGAAAAAAATTATTTAGCACTGTGGCTTCTGGCTTGGCTTTGTTTTCAAAACATAGAGTTGGGCTGTTAAATCTGTTTGAAGTAATGGGATTTTAATCTTTTTCACCTTTCATGGGGTGCTAGTTTTTCAGTGTTCACCAAAGAGATGTGAAAGAAAAGAACAGTACTTACAGAATATCTGTAAAACTTTGAATGCACCAATTTCTAACTGGCTTTTGAGGGTTTCATAACCATGTCAATGACATCCTATATCTGACTTTTAACATTATTGTCAAATATAAATTCAATTTCATAATAGCAGCAAAACACTCTAGAAAAATATTCCCTGGAGGATCGTTGCTCCTCTTATGTGGTTAAGTTACTCAGACCCATATCCACAAAGGAATTTAGGCACTTAACTAACATTGAAATCATTAAGTGTGGGTCTGATGGAGCTGCTGAGCAGAAGTATGTTGGGAAAAAGAACAATGCCATGAACTTCTAAATGTAATTCTTTTGGGAAAGAACAGGTGGAGTGAATCTGATGCCGAACTAATGAGTGACACAGAGTGAGAGAGAACAAGAGACTAGTGGGAAAGGATCCAGAAAACAGTACTTTTAAGGGCTCTTTTCTTCCAAGAGTATGAAAAAGACAGAGAAGAAGAGAGAAGATACAGAAATCATTAAGGGGAGGGCGTTTAGTTTGCTTTACTTGTCCTGAATTTACCTTCATTCCATGAAGTCAATACAAGTAGTTGCTTGAATAAGTCAAAGATTTGGCCCAAGGCATTTAGCCTTTGTAAGTCCAGATTAAGTAACAATGCTGTCCATCCTTCAAACAACAAAAACCCGCACAATCCCCCCAAAAATCAATTTTGAGGCGCTCATGGAGCCTTGAAAGGGCTTTTGTGGCCTGGAAACAAGCTGGAGTATTTACTGAACCCATCATTTAATTGGGTTTAGTGCTTTCAACAAGTGTCAGAGAACAAAAGGAGCACAAAGACAGGAAGACTGATTCAAAGTATTACCATTAAGTGCCATACCCTTCCCCCCACAGTCCTCAAACCTTCAGAGTGTATGAGAAGGGAAGATTAAGCTTCTGGATCCTCCATTTCAGTGCTTTTTTCCTCCATAGGCTTTAATCGAGCCTGCACTGTTTATTAATTCACAGAACTATTCTTTTAAGTGAGCTTGTTCACCCAATAGTTTTTCCACAGTTGCCAGCTACAATCATCAGAAATGCTGTGCTTTAAATATTATCTGGACAGTTAACTACAAAAGTTGCTGTGTTCTTCAGTGATCTTATACATGACAGAATAGACCCCATTAATATGCATCAGCTAGTTTTGAATTTCAACAGGATATGGGATAACTATATTGAAACACTGCACCTGAATTCAGAAATATGGAGTAGTAAAAATCAGAAGAAAATATAAAACTACTGGTATCTATTTACTTTGACGGAGAAATTAAAAAATGTGAAAAAATCCTAGCCACTTACAAAGACATGTAGCTTAAAAACATACTATTTTAACTGCACTATTTTAAGCTAGTATTTACAGTACATTAATATATAGGCTAAAAAGTATGTTTTAAACAGACTGAGTCTACCTCTACCATTCTATTGTTTATTATCTCAAAAGGTGGACTGATAGAGCCCCCTAGCGGCTACTGGAAGTAATTCATGCTCCTACAATAAAACAATACATGAAAATGAATAATGCAAACAGTGATAGTAAGCAAACAAAAACTTGCTGTAAAGCAATTAAACATACAAGAGGAACAATATAGATGATGACATGTTAAATACTGACTCATATGTAAATGAAACTTACAGGCAAGGGAATCAATGTATTTATCTCAGATACAGAGAACATTTGAGCAGTTATAGTTGGGTATCTCCTAAACTGGAAATTTGAGACTTTATTCCTAATATGCACAGATAGTTTAATCTCTTGAAGTACCTATTGACTACCTAGCTATTTTAAAATAATCATGATGCAAACAAATGAAAATCTGCCTACTTTACTGTTAGGAATAAAGAGTTATTCGTAAAGCAAATATGGGATATCAAAGCTAGTAAGGATGAAAAACACTTCTTTGTACATTTTAAGAAGGTAGAATGTTAAAATAGGTTAAGAGCTAAAATGGAAATGATTATCTAACAATAATGGACAAGGTCCTCAGCTGGTGCAAATCAGCGAGGCTCACCTGAGGATTATCTGTTCTGTTCATTCCCTCTGAAGCACTTGGCATTGGCCACTGTCGGCAGACAGGAGACTGGACTAGATGGACCTTTGGTCTGAGCCAGTCTGGCCGTTCTTATGTTCTATGGTCTTTGACTCAGCAGCTTTACTGTTTTGGAATCAATGGAGCTTTGCCAATTTACACCATTTCTGCCTTTGCTTCAGGATGGTTAATTCATTCCCATGAAGAATATCAATTTGTACAGCTTCCTGGGTAACTCTGGAATCACTTCCGGGAAAAGAAACTCAACAAAAAACAGTTTTCACTGAAATTTTTTTAAAGTCATGAAAATATTTATGTCAGTATGAGGCTTTCTTAAACACTTTCATCTTACAAAGCCTAAACGTTGGGCCCCAATTATGTGACAGTGACCCTTTAATTAAAATATGTACATTTTGTTTCTATTTGTTAGAAAGAGCCTTCTCATATTCAAACAAGATCAAATTTCTGTACCCTATTTCTGATTACTTATTTTAGACTTAGTTAGTTACTAATGGAAATGAGCGAACCAGGATCTGATTTTAAGTACACCAACTTAAATCATTGGGAACATCTCTGAAAAACAGTCCCCTGTTTTCTCCCCTAAATTATTGGGCATTAATATAATAATTTGTTTTCTCTGCCATTACTTATGAAAGACTTGCATTCCTTCTGACGATACAAGATCTGACAGGAAGCGGCTGCCAGCACATCCCTCGGCCTGCACCGCTTCCTGCCGCCCCCATTGGCCTGGAGGGGCGAACCGCGGCCAGTGGGATCTGCGATCAGCTGAACCTGTGGACGCGGCAGGTAAAAAAAACAGCCCGGACCGCTAGGGTGCTTACCCTGGCGGGCCGTATGCCAAAGGTTGCCAATCCCTGATCTAATACATTGTAGTTTTGTTTACCTGGAGCGTCTGCAGGCATGGAGTTCCTCAGCTCCCTGTGGCCGCGGTTCCAATGGGCTGGGAGCCAAAGTTTTCCAACCCCTGAAATATAGGGTCAGCTTATGAAAAGATCATACAGTTTTTGCTATTTTTACCTACCCATTTTGGCTTATAAACGAACAGGCTAATGAACAAGTATATACGGTAATTGTTCATAATAAATAATAAAGCTGAGTTCCCTCCCCCTAAGCCACAAAGGGAATTTTTCATGCCTATATGAACTGAAGAACATCATGGGGAAAGACTTCTAAAATTCCATCATCTTAAGCAAAAGTATTTTAAAAATTCATTAAAGTAAAATAGCAAACCAGAAACTTTTCAGCCTAAACTTAATGCAACTTTTAAAAAGCAACTTATAGTGAGACTTCTGCATCTAATATGATGGGGGGAAAGAGATAGGTTTGTTCCATTACTACTCCAGATGACAAACAAAGGAATTCAGTTTGCATAGGACTGGGGTTTCACAACGTCCATCTATGGGACATGGGGCTCTAGGAAGTTACATACACCACATAATTGACAATTATTGCTTTAAAAGTTTCCATGGCTAGACATGTGGGACTCTGTGGAGGCAACATCATGAAGAAAAAAGAAATATTGACAGAGCACTATTACTGTTAGTATCAGTAGCTGATTAGTTAGCCCCAAACAAATACGACCTGAGGATTTATTGAGGACTTGCAGGTTTGGAGAATCTCTCATTTTCTATGTATAATTTAGGACATCTTTTCACTGCAAAACCAGTGATCTGAATGTGGCAAGATAGGACCGGAGGAAACATATACAGAGTAGATCTGACCTGATTTATTAATCTGCTATTTAATTTCTCTGACAAGACATTTTAGGAGAAAACAGGCTGAACAGTAATATATTATCATGCAGTAACGCATGCTTCAGGAATGACCTTAGAACTCCATCTTCCCAAATTGCGTGAGAAAAGGCTTGCCCTCAAACTGACATGCTTGGTACTGCTATCTAGGTGGGGAGGAAATAAGCTGCCCCATTTCTAAGACCACCTGCTGGAGAACTGAAGAAGCAATAAAGAAATAAGTTGAGGCTGTGTATTTTGCTTTCATTAATGGCCTGTGACAGCTACAAGAGGAGAGTAGATGGCCAATATTCAGTTACCCAGTGAGCCATCCAAAAATAAAAAAGAAAGACTTTTGTTTTGAGCCCCAGGATCAGAAATAACATTTTTTATATACGTGACCCAAGAGCTTCTTACTGCCAATTGACAACAGAGTGTGGTGGGGTTACAGTAATTTCCTGATTCTGGTTCACCAAAGAATGTCATCTGAGGTCTCAAATGACTGGTGTCACACCCGTCATGAATATAATTGTGAAATAGACAGATACTATGTAAGGAGTCATGTATCTATACTAAAAAATTATGTTCTTAAACATGTGAGGTGAAAACAGGTCACCAAAATTTGACAAGTGTCAGACCGGTTCCTTCAGACCGGAGTTAAGAAACATATCTCTCTGTTGAGATGTAAATTAAGCATTGTAACCTAACACAACTGATGTCCATTTACAGATGAAGTAAAAGTTGAAGAGATATGAAGTCAACAGGAAGAGCACACAGGAAAAAATAAGCCACGGGGGTTATCCTGTCCATGAGTAAAGATAATGAACTTTGGAGGTATTTCTAGAAGGCAAAGAAGACACCCTGTTATCCTGTACCTACAAAATAAAGGACAGCATGTTTGCATTCATGAAAGTGGAGTCTCAGCCAGCCTTGGTTGAAAATTCTGCAGAGGATTTGGGGTGAGATAAATTTCTTTCGGCAGGAGGTTAACCTGATAGTTAAGGTTAGTCTCCAGAAAGTGTGTTATGATTTTGTTTTATATATAACCATTTGTTTCCAATATTCTTACTCACTATTACTTGAATCTCAACTCTTTTATAGTGAAAACAAGAATAGGTTTATTATCAAGATATTTGCATACTATGATGTTAAGCGAAGTGCTGATCCTGAGCTGAAACTTACATGCTGATGTGTACTGTTCCTTTGGGACCCACAGGATAAGGGGAAAGATACTACAAATAATGCTCCAAGGACTTGAGGATTGGTGTGTGCCTAGCACCACCTACACAGAGAGATTGAGACCTGCAGAGGCCTGGCAGCTAGTGCTTGTACTACCAGAAGCTGTTGATTTCAGGGAGCTGACCCATAGCAAACACAGAAAAGGCTTCTTCAGGCTAAGGGCAGGGAGTGATGAAGTGCCTCACAAACTTGGGGAGCACCACAAAGTAATCTTTAAATCACAGACTAGAAACTGTGTGTTGCTGGTTGTCTTCTGGGATTTTAGGAGTTTGCGTTATCTATTTGGAGTACAGTACACTCCCCCGCCATACACAAACACTCTTCTTCTTTGCTGGTACTGCTACAGTACAGACTGCTACAATTAACACCTGCCAGTGACAAAGTATTAGCTGCTGGTTGTCCATATAGTCATCATGTGCTAGGCCAGTGATACAGCTTTAGTGTAGATCAGCCCTCAGCCTGAGTAAATTGACATAAGTTATGTAGCTGAAGTTGACGTAACGTAGGTTGACTTACAGCGGTGTCTACACCACGCTGTGTTGATGGGAGATGCTCTCCTGCCGACTTACCTTACGCTTCTCGGGGAGGTGGAGTACAGAAGTTGGCAGGAAAGCGCTCTGCCATTGACTTAGCTTGTTTTCACCAGACCTGCTAAATCGACACTGCTGCATCTATCGCAGCAGTGCCAATTTAGCCGTAAGTATAGACAAGCCCTGAGGCTTGCGAACTGCAAGTGGCTCTTTAATGTGTCTCCTGCGACTCTTTGCAGCACATGACATTAAAACACTGTGATTTAATTATTAACCAATCAGAATGCTTTTACTATGTTATTAACCAATTGTAGTTGATAAAATAATAATACTTGGTCAGTCATTTTGCTATGAGAATAATTCATATATATATATAAAAATAGAAAATTAAACACTGAATTCAAACTACTGTGGCTCTTCTGGGTAATGCTGATCGTTAATTTGGCTCCTGAACCACTGAGGTCTGAGTGTCACTGTGCTAGGCACTGAATTAGACTATGTCACAGCAGATTTTTCTGTTACAAGAGAGCACATACGTCACCAGTGAGAATCACAACCTCCTTGGCTAAGTTGAGGTAAATTAGAATCACTTTCTACACTTTTCTTTTTGGGTAGGAGCAAAAAACCAAGAGCTGGGGAAAACCCAATATGTTTTTAACTGCTGTAAAATTGATTTTATAAAGGCTGAAGAATCTGAGTCAGTTGGTAATAAGATCAGGTATCATTAAATGTGTTACTGGAATTCCTCAGCAGTTTCAGCTCTCTTGTGCTGCATTTTGTCTGAATGAATTGTCCTTCTGCTGAGCAAATCCACCTGAACATTACATTTTTTTCCAAGTAACATACTAGTAGATTTAGAAAATGTCATTCTGAGCAGTTTAGGATTCTTGATTTTTCTCTCTGGTTTCCTTCTTTCTCTCCCTCAATCTACTGCTGAAGTATTTAACCATCAATTAAGGTTTTTTGAGTTTTTATTGTTCTGCCATTGCTTGATGTGCTACTTGATAGGTGATAATGTTTCAAAACTTTCCACCATCCGTTCTAAATTATAAACCATTAGCTTAGATTCTCTGAAAGACTGATGATGTTTAATTGATTAAAGACTGAATTTGACTCCAAACACCAACTATCAGATTTGAATGGTAAAAGTTTTGACCTACAGATTTTGGTGCTGCTTTTTTATTTATATTATTGTATCACCTAGGAGCCCCAGTCATGATCAAGATCCAATTGTGCTAGGCACTGTACAAACAAAACAATACAGTCCCTGGCACAAACATAATCTAAGTACAAGACAAGAGGTGACAACAGATGGATATAGACAGACTGATGGGGAGTACAGGAAAACAATGAGACAATATCGGGCAGCATAATAGGCCGTGGCTGCTTCTGTGTTTGAACTTTTCCATGACATTTTCAAAATTCTGTATGTGAGCAGTCAAAATGGACATTGTTTGACTAAATGGATGCAGACAGACTTGAGCTTTGTGGGAAGGAATCTTCATGCTGCCTGGAATAGTCATGGGCTTTGAGAATCACCTAATTTAGATTGTGATGATGGGTCAGTGGGAAGATGCCATTGTAAAGGTTTTGCACTTAAAACAGAGGTTCTCAGAAAATTTAATCAGGACTTAAAGTGCTGTAATTTTGAAGGAAAATAGAGTATATGTTATACTGAATAATCTTTGAGAATTTCCAGGTAAATTCATTGGTTTTATATATACTCTCAACCCTAACTCCATTTTAACATAGGTTTTGTCTGGAAGTTTTACTAAATGTAATGAAGTTCAGTTAGAACTTTCTGTGTTTTCTGGATTAAGAAATGAGGGAGACATTGTCCAAAATGCAGTGAAATCAGAGGTAGTAAGTATATTCCCACTAATCTGTTTTCCATCTAGCCACACATGGCTTCAAACAATGGCAGATCCTCTAACCTCAGCAAATGATAGTAATTGGATTAAATAAAGCTCTCTGAACACTTTGGAAATAGGTTTATTTTTACGGACAGTTTCAAGGCACATCAGTGGGGTAACATACAGATAAGGCCTTCATAAGAAAAAAAAATATTTAAAACAGATGAGAAAAAATGTAGTCTATAATACATTTGGTACTATAGCTATTCATGTGTGCTGCAGAACAACACTGAGAAGGGGGTCTGAAAGCCTCTTGACATTTATCAAGATCTAATATACCAAGATTGGGGGTTCATGGTTTGTGGCAGGACAGATCTGAGAGTCCTTGCAAACAAGATTATATGTTCTAGATAAGAGATGCTTTGAGTTTGGTCATCAATTAAAGGATTGTTTAAGGTGCAGAATGGTCCCAGGAAGTCTTGGGTCCTGAAGATGACCAAAACTCTTTAAACAGAGTAAAACTTGCCCACATACTGTTTCTGAAGAATTCTTTAATCATCTCTAGCTCAGCTCCATGCCACCTCACAAAATTAGGGTATTCTTGCACAGGGAGAATCCTGAGAGGCCTGAAGCGGCAAGCAGTAGAATACTACCAGAGCATACTGAGGCCTTGGCTACACTGGAGCTGTACAGCGCTGCAATTTGCTGCGCTCAGGGGTGTGAAAAAATTCTACAAAGAATTGACAACAGTCAAGCTGGGGAGGTTATACACTTTATTAACCTCCCACCCAAAAAGTGCTGAGATGTCATAAACAGCTCAGACAAAAAGTTCAGTCTCATCCAGGGGAGGTACAGACAGTCCAGATGTTACATTTGATCACATGCATAAATACCAAGAATATATAACAGTGATTCAGGTCAGTTACTGGGGAAGGGGAAGCTTCTTGTGCACTGAGGCTGGAATTACCTTGAAGAGCAATGGTATAATTCTGCACAGATTGTCCCACCCAAACTCTTTGGGTACGTCTTCACTTACCGGAGGGTCCGGCGGCAGGCAATCGATGTTCTGGGATCGATCCCGGAAGTGCTCGCCGTCGACGCCGGTACTCCAGCTCGCCGAGAGGAGTACGCGGCATCGACGGGGGAGCCTTCCTGCCGCGTCTGGACCCACGGTAAGTTCGGACTAAGGTACTTCGAATTCAACTACGTTATTAACATAGCTGAATTTGCGTACCTTAGTCCGAAGTGGGGGGTTAGTGGGGACCAGGCCTTTGTAACCTGGCACAATCAGCATAATCGAGCCATGTCTTTAATTAGACTACTCACATAGGTAAAGTTAATCATGTGCACGTATGCAGGATTTGCCCTTTCGTCCCGATGTCTCTCTGGAAAGGGACAGAATTTTATTGTTTGTTTTTTATTTGTACAGTTCTGGGAAACCCAATGGCATTTAATACACAACAGTTGCCTTTAAATTTAAAGTGCAGTTTTATTAATCATTTCATCAACTAGTTGCAAAAACAGTTATCCATAGAAACGTGATTGACTAAAATAAAAGAATGTAGATGATCTGATTAAAAAATCATTGACATAAAACTTCTATGAAAATAATGTGTATACCTACTTTATAATACAGAGATAATAAAGTTGAGGTATAAAAAAAAACAGAGAGAGAGAGAATATGAAACTGTGTGATTTAATTTTCAGATAGAGAGAGGTGTAATGATTTCACAAGAAAGCAATATATTTGCTTTGCTATTCATTACCATTCACTTTTCTGGACCCAATCCTGTAAAGTGCCGAGTATCCTTAACTCCCATTGATTTAAATGGGATTTAAGGGCTCTCAGTATCTTACAGGGTCAGACCCCACATTAACAGAATTTATTCTAATAAAAAACAAACAACAAAATATGTGGTGTATCCACCTCTTTATGACTACCATAAACTACAAAGAACGTAAGTTTCAAAATGGTACACTTCAGCTTTCTGGGTGCTTTCTTCTCTAGCCCCGAGGATAAGAACAGCCATATGGGGTCTCACCAATGGTCCATTAGCCCTGTATCTGATCTCTAACAGCAGACAGTACCAGAACTTCAGGGGGAGTGTACAAAACAGGGCAATTCTTTAGAGATCTACCCTGTCTTCCCCTCCCAGCTACTGGCAGTCAGCGGTTTAGACTGCCCCGAGTATGAGATTACATCCCTGACCATTTTGGCTAACATCCCTTGATAGACTTATCCTCCATGAATTTAATCTAGTTCTTTTTTGAAACCAGTTATACCTTTGGCCTTCACAACAACCCATGGCTATGTGTTCCACATGTTAATATTGTGTTGTGTGCAAGAAATACTTCCTCTTGTTTGCATTAAACCTGCTGCCTATTAATTTCATTGTTTTTTGTATTATGGGAAAGGGTAAACACCACTTCTCCATGCACTTTTTCCATAACATTAATGATTGTATATAGAACTCTATCATATCTTCCTTAACTGAGTCTTTTCTAAGATGAATCGTCCTCATCTTTTTAGTCTGTCCTTGTATGGTAATTGTTCCATACCCTTGCTCATCTTTGTTGCCCTTCTATGAACTTTTTCCAGTTCCACTATATTTTTTTGAGGTAGAGCAACCGAACTAGACACAAAATTCAAGGTCTGGGCGCACAATTGATTTATATAGTGGCATTATATTTTCTGGCCCTTTCTTAATAGTTCCTAACATTTTTTGACCGCTGCTGTGTGCATTGAGTTGAAGTTTTCAGAGAACTATCCATGACGACTCCAAGATCTCTTTCTTAAGCAGTAACAGCTAATTTAGAACCCATCATTATCGGAGGGTGTGGGGGGGGGAAGGGTTGAATTTCATCTGCCATTTTGTCGCCCTTTCACCTAGTTTTGTGAGAGCCCCCTCTAACTCTTTGCAGTCAGTTCTGGATTTAACTATCTTAAATAACTTTGTATCATCCACTTCACTGTTCACTCTCTTTTCCAGATCATTAATAAATATGTTGAACAGCACAGCTCCCAGTGCAGCTCCTTAGGGGATGGGGACCCCCCTGTTTATCTCTCTCCATTGTGAAAATGGATAGCTGATAGCTTCCTCAAACAACTGAGTCCTATCTGCTTTGTACTAAAACCAAACTGTAGTCTTCCAGACTAACAACTAATCAAGTTTGGTTTAGTGTTGCAGCAAAGTGGTTTTTGTTTTGCTAGTTTTTTACTACATGACAGATTAGTCATATTTTTCCTTCATTACATATGTTACTATAGTCATGCCAAAAAATTTTAGAGCTCTAATAAATGTTTCAAAAGGAAGGCCTCAGTTGTCAAATATCCGAATTATTAGGAAGATTAGATTTAAAAAGTTTTAAGGGAAAAGTCTAGCAAAGAAGACAGGCGAGCTACCTTTTAAATTACAAAAGCATTGCAGACATACACAGCACAATTACCAATCAGCAAATAAAGCAGGTGCTGTATGATTATGACTAAAAGACAATAGAAGGCTTAGATTTTTTTTTTTAAATCTTCACTTTATAACCCCTAGGGATGGGATCCAATTAAGACTTTCCAGATGGAATTACACAAAATCTTGGATGTGAGACTCAAACAGAGATATCACAATGCTAATAGCTGGCTTCCTTTATAAGGGACATCTGTTGAAAAGTTGTTTACATTCCTAACAAAATGCAAAAGGCTATAACAAATTCTCCAGCGAAGCTAACATTGTCTGGGGGTAAAAAAGTCACTTCCTAGTGCTATTTAATATTAACCTGCTTGCTTAAATTCAGAGATCTACTGTAGATTTTTGTTTGTCTGCAATAGCTAACAATTTATTAGGTAGTGATGTCATTTTATTTACTTCAGTTTTGAAATACTGAACACTTTCAGTCTGGAAAAACAATGAGCCAAGTTCTTCACTGACACTTACATAAATCACTGAGATTACACAGGATATAAATCTGCACAATAATCTGGTCCAATTACTTCAAAGTAAAATCACAAAATGTTACGGGAAGTATAAATATTTTTCACTCTTAACAACTGCAGTAGCAATAGTTGAATTAACCAATCATTTGGACAAAACATTATTTTGCTGATTTGGCAGCACTACTTTAAACATTAAAAACAAACATGTGGGTGTTGGGCATAAAGAGCATCCTGAAATTACCATTCACAGCCACAAGACTGTATTTATTTCCACAGAATTTATCATTGGCACAATCCTGCTTCTATTCAAGAAAATGAGGGTGAGGGGAGTTGGGGGAAATCACTGACGTGAATGCAAGCAGAATCAGTCCTGTATTTGTATTTGACAGTAGTACTGGACTGGCAGCTCAATCAATGGATTTGTTTAGAAGAAAATGACTTTAAAATTGTATTTCTAACTTTTCTAAGACAAAGCTAAATGAAGAACACCAGTATTAAAATAGGTCCAAGGGCAATTAAAACTTTGGGGCAGATTCTCTGCCATGTTCTAGTCCTTTTCCCTGCTGAGACAACACAAAGAAAGCAGAATCTACTCACACGGCCCCTGCTAGGGATCATCCAAGAGAAGGGGAACCTCCAATGGGTTTAAAGCTGGAGCACTGACTCCTACTCATCCCACCTTGCAGCCCGTAGTATAGGGAATGAAGAGGGGGTATATGATTAGACCATGCTTTAACCTTGCAGCCCGTAGTATAGGGAATGAAGAGGGGTATATGATTAGACCATGCAGCAAAAAATCAGGGAGCCAATGCAGGTTGTTGGTTCTCATGTTTCCTTGTATGCTGCTGTTGCCGTCGGTGCTGCAGACTATGGGGCTCTGGGAAGAAGGATAAAGGAGTTTGAGGCGCAAGTGGTGTTCTCATCCATCCTCCCTGTGGAAGGAAAAGGCCAAGGTAGAGACCATTGAATCGTGGAAGTCAACAAATGGCTATGCAGGTGGTGTCGGAGAGAAGGCTTTGGATTCTTTGACCATGGGATGGTGTTCCAAGAAGAAGGAGTGCTAGGCAGAGATGGGCTCTGCCTAATGAAGAGAGGGAAGAGCATCTTTGCAAGCAGGCTGGCTAACGTAGTGAGGAGGGCTTTAAACTAGGTTCACCAGGGGAAGGAGACCAAAGCCTTGAGGTGAGTGGGAAAGTGGGATACCGGGGGGAAGCACGAGCAGGAGAGCATAAGAAGGGAGGACTCCTGCCCCATACTGAGAAAGGAGGACGATCAGCAAGTTATCTGAAGTGCCTATACACAAATGCAAGAAGCCTGGGAAACAAGCAGGGAGAACTAGAAGTTCTGGCACAGTCAAGGAACTAGGATGTGATTGGAATAACAGAGACTTGGTGGGATAACTCACATGACTGCAGTACTGTCATGGATGGATATAAACTGTTCAGGAAGGACAGGCAGGGCAGAAAAGGTGGGGGAGTTGCATTGTATGTAAGAGAGCAGTATGACTGCTTAGAGCTCCAGTATGAAACTACAGAAAAACCTGAGCGTCTCTGGATTAAGTTTAGAACTGTGAGCAACAAGGGTGATGTCGTGGTGGGAGTCGCTATAGACCACCAGACCAGGGGGATGAGGCTTTCTTCAGGCAACTAACAGAAGTTACTAGATCACAGGCCTGGTTCTCATGGGGGACTTCAATCACCCCGATATCTGTTGAGAGAGCAATACAGCAATGCACAGACAATCCAGGAAGTTTTTGGAAAGTAGACGACAATTTCCTGGTGCAAGTGCTGGAGGAACCAACTAGGGGCAGAGCTCTTCTTGACCTGCTGCTCACAAACAGGGAAGAATTAGTAGGGGAAGCAAAAGTGGAGAACCTGGGAGGCAGTGACCATGAGATGGTGAAGTTCAGGATCCTGACCCAAGGAAGAAAGGAGAGCAGCAGAATATGGACCCTGGACTTCAGAAAAGCAGACTTTGACTCCCTCAGGGAACTGATGAGCAGGATCCCCTGGGAGAATAACATGAAGGGGTAAGGAGTCCAGGAGAGTGGGCTGTATTTTAAAGAAGCCTTACTGAGGGAGCAGAAACAAACCATCTCAAAAGAAAGACTAGAATAGAAAGAATGGTAAATATGGCTGGCAACCAGCTTGGCTTAACAGTGAAATCCTTGCTGATCTTAAATACAAAAAAGAAGCTTACAAGAAGTGGAAGCTTGGACAAATGACCAGGGAGGAGTATAAAAATATTGCTTAGGAATGCAGGAATGAAATCAGGAAGGCCAAATCACACTTGGAGTTGCAGCTAGCAAGGGATGTTAAGAGTAACAAGAAGGGTTTCTACAGGTATGTTAGCAACAAGAAGGTCAAGGCAAGTGTGGGCCCCTTACTGAACGGGGGAGGCAACCTAATGACAGAGGATGTGGAAAAGTTAATGTACTCAATGCTTTTTTTGCCTCTGTCTTCACAAACAAGGTCAGCTCCCTGACTACTGCACTGGGCAGCACAGTATGGGGAGGAGATGACCAGCCCTCTGTGGAGAAAGAGGTGGTTCAGGACTGTATAGAAAAGCTGGACGAGCAAAAGTCCACGGGGCCGGACGCACTGCATCCGAGGGTGCTAAAGGAGTTGGCGGATGTGACTGCAGAGCCATTGGCCATTATCTTTGAAAACTCATGGCGATCGGGGGAGGTCCCGGATGACTGGAAAAAGACTAATGTAGTGCCCATCTTTAAAAAAGGGAAGGAGGAGGATCCGGGGAACTACAGGCTAGTCAGCCTCATCTCAGTCCCTGGAAAAATCATGGAGCAGGTCTTCAAGGAATCAATTTTGAAGCACTTAAAGGAGAGGAAAGTGATCAGGAATAGTCAGCATGGATTCACCAAAAGCAAGTCATGCCTGACTAACCTAATTGCCTTCTATGATGAGATAATTGGCTCTGTGGATGAGGGGAAAGCAGTTAACCTGTTATTCCTTGACTTTAGCAAAACTTTTGATACGGCCTCCCACAGTATTCTTGCCAGCAAGTTAATGAAGTATGGGGTGGATGAATGGACTATAAGGTTAATAGAAAGCTGGCTAGATCGTCGGGCTTAATGGGTAGTGATCAATAGCTCCATGTCTAGTTGGCAGCCAGTATCAAGCAGAGTGCCCCAAGGGTCGGTCCTGGGGCCGGTTTTGTTCAATATCTTCATTAATGTTTGGAGGATGGCGTGGATTGCACCCTCAAGATTGCAGATGACACTAAACTGGGAGGAGTGGTAGATACGCTTGAGGGTAGGGATAGGATACAGAGTGACCTAGACAAATTAGAGGATTGGGCCAAAAGAAATCTGATGAGGTTCAACAAGGACAAGTGCAGAATCCTGCACTTAGGATGGAAAAATCCCATGCACTGCTATAGATTAGGGATTGAGTGACTAGGCAATAGTTCTGCAGAAAAGGATCTAGGGGTTACAGTGGTTGAGAAGCCGGATATGAGTCAACAGTGTGCCCTTGTTGCCAAAAAGGCTAACGGCATTTTGGGTTTGTAACAGTGCCTGCTCCTGGCCCCTCCACAAACGCAGTCAGAGACCAACTGATGTGCAGCACCTGTGTCCTTTTATTGTTTGTGTCCGTTCCCACCACCTATTAATTTACAGGTATTTACAGAGACCAACACTCTGGGAAACTACTAACTTCCCAGGGATCTAGAGCCCACACTCCTCCCTTTCCTGTCTCCCCCTGCTTCCTATCTCTTAGCCAGCTTTATAGGGCAGGCTGGCGACCCAGGCCTGCAGGTGGATCCACTCTGGTAATTAGGGTGCGGCCCCTCAGCCAGCCCAACGAATACCCTTCTTCCTATGGAACAAGGCTAATAGGGGTCTGGCTTGTTTTTCCTAGCCAGCACCCTATTACAGGGTTGTATAAGTAGGAACATTGCCAGCAAATCGAGCGACGTGATCATTCCCCTTTATTCGGCATTGGTGTGGCCTCATCTGGAGTATTGCGACCTGTTTTGGGCCCCACACTACAAGAAGGATGTGGAAAAATTGGAAAGAGTCCAGCAGAGGGCAACAAAAATGATTAGGGGGCTGGAGCACATGACTTATCAGGAGAGGCTAAGGGAACTGGGATTATTTAGTCTGCAGAAGGGAAGAGGGGGAATTTGATAGCTGCTTTCAACTACCTGAAAGGGGGTTCCAAAGAGAATGGATCTAGACTGTTCTCAGTGGTAGCAGATGACAGAACAAGGAGTAATTGTATTTTCTATCTTTCTACTGTTATTTTTAGAAGAAGGCCATATTGCCTAACTTAGTTCTACTACAGCCTTATTTTCCTTTTACTCCCACCAAAAATAGTTTTCTACAAAGGTTATTTCTCTTAAAATGACATTTAACAGGTTCATGCCTCACAAGGCACAAGGCTACCAACGTGCACCTACTTGTAGCTTATACCTATATCAAAATGTGTAGCATACTATTCTACTGTGCATATGAAGTGTCTGCATTTACCCACTAAACCAGATTAATAGCTCAGGAAAAGTCATTTTGGTTTAAATGATTGATTAATGAGTAAATGTCTACATAAATCTGAACACAAAAGGATCTGATGACTGTATGAGTTGTAACCAGCCATTCAGCTGACTGTTGACTTTTAACCAATAGTACCTCTGTGGTCTGGGTTATGCAGCTACAGACATTGCTCCTGATTCTGAGAGGGAGTCTTCCTCTTGCTAGTGACTGTGTAGTGGTTTTTTTTGGTCCTAATCTCCCTGTACCCAGGAGGTATCCCACTGACTTCAGTGGAACTCCTCTCATAGGTAAAAGTCCATGCTACTGTGTGCCAGGGCCAGCTCCAGGTTTTCTGCTGCCCCAAGCAGTAGGAAAAAAACAAAAAACCCATCGGCGGCACTTCGGCGGCAGCTCAATCGCGCCATTCTTCAGTGGCAGTTCGGTGGCGGGTCCTTCACTCACTCTCTTCCTCTTCAGCGGCACTTCGGCGGCAGCTAAAAGAGGAAGAGAGGGACTGAGAGACCTGCTGCCAAATTCCCGCTGAAGACCCAGACATGCTGCCCCAATAGCGGACAGAGTGCCGCCCCTTTGTATTGGCCGCCCCAAGTACCTGCTTCCTTAGCTGGTTCCTGGAGCCAGCCCTGCTGTGTGCAAATACAGGATTGGTGCCTTAGACATTTCACAGCTGCCTATGGCCACCTTCTTCCCAGAGGTGAACTCTGTCCAATCAGACTGTCATAAAACAACCAAGACAGGGAGAATGACCCACATTCTGTGTCCCCCAGCATCTTAGCATGAAAGGCAAGGCATTTCTCATGTGACATTTGGTTGGATAGAGAATATTTTTAAAGGTCAAAGACTATGCCATCTCTGTGTGGCTGTGTTCCAGACTTCTGTTATGAAGAAAAAGAGGGAGTCCACAGTGTGCAACATTGAGAAAAACAAAAATCCCAACCCATCCTCCCCCTTTTTTTTAAATTTATGCACATGCTTAAATATACACAAGATCAGTACCTAATTTTAGACATGCTGCAGTGAATAAGAGCAATAAACAAGGGAGAAGAGAATAAGAGCATGTAGCTACTCAGCGTTCATGTACATCCTGAAGGTTCCATTAATTTTATTTAATTTATAAATATTTCTAAATATTTAGAGGATTTTTGGAGGGCTGGGGTTTTGAATTTACATTTCAGGCTATCAAAATTGTTTTTGATTGTTTTTGGTTTTGTTTTTGAAAAAAATCTGACACTATACATTTAAAAATACATGCGTTTAAATTGACAAGTGTTTTTACGCTTAGTTCCACTTAGTAACAAAATCTTCCCCCCCGCCCCTTTCCTGCACAAATTAGAGTTTATAGAGGAAACTTTACTACTGTCACAGCACCTTGACTACAAAAGGCAATTACTAATTCTGAAGTACATTAAAAAGACATGACCTGATTAGGGTATGATGATTAAGATACAGATATAGATTAAGATTAGGATGCACTGATATGACCTACAAAATAAAATTAAAACCATCATGGAGAAAAGCCAACAATTTACAAAAGGTCTTATTCTTTGCATGGCTCTAGTTAAACAATTCTCACTGAACTCAGTGAGACTACTATGTGTAGTCAAGCATGTGTATGTCTGCAGAACTGAGGTCCAAGTCACAGCTACCAAGCTGAGCTCTAAAGACTGTTTCACTTCCCCCATCCTGAATTTCAAGACTTCTTTAACAGAGCTGTAAAAGGTTCTTACTGGGCATTCTGGGACATTGAGAAATGCACTGTAGTTGGATTCTGGCTTCCTCTCTTATGAAGAACAGTTCCTTTCCCATAATTTGAGACTCTGGAGCCCCGCCACAAAGAGCAGCTCTTCTAATATGTGACATGGAACACCATCCTGGCATACAGCAGCTTTCTCACAGTTTGAAACATGAAAGCCCCTGTTGCAGCCATAGCAGTGAAGTCTTGAAAACTTCAAAGAATGGTTTTCATTTTATTTTCACCTTGATCCCAGGATATTGTAGTTTTTTTTCTTGAATTTTTATAAAATGACTTGTTCACTCACAGGCTCAGGTAAGAAATAGCTATCTGAATTGTCAAAAGTTCCCCATTTCACTCAGTTTCCATTTTTCCTTTGGCCTTTGGGTAGGAAGCTTCACTACTAAAACACGTTCCTAAATTCACCTTTGTGAACTGTTCCCTCTGTTTCACTTTGTGCCAATTTAAAAATAAAATCCTTTCAGTTTTACATAAGATGGGTCAGTTTCATGTTTTCAAGTTTCATCAGAGCTTATTTTGTTTAACAATAGCTTGACTATAATATAACATTTTGCTGAAGTTCTGTTTCATCCAACTTTGAAACATTGTACAACCACAACTACCACTCCTCCCTCTCTGTGTTAAGATTACCCTGTGCCCCACCCCAATCCAATCTTCTCCACCAGCAGACCCGCCGCTACCTCCCATGCTCTCTCCATCCAATCCCTGTTCCCTCTGCTGCCCCCCAAAACCACCAGTCTCCTCTACTGCTGGGCTCCTCTTTTCCCACCCCTCAACTCAGCTTCCTTCCTCTGCTCTAAGCTCAGGCTTCCCCGCCTGATGGGCTGGTTCTGGGGCTTCTCCTCAGCTGCACAAACCCCTCTGGAGGGACTGTTCCTCCAGCCACCGGTCGGGAGGTAGAGAGGCAGGAACTGAGGTGGTCAGGCAGGAGGGGGGGTAGATGTGAGGGACTGAGCACAAGGGTGCTGCTAAAAGGGGAGGAGTCAGGCTCAGTGAAGAGCTCCCTACCCCTCCTGTGAGGGGCCTCTGAAGTGGTGAATAAGCCTCCCAGGGACGGGGAAATAACCCCAAGTCCTGCCCTCCAAGGAGACAGAAATGAGCCTGGACTCCCTCTTCCAGCAAATCCTCCTAACGGAGCAGCAAGCAGAGGAGAAGCAGCGCCTCATGCACCAAGGTCAGCCACACGGCCGCCATCTTGTGCCTGGTGCAGCGAGGATGGCCAGGGGTGCCTGTGGTTACACGACTCCATGGTTCCCCGAGAGCCCTGCATCGCAGTGAGGTTTTTCCTCCATCTTGTGGTGGGGGTGGTGTTTTCAAGCAAGGTCAGTAAATGCTGACTGAGCCTTTCCCCTGGAGTATATTGACTCCTGGATTATAAAGCTGGAAGGGACCTTCAGAGTCTCTAGTCTCACCTGTATAACACAGGCCACAGAGTTACCCTGTCACTCCTGTATTGAGCCCAATAACTCAAGTTCCTGCCTCCCTCACCACCTCCTGTTTCAATAGTTCTAGTGAATTCCATAGGGACTCAGGGCAGCCCTGCAATAGACACGTGAGCTGGCTTTGAAAGAGCCTATCTCCCTTCTCCTGGGTTTGAATACAGCAGGGTCAGGCTTGTATCATCCTCACACACAGCCTTGCCAACATATACTTTTTTATCATGAGATTCATGATATTTGTTGTTATTCCTAAAACCCCAATTCCTAGAATCATGTTATTACAAGCGAATCTCAGTGCTTGCTCTTTTTTTTTTTTTTTTTAAAGAGTAAATTTCTACCGTCCCGATGGTAGAGGAAAGATGAAAAAGAAACCCAAAGGCTCAAAACTGGAAGGCGGATAAAAAGGATCTGCTATTTATTTTTTATTTTTTAAATCTCCCGATTTTTAAGCTGACCTCATAATGTTGGGGGGGTTAAGTCATGATTTTTTGAATGCTTGGGTCTGGCAATACTGAAGTCTGGACCTGTAGTTTGAACTCTTCAAAATCTGCTTTCAGGAAATGTAATTGCTTGGAGTACAGTGGGAACTTTAGAAAGTTTGTCTAAGAGTCCACAGAAAACCACCAGCAGACTTAGAAACAGAACCCCTGTATCTTGTCTCCCTGCCTGTTGTTTTAATCACTAGGTGTAGCAGGGTATCAACAAGGTACTTCACTATACAGTAAAACAGGTGACCCTTACTTTAAATCAAATTTCCAAAGCTAGGTACCTGAATTATCTATGCAAATGTCATGTTTGTCCACACTAAAATAGTAATTAGGCACTCATTTGTTCGCAACTGAATGTCAATTTCCACTTCTAGTAACTGATGACAGTGACAGTAGCTGTTATAGGAAAACCAATGTGATTAGAAGTCTAGCAATTATATGTCTGTACTAAAGTCATCTTTCTACACCACTCTATCTTGCAAGCCGCAAATTTTTAAAAGAATCTCACTTTTCCCAATTGATTTCATGTGTTTAAAGATTCATTTTGTATTGCAGTTAAATTAGACATAAACAGAAGTCATGAAAAAATTAAGCAAATAACAGAAGAGCTGAGTGAAGCAAAAATAAAATTAGAAACTAAGGTAGAGTAGTAATACTTATAGTATGTTAATTATTGTTATAGGTAAATGGGCTGTAATTTTAATATATTGTTCATGAACACTTTGAAGCAGTATACTTCATGTAGTGTTTATATGAATTACCACAGTGTTTGCTTTATGTATGTATTTGTATGCGTTTCTATAGTGCTCATCTCCATAGTATCTGAACACTTCACAAGAGCATCGGCCTGCCATTTTGATCCCAGTCCTATAAGACTCACCATTCAGACTGACCCCTGAGATTGCATGGAGCCCCAGGGGCCTCAGTAGGATTCCATATGGGCTCAGGGGTATACCAAACTGGTTCTTTTTACAAGCCTGGGGTCTTGATGTAGAAGGTAGAACACTCCTTCCTTCTCCTTCATTAACACTCTAAGATACATGGAGTTTGTTCACATACGTGCTTCACTGCCCACTTCCATTCAATAACGGCCTTACCTAGTGTGCACTGAAGTAAATTAAGAGAGTCCCAGAATTGACTTTAGTAAGCTTTGGATCAGGCCTTAAGAGTTCCCACCTCATCCACACATCAGCAATTCTATTTGTGTTACTCGCCGTCTAGCATGTACAAAGAGTGCTCTTATAGTTTGGCTAGTGCCATTGTAGACAGAACCACCTTTCTAGCCAGACCAGTTAGTGTTCAGCCACTCACTCTTTTACATTTTCTAATCCCTTTGTCCATATAGTAGATGTGGAGCCTTGTTTTGAGACATGAACTCCCTTTTTATACTCTCAGTTTTGTCAGTACGAATAATTGTGGGTGAAACTGATGTTAGAAACCCACTTGTTTCTGCCTGCAAATGAGGTCTAAACGATGTCACCTGTGCTCTTAAATATCTGCACCCACAAAATTGTAGGTGCATAGTAAGCAGGCAGACAGAGGCTCCTTTTAGAGTCAGGCCTATGTTATCTCTAGTATTTTACCTATAAAATAACAGAAATATGTTACAGATAAATCTTGCAACCTTCTGGATTATGCTTTGTACGCCTTTTGACTTTTAGTACCAAACTCATAATTTTACCAACACTACTTATACTACTAATTCATTTGGTGAGGTGAATGAATGGTTTGGTGGTGATACCGATCTCTCCAACAATATAGGCTGTTGTGTGGTTTGCCAATGCTACTGTGACAGGTGCTATAGAAACCCCTAAAATAGATTAAGGTATGTTGGGGGGGGGGGATATTTACTAGTTAAAAATTTAGACCTTGATTCTGCAAACAGTTACGCATATGCATGTCAATAGCCCCACTGACTTCAATGGAACTAATGTGCATAACTGTTTCAAAGATCAGAACCCAATATGGATCTACAATAGGAACTGGTCTTTAATCAATACAAGGTTGGAATGTGTGATATTTGCTAGGTAACCAACCCTCTGTAGTCCTGCTTATAAAATTCATTTATGAGAATCACAATTTTATTTGTATACCACTAATTTGTTATTGATTCATTCTAGTTTATACTTGTGGTTTGTATGGTAGGTATCAGAAGACTCAAAAGTAAAACAATTGCTGTACATGACTAGTGGAGAAAGGTGAAGCTGCATTCCTAATTGATTCCAATGTCTTTCATACATCAAAAATTAATTATATTCTTACCAATAAAAAGCAACAGAGGGTCCTGTGGCACCTTTGAGACTAACAGAAGTACTGGGAGCATAAGCTTTCGTGGGTCAGAACCTCACTTCTTCAGATGCAAGCCACTTGCATCTGAAGAAGCGAGGTTCTGACCCACGAAAGCTTATGCTCCCAGTACTTCTGTTAGTCTCAAAGGTGCCACAGGACCCTCTGTTGCTTTTTACAGATTCAGACTAACACGGCTACCCCTCTGATTCTTACCAATGTGTACAATAGTAGATTTTATTTGCTTGTTCAGTTTGAAATTAATTCATTTATCAAAAGGAAATGATGCAGGCAATAAAGGAAATGCCAAAATACATTATTTCAATCAAATAATATTTCAATACAAAGATTATAAATTGACTAGTGAGATTACTTACATTGTCAATTATTTTTCAATATCTAAAATTTAGCTTATTCTACAAATTCTCAATATATCTACTGCAATTAATATAATCAAACTACTACTAAGTAATAATATAATACTAAAGGCCTCCTCCAAATAACTGTATGACATTTCTTCCCCCCGCCCCCAACCCAAGCCTGAATAAGTAGATGAGCCTTAGAGTTCAAAAATGTTTTGACATCTATTTCAAAGAGACTGCTTGTGGTCAAGAGAATGCTCCTAGGAAATATTAATTTTTTTCTGTTCTGTAAAACCAGGTAGCATGTAATTAGAACTTGATTTATAGCATTTTTGCCTTTCATGGCGCAATGATTTCTTTAAAAGAAATTATTGCAAAGTAATAGATTATGAAGGCACTTTGGGGCTGGAGAAACTACAATACGCTTGGTTATATTCAGTAATATAAATACAGAAGCACAATATTAGTAACTTGTTTTGAATCAGTATGTAACAATATATTATCCCAAAGCTCTTGGTATTGGAGGAATAAGCTCCCTGACACTTTCACTAAAATATGGTTGGTATGTGAGGAGAAAATCTGGCCCATTGTTTTCTTTTCCAAATTCTCCTAATTTTGCCCAAGCTTCATTACTATTGACACTACCACCATTCTCTCTGTTATTCGGGCATATCAGCTTGACTGTACCCTCTCTCAACTCGCATATGTAGACAGTTTCCAAATCTTGTTACTTCTTCTTCCATAATATCTCTAATATTTGGCCTTTTCTTGCCATCCACACCACTAAAACTATCATATAGACTCGCACCGTATTTCCTCTTGACTGCTGCAATCTCATCCTCTGTGGGCTTCCTGATAGCCACTTTGCTCCCTTGTCATCAGTTCAAAACACTGGTTAAAGAAAGTGATCTTCAGCCCTCTCTTTGAGTCCCTTCATTGGCTCCCACTCACCATCACATCAGATACAAGCTTCTGGTGCTTGCCTTTAATATCCTTCAATTACTTAGTTGCTCCCTACTTATCTGCTCTTGTATCTTATCACATTCTGCCCCCCTACGCTTGCTTAGTTCTAAACCTCCAACCATGGTTGTGCTGCAAAATCTGGAAGAATTCTCCTTGAGTGGTATGAACAAATTAGTTGAGCAGCCTACCTCATCAGTTGAAGTATTGTTTAAAAAAATTAAATCTGAAAATACAAATGTGTGCAGAAGGAAGGTTTTTAGTTTATTTGGGGTTTTATAGTAGAACTGTCTTCAGCCCAAAGCTTGGTCCCTTCATTACTCGTCCCTGGCTGATAGTTCTCGCAGTCATACTGGGAAAATTTATGAGACCATCAATCCCTACTTCATTGTCTATAGTAGAAAAGGCATCGCATAAATAGCTCTCTATGGCTAACCACCAACTTTCAGAGAAGAGCACAATAACTTTGGATTTTTGTCCCTTTGAAGTTTATCTATGCCTGACTTGATGATATCTGTTTAGATGGAGAAAAACTCACCCCTATATTAAGCTATCTAAAAGATTGTATGCTCTGTTGAGTCTCTCTCCATTCCAGATGAAAAAATTTCTGGCTAAAAATGAGAGTTAAGGCCATTCTCTATATTGGGAACAGCACTGAGCTTAGCCTCTGAAGAGGGGATACTACTGCAAAGAATTGTGATTAGACTGCAAGCTAATGAGAAAAGCTTCCATGGTCCAGCAGCTATGTAGATTTTTTTTTCTGGATGGGACTCTTTATGTGCAAAACCTATACATGTGTACTTATTTTTATCACCAATAATCTTTTGTTTTCTTTGAAGGTTCAGCAGCTGTCTGAAAAGCTCTTCTACTTACAGCTTTTGAAGAAACGTGAAGACATCTTAGAGAAAAAGAAAGTTGAATTTATGAATCAAAGAAGTATTTTTCTCAAAATCTTTGTGTTTCCAGGCATACTATTTAGGAGAGTTCGGTTTTACAAAATACAGTATGACTACAGTCAGATTTATATTTTGAAAAAAATTGGACACTAATTAAATATGAAAATGAATGATTAAATTTGTTTTGGTTCTAACAAATTAAAACACAAAGAAATTCAGAATCTTACTCCAAACGTTAATCCATGTTTTTAGATAATCTACCTCCTGGATTACCTTTAAAAACTTTTCAGTTGTCTTTATAACTTAGTAGTATTATTGCAGTGTCTAGCATATTCCCCTTCCTACATATAGGACAGAATAAGGAATACTGTAAATATTATACTAATGCAACTTAGCGCAAAGGCAAAATTGCTGTCCTCTGATGGAATGTGAATTTGATATCAACTGTATCCAGTCAGATTTGATGCATGGGTTATCTCTTCCCTTGTTTACAAGGGAATTCACTTTTTATTTAAATTAGTATTCAGATAAGAGCTTTGAATGGAATTTAATCTTGTCATTGACTTTATGAATGTATTTTTCTATAAATGGAAGTTTTTCTTTAAAAAACAAATACTGTACTTTAAATTTGGGGCCTGCTTCTAAAAGGCACTGAGAAACCCCATATTCCAGACTTCTTAACAGGGTCACCTCTCTTAGGCTATATTTTGGGAGCTTAAATAGTGCAATGGCCTTGTCCTGGACCTTCTGCAAAGGGGTGAATTTCACCCTTAATGAGCAATTTAAAGAATCAAAGAGAATGGCCATTTTGTGCCATTGATTTCAAGCAGAACTCTCCATTGATTTCAACACATGCTTAAAACTTGATAGCATAATGTGGGATCTAACACTAATGATACAGCCCTATTATTATAGAACAAGCTCCTTTCATTTTGTTACAAGAGCAAAACAGTAAGATTAATGCAACAGAAGTAATGATAGAGATCTAGACCATTTCCCTGTTTTTCCAGGTTACAAAATAGAATACATACCGATTTTACATAGTTATGGGTAAAACTGTATTTCAGCTCGATTATTTTAATGAGAATTCTATTTTTCTCTATTTTTTTTTCACCTTTTTAGTCAGATACAAAGAGGAAAATGATTGAAGAAGAGGAGAAATCACAGATTTTAACAATGAGTATGGACTAACATGTAACAGAGAGCTTTTGATTAGGAAAAAAGCCAAGACTGAAATATGTGACTTAGAAACTAAGGCAAATATTTTGAAAAATGGTACGTCTTATGTTGAACTATTTTATCTTGGATTGCTAGAGAATACAAATGACTAAAACATAATTGAATAAAGCAATACTTTTAAACTGATTGCCTTCCTAGCTGGATATTTCACTTAGGGCTAGATCAGAGGTGGGCAAACTACGGCCCGCGGGCCACATCCGGCCCGTGGGACCGTCCTGCCCATCTTTTGAGCTCCCGGCCAGGGAGGCTAGCCCCCAGCCCCTCCCTGGCTGTCCCCTCCCCCACAGCCTCAGCTCTCTGTGTTGCCAGCGCTCTGGGTGGCGGGGCTGTGAGCTCCTGCCGAGCAGCATGGCTACGAGGGCCGCCGGCCTGCCCCGGTGCTCTAGACTGCTTGGTGGCGTGGCTGGCTCCAGACGGGTGATGCGGCTGCCAGTCCTGGTGCTCTAAGCGGCAGGTAAGGGGACGGGGAGTAGGCCGGGATGGATAAGGGGCAGGCGGTCCTGGAGGGCAGTCAGGGGACAGAGAGCAGGGGGCAGTTGGATAAGCGTGGCGATCTCAGGGGGCCTGTCAGGGAGCCTGGGTGTGGATATGGGTCAGGGCAGTCGGGACAGGGAGGGTTGGATAGAGGGTGGGGTCCTGGGGGGGCGGTTAGGGGACAAGGAGCGGGGGGGGTTGGATAGGTCGGGAGTTCTGAGGGGGTAGTTGGGGGCGGGAAGTGGGAGGGGGCAGAGGCCAGGCTGTGTGGGGAGGCACAGCCTTCCCTACCCAGCCCTCCATACAGTTTCAGAACCACGATGTGGCCCTCAGGCCAAAAAGATTGCCCACCCCTGAGCTAGATTGTGAGATCATGATCTGCCCTGAATAAGGGGCAGTGTGTTGGTGTGGCTATATTGCCCAGTACACTCTCTGCCATTCATTTGTGCTATGCGGGGAAGTACAAGCTCTGGGGTACCTGCATCTACTCCTGCACAGCTGTCCAGGAGGTCATAGCCAACACAGAGGGTGGTGCACATTGCATTACCACATTAAATGGACCACAATTAAGCCCTCAATGATTATTGACCACCTAGCTCTGAGTCCTACAAGCCCTCCTAAATTCAATGGGAGTTACATACACAGGTGCCTCATTGGATTGTCCTTTATAGTTATTGTATGAAACAAGATCCTATGACCTTTTGAGCTAAAATACAGAATATAAGATTATTATAGCAGGTGGTCTAACCATGGCCTTTCTTGTTCCTCTTCCTTGCTGACTGGGCAGTCATTCTTTATGCTAGCCACAGACCACACTAGTAACAATGGCAATGGCTACTTGGACCATTTCAGTTCCCATTTCTTCAGGTGAACCCAACTCACCCAACTGGCGATAAAGTCCAGAGTTCCATCAACATGAATAGCCAACAGGGATAAAAAATTTCTCTCTGCAAACAGCTTGACTTGACAGACTTAATTCATCATGCACCTGTTCCTTGTATTCCCTGTTTGTAGATACAGATAATTCTAATAGAGTTGTCCATATGTAATTTCTTGTACACCAGGTTTTATAAGTCTAATTGTATTTTTAGCCTAATGTCCTTTTAGAATATCCAAAGATGGTTAGAAGTAATTAAAGAGTATTTAAGATTATACCATGAAGATTAAAACTGTAATACATTTTAACTTAAAATATATTTCTTCTTAGAAATGGAGTCAATGGAACGTGAAAATGTTCAATTAAATGCACTCCAGCTGCAGAAGAATGAATTAAAGCAGGATTTATTTACTCTCCAAAGCAAACTCAAAAGGTATTTAATGTGTTTGATAATCACTTATTATGATAATCATTTGTGATTTGACAAACATATTTGACAAATAGTTCCCCTCAGATATTTTTCACAGAAGTAAGATTGTCCCAATGACTATTCATGGTCTTAATGAAAGATATGAATTGTTACTTAGAATGACAATCGATAGTCACTGGAACAGGGAAACAGAGTTAGAATAGATGTATAGCTTGGTATTTAGGGACTCACCCGGGGGGCGGGATACCCAAGTCCTGCTCCAGTGATAATTTTTTAAAAGTAGAACACAGCTTCAAGAGAAGAGGTTGGAAAAGACGCATACTAGAATATCCATAGCCCGGTGATAGTAGTGCACTACTCTTCTGAAATGTGGGAGACCTCAACTAACATCTCTTCTCCACATCAGGCAATGGGAAGAATTGAACCTAGGTCTCCCACATCCCAGGTGAGCACCCTTATCACTGGGGTAAAACCCACACATTTATAACAATTCTCAAACTTAGATTCATCAAACAATTTTTGAAAACTTTTTCTTGAAAACCAAAAAAAGCCATTGTCCATCTAGCTTTAATGATAAGCTGTTTATCCTGCTAATCTTTTCAAATATAATACAGCATTGATTTAGAATGAGGACATGAGAAATATATATACTCCTGCCTGCAGAACACTGCATACATACTCGAGCAATCACCGACCATGTTGCTGCAACTTCACTATTACTGTTGCTCAAGCTATCTTTGATGAGTTTTAAGGAGGGTTTTGGAGGAAGATAATGATGTAGATTTGCAAATGGTAGATTTGCCTCTCCCAACTGCGGGGAACTGCATGTGATAAGGAATGAAGGGCTTGTTTAAAAATTGTACAAGTGGGTGATGGCATCATGGGCCGACTGGAGGTGGGAGTCAACATCTCAATACTGAATGAGAGATAACTAGGGTGGATAGGCCATGAAGGGCCTTGAAAGTGAAGACAGGCATCTTATGTTTCATGTAATAGAGAAGGGGGAGCCAGAGGAGGGATGCAAAGACAGGAGTGATGGGGTCAAAGTGACGGTACAGAAAAATGATTTTGGCAGCAGCATTTGGAATGGAGACGAGCAGGACAAGACTACATTTGTCAAGGCCAGAGAAAAATCTGAAAGAATCAGCAAGATTTAGTCAGCCTGGACGTGAGGACCTACAAAGAGGGCCAAGTCAAAGATGATGCCCATGACATGGGTCTGAGTGACAGGCAGGATGGCAGTGTTGTCCACAGTGATTGAGAAAAGAGGTTTTAGGAAGACTTGGAGGAATGGTCAGGAGATAAGAAGCTGAGTTTTAGACATGTTGATCTTGAGCAGATAACTAGACATCGGTGAGCAGATGTCAGAGAGACAGGCCAAGATTTTAGTTTGGACAAAGGGAGATAGGCCTGGAGCCAAAAGATAGATCTGAGAGTCATCAACATAGAGATGGTTGAATTTGTGTTTACAGATGAGATTAGTGTGTAGGTGTTGGTGCAATAAGGTGTAGACAGAGAAGAGAAGGTGACCAAGGACAGAGCCCTGTGACACCCCCACTGAAAGCTGAAAGGGTGAGGAGGAGGATCCTCTGAAGCAGCATAGAGTAGGAGGAAAATCAGGAGAGAAGAGAGTCATGGAAAGAAAAAGAGGACAAGATTTAAAAAAAAAAAAAAACAGCTGATTGCGTCAAAGGCAGCTGACATGTCAAGGAGGATGAGGATGAAGTACTGGTTCTGAGATTTGGCTAAAATAGTATAATAAAGCCAATCTTTTATTTTTATTAAATCTACAAAGCTTTGGGTATAAAATAGAAATAACCAGAATGTATGTATATAGTTTACATAATACATATGTAATAGTAGTTGAACTAGGAAAGAAATGCCATAAATAGTTCCTTCTGAAGTTAAAATTGTAATGTACAGATACTATAAGCATCCTGCAGATTTTGCAATTGCTTGAAAGATTACAATTGTATGGTAACTACAACTGTAAAATATTTTAATTTCATGTACTGTGATCTAATATTTTCACCTTCATAGCAGTTTCCACAATAATTAGAATGTGTGAACTTCTAAAATGCAGGCTGTATGTGAATACAGATGATTTATATATATTAGTAAGGTCATTGTTATTTTACTTTTAGATACTGAAGAACAACTACGTGAAGCTGAAGACATTACAAAATGTTTAGAAGCAGAAAAAGTCAAAGTTAGTGAAAAGCCTCAGACTGACATTGAATGTTTAAGGTAATGATCATCAGTTGTGTACTTTAGTTTTCAAACTTAAACTTTGCCTTTACCATTTTGGACCATTCCTCTAATGTCATGGTAGCTACATTGGGCCTAATTTTAGCTTTTTATGCATAGTATTCCCTTTGAAGTCTGAAGAAATAATTAGTGTGTGTTACAGAACAAATCCTGTTGCCCTTACTTTTGACATCTAGTTAAGTCAAAGACTTTGCTCCTTGTTCTCCAGTTATACCAAAAAGGAGGACAGGAGACACTTGATATGGATTTAATCAGGCCGCAACTTTATTATTAGATGTCCCGGACTACCCAGCAGATAAAAGTGTACAGTGCAGGTAACTCCCTGTTTATTCTGTAATTACCCGCGGTGCTTCCACCAGCTTCCCCTCTTTGTCCAGCCAGGTCCCTCCAGCACTTCCTTTGCCAGGGCCTTACCATCCACCCCCCACTCATAGGAGGGGTAAGGTGGGCTATAAGAATGGGGGGTTGGCTCCCTGCTGTTCCAACCATAGGAGCCCCAAACTCCCTGCCCCGTTCCATTCCTTTAACCAGCACTTCCTTTTTAAGTCCTTTACCAAGCCATTTATCTGGTCACTGGATGCCTTCCTTATCGAGTACCTGCACTGGACATCCACCCCACACTTACAAAATAAGTTCTGACATACAGCCTACCACCTTTTCTACTCACCATAATAGGCCTTCCCTGACACCCGTTGTGGGGAAGGCGAAAACCCCCCACTCCACTGAAGCCAATATGGTGGTGAGGGAAAAATTCCTTCCCAGCCCTCCTAAAAAGCAGCGACTAGCACAATGCTCACAGCAGGTTCAAACTCCACCTGATCATCACACTTCAAGGGGAGGGAGGGAGGGAGGGTGCTGCCTTGCCTGCTGTGCTGTTTCAGCCTACAGAATGGAATGGTGATCCTAGTCCCTCTGCACCAATTGTGCAGTGGTCTGAGGACACTGGATTCACATACATTTAGATTTGATCTACTTTCCCTGATCACGCCCACCTTCCCCAAGTGCGATTGTCTTTGAATGAAGCTACTTTGGAGTCACTCCTCTGGTGCATAAAAGGTGCATCAGCATCCCCGTATGGCTGGTTCTCTCATGGACTCATTCTCTGCTCTATGTGAGGACTTGATCTTCCATCTTACTAACTTTCTGGGAACAAACAAACAAACAAACAAAAGGACTTCCCGGTTCTGGAAATTGACATCTATCTTAGTTTGCCTAAATGTGACATTTCCCCTTCTATACAAACATAAATTCTGCAAAATCTTTCAAGGGGAAACCATAACTTTTCAATACAAAAATATTGAAGACATATTAATATAATGTTTTCTGAGCTTGGTGAAATTGTCTTTGGATGTAAGAACTCTTTAACCAAGCAAAGGAAAGGACTTCTTCATAGCAGAGCTTATCTAAAGTTTTCTTTTCCCCATAGAAATTTATGATGAAAATGAAGTAACATTTGTCATCATCGAAATCTTCCATGGAAATTTGACTTTTCAGCTGAAAACTGAAAGATTGCAGTTATACTCTTTCAGTTAAAAAAGTTTCCAGCAACATTTTGCTTCTTAAAAACCCAATTTTCTGTTGAAAAACAGTTTTCATAGAAAATCAACCACCAACCCTATTTCCTAACCCTTTCAACCCTTTATACAGAGCTGAGGCCTGGCCAAAATTTCTTCCAAATGAGAATTATTTAATTTGGAAAGCTGCGTACAGAGGCAAAAGACTTTTGTACAACATGTACACAACAAGATACAATTTAAGTAATAATAGTAGCTGCTGGTCCATAAGGGAATGTGTTAGAATTCATTCTTTTACATTATTAATTCCATGGTGATACATTAGCTTTTCTGATGTATGAGGTTGTCATCTTCCTTCTAAATAATATACTTCTCAGAGTAATTTAGTGCTGTGGCATCACTTAATATTCAACCTGGCATCATTAGTTTTCTTGGAAAGACTGTCTGCGTAGAAAGTAGGGAACCACCAAGAATTAGGATTATTTTCAATCCCCAGATCTGCCACTGACTCACTGAAAGACATTGTGCAAATCATTTAACCTGTACCTCAGTTTTCCCATTTGTAAATAATGGTAATAAGCAAATGAGGGGTCTTCTGAGGTTCAATCAATGTTTGTAAAGTGTTCTAAGAACTTTGGATGGAAGGCACTATAGAAGATAAAATATATTTAATAGTCATGACTACTAATCAATGAAGCATCTTACAGAAATCAAATCAACAGGAAATATGATGAGATTTGCTGATTAATTGATCATGGATTTTATTTGATGTTGCAATAAGTTTATATTAATTAGCTACTGGCAGCATAGTGTTTAGAAGATGTATAAAGTGCTACTACTACTAAAATAGTAAACATTTGCTTTTCTATGACTTAGGAAATACTTTAAAAAACCTACTACAGTCACATAAAATCTGTTTTAGCATTTCACACTTTGGGCCAAATTCAGAGCGGCTTTTAAGTGAGTCCAAAGTTGGTTAAGATAGTTTGGCTTACACCTTCATCTTGGCTCTTTAGCATGTAAGTGGCAACAACTTAGACTCAGACTCATACACCTTTACCAGTGTGTTTCTTATAACCCTGACATATTATAACTTAATTGGGCCAACTGAGCTAAGATAGAAAGGGAATCAAAGATGGTTTAATTTACAGTCTATTAATATAAATATGGAGCCATAAGAGAGCAGTGTTGAAAGAAAAGCCACTAACAGGAGGGTGTAAAAGAGTAAATTACTTTAGCTCACACTGTCTTGGATTCACCCACTCACCTCTGCATTTGGGCCTCTAAGAGGAAATACGGAAGGAGAAAAAAGAGTGGATGTTATAGCTCAAGTTATGAATTATTGGCTAAGTTGCTAATTATTAAGCTACCCTTGATTACTTGCTTTCTATTCTATAGTTGCATGTTAAGAATGAACATGGCTCTGGCTCTTCCTTCAATATAAATAAGCTATTTTAGATTAACAACTCTTAATACTGAATGAAGGAAGCATAATTTCAATACACCTGACATAAAGCTGACTCAGCAAGAAAATAAATGCACTTCCGCATTAGCTGATGGGCTGACTAAAACCTGACATTTTGTTGTCATTGTTCAGTTTACAAGAAAAATACTAATTAAAAACTTCTTGTCTTGGAAATAATTTACTATAAAGGCTTAGAAAAAGATTAACAAACTAAATGACTATTATATTTCTTAGTTCATTATTGAAATGTAACTTGTATATTCCTTGTGGAAGACTTCAAATGTTGCTTCAGACAAAATCTGTTAAGTGTCATTCTTACACAGCTGTACTCTTTACAGGAGGTAGACTATTTTTTTCCCCAAATACAGGCGGTCAAAAATTTCTGACTATTGATTCTGCATCATTTTCAAATGAAATATTTAATAAAGAGGTCATTGTCTTGCTAAAGTGAATCCTATAACTCCCAGGCAGGCATGCCCGTGCACCTGCATGGAACCCTACTGACGTCAAATGCCCAGAAAGTGTGTTTTTCAGTCACGTTAGTTCAGTTAAGTGAGTTTAACATGACTGAAAAGCCCTATTAAGATATTAACATTTCTGAAGCAGTGTTTTTTGGCTTCAAATGTGCTAGTCCACATCTTAGAGATTTTCAGTAATGTTAAGCTAATGTGATTTAACTAACATGATTATGAAAAAAACCCACACTTTTTTGGCCTTCAAGATAGGGCTAATAGGGTTATGCTTGAAAACTGGGTGCTGCCTATGCAGAATCCATTGTAGGAATAGAGCCTTTGTTTCTAAATAGTATTTAGAAACAATATTTAGTATACAAAGGATGATATTTTGACAAGAATCATGGATAACATACATAGATTTGCCTACAAAATGAAAGAATCAAAACATTTTTGTTTACCTTTTACAGACAGTAAAACCACACTACCCTGTAAATGGTAAAAATACAAATGCTTTTAGTGCCTCATTAGAAAAGAAAAAAAAAAAAAAAAAAAAAAAAGGAGACACAGACGGCATCAATAAACCTGATATATGTAGCTCTCAGACTGCCTTCTAAGTCTGTTATTGTATCACATACTTAGGCCCTGGTCAAAAATCAATATTAAAAGTAGCTGGCAAAGGAAGAATCTTCATTACAATTAAGTGTATATCTTAAAGTATATTGCATTTCAGCTGAAAAGTATAACAAGGTAATTCAAATTACAGTGACTCATCTTGGAGCTGAGCAAAATGCTCTGTAACATGTCTACGGTTTAATAAAATCTCTCCAAAATCCCTCCAATTATCACACACGGTTAGGAAAAAAACCCACTCATTGGTGATTCAAACAGCTGATGGAGCTGCTGTAGATGAGCAAATGCTCCGCAACATGCCCCAGATATAGGAACCAGCCACACGCAATTTAAATAAAAAGCACTGATGTAGTTATAGCTAAACAGTAGCTTCCAACACTTACAAGTCCCCGTTCCCCCCCCAAAAAAAGCTGGAATTTCTCATGCTTAAAGATAAATTTGGGGAACATTAGTTAAAATTTCTTTTGGCTTTTTCTGAGATATAGGAACACTGAAACAAAATAGTGTTCTCCAAATGCAGTATTTTCATGGATCCTCACCCATGGGTACGTGCCTCGAAGGAATGCCTCTGACTCAGAATTCAAAAATCATTAATACACATTGGGGGCAGGAGACACTCAGCTACCTGTTGATTAGATACAACTACCAGAATTGCCAACAATAGTTTTTTCATTGTGCACCACCGATGGTAGCAGGCCTGTTGCCAGATGCTGCTGCTGCTACAGTCTGCTTACTGTTTATCTCCAATAAATAACATTTTTTCTGAGCCTTCAGAAACTGAAGCATGTATCATGTATGTGCGTTAAATTGCTTCTATCGTACACCTCGATCACCTCACCTGCACTCTGCCTATCAATTAACCTCCAGAGGAACTACTGTGAACATGCAAAACCCTTCAGCAGCTTCTGGTGGACAAGCAATTTGCAGGCTTCAAGAAATGCCTCGAGTGTTTCTGGAAGATCTAGCTCACTGACTGGCAACGCTCTGGGCCTAATGTGCCTCAGAGTAAGAATTGGTTGAAATTTCTCAACTGAAATTTTCCTACTGAAAAACAATGTTTCATCAAAAATGAAGTTTTTTGTGGAAAAATATCTTTTGATTAAATATTTCATTTTTTCTATGTGAAATTTCAAAATGAAATTAAACAATTGTTTTTTCTTTAATTGAATTTTAGATTTGTTCAAATTTTTTCAAAATCTAATAATTTTCAGTATTTTCAGTTATTGCTTTTCCCATTTTCTCTCCCTTTTTTGCTACTGGAGGCAACAGAATGAACAAGTTTAGGGTTTTGGTTTGGGTTTTTTTTCTTCAACAAAATTTTAAAAATGTATCCTTTTTCCATTCTAAACTTTCCAAAATGTCCTCCACTTTGGAAAATTACATGCAGCAAAAGGAAAAATGAAATATTTACTTTGCTACTTAGTAACTTTTTCAAAGTGGATGAAGTTTTGAAGAGTCGCAGAGTGGAAAAAGGAAAGTGAATGAGTGTGAGAAGACAAATCTGGACACTATTCCTGGCACTGCACTCAGTGGCAAAAAGAAAAAAAAAGAGAGAAAAATGAAAATTCAAAAGTTTTGAAAATTTAAAAAAAAATTGCAAAAAATGGTGGTAATGTGAAAAATTGTTCCATTTGAAAACTTGCAAATTGGAAACAACTTCAAAATTTGAAATTTTGGTAACTGGCTTTCCAGTGAGCCATGACTCAGCTGGCTTCAAAGATCTTCTCCAGAATGTCATGCCAAATTGTTACCAGGCTAGGGTGAATGTTTCACATGCCTGTCAGCTTCCCTGGAGTCTTTCAATGACTCTGATGCAAAATTGGCCTGATGGCCTTTAAGTAGACATCTTCGTGACAAAAAGTCTAAAGTGACTGAAAATTGCAAGTTCAAAATGGTTTTCATTCCAAGGGTTTTGAAAGAAAACCTTTTTAATTTTCTGGAAAAAAAAATTACCAAAAAATTTCAAAATGATTTTAAGTTTTTGGTTTTCATTTTAATTTTATTTATCATCTTTCATTTTTATTCCCCCCCCCCCACCCACACACACTTTCTCCCCCTTTTCCCATTTTTCCACTGAAAAAAGGGAAAAGCTAACAAAGCTAACAAAAGAGGGAAAAGCTAACACAAATTATTTTTATCAAAAAGACAAATTTCAAAACAAGAATATTTTTATTAAAAAAATGAGAAATCAACATTTTGTTGAAAAATATTTCACATGAAAAATTTTAAGCAACTACTACAGTATACCAATAGGAATGAGTACTGCATGAGTACTGTCAGTTTCATAGGAGCTTTAACAAGGTAGGTAGGTAGTAAAGTGTGCCTTCAAAGACATATTCTGGCTTAGAAACAATACTGTAGTCACTCCAATAACTTCTTGGTGTCACTCACAGATCATTACAACTAGTATGTTGCATGCCTCATAGAGTGACCACTATTCTGCTGGATATATCATCAGGTAAAAAAACAAAATCCGTCCTTTGCTCCTACCCCAAAAATTACTTACAACTCATGCACAGAAGTCTCTCTCTTTCTCTCCAAAGTGCCTTCTCTGCTTCAAAGCAGCCTCAAAAAAATCAACAGTCTCAGTGAATTGGATGCATATTCAAGGCAGCAGTTAGAGTAAAATGGAGCTTTTTCAAAGGGGAGTTGCCCTTAAATCATGAGATACCCATTTTAATCACCCATTGTATGTATCTGCTATCTAAAGTTTGCATTTAACTCTCAAGTGCCAAATACTCTGCTCCTCTTGTTTCTCAAACATGAAATCCCAACTCAGAGTTAAGTAGAGGGGGGCCTCTAACTGGTACTAATGAATTCTTGAGTGCCATGTTTGCCTCTGTTATATTCTATTTAATTATTTATCATGATAAATATTATTTAACTTGTTTTACACTTTCACTTTAGAACTATGTGTTGCCACACATCAAACAGGCTAAAAGGATTTTTAATTAAAAGGTGATTCTGAGAAGGCTGGGGCAGTTTCTAATTGAAACCAGTCCATTATACAAGAGAATTTAGAGGATAAATTGTGTCTTTGAAGCTTGAAATTCCAGACTATTTAAGAAGCCTGGAAACAGAAACGAAATGCACAGTCAGTTTACATTATTTAATAGTTTGGGGCTTTGTTTACTTGCCTAATTATAAAAGAACTAGTATTGCTTCTTATGCTTCATATTACAGGAAAAGAAACCTCATTACTGAAACCATGAAGGAGCAAATTATGCCTTTTTTCACATAAATCATACAAGAAATATGTCCACTAGAGCTGAACAAATGTTTCATATTAATAGTGGATTGCCTAAGGCCTGATTCTAGTGGTTTTGAGAAAATATTTGCAATTAAATTTTATGTTAAATTTTATAACCAGGAAATATCAATCTCTGGAGTAATATGTAATGCAAAATGGGTTTCTTTAATGAAAATCTGCTCATTGATTTCCTAACACTTTTTTATAGCACTGCCCAGTAAGACTATTATAGTTAGAATTGTGTCATGGTTTCCATTATGAACCCAAATTTCTGGTGTTTATAATTCAGATATAAAATTTGCTCTAGGGTAAATGTTGACATCTAAAGTTTACTTGGGAGCAATTTTCTTTATGCAAGTAGAAACATAGGAAATTTGGATTGAAACAACCATTGGTTCATCTATGATTTCCTCTGCCTTTCAGCAGGTATAACCAGAAATGCTATCAGTCCCCAGATACTTATACATTTCAGCTTTGAAGTCTGAGTCTTGTAGCTTTAACCACTCCCTTGCTTAAAAACAGACCCCAGTGGGAGTTATGAAGGGTTATTTAGGTATTGGGAAGAAATGGGCCCCTCAAGACTAACGGAAAAGGCATCATTGGCAGTGCTAGAACATACTAAGTAAACCTAATATTTAAAAAACATGAGCAAAGCTAGGAATCAACAGTGTGCTGGTATGCCTGCTACAGCAATGTTAAGTATTACTGACTTAGGACTCAATTCTGCCAGCCTTACTCATCTTGAGTAGCCTTGCTGAGGTCAGTGAGGTTAGTCACTTAGGGTATCTCTACACTGCAGCTGGGTGCGAGCCTCCAAGCTCGGGTAGACAGCCTTGAGCTAGCAGTGTAAACATTGTATCTTGGGCTCTGAAGCCTAGGGGTACAGGTGAACATGAAAGCCCAAGCTGCAGCCCAACCTGCAGTGTCCACACTGCTATTTTTAGTTTGCTAGCGCAAGCCCCACTACCATTAATTTGTCTACCTGGGCTGGGAGGCTCACTCCTGGCAGTAGTGTGTAGACATACTCTTAGGGCCTGATCCAACTCACATTTACTCCAGTGGGGCAGTAGATTGGATCCTCAGTAAGGTACCACTCAATGTGAGTAAAAGCCTGCAGAATCAGGCGCTCAGTGGGACTGAGTTGGTGATGGCTTTTTGATGATTGTCAGCATAAAATAAAACAACTGAATTGTTTTGTGTTGCGCTTACACAAATTCAGGTGAGTAAAGAAGCCATAAGTGAAGAGGGATAATAGAGCTTTATATAAATATTGGCTTATTTGGAAAGTAAGTGGTTAACCTAATAATTATCTGAATACTCATCCACATTATTGGAGCAAGAATCTTGTGGCCCAACTTTGTATTTTCTTTTCTTTGTTTTTAAAGAACTGTTGTCATTATGCTGGGGGAGGGGGAAATGTCCTATTATGCCTTGTTCTGGTGAGAAGTACGCCTTATTCCATTTCTAAAAGTGACTGAGAATTATGTCAGGATAATATATTTCCATAGATTTGCCCATCTAATTTGACAGTGAAAAGATTGGTATGAAGGTCCTTCTGATCTGATTACTAAAATGAGAAAGCTAAATCTACTTCCAGGTTAAGCATTATTTTGAATATTTCCATTGTCTCTGCATTCTTTCTGGTGAAACTTCATCATTTATTCACTAACTCAGGCGTCTCCACAGCATTGATTGTGTAGCCTATAACCTAACAGACATCTCCTGTTTTGTGAGTATAATATTCCTGGCACATACTGTAATTACTTAGTTTCTAAAGAAGAAAGAAGGAAGACTTGAAAGTAGAATCAATTGATTAATGTAAAATTAACCTCTCCGTTTGAATGAGAATGACTTACCACTGTCCCCCAAACGCTGAGAAATGTAAATGTCTCCACCTGACTATTTCAAAGTTTTTCTAAAACTTTTAAAATAAAAAGCATAAATAATTATTTAATTAGCACTTGACAGTTTCAAAGCACTTCACAGATAGCAATTAGTTAATTCTCAGAATAGCTCCGAGAGGCAGATAAGCAAATATGAGTGAGATTATTGCTTGAGTCTCAGTTATTTTACCCTCAGTACTGGTGCCACAAAGTGAGTTGGGACTCCCCACATGAATCACGGCCATGGTATCATTTGTATGGTATCATAGCTCATGACCCGCAACCAGACTATCAGACACATCAATTTCACCTGACTCCAGAAGACAAGAACAGCAGTGTTCACTTTGAAAGCAATCAGTGTCTGCCTATTCCCATATTAAATAAACTATGATTTTGTTTTTCTTAAACAAATTAGGCTTTTAATATCAAGCTAACAGAGGAAAATACAGAAAGTAATAAATTAGGAGCAAAGACAATGAAGATACTCTGATTTAAATCAATGTAATCAAGATCAGAATCTGAGGCTTAGATCTTTAAGTGTACCACTTCTCCCTTCTAAAGGATCTGTGAGCTATACATTCACTTTATTACAGTGCAGTGCATATTACTCTTAGAGCAGTGCCTCCCAAACTATGAGCCTTGGCTCTTGAAAGGAGCTTTGAAGGATTCACGGGGGAGCCATGAGTGTTTATGAGGGGAGGGGAGGAATAGGAGATATGCCCATTTTATTTTCTAATTAAGAGACTATTAAACTGAGTTTAAAAATTTCCTGTACCTTATCTATGGTTCTGCAGCTTATGCTGCTGCTCCCACTGAGACTGGGAGCTTCTGTGCCCTCCGCTCCTTCAGGAGGCCTTCAGCAGAGAGACTTCCTCCTGAGGGAAGCGTTCAGCAGGAAGTCTCTGCTGAAGGCCTCTTGCTGGAGTGGTAGGCAAAGAGACTTCCAGTGCCAGCAGCAGCACCAGCACTACCAGATAGTGGAAGAGGGCTGAGGGAGAACCCAACCAACTCCCAAGAGGAGGAGAAGGGTGGTAGCGGTCAGGAACTTCTTCCTAAGGAGGACAGAGTCATCCATCTGCAGGGCCAGCTCCAGGTTTTTTGCCGCCCCAAGCAAAAAAAAAAAAAGCCGGAGTGGTGCCGCCGAAGCAAAAAAAAAAAAGGGGGGGGGGGTGCCGGAGTGCTGCCCCTTGAAAAGTGCTGCCCCAAAGGGCCGGAATGCCGTCCCTTTAAAAGTGCCGCCCCAAGCACATGGGACGCTGGTGCCTAGAGCCGGCCCTGTCCATCTGCCATCCAGACTGGGAATCCGGAGAAGTGTGCTGCTTGCCTGAAGCTAGAATTCAGGATGTGACTGAAAGTCTGCCAAGACTCATCAAGCACTGGGACCTCTACCCCTTCCTGCTTATGTAAATGGGCACCAACAATACTGCCAAGAATGACCGGGAGCAGATCACTGCAGACTATGTGGGCTCTGGGAAGAAGGATAAAAGAATTTGGAGTGCAAGTTGTGTTCTCGTTCCTCCTCCCTATTAAAGGGAGGGGCCTGGGCAGGGATAGTCGAATCGTGGAAGTAAATACTTGGCTATGCAGGTGGTGTCGGCAAGAGGGCTTTGACAACAAGCTGATGTTCCAGGAAAGAGGATTATCGTGCTGGGATGGGCTCCATCTATCAAATACTGGGAAGAGCATCTTTGGATTTGTCTGGCTAACCTGATAAGGAGAGCTTTAAACTAGGTCCTATGGGGGATGGTGACAAAAATCTGTCGGATGTGGATCTAGGCAAAGAACAGGGGAAGGGGCTAATTTCTGGACAAGGGACTAGAAATCACAACTGCATTAAAAAGACAAAAAGAAAAGCAAGAAGGCAGTCTGCAAAATATCTTCAATGCCTATATATAAATACAAGAAGTATGGGGAACATAGTACCAAAAGGGATACATACAGGAAATGGAAGGAAGGAGGGGCAAGTCACCAAGGAAGTATACATGGGAATAGTATGAGCACATAGGGACAAAATCAGGAAAGCCAAGGCAAAGAATGAGTCACAGCTGGCAAGAAATGTTAGAGACAACAAGAAGGGGTTCTTAAAATATGCCAGGCAAAAAAGAAAGACCAAGCACAGTGTGGGTCCACTACTCAATGAAGAAGGTGAGCTGTTAACGGAAGATGATAGGAAGGCATAGCTGCTCAAGGCCTACTTTGCTTCAGTCTTCTCACAAAAAATAACACGTGACCGGATGACAAGTGAAGTTACCATAGACAAAGAGGAAGGGATGCAGATTGAGATAAGTAAAGAGATCTTCTGACCAATCTGAATGAATTCAAATCAGTGGGGCAGGATGCTATTCACCGAGGGTACTGAAGGAATTAGCTGAAGAAATCTCAGAGCCATTGGCAATAATATTTACAAACTCATGGATGATAGACCTAGATAGGTCCTAGAAAACTGGAGAAGGGCTAATGTAATGCCCCATCTTTAAAAGAGGGATAAAAGAGGACCTGGGGAACTACAGACCAATCAGTCTGACTTCAATATCTGGGAAGTTACTGAGCAATGTATAAAACATGCAATGTGCGAATATGTGGAAGATGAAGCAGCAGCCAGCATGGATCACTAGCAGTCAGCATGAATTTACCAAGAACAAATCATGCCAAACCAGGTTGATTTCCTTCTTTGACAGGCTAACTGATTTGGTGGATAGGGGGAAATGCAGTGGACTTCAGCAAGGCTTTTGACAGAGTCCCACATGACATTCTGATAAGTAAGCTGGAGAAATGCAGGCTCGGTGGAACTACCATTAAATGAATACATAATTGGTTAAACAACCGCAAACAAAGAGTAACTATTACTGGAATTATGTCAGATTGGAGGAAGGTCTCAAATGGGGTTCTACAGGGATCTGTTCTGGGTCCGGTGTTGTTTAACATCTTTATTAGTGACCTGGCAGGTAGAGAGAGCATACTGATCAAGTTTGCAGATGACATAAAACTAGAGGGGGTTGCTAATACTTTGGAGAATAGAGCTAAAATTCAGAGGGATCTTGATAAACTGGGCTATAGACAACAAAATGAAATTCAACAAAGACAAATGTAAAGTGCTACACATAGGGAAGGAAAAACAAAGGCACAAAACCAGAATGGTGGATAACCAGCTTGGTAGCAGCACTGCTGAGAAGGATCTGGGAGTTGTGGTGGATAACAACCTCACATGAGTCAGTAGTGGGATGCTGTTGCAAAAAAAGCAAATGCAAGTTTAAGTTGCATTAACAGAGGCATAATATGCAAGTTACCGGAGGTGATAGTATCACTCTACTCGCTGCTGGTTAGGCCTCAGCTCTGGTCACCAATATATGTAGAAAGGATGAAGAAAAACTGGAAAGGATCCAGAGGCGAGCAGCAAAGATGATCAAAGAGATGGAATGCAAGCCATATTAGCAAAGGCTGAAGGAACTGGGTATGTTTAGTTTGGAAAAGAGGAGACTTGGTGGGATAAGATAGTGGTCTTCAGATACTTGAAAAACTCCCATAAAATAGATTGAGAAAAGTTGTCTCTTGCCATAAAGGGCAGGACAAGAGGCAATGGGTTCAATCTACAGCACAGCAAATTTAGATTAAATCTCAGGAAAAACTTCCTAACTGTAAGAGCAGTAGGACAAAGGAACAGACTTCCTCAGGAGGTTGTGGAAGTTTATTCACTGGAGATTTTCAAAGGAGGCTGGATAGCCATCTGTCTTGGATGGTTTAGACACACCAAATCCTGCATTTTGGGAGGCGGTTAGACTAGATGACCTTTGCGGTCCTTTCTAACCCTATGGTTCTATAATTCAAGTGCATCTTATCTTTATAATGGAATGATTTTTATTGAGTGTTAAGCCTACATGTAGCAAATGTTTGGCTGAAGATGATGATGACTTTAATAAATTTAAACTGAAAAAGGAAGAAAAGTAGATAATACGATGCTTTACACCGAAGCTTGATGAATCCACAGACATAGCCAACATAGTTCAGCTCCTGCGTTATATGAAATTTGTCACAGCAGATACAATAGTTCGATTTTTATTTTGCAAAAAAGCCCAACTCAAACAACAACTGAGAAAATACTCAAGATCCTTGATAAATTCATAGTGGATGAAGGTCTTAACTGGGCTGTGTGGCGAGGGGGCTGCAGCCATGACTGGAAAGAACAGAGACGTTGCAGCACGATTAAAGAAAGTGACACCAGCATCAATTTGGACACTCTGTATGATTCATCACCAAGCTTTGGCATTGAAGAATTTGCAACCTGAAGTATATAAGGCTCTTAACATTGTTATTAAAAGTGTTAATTTTATAAAATCCTGGGCAGTGATCACCAGGGATCCTAGACATCCATCTACCATGGAAAAACATGGAATTTGCATTTTTACAGGGAAACTTTAGTTTTTACATTTTGTGAAAAAATAAAAACATATACAGTAGTACCCCATTTAGCCGAGTCTCCAATATCCGGCTCTCCATATTAAACACCCTGGGGCTGATGGTGGGAGCCCTGCCATCCCGGGGCTCCGCTGTTAGCCCGAGTTTGGTTAATATGGAGAGCCAGATAATGGAGGCTCGGACAAACAGTTCTACTGTATCAATAACATTGTGTTCAACTAATACCTATATATATATTGTGGCTAGGGAAACTGCAATTCAACATTTAATTTTAATCACAGAAAAACGTGGATTTTTATGTTTCTTATAGGAGAACTTTTTAAAATCACAGAAAACTAGGATCCTTGGTGATCATACACTCTTTTAGTATGTTATGTGAACAAACGGGCACTGACCACATGCAAGTTTTGTTTCATAGCAAAGGCAGGTGGTTTTGAATTGTGTGATGAAATCAGAATTTTCCTCCTTGGGGAAAACAGACCTTGCAGATTACATATGTAAGTGGACTTCTTTACTACATTAGGTTAATCAGTGGACATATCAATCACTTCAAGGCTGGAACGCAAACATACTAGATATGAAAGAGAAAATCAGGGGATTAATGAAAAAAGTTTGTCTTTGAAGATGCCACATTGAAAAGGGAGTTACCAAGATGTTTCCAATATTATCAGACTTTTAAAAAGAACAAAGTGAAAGTCATCAAAATGGAATTAACAACCCAATTTTCACTCATTTGTCTGGATTGTATTCCCACTTTGATGAATATTTTTCTGAACTTGAACATGAATCTCCAGATTGACAGCATTTGAAAGACATTCTTAAAAACAGCTGACTCAATTTCAACCTTACGTATCTCAGCTCAAGAAAATCACTTAGAATTGTCAAGTGATCACATGCTAAAAACTGTCACCAAATTTTCAAATATGACAAATCAGGAATTCTGGATTTCTGTTAGGGGAGAGTACAAAGAACTCAGTGATGAAGCTATGAAGGTACTGCTTCCATTTAGTTTTAGTTATTTCTGTGTGTCTGTGTTTTCAGCAATTGGTTCCAGGAAAATTAAACACAGAAATCATTTAAACTTGGAAAACAACTAATATCCAGCACTATCAGAGATTCAACTAAACATTGCGCAACCATACAGTTCAGAACAGGCCCAGTCTTTTCACTAAAATTTTAGGCTCTGTCTAAAGACATCAACACCCCCCCCCCCCCGAAAACCCTATAGTTTCAAATTATAGTTTTAAAAACCCAGATTAGATCAGATTATATAATTAAACAAACTATATATAGTTAAAGTCACAAAAACCATCCAAACTCTAGAGTTCATTTTGATTCTAGTATCCTGTGTCAGTTAAAAAAAAAGGCATTTGGTATGGGGAGCCACCAAATTTTAAAATATTTGTAAGGGAACTGCAGTACTAAAAAGTTGGTGGACCACACTGTAGACCGTCTTTAAAATCTTCCTTTTTTTGTCAGAACACATGTATGTATGCATTTGGTTTCCAAATAAATGCTTCTGTAAGTTTCTGTAATCCTTCTCTCAACACAGAGACCTCACGCATCATATACAAGCTCTAATTTATCCCTTTCTGCCGTTTGCCTTTTTTGGTACCTTAATGGGGAAAAAATGAAACAAACGTCAGTCTCTGTTATTAAATACATCCATAAGAATATAAGAACATAAGAACGGCCGTACCGGGTCAGACCAAAGGTCCATCTAGCTCAGTATCCTGTCTACCGACAGTGGCCAATGCCAGGTGCTCCAGAGGGAGTGGACCTAACAGGCAATGATCAAGTGATCTCTCGCCTGCCATCCATCTCCATCCTCTGACAAACAGAGGCTAGGGACACCATTCCTTACCCATCCTGGCTAATAGCCATTAATGGACTTAACCACGATGAATTTATCCAGTTCTCTTTTAAACGCTGTTATAGTCCTAGCCTTCACAACCTCCTCAGGTAAGGAGTTCCACAAGTTGACTGTGCGCTGCGTGAAGAAGAACTTTCTTGTATTTGTTTTAAACGTGCTGCCTATTAATTTCATTTGGTGACCCCTAGTTCTAAATGAAATCCATTCTAACTCTGTGTCCCGAATAAGCTAATTCTATCAAATCAAGGTTACACTTTTTCTTTCATGGTTAGCAAAGCCATTTTTATGAGAAGCATCACTGCCCCATGTGGAAGAGATGCTCTGCCCATGTTAGGCTGACTAAAGAAATGTCATCTATATATACATACTAGGCTAACTCACTAGTATCCTCTAACACCCAATATATGAAATACTTAAAGGTTGTCAGTTTCTCTCTCAACATCAGCAGTGCGCAGGGCTACTGCTGTAAGGGAACGGCTGGCATATTTCACTAGCACCAGGATATACCTCTTCCCTTTTTGTCTGCCTATATAGCAGGCCCAAAATATCCAGCGTGACCCTTTGAAATTGTTCTTCTGTTATAGGAAATGGACTTAAGCTAACTTTGCAGTTCTCTTCTGTTTCTCTACCTGTTAGCACCCATGACAGGGCTCACCGTATAATTTTACTGCTTGATATACTTCAGGCCACTAAAAGTTTGGGGTTAGCTTTTCTCTTGGTCCATTAAATGTCTAGCTAAATAAATATAATGGGTGATGCACAGTAATTTTGACTGGTACCTTTGACAGCACTAATTGCTTGCTTGTTTCCTAAGCTTTAATATTCCCCATGGGAACCCGCCCCCTTTAGAGAGGATTATTCATTTGTGAATAGCTCTCTTTGCTTCTGTGAGAGTTGCACAGACTCTAGTTATCTGACGAACAGGGCATCTGTTGTTCTGGTCATGGCCTCTGAGGCCACTCTGGAGACAGTATTGGGTAAGTCAATCACTCTCAATGGCTCTATCCAGTCTCCAGTAACATTTGGAGGGGACATTTCCTCAGGATCTGCCACAATTCAGAATTTTGTTGACAAGAAGCTGCTGTATTAACTGCTTCCGTGCCAGAAGTTAACTCAGTCTCAGGTTCTGTGTTTGTAGGGGCTGCTTTTTGAGCTTGGTGCCGAGTGACAATTAGACAATTGTCCATAACATCCCTCCTGGAAACTCAATGTGAAGACCTCGGGCCCTTCAGTTTAAGAAAGATTTAACACGAAGGTTCCCAGACTCTGAACCATTGTTGGCTTGCAGAGCACTTTCTGGTGGTCCACACAGTGAGGTGGCTGGTCACAAGGTGCTGGCACCTCCTTATTTCCAGCTGCTAATGCATATGCCAATTTAGCTACAAACACTTTTAAAAATTAAAGATACTTTTAATACTACTATTTTTCCAGGTAAGCACTTGCTGCAGTTGCCATAGGGCTGTCATGTGACATTGAATGGAAGGAGAAATGGGGCACAGCACGGTGAACAGGAGGGGAGGTATAATCAGAGAATCACTCTATTGAAATTGATCCACTCCGTGGAGAAGTTTGAGAACCCCCGACATAGGCTATTGGTATTGCAAAGGAGAGGACAGCAACAGCGTGGAACAAACATAACAGCAATGGAAAGCCAGCAGCGATAACTATGGAGGCAACAGTAGTGGGAGCCTGTGGAGGGCCTGGATCAATGATTCAAATCCATGTATTAAAAGAAAGGCAAATTTTGAATTATGAGGTTATAATCCTCTCATAGTTTATGATATCACCACAACCCAGCAATAGAATTATAGCCCTATAATTCACATTTGTCTGTTACAGCACTTATTCCAGATATATTTTCTTCAAACCCAGAGATTGTCATTTTCTAAAGTTCTCCTTGTCACTACCACAACTGCCAGTGATGGATAATCTCAAGGAGTTATGTGATGTTGAACATACAGGTATGTCATAACTGCAAATCTAGCTCTTGATCATGCAATCAGATCTGTGCAGGTAGGATATCAGGGTCTGCTCACGATGATCAGATTGCAGGCTTGGACCAAATTTGAATGAAACAATAATTCAATTGACTAGCCTTGGATATGACTTTTTTTTTAATTGAAATAGGATTAAAAAAGAACTGGAAATTTACAAAGAAGATGACTTGGAGAATGTTTGTGAAGCTCTTCAAACAGAAATTGAATTTCTGCAGATGGTATGCTCTTTTTATTGAGCGCTCCTAATTTCCATTAATTTTAGGCCCACCATTTGCAAACTGCCTAGAGCCCCATTCTTCACTGAAAAGGGAAAATCAGAAAAACATTACCTGTTAAGACTGAGAAATTTTCAGCAAAAGATGCAGGGATTCAGTTGTAGGGCCACCATTAATATTAGCCTCTTGAATGCTGAACCACTTGAATGCAGATCTTGCAGTAGGAGCTACATTGATCCTAGAGAGCAACCTTTATTGAAATAGATATGTAGCAATTGGGGCACAGGGGAGTACAACTCTCACGTATTTATTGAATGTTGTAAACTCATAGGGTTCTTTATGGAAACTGACTAGAGAAGACTGCATATTTTCTGCAACCTTTTCTTCAATTTTCATAACTGTTAGTTTGTGTCACATTAGCTTTATTTATTCAACACTTGTGAATTTATGAATTTTGCTGCTCTTAATATTAGTTTTTAAAAAGGAGGGGACAAACACATTGCAGGTAAACACTTTAAGGGTCTCATTTTCAGGAGTGAAGGGTTTCTGTTGATGTTTTGGAGTCTCTGATCTAGCTACTGTTTGATGATACAACTCCCACTAGGAAAAAAAAATGTGGCACCAGTGACAGGATATGGCTTATTTGGATTTATGTACATTGGTTTCAATGAACAGTTAAAATGTTTGTGGCAGAGTAATTTATTGCATAACCCTTTATTAGGAGGGATGATAACCTTGAACCTCATTCATTAACTTTATCACGAGCAAGTAAAACCAAGTTTTGCAAAATGCAAACTTCTACTTCTTTGATTTCTCAGAGGTCTAAAACACATCTAAAATGTACACTCTCAAGCAAGGCCGGGAATAATAATGCTGGGAGATGCTCATATACTATGAGGACAGGGGCTATATAAATACACAGAGTGAGATTAAACTCCCCAAATGAGATGCCTAATGGAAATGCTCAACTTTAAATATAGCAATGTAGCTATACTGATCTTAAAGCTGATTGAGGTGGTTTGGGAACGTTACATACGTCACTATGTACAGGATGCTGTATGTGATGTGTAAACAAAATACATTTCATTTGGTATACTGATACATTACATATGTTTAACATTTATTGTAAAAACAGTATAAGTACAAAGAAATTCAGTCTTCTTAAAATTCAAGGGCTAGATTTTGGCATTAAGCCATTGTGGGTATGTCAACACTGAAGTTAAATATCCCTGGCTGTCCCGTGTCAGCTGACTTCGGCTTGGGCTACAGAGCTGTTTAATTACAATGTATATGTTAGGCTTGGGTTGGAGCCTGGACTCTGGGACCCCATTAGGGGGCATCCTTCTGGGACCCCGTAGCCCAAGCCAGTTGACACAGGACAGCCACAGGTGTTTAATTGCAGTGTAGATATACTCATGTGTTGGGGAAAAGGGAGCAGGAGCTGTGCAAAGACAACAGTTCCCAAAGGTAATGTACTCAAGACAGGCACGTTGTTTTTGACTCCTGTGAAGGAGTACACACAGCAACAATATCTAACATACCTCTTTAAAGAGAGTGGTGAATACTCCTGGCCACATACTAGCCCAAGTCAGCTGACATATGGTGGAGATTGTGACCATGTCATTGCCCTTTTAAGTTCTTTATAAAGAATAGTCTCACAATGAGGATTTGTTTCATGTATTTCAAATTAACATGCATGTATCTTAATTTCTGCAAAAAAGAATCACAAAAGTCTTCAGGCAAATAAATAATATACAGAAGACTGATTTAAATGTCACAGAAATCAGTCTTTGCAGTACTTTAACTACACACATTTTAGTAAGCCTTTGTTATTAAGCTATCATCCTTCATACTTCTTGTTGGGAAAACAAAGATTCTGTTTCTCAGTAGATTTTGTAACTTCTCCTTTTGCTGTTTATTAATGTGGGCATTTGGTTACTTCAAAAATAATATTTTTGCTGTTTGGCAGTGATCCCATTCCCATATTCAACAGGCATCCCTGCCTAGGCTGTTCCTTTACCATCTCTGAATATGGCACACAAGCCAGTACAGATACAATAGAGTCTATAACTAACTCCATTCTGAGTGTACCATTTTCCCTGTGTATCCACTTTCATCATAATCTTCTTACTAGGAAAGGTAATAGCATGGGTCTCCTCTGAGACAGTCACCTATGCTGCCAGCAGGAGATATTTCCATGCCATATGGTTATTTATACCTTAAAAGCTCAATTGTGCAAGCTTCATAAAGCAGACCATAACCCAGAAGTACAAAAGTCAAAGTCCAGAATAACTTCTATGGAGTGGCAGCAACCACAAAGCCACTCTGCTAGTTAATACATGTTTTCTAATTACACCCCCACTCACAAAAAAAACCCACTATCTTAATTCTCATCAGTTAACATTACAGACTAAATCCTATTCTCAGTGCATAGTACAAGTAACTGGGCTATTTGATGAGGATTTCCTTGGGGTTTAGATTTAAGGAATCCTCCCCCGCTCAATTCTGTATGATCCATGATTGCCACTTCAGCCTCAGGGCTGCAGGTCCATTGCCCAGGGTACTCCACAGGTGTGGAGGAAGGTGGGGGGGATGGAAGGGGGTGTGGATCTATTTGTTCCCAGTGAAATACTGTATCAAAGCTCCACAATGCATATTTTTTTACAGTTTTTGGAAACTGACCACCCCCTTGTATCTGAGATGGAGGGAGAGAGTTTATCCCTGTAAGGAGCTAATTCTGCAGTTCAAAAATCCAACAAATTCTCATTGGCTTTAATAGCAGTTTTGTCCATGTATGGATTGAAAAGTTGGTCCCAAAGCATACTCTAAAACCACCTAGTCATATAAAGTAGGAATTATTACCATTACCAATAACTATTGCTGTTAAAGTTGATGATGACAGTTGACTTCATAATTAATATTAAAGTGTTTTTTCATGGGAGTTCCTTTAGGCCTTGATTCAGCACAGCACTTAAGCATAAGCTTAACTTTAAGCATATCAGTAGTCCCAGTGACTTCCATAATACTAGTTGCCTACTTAAAGTTACACAAGTGCTCATATCTTTGCTGAACTGAGTCAAATTCCGAGGTGGTGTATAAGGAGATACAAGTTATGTCAGAGAACCTCAAGATGGCTAAACTGGTGTAATTTACATGCTATGGGATTGGAAGAGAGTGAAAATTACATAAATCTGGGCCTTCTCTGTACTGGGATTAGGATTTTCCTGCCTTGTTTATTCAGATAATGTCATTGACATTAATTGTCCTAGCCATGAGACTCAACTGACTAGGATTTGACTCCTAATCTGGTGAAAACCTGTTATTAATATTCAATCTCCGTTATACATGTGTTTAAATTGTTCATTTACAAGTCTTCTTTGTGTCTCTTTTCCAATGGTATTATTTATGGGTAGCTATTCCACCCAAACATATAAAGTATACATGTAATAGATGTTAAATATAAACAGTATTTTAATAGTGTGTGTATAAAATTCAAATGAGTGATATGAGCAATATTATCCAATTAAAAATATTAGCAAAAGTTGGATTTTTTGTCTACATGAACCTGAGGAGAACATGGTCAGGCCTTTCGTGCCAAGGCTAACTAAAGAAAAGCTGGAGTGAGGATTTCCTAGTTTGACAGCGAGGTCTAACATGAAAAATAATTTTGCTGTTAGTTCAGCTAAAAACAATTAGAGATATAGACAACTATTCTACAGCCTTTAGTCAGACAAAACACTTCAGGGTGTTTTCCCTTAGAAACGACTGTAGGATTATGCAGTTAAAAGACATTTACTATCCCCATTTCCATCAGATGACAATGGAATAAACAAAACAAAACAAATCACAGCCAAAAAAGAGTCAACAACAGAGGCTCTCCATCTTGTGCCCATTAAAGTGGATGGTGATACAGTATTATAATTGACTACATTGAGTGCAGGATCAGGTAGAAGGTCTAATCATTCATGGCAAGTGTGAAGGGGTACACTCACCACAGGTAGCACCTCCTTATGGCTACATTTGGAGATCATCTTTTACCCACTCTGGCCTCCCCCTTCTGTCGGTTATTCATGCTGTGACTCCCCCCCACCAACTCGGAATGCTCCCTCTTCCTGATTCAGCCCTCTGGCCAGGCCACTATGGGTATGTCTACATAGTAATTACAAACCCACGGCTGCAGCCTGAGCCCAAACACCTACACTACAATTAAACAACCCCACAGCCCAAACCCCATGAGCCTGAGCCAACTGGCACAGGCCAGCTACAGGTGTCTAACTGCAGTGTAGACATACACTGGAAGGGGAGGACTATTGAGGGTAACAAAGTCCCTCTGGACCAGCTGGTGTTTCCAACAATCCTGTGCCACTTCCCAGTGGCTGGTAAGGGAATCCAGCCCATCTTCTACACTGGGTTCTAGCCCAGGGACCCTATAACAAGCAGCTAAGTTCTGCTCAGTCCTGCTCCTTGCTGCTGTTTCCCTGGGCTTCTTCCTACTCAGCGCTCTCAGGCTCTCTTTCCCCCACAATTCTTCTGGGATTGATCCTTCTTCCAAGTCTTATTCTCCCTTGTAGATTTTCTCCTCCCTACCTCTCTGCTCCCAGGGAATGACCACAGACTCCCCCTGAAGCCTCCTTCTGCTCTAAATTTCCTGGCTTTATACTAACGAGCCTGCTCCTACCCAGGTGGGCTTCACGTTCAGTTAAGTCTGGTTCTCCCTCCACGTGCAGCCAGACAAAATAATTGACATCTCAAGCCCACATTAACCCTTTCAGGGCCTGTGTGGGGTGCCCCGAAGGCGGCACGCGAGCTGATTTTCAGTGGCATTCACACTACCCAGGTCCTGGCCACTCATCCGGGGGGCTCTGCATTTTAATTTAATTTTCAATGAAGCTTCTTAAACATTCTGAAACTTTATTTAATTTACATACAACAATAGTTTAGTTATATATTATAGACTTATAGAAAGAGACCTTCTAAAAAGGTTAAAATGTATTACTGGCACGCGAAACGTTAAATTACAGTGAATAAATGAAAACTCGGCACACCACTTCTGAAAGGTTGTCTACCCCTGCTCTAGCATATTCTCAGTTAAAATACAAATGGCAGCTGGTCAGCTAACCAAATTCCTATAAATCTCATCGCATTAGCTGGGAATTTGTCAGCCTCTTGTTAGTGGGATATTATACATTGCATTTTTGTTTGTTTTTTTCTAAATTGCTAATTCCTTTTTTATTTTAGATGTAAGGCCAAAGCAAATAGCCTTCTCTGTGGCAATATGTGCAATGTATCATACACAGAAAAACAATTACGATTAACACCATCTTCCGCTATCAAAAGGTAACTGGTCACCTGGCCCAGAAATAAAAGTTCTGAGGCCCAAATAGTCAAAAGTAGCCACTGATTCTTAGCACCCCAGTTTTGGAGCTGCTAACTTGAGATGCCTTGGGTTTGATTCTCAGAGATGCTGAACCACCACATTTGCATCCATTGATTTCAACTGGATTGAGGGGTCCTACTTTTACACGAGCTAGCAATGCTATTTGCATCAATAAAGTGGGCATTGTCAAAAACAATAAAATTTCACTTATGTTCTTGTTAAAAGGTATTAAATGCATCACATTTCATTAATTTTCATTTTTTTTTAAATATCAAGCAGGTTTAGGGGAATATTTACAACCCACACCCACTTACGATTTTTCATCCATTCCTGTAAATTGAAACCAGCAGTCTCCACTGTTGCAATAACTTCACCTATAGGGCAAACCTGTCACTCACTCATGGTTCAAAAGTAGGCTGGGTTGTTCAAATTTTATTTAAAAACCTTTAAAAACTTACATGGGAGCTGCTTCATTTCTTCCAATTCATTGTCTGAAGTGTTTAAAGTCCTAAGCAACTTTACTTGGTAAAGGGTGTTATAACCCTAACCCTCTAAGTCTTTATCTATGTAAAAAAATAATAGAAAAAATTCTAGAAGATGATATTTTAAAATGTTGTTACAATCGATAGTGCACTTCAGCAGTGTCCACACAGACAGTCAGTGGGTAGCAGGGTGGTACAGGATAGATTTACACCCCAGTTTGCTGAATACTAAATGTTTGTGTAAACAGGCCCAAAGCTTCCAAACAGGATGGAATGTATAAAGATATTTCAGATAAATCATAAAGTAAATACAGTAAACAGACACACTGAAAATGAGGCTTGTTCTTGTTTGAGATTAGTATTTTACAGCCACTAAATTCTTCTTTCTATGGTTCATAAATTCTTGTTAGTCTAGAGTAGAAAAAGTGGGCAATCCTGGCTATCATTCACAATAGGAGGTTTTGTAAAAGGAATACTTTAGTGCCATCTGCTGGGCTGTACCCTACAACACAACTTTAAACAGGATATCAAATAGGTTTAATTTTTTATTACATTTTTTCATTTAATATAAAATGTTTTCTCTCTATTTCTTGTACAATCATTTTCATTTCATCAGTTTTAATCAGATACCTCATATTAAAACTTGTACATCTTTAATTTCCCTTTCTAAATTTTACAGGCATTGATATTATATGTATTTCCTGGAATAATGTAAAACAGTATATAGTAGGTGTGTTCTAGCAACACTCTGTCCCTATGAAGAATGGGCTTTAGTATTTTATAAGAAAATGATCACAGCCTATATGAAGATTAAGTTCATATCAACCATATTCCAAAATAAATCACACTGCATTCATGATTTTGCACTGTACAATAAAACAAAGCCAAGGCACATGTTGAATAGGGTGTGGGCAGCCTAATGACATTTCTTGAGCTAGCGGTTTCATTCCAGAGACCCGACAGGGCAATGAAGGGGACTCATCAGGACAAAAAAAAGAAAAAAAGAAATCACCCTCCATGTCTTCCCCCAAAACTAAACAGAGAGCCTCCCTCACCTAAATCGCAGTGGGTCCTGCGTAACTGAAGATAATTTTTTAAGCCGGTTCAGACTTGTCCATTCCTCTGTATTCAACTGGAAATGGGAAAGATTCCAGTCTTTGATCCATAATAAGATCCCTGGCAGTGAATGAAGACTAGTCATGGCTAGGAATGTGAGCAATTCAGTTATAAGAACTTTCCTCCTCTCTTCAAGTAGCTTTGAAGCTCTCTGGTGCAAAGAGTTACGTTTCTTTTTTGTGACCTGCAGAAGGCTGACTTTCCTCCTGAAAAATCATGGGCTTGTGATGGTCAGAAAGACAGACTGAGCTCTTCTGATTTATTCGCACAGTTTGATGTTTCCATTAGTGAAAAGAGCCTGTCTTTATGCACAGGAAGTAGTATTTCAAAAAAAAATTAAAAATCAGATCACTAAAATGTTGCTCTTGTAAAAGAAAAAAAAGTAGATTTTTCTTGAAATATTCATTTTTCTGTAAAGATTCTTCCCATGATTAAGCCAATATGAGACTGTTTTGATTCTGTATGTGATGAGAGAGATTACATAAACTATTTGCAGTTTTTTCCATTTACTGCTACATGACATTTACATGTTGAAAAACTTCATTAATGGCCTGATCCTGTATTCCTTTCTTAGGCATAACTTTCATAGACTGTAATGAGGGTATTGAGTGAGTTAGAGCTGCAGGATCTGTCCTTCACTATGTCTGTACTGTATATGGAGTAATGTCTTTCTGAAACTAAACTGATAATACAATAAATATCAGCTAAGCCATAACTTTTCGCTGACCATCTGCAGACTGCTACATTCACGTATTTGAAATACACCGTACTGTCATCAGCATTTAATCAGTTAGGGCACGTCACATATTTCAAGATAAATTACAGCACAATGCTGTTACTGTAATTTCCAGTTTAAAGGATAAATTCATCACAACATGCAGATGTTAAGTGCACCTCAGCTCTAGTCCTCCACAGTCAGTTCACCTAATAGGAGGCTGCATTTGAAACGTGCATGGTGATGCATTGCTCAGAACCTAGTGGAACCCTGATGGAAATTTCCAGGAATTTGCTACTGATGTTTGTTGATAATAAGAGTTCACGGTATCATAGCAGTGTGGTGTTTAGATGCTGCATGTGATTATTAGAACGGGGAGCACTGGCTGTTGGGAGTCTGAAAGAACAGGAAACAGGAAGGAGGGGGAGGAGTTGAAGAGACAGGGTGAGCGTTACAGAGTGTGCAGCTACAGCTTGGTAAAGAGATTTCCACTGTAAATAAAGTTCTGTTGAAGTTTGTTAATACCTTGCCTGGTGGATACAACAAGCAGGTAATTGTACAGTTTGTCTGTTAACTCTCTGCAAGCTCACTGAAATTCATGGAATCACACAGGTTGCACATCAGTAGTGGACTTGGCCCTACATACCCTGTGTTCCAAACCATGAATATTTACAGGTTTTACTATCTTAGCATTCTTCTCAAGTAGCATTGGCAAAGACAGCTCATCTTTCTCCTACATCCCCTGTTAAAGGTCTATGGGCTGGATCATCTTCTCTGTCTCCACAGGTCAGGTGGTTCTAATTGAGGGGTATATAGGAAGGGCTAGGTCTGGGGGACTGTTGAACTCTTCCTAAAGTGCACTGCTGAGACTGAGCTCTCCCTAAGGTGCACTGGTGAGAAGGTGCAGAGAAGACAAGCAGGAGATACGAGAGCAGAGAGTACAGTTGATATCTGTGGCATTGTATTTCCTGGGGATTCATTGAGATGAGAACAGCAGAAGAAAACACCACCTCATCCCTGGAAGATAAGAATGGCCGTACTGGGTAGGACCAATGGTCCATCTAGCTCGGTATCCTCTCTTCCAACAGTGGCCAATGCCAGATGCTTCAAAGAGAATGAACAGAACTTGGCAATTATCAAGTGATCCACTCCTGTTGTCCAGTCCCAGCATCTGGCAGTTAGAGGTTTAGGGACACCCAGAGCATGGGGTTACATTCCTGACCATCTTGGCTAATAGCCACTAATGGACCTATCCTCCATGAACTTCTCTTTCTTTTTTTAATCCAGTTATGCTTTTGGCCTTCACAACATCCCCTGGCAACAACTTCCACAGGTGGACTGTGTGTTGTGTGAAGAAGCACTTTCTTTTGCTTGTTTTTAAACCTCCTGCCTATCAATTTCATTGGGTGACCCTTGCTTCTTGTGTTATGTGAAGGGGTAAATAACACTTTCTTATTCACCTTCTCCCCACCATTCAAGATTTTATTGACCTTTATCATATCCCCACTTGGTTGTCTCCTTTCCGAGCAGAACAGCCCCAGTCTTTTTAATCTCTCCTCATATGGAAGCTGTTTCATATCCTTAATCATTTTTGTGGCCCTTCTCTGTGCCTTTTCCATTTCTAATATATCATTTTTGAGTTAGAGCAACCAGGACTACACACGGTATTCAAGGTGTTGACATACCATGGATTTATATAGTGGCATTATGATATTTACTGTCTTATTATCTATCCCTTTCCTAATGGTTCCTAATATTCTGTTAGGTTTTTTGACTGCTGCTGCTCATTGAGAGGATTTTTCAGATAACTATCCACAATGACACCAGGATCTCTTTCTTGAGTGGTAACAGTTAATTTAGACCCCCATCATTTTGTATGTATAGTTGGGATTATGTTTTTCAATGTACATTAGTTTGCATTTATCAACACTGAATTTTATCCGCCATGTTCTTGCCCAGTCACTTGGTTTTGTGAGATCCCTTTGTAACTCTTCGCAACCTGCTTTGGACTTAACTGTCTTAAGTAATTTTGTATCATCTGCAAACTCCTCACTGTTTACTCCTTTTTCCAGATAATTTATGAATATGTTGAACAAAACTGGTCCCAGTACAGATTCCTGGGGGATACTGTTATTTACCCTCTACATTCTGAAAACTTACTATTTATTCCTACTTTTTGTTTCCTATCTTTTAACCAGTTTCTGATTTATGAGAGAACCATCTCTCTTATCCCATTACTGCTTAGTTTGCTGAAGAGCCTTTTGTGAGGGACCCTTTGTCAAAGGCCTGCTGAAAGCCCAAGTACATCATATTAGCTTGCTCACCCTTGTCCATGTTTGTTGACCCTCTCAAAGAATTCTAATAGATTGGTGAGGCATGATTTCCCTTTACAAAAGCCGTGACTCTTCCTCAACAAATCGTGTTCATCTATGCATCTGATAATTCTGTTCTTTACCATAGTTTCAAATAATTTGCTGGTACTGAAGTTAGGCTTACCAGCCTGTAACTGCCAGGATCATTTCTGGAGCCTTTTTTAAAAAATTGGTGTCACATTAGATATCCCTTAGACATCCACTTGGTATAGAAGCTGGTTTAAGTGATAGGTTATATACCACACAGTTAGTAGTTCTGCAATTTCATATTTGAGTTCCTTCAGAATTTGAACTCTTGGGTGAACACCATCTGGTCCTGCTGACTTATTACTATTTAATTTATCAATTTGAACCTAAACCTCCTCTACTGTTAACTCAATTTGGGACAGTTCCTCAGATTTGTCACCTGAAAAGAATGGCTCAGGTATGGGAATCTACCTCACATCATCTGCAGTGAAGACTGATGCAAAGAATTCATGTATCTGCTTCGCAATGTCCTTGTTTTCACTGAGTGCTCCTTTAGACCCTCAATTGTCCAGTGGCCCCACTGATTGTTTGGCAGGCTTCCTGCTTCTGATGTACTAATTTTTTTTTTGCTGTTAGTTTGAGTTTTTTGTTAATTGCTTTTCTAATTCTTTTTTGACCTGCACTTTTACATTTCATGTGCCAGCGTTTATTCTCCTATTTTCCTCATTAGGATTTGAATTCCAATTTTTAAGGGATGCCATTTTACCTCTAGCTGCCCCCTTTTACTCTGTTGTTTAGCCATGGTGGCACTTTTTGGTCCTCTTACTTTGTTTTTATTATTATTGTTGTTGTTATTGTTATTATTTGGGGTATACATTTAATTTGAGCCTCTGTTATGGTGTTTTTAAAAAGTTTCCATGCAGTTTGGTGAGCTCACAATGAGTTAGGTGGGAGGTGGAGTACAATGATATTTCTCCATTGTTGACATCAACCATCAATTCACATGTCTACTGTGGCCATTGGGGTGCATATACATTACTTCTACTTGCAGCACACAGGGTATAATCAAGACAAACAGATGCAAAGACAAATTAATACAAACATCATAAAAGAGACTGTGGACCTCATGCCAGTCATTGCAAGAGAACAAAAGTATAGGTCAATAGAGTCCTGAACATGACCCCACAAGCAATCAGAGTACATAACTAAAATGCTGCCATATACAATATTATCACTAAACTATTGGGCACTAAATCAGTGACACCTGTCACATTCTCAAGCCATTATGGCTTTCCCATGAACTACTGACTCAGACTTATCTTGTAATAGGTGTAGTATAATGTCTCCATCTGGAGACTTGTACAGTTTATAGTAGCATTAGGCAAGGGATACGTTGGTTGTATAGACAACCCATGAAAGGTTTGCTGGTGTCTCATTAAATAACCTCTACTCCTATTCAAGATTCCCCTGTTTGTGCATCCAAAGATCACATTAGCCTTTTGGCCACACTGTCATGTCTGGGAGCTCATTTTCAGCTGATTATCCACCACAACCCCAAAATCTTTTTTAGAAGCTTCTCAGGAGACTCCCCAATCCTGTAAGTATGGCCAATATTCTTTGTTTCTAGAGGTATACATTTACATTTAGCCATATTAAATGCATATTGTTTGCTTGTGCCCAGCTTATCAAAAGATCCAGATCCCTCTGAATCAGGGACCTGTCCTCTTCATTATTTACCAACTTGTGTGTCGTCTGCAAACTTTATCAGTGATGATATTATGTTTTTTTCTTGGTCATTGATAAATATTAAATACCGTAGGGCCAAAAAACATATCCCTGCAGGACCCCAGCAGACACACTCCCTCTCAATGAGGATTCTCCATTTACAATTTCATTTTGAAACCTATCAGCTATCTAGTTTTTAATCCATTTAGTGCATGCCACGTAAATTTTGTATCATTCTAGGTTTTTGGTTTTTTAATCAAAATGTCATGTGGTACCTTACAGATGTCCCAGTATATTACATTATTACCTTTATCAACCAAACATGTAATCTCATCAAAAAGAGATATCAAGTTAGTTTGACAGGATCTGTTTTCCATAAAACCACATTGATTGGCATGAATTATATTACACTCCTTTAAGTCTTCATCAATTGTGCCTGTATCAGCTGTTCCATTATCTTGACCAGGATCAAGACTGTCAGACCTATAATTATCTAAGTCTTCCTGTTTTCTCTTTTTAAATATTGGCAAAACATAAGCTTCTCAAACTTCCCCAGACTTACTGAAGACCAAAATAAATGATCTAGTGAGTACCTCATCCAGCAATCTTAAAATTCTTGTATAAAAGTTATCCTGACCTGTTGATTTTAAAATGTCTAATTTAAGTAGCTGCTGTTATAACATCCTCCTAGGAGGAAAGGATGTGGGGGACCAGAGATAGATGAAGGAAGTGAGGGAAACTCAAAAGGGGAGCCAACAAGAGGGGGGGAGGGGAAAGTCAAGAGTGGGGAAATTATGGATTTTAAAGGGAGGAGCAAGAAATTGAAAGATTAAATGGTGTAGTACTTATGTAAATGAAGTGATGCATATTCAGTGACTACGAAAATTACACAATTTTTCATACAATCTGCAGTTGTTTCAACCTACAGCTTTATGAGGTATGCCCGCCTAGACTCTATGCTGTGAGAAAAATACAGCAGTCATGTGCAGTAGATCACTGAGTTTTCATAGTGAAACATTCACTGATTTCCAGGAAGCTTAGATATGCCACTGTATGCACAAAATGCATTTCCGGTTGTGCATGTAGTATATATTTGCAATTAGTGAGATTGTGTATGCAGGTCAAGAATTGTATGTGCAAATAGCTATTTAGACACATTTTTATGTAGTTCCTTGACTGTGAAATTTTAATGGCTGTGTGCAAGGTATTTTGCATAAATAATTGTATGCCAACCTCATTGAAAATCTGACCTTCAGTCTGCTAGCCAGAATACGGTATTAGCAATCATATGCCAAATTATACTCTTTACAGAGGAAATTGATAACTTTGACCTGATCCACATAGGCTGCCAATTTCCTCATCTCTGGCAGAAACACATACTGGATGATAGGAAGATGACTTATTTCTAATATGTTCAAAGGCAAGGATATGGTGAATACTATTTCCAGACAGCTTCAACACGTGTCTGGACAGATGACTGGTTTGCGTAATTACTGCTGCACAGTAATCAGATTTTGAGTATTTAACAGGCAGAAGAGTTCTGGATTTTTGCACGTGAAGATTCAGTAGATGACTTTGTCCCCAAAAGAACCTGAAAATGCTCCTCTGATCTCATCTCCTTCCCTAAAACAGCAAACACTCAACTCATAAGTGATAAAGTGATAGTGCTTGCTGGTATTACAATGTCTGAGTACATCTACTTCTACGCTGATATGTTTGACAGCTTAAAATAGTCCTCCCTGCTGGATATTATTCCATCACTAGTAGGTAAAAGGGAGTAGATATCTCCAATTCCCGCCCCGCAGACAGCAGAGTGAGAGAATCTGCAGGCAATGTTGGAAGACCATCACAGGAGCATTCTTAGGGTCAGTGGAGAATGCGGCATATGGACCAGCCTGTAGTTAAATACCTACAAATCATGGAACCATCAAACCATATTGATCTCTTTCCCCCAATGTTATTTTTAAAGACATGGTGTCACTAAACTCAACTGTTCAAAGTAACTTTACTTCCATTGTTGTCATAGGAAAGAGGTTTCTCATCATCTCTGTTGATAACACTTGCATAAGGATCACAAACACACCGCTACTTTTTTGATTCAAAATTGGAAGTAGCTACACTCTAAGCCTAGAGAAACCACCACAGTACACACACACAGTTGCAATGTGTGTAAGAACAAAGGCATGTTTCACTATAGAAGCATTTTTTAAAAACTTGATGAACTTTACAGTATCTTTTTTAAAAAAACTGGCTGAATGGAGATCACCAGACTACACTGCAAATATAAAAGTACAAAAGAACCTTAGAAATACCAACACCAGAGTTACGAACTGACCGGTCAACCACACACCTCATTTGGAACCGGAAGTATGCAATCAGGCAGCAGAGACCAAAAAAAGGCAAATACTGTACAGTACAGTACTGTGTTAAATGTAAACTAAAAAATAAAGGGAAAGTTTAAAAAAAAAGATTTGACAAGCTAAGGAAACTGCTTCTGTGCTTGCTTCATTTAAATTAAGATGATTAAAAGCAGCATTTTTCTTCTGCATAGTAAGGTTTCAAAGTAGGGATGTAAAAGGTTAACTGGTAAGCATTAGGCTTATCATTAACCGACCTTAATAGTTAACCCCAGTGGCCCTGCACCAGGCCGGCCGGAGCGACCCCAGCCCCAGCCACGCCAGGCTGTCCGGAGCAACCTCAGTTAACAGTTAGTCAATATAATTTTAATTGTTTAACCAGTAAAAATTTGTAACCGATATTTACATCCCTATTTCAAAGCTGTTATTAAGTCAATGTTCAGTTGTAAACTTTTGAAAGAACAACCATAATGTTTTGTTCAGAGTTACGAACAACCTTTATTCCCAAGGTATTCATAACTCTTAACATAATTCGTACCTACTTATCAGTGATGAGCAATATCCCATGCTTGCCCCATACCATTTTGTCCAGTATGGTCAGAATGCCAGAAACTGTTTGATCCCACAAAATTATTATCCTATTACCTAAAATCAATTTGCTGCACATTACACAGGACCAAGACAAAGATGAGCTACTACTAAATAGCCATCCTCCCTTTCCACAACACACTGAAAGTACTGATAGGGTATGTGATGGGTTGGATCACAGAAACCCCCTTGGGGCTGCTGCCTGATGTGCCAAGACTACTTCTGCCCCTGCTTTCCTGCCCTAGCAGCTTGGGACTTCAGTGCCCTGCCTGGTTTGAGCCAGACCCACTAGCCTGCTGCAAACCCAGACCCAGGGTCTGGACCATGTCTTCTAACAGCTGTAGGCTTAAACTGAAAGCAGCTTAAGAAGTGTTCCTGTCTTTAACACACAGATGCCCGACTCCCAATGGGGTCCAAACCCCAAATAAATCCGTTTTACCCTGTATAAAGTTTATACAGGGTAAACTCATAAATTGTTCGCCCTCTATAACACTGACAGAGAGATATGCACAGCTGTTTGCCCCCCCCCCCAGGTATTAATAGATACTCTGGGTTAATTAATAAGTAAAATATGATTTTATTAAATACAGAAAGTAGGATTTAAGTGGTTCCAAGTAGTGACAGACAAAAGAAAGTGAATTACCATGCAAAATAAAATAGAACACGCAACTCTATGTCTAATACACTAAGCAAACTGAATACAGATAAAACCTCACCCTCAGAGGTGTTCCAGCGAGCTTCCTTTTACAGATTAGCCTCCTTCTAGTCTGGGTCCAGCAATCACTCACACCCCCTATAGTTACTGTCCTTTGTTCCAGTTTCCATCAGGTATCCTTGGGGGTGGAGAGGCTATCTCTTGAGCCAACTGAAGACAAAATGGAGGGTTCTCCCAGGGGTTTAAATAGACTTTCTCTTGTGTGTGGAGACCCCCTCCTCTCTCCTATGCAAAGTCCAGCTCCAAGATGGAGTTTTGGAGTCACTTGGGCAAGTCACATGCCCATGCATGACTCAGTTTTTACATGGCATAATTGTGGCTCTTCCGCTTGTGAACCAGAGGACCTACACATACTTCTACCACATTCTGTTCCGTTTTGGAAGGTGCCATGCTTTGCTGGCTGTTGAGTGGAATACGTCTGCCATCCTGTCTGAGCCAAACACAATGCAGTATCTGTAGATTGACAACAAATTGCACGACAGTTGGCTCTCCAACACTTTTAGTCACAACAAATCACAAGAAATGTTGTGGCCTAGCACTCTTGGAGCAAGACCATTAAATCAGTGGCTGCAGGGCAGTCAGCAGTCACGTGTGAAAGAAGCAAAATATCATCAGGTCAATGCTGGAAGCTAGGTGTGCCACTGTTATTGTGATGGAGTACTGAGGATGTGAGTGATGGAAACTGGCATTTCCTCTGTAATTATTTATATAAAGCCTCAAAGTCTTTTACGCACTTACCAAACACACATGAAGAAATATCGCTGCCCCAAAATACTAAAAAGCTAAATAGACAATGGGTTGCAGCCCAAGATTTTTTTCCCTTTAGCTCAGTTTTGAACCCTTTAAAACTATGTTCACTTTTTTACTTTACCTATTTATTTGATTAGCCTTTGTCTTTTAGTTGTTTAATTCATCTGTCTAGGTACTCACGTGTCTCACTTCACCATAGTATCTCTGAGCACCTCCCATATGCTCCCAGTACCTGCTAAAGTTATTAGGTCACTCATGCAACTCAGATTCCTCCATTTCTAATTTACCAACAAATTCAGGAGTTCATTGGCTTGTGGGAGTCTAGAAACTCAGTGAAATAGCACAGATTTGCCTCTCCCTATTAGCTACTTCCTCCATTCTGCAATCATTGGCTTATCTGCAGTAGCCATAGATTCTGGCACTGCGGCAGAAGCGGGAGGAATCCTGAGTTGTGATGTTACTATAGAGTTCAGCAGGAAACATCCTCTTCAACTCTTCAAGTAGTTAAACCCGTGACTTATTCTGTAAACATCTAGGCTATCAAGATTCATAACTGTGCTATTGAATGCTAGGTGTGATTGATAGAGCTGTGATTATTATTGTTAGTTATTTGTATTATTGCAGTACCTATACTGAGTCACCTGTAAAAAGGATGACATATGAACAAAATTGTCAGGTGTTGGTCACCACAGTACTGGAAGTCTGCTGATAGGACGAAGTGGGAACTGGTTCTTGTCAGGTATCCATCACCACACTATGTTATGTATGCACCTTTCTACAATGCAGTAGATGGTACTGGGGTGTATCGCTACAATTCTAAAAGGGTGTGGTGAAATGAGTCATACAGCTTAACAGCTTAATATGAAGCTGTACAATGATTTTTTTTAAATCCCTTTGCCTATGTTACATTCCCTATTACTACACAAAAGACCACGGTATCTCATCAGAAAGCATCCAGGGGACATTCAGCTAATGAAGGAAGTCAAGATACATGTTGCTCTCACAGGATTTTACATTCACTTTCTTCAGGAGGATGCTTACCAGGAGATTTATCATCTGCATCAGTCTCATGGCCAGCAGTAAGCACGCATGCTTGAGCTCCAGGCAACCTTAACGCAAATACTCTATACTAGGGGTTCTTAACCTTTTTCTTTCCGCCCCACCCCCAAGTATGCTATAAAAACTCCATGGCCCACCTGGGTCACAGTAACTGATTTTCTGCATATGTAACCCTTTTGGGGTTTAGAGAGCATGGCGCCTTTAAATCTTTTTCCTAGGGGGGAGGGGGAGAGTGAGGAAAAAAACAGGGAAACTCCAGTGGGGGACTCTGAAGCTGAGAGGGAGGCAGAGGGGCATCCCGCAGAGGCCCTCGCAAAGTGAAGCAGGAGAGAACCTGCCTGGAGCCTGGGAAGGACAGGGCCGATTGGGGACACCCCAGGATAGGAGCCAGGAGGAGCACTGTGCCAGGGAGGAATCGCCCGAGAAGGACAGGCTGGACCCAGTATCACGGATGCCCAGAGCTGCATGGGGCTGTGAGTACTGGGGCTTGTGACTGCATTGGAAACAAGGAGGGAGGTTGCTAGGGTTACCATATCCAGCAAATAAAAAAAGAGGACTCTCCACGGGCCCTGGCCCCGCCCATTTCCCCACCCCCCAGCCCCGCCCCAACTCCGGCCCTCCCCACCCTAACTCCGCCCCCTCCTCCCTCCCACTCCCAGCCACGAGGAAAGGGCTGCCCGAGTGCTACCAGCTTCGGGCAGCCCCCAAGCCTCCGGATCCCAGCCGCCTGCCGGGCACTTCCCCTCCCGGGCTCCGGCGGCGCAGGGTCTGGAGGCACGGGGGCTGCCCGAAGCCAGTAGCGCTCGGGCAGCCCGCTCTTAAACAGAGTCGGGGAGGAGCAGAGCCTCCAGCCGCGGCTGGAGGCTCTGCTCCTCCCCAACTCTTCGGCTCTGTTTAAGAGCCGGGCTGCCCGAGCGCTACCGGCTTCGGGCAGCCCCCGTGCCTCCAGACCCTGCGCCGCCGGAGCCCAGGAGGGGAAGTGCCCGCCGGCGGCTGGGGTCCGGAGGCAAGGGGGCTGCCCGAAGCCGGTAGCGCTTGGGCAGCTCAGCTCTTAAACAGAGCCGAAGAGTCAGGGGAGGAGCAGAGCAGCCGTGGGAGGGGAAGTGCCCGGCCGCCATTTTCCCGGACATGTTCGGCTTTTTGGCAATTCCCCCCGGACGGGGGGTTTGAGTGCCGAAAAGCCAGACATGTCTGGGAAAAAGAGGATGTATGGTAACCCTAGAGGTTGCTAGATAGTTAAGTGGGGAGGTGGTCGCTCTGTGTGGCTTTGCAGAGAGCGGCAGAAGAGGGCACCGGAGGGGTTTGTTGGGGGAAGGTTCACTGGCACCAAAGACGACCAGGAGCATCCAAGACTCACCACTGGACTGGAACTTTGCTCAGGACTCCTGAACTCTGTGTGCAGACACATTGCTCGGTGTCTGCCCTTTCAGACTGTGCTACCACGGGGTCTGTGGGGCCCTGGTTTGAATGCAACCCTGTTTTACTGCTCCCCCTATATTTTCCATTGTTGTTTTTCTCCTCTCATCCCTCTGTACATAAATATCTCCCTTTCTTATATCCATTGTACTTTTCCTGTGGGGGGGTGTGTTCACTCTGGCGGGGTTGGAACAGGTGTCCCTGGGGTGGAAGGGATTTTTCCTGCTGCATTCCTGTGTGCGACTTCTCTTGACCAGAGCTGCCAGCAGAGCAGACTCCATCTTGGCCACGAAGGCACTAAAGTTACACATATAAAAGCCAGGGCTGGCGTTAGGGGTATCAAGCAGGGCAATTGCCAGGGCCTCATGCCCAGGGGCTCCTGCAAAACTACATTGCTCAGACTTCGGCTTCAGCCCCAGGTGACGACGCTCAGGCACCAGTAGGGTTACCATATTTCAGCAAGCAAAAAAGAGGACGGGAGGAGCCCCGCCCTAGCCCCTCCCACTTCCCGCCCCCCCAGAACCCCCAACCCTCCCCCCGTTCCTTGTCCCCTGACTGCCCCCTCCTGGGACCCCTGCCCCTAACTGCCCCCCAGGACTCCACCCCCTATCTAAGCCTCCCTGCCTCTTGTCCCCTGACTGCCCCAACCCTTATCCACACCCCCACCCCCAGACAGACCCCTGGGACTCCCACGCCCCATCCAACCACTCCCCACCCCCTGACAGCCCCCCCCCAGAACTCCCAACCCATCTAAACCCCTCTGCTCCCTGTCCCCTGACTGCTCCGATCCCTCTCCCCACTCCTGCCCCCTGACAGCTCCCCCCCAGAACTCCCAACCCATCTAAACCCCTCTGCTCCCTGTCCCCTGACTGCCCCCTCCTGGGACCCCTGCTCCTAACTGCCCTCCAGAACCCCACCCCCTACCTAAGACTCCCTGTGCATTGTCCCCTAACTGCCCCCTCCTAAGACCCCCCCCAACTGCCCCCCAGGACCCTACCCCCTACCTGTACCCTGACTGCCCAAAACTTTCTCCACTCCCCCCAAAAGCCCCCCCCTGAACTCCCGACCCCCCCCCGTTTCTTGACTGCCCCCTCCAGAACCTCCCTGCCCCTTCTCCTGCCCCCTGGCCCCCTTACCCTGCTGCTCAGAACAGGGTGTTGGGCTCTGTGCGAGCCGGACACATGGCTGCGCTCCCCAGCACAACAAAACCCGGTCCCTGGCCCTGCACAGTGCTGCCGGACCGGGCTGCAGGGGAGAGCTGCCGGCTCAGAATGCAGGGCGGAGCTCCTCTACAGCTGCTCCGGAGTCCAGCCCCTGACTTCCCTGCAGCCCTCCCAGCCGCTCGCTCTGCTCTGCCGGGGGAGGGGGGAAATCCCGGACATTTTGAGTGCTTTACAAATTCCCCCGGACGCTATTTTTAGCACAAAAAGGAGGACATGTCCGGGTAAATCCGGACGAATGGTAACCCTAGGCACCAGGCTTCAACCCCATGTGGCAGGGCTTTGGCTTTCTGCCCTGGGCCCCAGCAAGTTTAATGCTGGCCCTACTTGGCAACACCCCTGAAACCTGCTTGCAGCCCCCCAGGGTGCCTTGGACCCCTGGTTGAGATCCACTTCTCTATACTACCCCATACACATGAAGGGAGGGCAACTAATTTTGTTATCCAATGTGCAGCAAACAAACAATATAAGGCTGGTAGACATAGCAATAATCCCCATATAAAAAAATCTGTAAATTAAGGTTATTAATGTTATTCAACAGCACTCAAAAGTGAGCTAGTGCCTCATAGGACATATAAGATGACCTACACCTGCTTTAAAGAGCTTACAGTCTAATTTCAGGCAACAAAGGGAGGCAAGTACATTGCAGGGTGGGAATGAAGGAAGAAGGAAAAGAGTTACAGCAGTAAGAATACATGGTTCCTCAGAGAAGGCACATGCACAGTGTGGTGGCACTTAAAATACAAATTAAAATGGAGAAATGTTTTGCAGGTGTCATGATAGAAATGGGTCTGTAGGAGCAAGTTGGAGGAGATTGTAAAGTTGTGGATCCCCTTAGGATGGGTATTCTGTGCTTAGGAACGACGTGGGAGAAGGCACAGAGACAGCTGGAGAAGGAAGTACGTGAACAGATCAAGGCTACTATCATTAGCTTAGCGGTCACACTATAAGCCTAGTCAGAAAAGTACGCAGGGCCGGAGCAGAGTTATGCTAATCTGTTCCCCACTTATTTAACAGGTTGGAAAGAAAACTAGGAGCATGAAGAGTTTGGAGATTCTCACTGAAGGATATTTATGAATATTAATTGTCATTCATCTCTCATACCCAAAAGTTAACCCTTAAAAAGTAAATCATATCTCTGCCAGATAAAGCCACTGAGAACAAATACTTTTCAACTTGCAGATATTCTCATTTACACTACCATTCATGCTGTTACCAAAAAGAAAAACCAGCACATTTATAATAGACTTGACTGCAGTAGGAACATTCCTCCTCAAGTTTCCAGGGAAACTGCCTTAACCAACAGAGATTAGTCTAAATCCTTTTATTTCTCAATTGTATTCAACTGCCTCTCCAGTACAAATATTTAAACCAAATATTCCATGCATGCCTTTTTCTGAAAATATTCAATTTTTAGCTGGAAAAATAAAAATATAAAATGAGATATATTTAAAGATCACATCACATGGGCCAGATTTATCCCTGGTGAATTGAATGCACACTGGTAGAGATTTTTCAAAGCAGTCTAGGGGATTCAGACATATCTTCCATTAATTGTAATCTTCCACTTTAATGGACAATACATTTCTAGATCGCTACACTGCTTTGAAAATCTCAACACTTAAGTTTATTTATACTATAGTTATCCATGAGTTTACAGTTCTGGCCCTTTAAAACATCATTCTCCTGTGGAAGATTTTTTTCTACCACAGAGTGAATTCCCCTAAGTAATAAGCACTCCAAGAATTTGTCTTCACTGCCAAAAAACGCAGCAGCCGATAGTCACAGTGTAAAATCCTAGTGGAGACACGGCATCTGTACTTTTACTGTGAGGTAGCAAGATGAGGTCAGCATTCTATTCCCAACTCAAGATAGGTTAATTTAGGCTAATTATTCCATTCTACTAAGCATAATATTACATTGATCTGAGGCATAGAAAACTTTGCAGCAGATACAGAATTCAGTGGCTTTTTCTACTGGATTATGAGTACAGCTGGGCTATTAATAGATTTTTCAAGTTTGGGGCAGATACAAAAAATAAAAAAAAAATTCTGTTTGGCTTGAAGTGGTAGTGTCACTCTTCCTCATGAATTTTAGCCCACTCACGTGGGATGTGGGAGATCCAGGTTTGAATCCCTGCTTTGGAACAGAGATTTTAACCCAGATCTCCCCCTTGGGCAATATGGTATTCTCAGGTAAATCACTCAATCTCTCCTATTGAACCTGTTCCTCCAAGACTATCTCCTCCCCTTCACCATTTTGTGAATGGCACTTAAGTCCACCTGTGAATCTAGAAATTTTGGGCTGAACCTATTCAGCAAATTTGTGTAAAATTCATCAATTGTTTTGAGTCGACTGAAACTCAGTGTTTCAGCAAATAAACTATCGATCAAAAACATTTCACCCAGCTCAAGTTATGAGTGGGAACACCCTATTCAGTAATTACACTATAATTATTTCTCGGCATTTCTTGTGCTTTCAGTTGAAACATTACATGCCTTTTCACTTTTTTGGTGGGTGGGGGGGGAAGATAGGATTAGGCAAAAGAGGAAATAGGCTTTTTTTACTGAACAAAATATTAAGATGATCATGGAATCAGTGGACCAAATTTGGATCATATTTTTGTTAACGCAAATGTATTCTAAGACTATTGAATAGAATTGCTCCATATTTACATCAGTGTCAGTGAGCCCAGAAACTGTCCCATGGAATCTAAAGATGGAAATACATTCTTAGGTCATAGTTCATTTCCATGGATTATTCCCTATTGTATGTTTAATAGTCTATTCTAATTTTAAATGTGTCAAGTTGTCATATTTAGCTAGCAGAACATATAGAATTACTATAAATATTTTATATATATATATATATATATAAAGCTGGGCATTTGCTCTGCATAATTGATGAAAATACCTAAATCTGTTGATTTTTCAAGATACGAATCCATTCATAGTTGCAATTTTATTCTGACATTTTGTTTTTCTTTCAATTTTTTAAAAAAACACATCTAGGTACATTATTTCCTAGCAAAATTCCTCTGACAAATCCCCATGCCTTAGTCTATGATTACACTGTCCAACATAAACATTTTAAATTTCCCTTTTAATATGGTTTCAGTTTTACAAGATCTTTTAATGTCCTGCCAGTAATAATAGTGTTAAGTTTTTACATCTTCAAAGAATTGTACAAATATTGATGTAAAGCTACTGTACGTTTACCTACACACGCGTTACAAGTCTGAGCATTAGTAAAGCAGTTGGATTTGCTAATAGACAACATTTCAAAACCACCAACCTGTTGCAGTGAAGAAAGAAGTCAATTCTGGAAAATCTGGTATGATAGAGGAAGTGGAAGGTGCACTCCCTGCCTGCAGCATAACAACTCCCCCATACATTTGACCTAGTGCACGCATTGTTTCTGCTATTGTCAATCTAGGGTCTGACCCTCATTCCAATCAATCACACAAAGAAGGGAAGGATTATGTAAGGTTTCCAAAACACTATCTCTTTGCCTGTAGATTAAGTAATAACACCTGAATAATTCTTTTTGTCAATATTAGATTTGATTTTAAACACAATATAAAATAAGCAAGCCCGCTATTAAAAACAAATCACACACATGCATCAGGAATTATAATGACTAAACTCTGTGGGGCAGAGATCTGTAATCTGTTGAAGTGTCAGGCATGCCCATGATGCTGTATAAATAATTTAATTGTTTTAATCTTCAAAGTGTTTCTTCAATTTAGTAAAACAAAAAAAATCTCTTTAAGAGAGTCCAATCAAATTTCACTATGGTGCAAAAAATGTAGCAGAGACAAAAAAGGCAAAAAAAAAATGTAAGACACATTTACAAAATCTCAAAACTTCATGGTGGTGAAGCCATTGTACTTAGTATAGCAGCAGCAATATGCAAACCAGGCACTCAACTTGTTTACCAGCTTTATTTTCTGCTGCAAACAGCAGATTAGGAAAAATGCCACTTTACCTGCCTGATAGGTTTCATGTTTGTAGTGCACATTATAAATTATTACTCTAAGAAGCAATAGTGGCTGGCAAAAATAATTCCTTTGAACTCAATTTTGCAATAGGACAAATAGGAATTCTTCCAAAGGGATAAATGAATATTATTACTAAAGTACCAATAACAAGAGCCCATTTGAATTCCTTCACCACATATTACATCTCTTCTAGGGCCACATCCAACTCCCACTGGAATGAATGGGAATATCTGGATCAGATATCTAGTGGCAAGGGATGGGGGAAATAGATCATATAGGCTCTATCTGCCATCTCTCTACAAAGCAAATCTGGCATAGGCTCAGTCTCGTGCTCATGAAACTAATGCAGTGGTCCCCAAGCTTTTCAGAGTTGTGCCCCCCTTTACCTCATCCAAGGCTGGGACTGCAGCTGGGGGTGGGTCTGGGGGGAAAAAGCGAGGGGTGGACCCACGGCCAGGGGCCAAGGCTGGGCGCAGGGCCGGAGGTCAAGCCAAAGCAGAGCTGGGAGCGGAGCGGGGCTGGATGGCACTCCCTCGCCGCCCCCTGTGGGGGCTGGCCTGGGCACAGCTGCGCCCCCCTGAACATTCCTCCGCACCCCCGATGGGGGTATGCCCCCCCAGTTTGGGGACTGCTGCACTATTGGCTCAGAGGATTCTGCAGGCCTGCCTAGCTGACCATGTGTCCTTGCCCTACATTAATGCTCTATGCTTGATAGAAGGTGACTAATCACTCCCCAGTTAGCAGGTCTATTCTGCCTATGGAGAATACAGAGCTTTGTAGCTGCTTGCCTCAGCAGTGACATTGTCAAAAAACAGTGGGGAGAAGGAGTAGATCAGTCCAGTGATGTCAGCACTATCATTGGCGCAGGGATATCCTGGTGCAGGATGAGGCAAATAGGCTATACCTCTGTGGTGCTGCCTCTCAGTTACTATGGGCTTATCTCATCTGCAGACCTGCCTCATGCAGCATTTTGCCTTTCCTGTACGGTTACCCCAAGTAATCCCAGTTCAATTTAAGTGTCAGGATCCTAAGAAGGACAGTTGGACCAAAGATCAGAGCAAGGTCAAACCTGAGATTGGGATTGGTAGAGCTGTTCAGAGGCAGATTCCAGACCAGGGTCGATATCAAGGGTCAGAGTCCGAGTCAGGTTTTAGGGTCTGGGCCATGAGAAGTCCAAATCAAGCTGAGGTCAAAGCCAGGAGTTCCAGAAAAGGGAGCAGGAGTGGTCATTGCATCTACAGGAAACCTGTGCTGTTGCCTGGACACTTCCTGGAATGCCCCTTGCATTTATATAGGGCAGGCAGCCAATCAGGAGCCATGAGGCTACTGCCTATCATACCCCTTGAGGCGGGACTTTCCATAGTCTGTGACCACAGCGGGCCAGTGGCAGTGGGACACAAGTTGGCTACAGCCGGATGGCAGCCTGAAGATGCTAGCTGCCTAGCAGCTCTACAGGCCTGGATTCTAGGCCTGTGGGACCTTACATTAAATGCTGGACTGAACTAATCTCTACATCACCACCAGAGACTTAGTTTGAATAGTAATAAGGTGAAAGAGCCAGCCCATTCAATTGCTATATATAAAACTTTTCCCTGATATAGTTTGTTTTCCACATAATACTTACAAGTCAAATTAAGAATCATTGTCACCTGCACCAATGCATCTCCATGGACTCCAATTGTCTTACACAGGGTTTACATCAGGTCAGAATTCAGCCCTATAAACTTAAATCTCCTCCGTTCAGCATGCAATTCATCTAGTGAGCAGTGTAGGAGATCAATGAGATAAGGTTTAGGATTTGCTATAGTGCTAGTCTGAAATATTTTGGCAATAATGCCAATGACATTTAATTTATAAATGTTTATTAGCCAGGCTTGTGTGTGTATATTTTTGTTTTTTGTCTGTGTTCAAATGCTCTGAATTGAACTTATTGCAAAATATATTCTAAATGGTATTTCCTTTTGGACAAAAAAAATGGAAAGCTACTGCATCGCTAAGTCTCGTCCAATACACAGGCTTTTAGAGATAGGAAAGAATATTGCAATAGCCTTTGAATAATTAATTTATTTTTCAGTCACTTCCATGCCCCTCAAATTTACACAATATAGAATGTAAGTCAATATAGAAATACAGTGCTGCATCCTACTCTACTTGAAGTCAATGGCAAAATTCCCACTTGGCTTCAAGAGGAGCAGCATTGGACTCCTATTACACAAGTATACAGTTCTGCTTAGTAGATAACATCAGTATTGTAATTCTTTTGTACATTGCTTGCTGGGCTGATTGCGACATTCCATGCCCACCTGGTTTAGATTTCAAACAGCGTTGTGCTTTCTGATCCTGTCCTTATAATTTTGCTAAGTTTAAAAGAGCTCCTTTGTTTCAGTGTTGTATTTAAAGAATTTTCACCGAGTTCTTCCTAGACCCTTCCTTCCTAATCGCAAATATGGCAGTATTAGTGAATTCAAAAATGTTTAAACCTGAAGGCATTCCTTTTAAATTGCAATGCTTGGTTTTAAAGAAGTAAAATCATAACCTGGAGTTGTTCCAGACACGACTGAGCTGGTTTGCAAAAGAAATTGATGGTGTTCTGCAGCTGATTTAAGCTTCATTTACAGGAAGATGTTACAAATTACATTCATTTCTCAATACAGTGTGTTGTAAAGCTAATGGTCTCTGGGATCTTCTGTCGGCATTAACTGTCTCCTGTGTCTGACCCACTTGATGTCCCAAATAGCATTTATTTGATAGACCTGCAAGGTGTGTCCAAGGCCTGGCACTTTCAGGGATAGTAAAAGGTGAGCAACCCTGTTAAGATCATTGGTTTAGCTCCAGCAATCTGCTCAAAATTATTCATCTAGTAGAATAAACGTGGCTAGACTGTGGCTTTAAGCCACTGTCTGCACTGCGTTTAGGATAGGCAGCTGTGGGAAAGCCATGCTGCTGTGAGAATCACTGGAAGGATATGGGTTGACTTTGTGAGAATTCCTCCAGCAATCGGGAAGCACGGACACTGGAGTGGCAGCTCTACCACCCTTAGTTGGGCTATAACTGGCACTTCCCTTCTGCAGCTCCGCTCCACTGGTCAGCACCAGCCGATCGTGCTCTGCTCTCAACCTGTCACTCTGGGGAGGCTAGGGATGCTAACAGCATTAATGTGGAATAGTCTGTACGTTTGGGGAGCACAAAGGCTGTGATTGTGTCTGGTCCCTATGCAGAGATACGGGGGAAAAGCTTGTTGCACCCTCTCTCCCCTTGTGCACAGGGCCAGACACTATCTAGTCCTTAACCACCATAAAAGTTAAGAGTCTAAAAATAACACACGCACAAGTATACTAGTGTAAATCAGAAGTCACTCACCTGAAGTTAATGGAATCATACCAGTGCAAAATTGGTCTCAGCGAAATGAGAAACAGACCCACCCAATCCAAATGCACCCAACTATATGAAAGTATCAAAAACTCCTGGTTAAGTAGGTAAGAGTTTCAGCTGGTGTAAATCAGCATAGATCCATTGACTTCACCATGTCTATTGACACCAGCTAAGGAACTGGACCAACTATTATTGTCCCCATTTTAAGGATGAGGAGACAGAGGTAGGGAGAGATAAAGTGAGTTTGTTAATGTCACACAGGAAATCTGTGAAGAGCCAAGAATCGAACTTAGATCTTCTGACTTCTGGTCTTAAGACTATTCTTTTCCAAATACATCACATATACGGTTGGATAAAAACTTTAATCAGGGTATGACAAAGAAGTGATACAACCATTTTATGCAGCTAATATTACACATGTAACATAACATGACTCCTCTTGTTTGAAAGAACCAAAGTAATTAAAAAATATACACAATCCCTTCCTAAAGGCATGATAACTATTATGTCATGATGTGGACTGATTCATATAGCTCTTTTTTTTACATTTAGCAACAACCTCAACAAACTGAGTCAATAGGTCACACATATAATATTCAAGGTCTGTAGGCAGAACCTCCATCTTCATCCCATAATGTCATTCTAAGACCACATAATAAAATCTGTCATTCATGATTACAATTCATTTGCCTTATATCATCAGTCTTCTATGAGGTCTTCTAAAATGAGTGTGATTAGAATCTCTATCCTCACCCTGAAATAGCCTTACCTTTGCCCACTGATCTGCAAAATGCATCTCATACAATATTTCATTATCTTTTCTCAAAATTGTTCATAACTAGCTATCGAAAATTATGGGCTAAACAATTATACAAGAGCAGCCCCTTGAGAAAAGTAAAAACAGTCATAAATCAACTGGGGAAAAAACATTATTACTGTAACCGTTTCTTTCACCCCCTTCAAGAATTCAGAGTAAAGATCTAGGGTGAAATCCTGGCACCACTGAAGCAAATGGGAGTTTTCCCATTGACATGAATGAGACCAGGATTTCACCCCAATGGGTGGTTCAAAAATGTGTCTCATCTCCCTTTTGCTGTCTAGATAAACCCACCTATACCTTGAAATTTGGATTAAGATAACAAGTGTCCCTCATCCTTAAAATATTTCCCCAGCGGTGATTTAAAATCTCCTCTGCGTGTGACACTCGTCAGTTCCCTAATTTCTAACTTCCGTGTTGTCTCTCGTCCTCATCGTCGGCTATCCCTTGATACGAGGATGATATCTGCCGGGGGGGAAAAAGTCACTGAAGAGACTTAAGATGGCTGAGGAGTCCAATCCGTGCTCTACAGGTTTTTCCATCTATGTGACAGGTGGTTACTTGGAGATAGCACAACTGCTGGCTGGGATGCTGTACACTTTCCTTCCTCCACTGCCATTTCTCAGCCTCTAGAGCAAGGCAATTCTCTTCAAAATGGACTGAGGCTTCATGTATGATGTGATGCCATTGCAGTCTATTGCCAGCCAACTCTTCCCAATTCATGGGCTCTCTCTTCTTAAGACATACTTTCTTTGTAATGTTTCCTCTGTGCCCAATGAATACCATGTCTAAGGCTACGTCTACACTACGGGGGGAATCGATTTCAGATACGCAAATTCAGCTGCGGGAATAGCGTAGCTGAATTCGACGCATCTGATCCGACTTACCCCGCTGTGAGGACGGCGGCAAATTGACTGCCGCAGCTCCCCCGTCGACGGTGCTTACTCCTACCTGGGCTGGTGCAGTACGCGCATCAATTCGGGGATCGATTATCGCGTCCCAACAAGACGCGATAAATTGATCCCCGAGAGATCGATTTTCTACTGCCGATCTGGGCGGGTAGTGAAGACCAGCCCTAAGCTGAGAAAAGAGGACTTCCTTCGGAAGACGAGTATCAGCCACCCGCACACAATTGCAAGCCCAGCGCAGTTGACGTTTCATAATCTTTGCCTCAACACTTGTGATGTTAGTTGCAGAGAGAACACTGGCATAGGTGCGACAACCTTTCCATCTGATATGCAGAATCTTTCTAAGGCAGTGCTAGTGGTACAGTACCGCTTAAGATGACTTTGGTATGTCACCCATGTGACCATGTCTCACACCCAATAAAGAAGAGTGGGGATGACTACTGCATTGTAGACCAGGATCTTAGTTTCGATCTGTAGACCTCTGTCAATAAAGACACAATGAAGCAACTTTCCAAAAGATGCACTGGCACAACGGATCCTATGTTCTATCTCCAAGCTTTGACCAGCTGTAGGGGTTAATGGAAAACACACCAGAGGTGGAGTTGTTAAAATCAGACTCTAATCCTGGCTATGGTTTTCAATCCATTATGAACTAGATATTGCAAAATCTAAAAGGGATCCTATGTTTTTGGATGACATCCAAATTATTAGAGAAACAATTGTAGAACTTGGAAGCAGGAATAAGAATGAAAGACTGCGATGAGAGAACAGAAAACCAGGGGTTAATACTGTAAGCAGACAAACTCTATTGGCTTCTGTGGAGCAAGCTTTCCTGGCATTAATAAACTACTATAGAGAATTCATTTTATGCTCGTCTGCGCTAGTAAATCCTCTGACTGAATTGTTAATAAATGAAGATGCTCCGGCTGGCCCCCGCTTTACCTGTAATTTGGCTTGTGATGCTTTCTGTGGTGGAGTGGGAACTGTGGAATCATACTGACTGCCACGCAGCAGTAAGGGACTCACTGAAAATTCATCTCAGATACTCTGAGAGAAGTCGACAGGAGTTAAGCTCCCCGCAATGAGGCTTGAGGTATCTCGAGTAATGAATTACAGGAATAACTGTACAGTATAAACCTTTGCTTTGGATCTTGGACACAAGATTCTGATATCGTCATCGGTAAAATTTTCAAAGGCTCTTAAGTGTTTTAAGAGCCTAAGCCCCATTTGCAAAGTGTCTAAGTCACTTAGGAGTATAACAAGAGCTGAATTTTTAAGTGCTCTAAAATCCATATGAAATCCTGAAAGAGGGCCAAGTTAAAGCTGCATTAGCTGTGCATTTCCTGGTTGTCAGAAGTTTGAGTTTTGCTCTATGCAATGTTCTTCAAGGGGACGATATACCACCAAGCAACCTTAACTCTGCATTAACATAGTTTTTGCCATTGAATCTATTTGTACAGCAAGGCTCCTAACACACTTCTGGGTTCTTTAAAAAGAATTACTATTCACTAGGGGTTTACATGGGTGGTGCCCCACAAAAACTGGTCTGAACCAGTTCTAGTTGTCTTAAATAGAACACTCCCAACATAATGAGATTTGTGTTAGCAGTAGCCCATGAAACCACGTGCACAGTTGGGAAATCAAATGAAGAGTAACAACTGCAGAGTTAGTCTCAATCTGATGCATGGCTAAGGGTGGAGGATGTGCTGTGGTCCTATTTTGCTTCAGACACCTGAAGAGGCTACAATCTATGCCAAGATGGTGGACCTAGAATACACAGCTTCAGCCTGTCCATTGGTAAGCTGCAGTAGTGTATGGGTGCTAGGGATACTTAAGGACATACGGTCAGGTAAGAATGATTAAGGGAGTACGAAACATGCCTTATGGTGATAGACTCAAGAAACTCAGTCTAATTATTTTAACAAAGAGAAGGTTAAGAGGTGACCTGATTACAGTCTATAAGTACATACCATGGGGAACAAATATTTCATAATGGGCTCTTCAACCTAGCAGAAAGATATAACACAATCCAATGGCTGGAAGTTGAAGCTAGACAAATACAGACGAGGGTATAAGGTGTAAATTTTTAACGGTGAGAGCAATTAACCACTGGAACAATTTACCTAGGGTTGTGATGGATTCTCCATCGCTGACAATTTTAAAATCAAGATTGGGTGTGTTTCCTAAAAAACCTTGCTCTAGGAATTATTTTGGGGAAGGTCTGTGTCTTGTGCTATACAGGAGGTCAGATTAGATGATCACAATGGTCCCTTCTGGCCTTGAAATCCATGAATTTATAATGTGGGCCATGACAGTGCCTTGGTTATTTCTTCTCAGGGGAAGGGCACAAGGGAGGACATGTTTAGGCTCTGAACCTGCAATGAGCTCCACGTGGATGATCACTTGGTCCCCAGCAGAGCTCCACTGACTTCACTGGGATTCTGTGGGAATGCTGGGATTGGCCTGTCCAGCACTCATTGCAGGATCGGACCTGATATTGGAATTTGACAAGCACTATCTGTCTGCTCCTTTTCCCTCAGTTATAGCTTCTTTAATAGCGTAAATGTTTCTCTCCTACTCATGGTATGCTATTTAGCAATGTCACTAATGCTATATTCCAGGCTAATGTGTGTGGTACTTAATAGCCGGCCTTAATCCATGATCCTGTTAGATCTAGCCTTTTTGAGTTATGGTTTATGACCTATTAATGACATTTGATTGACTTTTCATCTGCCCTTTACTTTGAGGAGAGATTTATTAGGGAGGTGGTGATACTTAAGAGCATCCCCTATTTGTTTTGCTGCACAAAAGAAACAAAAGGACACTAAGTTGATTTTGTTTTCTGCTTCCCTCTGTTTCCGACATCAGTTTGCCTTCCTGTATCATTCTCCTGCATCAACTCTCCATCTATTCCTTAATCTCAGCTGAAAGTACACTTATTTTCTTGCCTCTATCTCTCACCTGCTCCCCCCTGGGCCTACTGTATCTTAAATGAAAACGTTATTGTTAAAAGTATGTTATTTTTGTCAAGTCCTTTTGGAAACAGTATTTCTAATATGCTCTGCTCTGAGAGCTCCTTTACTTTGCATTTATTTTTTTCTTTCCATATGTCTTCCTCAGCCCCAACGTCAGTGACATGCAGCTTCCAATCTATTTTTGTTAGCCACTGTCATCAGCCAAGTCTCTGCTCCATGCAGTAGCATACTCAGTAACATCACATGGCATATAATAATCTGACTTTTAGTTTGGTGTAGAGACCTCTGTTTGACCAGATTGTTCATCCCTCCAAAAGGGGTGTTTGCTTTTCCTAACTCGCATTAATATCTTTTTTGCCACCACCTTCAAATGCCATCACACTCCTCTGGTAGCAGAACTACATACACTGTATTTTGCACTGACTTGTGCATTTATTTTACTTTAGATGTTTGGAATTTGGATCAGTGCACTTTTTCTGCTTGATACAGCAAGAAGTGAGACATGATACTGACAAAGACTATACTATTGTTAGTGAATTTATTCATGTTCAGATCAAACCACAATCAATAGACATATTAAAGAAAATATTATAGTAATACATGTGCTTTGGAAAGGTTCTCCTCTGTATGACTGACTTGCTCCTTAGTTTATTGTCTTTGTAACATTCAGCCAATAAATGTTTTTCATTTTAAAAGAGTATTAATCAGTTAGCAAATGGAATGGGAGATACCTCTGTATTTCTATGTAGAAAGGAGCCTAATGCTTTCAAGATTGTTGTTTCCTCTTCAGAATAACTACCAAATATTTCTATATTATTTGTATTACAGTAGCACCTAGGAGCCCCAGGTATGGACCAGGTCCTCATTGTACAAAGTGCTGTACAAATACAGAACAAAAGCGCTTATTATCTAAATATAAGACAAGAAAGAACAGGTAGATACCGATAGACATATAAGGGAAACACAAGGAAACATGAGAAGTTTGCTCAGCATGATAGGCAGTGGTCAGAGTGGTCATCTATGGTTACCTATATTTACTCCTGTTATACTGGAATTTAATGCAAAGCAGGTTTTGTGGCTCAGTAAAGCAGGTAGGTCCAAATTTTTAAGTGTGCACACAGTTTTGTGAAAACCTACATTGCTCCTGCAAAATGGTTGATGCAGGAATATAAACCAGAGATTTACCTTAAATATTTGGGCCGTAGTTTTCTTCAGTAAGTAATCCTGACATACCAAAAAGTACAACCAGGTGTGAACCTTTGTTTATGTAAGCAGAGTCAGGATGAGCTCTACCCTGACATCTGGTGGTGAATTATGGCGAGGGTGGAAAAGAACTCCAGGGGCTGATCTTGTTTGCATAGGCACACCCACTCGCCTGGCATGAAACCACAGCAACTCAAAGTGGTTACTTTGGCTGGTGTGGGATCCCCAGTTTCTCTGTTATTGGGGCAGGAAGAATAAAGTTTTGTTACCCTGATTCTGTGAATCAAGGCCAGTGGAACTGTTGTATGACAGAAGGACTGAGTGAGTCATTCACCATTACCTAAGTAGCATTTGCTTGTCAAGGGGCATGGGTTACAAAACCCAGTGAATTGAGAGAGGATGGGGACAGGTATTTGTACCTGATGGTGTGGCCCCCTCCCCAAGGGGGCTGAAACACCAATTGCACTACCTCCTCTCTCCACTGTTGAATGTCAGAGCTAACTTTGATTCCCTTAGGAGTCTAGTTACAGACTGCTGAGCTGAGTTCACTTTGGGCCAATAGTGCACCAGCACTGGGGCTCCCCTACTACGAGCTGAAATCACTGAGAGCTGAAATCACAAAAGAGCTAAAGCTATTTAAGAGCTGAGATCACTGAGGCTGTGTTAACTAGTGGGGGAGCCTGAAGCTATAGCTAAGCTAACGTAGCTTAGCGGGGAGTGAGCGGAGCAGAGCGGCTCACAGGTCGGTGAGGGAGCGGCTGGAGGAGCAGCTAGCAGAGCAGAGCCTTGTGGGAGCGACCCAAGGGACGGCCGGAGCGGAGCGGAGCGGAGCGGCTCACAGGTCGGTGAGCGGAGCGGAGCGGAGCAGCGCGGCTCACAGGTCGGGGAGCGGAGCGGAGCGGAGCAGCTGCCAGAGCAGTTCGTGGGACTGCGGGTGGAGTGGAGCAGTTCGTGGTGAAGGCTGCAGTGGAACCCCACGGAGAAGCAGCCGGTTGGCCTCGGATCACGTAAGGTGCCCCTTAACACCCTGCTCACCCCCCCCCCTTGAACTCTGGGGCTGCACTGATCATGGACAGAGACTTTGGGGGGTTGTCGGACTTTTGGGACTTTTGTGATTCTTGGGTTGCTGGACCCAAGAGACTTTGGGATTGGTGGACTTTTGGGACTTTGGTGATTCTTGGGTCGCTGGTTTCAAGAATCAACGGGAGAGGACACGGCCCAATTTGCTGGGGTGGGTCTTCGCTCATGGTTTGGTCTAAAAACTCTAGTTGTGGTGTTTTTTCCATTTAATGCTGATGTTGTTTACCTCATGTTATTAAACATTTTCTGTTACACTCAGACTCCGTGCTTGCGAGAGGGGAAGTATTGCCTCTTAGAGGTGCCCAGGGGGTGGTATGTAATTGTCCCAGGTCACTGGGTGGGGGCTCGAGCCGGTTTTGCATTGCGTTATTGAAACGGAACCCCTAGATACAGAACCCGGCCCTTGTTGCTGCCAACTTAGATGGGCAGAAGGGTTACATTTTTGGGGGCTCGTCCGGGATCCCCTGGGTCAGTACCCCTCGCAAGCACCTGTTGAGTGTTCCCCTGCATTGGGAAACAATTGTGGTTATATTTTGAGGAAATTACTGTTTGTATAATGGCTAATATGTCGGGTTTGTTGGGCCCCGGCCCTGCAGCCCCTAGCTCAGGGGCCACAGCCTCAGCCAATGATTGGACAAAAGCACTGGGGCAAATATTGGAAAAGGTTGTGTTGTCCCATGCTAAGTCAAACTCTTGTCGTGAGTTAAGGTTATTTTCTGGGGCAGAGGAGTTCGAACCCTGGTTGGAGCATACCACTGAAATGCTGCAGGAGTGGGCCGTACCTGATGCAGAAAAGCGAAGATGTCTGATAGAGAGCCTTAGTGGCCCAGCATTAGATGTGATTCGCACCCTGAAGCTCATTGACCCTGGGGTCAGTGTGAAGGACTGCCTAGAGGCCCTTGATCATACCTTTGGGAGTGTAGAGGGCCCTGAAGACAGTTACTGTAAGTTCCTTAATTCCCGACAGCAAATTGGCGAGAAGATTTCAGCCTATATACAGAGGCTGGAAAGACTGCTTCAGAGAGCTGTCATGAGGGGTGCAGTGACTGCTGAACAGATGGATCGGACCAGACTGGCTCAAATTGTAAGAGGAGCTCAATATCAGAACTCGATTCTACTCCATCTCCGGCTAAGAGAACGACGGGAACATCCCCCAAGTTATTCCCAGCTGATAAAGGAGGTCAGAGAAGAGGAAGAAAGGCAGGCTGCCAGCGAGTTTTGGGAAGCCCAAACATTGGAGCCAGCCGGCACAACACCACTGCAGATGGCCAGTGTACTGATGGTGAGCACCACAGAGGAACTTGCCCAACAAGTGCAGGTCCTGACAGAACGGATAGCTGAACTGCAAAGCACCATTGACCAAGCTAAGACTTCCGGGAATAAGGAGCCTCTGACCATGGCGATGGAGAAGTCAGCATTTAGAGCCACCATCCCATCTGGGCGAAGAGGGAAAGGACAATTCTTCTGCTACCGATGTGGTCAGGATGGACACAGTGCTGCCAAGTGCCATAATGAAGAAAACCCCTCCTTAGTGTATGGAAAGCTGAGGATCAGTTGGGAGAGATCCGGTAGCTGCCAGAGAGTCCAGGGACGGGGACCACCCAGGCCTGCAGGATTTGAAGATTCCCCCAGAAAAGACTGTCCAGCTGGGATCCCCGCAGGACTGATAGGGCCTCGAGCAGAGGTCATGGTGAAGATTGAAGGGGTGGAGTGTAAAGCCGTGCTTGACACTGGATCTCAAGTGACTATTATATTTCAGTCATTCTACCAACAAATGCTTAGGCACCTGCCTATACAGCCACTGACTGGCGTTGGTCTGTGTGGCCTCAGCATGGATGAATACCCCTACCAAGGGTATGTCATAGTGCACCTGGAATTCCCAGAGGAGGTTGCTGGGGTAAGAGAAGAGGTGGACACAGCTGCATTAATATGCCCTGACCCTAAAGGGACCTCTGATGTGTCTGTGCTGATAGGGACCAACTCCAGTCTCTTCAAGGTGCTCGCGGATTACTGCAGACGACGGGCTGGAGACCAGTACCTGAATACCCTGATGATCCATACGCTTTGTGCTGAAGCCTATAGGAAGATTGAGGGTGCTAAAAAGGAGACATCTGAGCTACCGATTGGGGCGCTGAAGTACATGGGCACAACCCCGTTAGTAGTGCCTGCAAGGACGGAGCAAGAAGTGCTTGTCATGAGTACTTGGCTGAAAGGCAGTAAAGGGGCATTAGCAATGGTAGAGCAGCCGGTTGAAGGAGAGCTCCCGGAAGGAGTGCTGGTCCCCAGTGGAGTCATAACCCTACCTGCTGAAGCCCAGGAAAAGGTGACTATACTGATTGCTAATGAAACAAGTCGAGATGTTGTTGTGAAGCAAGGACAAAAGATAGCGGATCTCTTTGAGCCTGAATCAATTGTAAAACCCCAGTGTGAGACTCAAGTTCCGCCAATAGACCCTGCAAAGTTTGACTTTGGAGATTCACCGTTGTCCGAGGAGTGGAAAGATCGCCTGAGGAGGAAACTTTGTGAAAGATCCAAGGTGTTCTCATTGCATGAGTGGGATGTGGGATGTGCAAAAGGAGTAGAGCACAACATCAGACTACATGACTCTCGACCTTTCAGGGAGAGATCTAGGAGGATTGCCCTCTCCGAGATGGAAGATGTGCGACAACATCTTCAGGAGCTGGCTGCGAGTGGCATCATTACAGAGTCCCGCAGCCCATATGCCTCACCCATTGTGGTGGTCCGTAAAAAGAATGGGAAAATCCGGATGTGTATTGACTACCGCACCCTAAACCGCCGTACTGTGGTTGACCAGTACACAATGCCTCGAGTCCAAGATGCCTTAGACTGTTTGCTGGGAAGCCAGTGGTTCTCTGTGTTGGACCTTCGGAGTGGATACTACCAGATCCCTCTGGGTGAAGCAGATAAGGAGAAGACAGCCTTCATCTGCCCATTAGGGTTTTATCAGTTTGAACGCATGCCCCAAGGGATCTCTGGAGCACCTGCCACATTTCAACGTCTTATGGAGAAAGTTGTGGGAGACATGAATTTACTGCAAGTGTTAGTTTATTTGGATGACCTGATAGTGTTTGGAAGAACCTTGGAGGAGCATGAAGAAAGACTTCTTAAAGTGCTTGATAGGTTAGAGGATTATGGTTTGAAGGTTTCAATTGACAAATGCCAGTTCTGCAGGACCTCAGTGAAGTATGTGGGTCACATCGTGTCCCAAGAGGGTGTGAGTACTGATCCCGATAAAATAGAAGCCCTCACTACATGGCCATGTCCAAGTAACTACAGAGAACTCAAGACCTTTCTTGGGTTTAGTGGCTACTATCGCAGATTTGTGAAAAACTATGCTACGATTGTAAAACCTCTGAATGATCTTACCAGGGGATACCAGTCCAGCAGGAACAAATCTAAGACCAAGAATAAGGGAAGGTCCCCAAAGCCTCCTGTGCAGAGACACTATGGCCCCTTCGAACCATTTGGGCCACGGTGGGATGAGAGATGTGAAAGGGCTTTTCGAGAAATCATTACTTGCCTAACTCATGCTCCAGTCCTAGTCTTTGCTGACCCAAGCAAGCCATTTATCCTGCATACTGATGCCAGTTTGGAGGGTCTGGGAGCAGTACTGTACCAGGAAGTGGAAGGAAGACGTAAACCTGTAGCCTTTGCCAGCCGAGGACTGTCTGATAGTGAAACTCGCTATCCCACCCACAAGCTGGAGTTCTTGGCCTTGAAATGGGCCATCACTGAGAAATTTCGAGACTACTTATATGGTGCTCAGTTCCAGGTGTGGACAGACAACAACCCACTGACCTATGTGTTAACAAGTGCTAAGCTGGATGCTACAGGGCAAAGATGGGTGGCCGCTTTGGCTAGCTATGACTTCAGCATTCAATACCGATCAGGGAGAAGCAATGTAGATGCAGATGCATTGTCCAGGCGTCCACAGGCACCAGGAGTTGCTGTGATACCCACAGATGGAGTGAGGGCTATTTGCAGTGTGAGTCGCCGGGAGCCAGAGTCCCATGAGAGTCTTCATGGATGTGCTGCAGAAGCTTTGGGCCTGCCCCCTGAATGCGTGCCTTCTGCTTCAGTGAACTATATTGCGTTGGACCAATCTCCTTTGCCCATGCTCAATGCGGCTGACTGGCAGGAAGCCCAGCTGCAAGATATTGGCATTCGTGATACACTACTTGCCAAAAGGGAGGGGCGAAGCCCAGCTGTGGTTGTCCCACCTAACCCGGAGGGTAAACTACTATTGAGAGAATGGACCAAACTAAAACTGATTCAGGGAGTGCTACATCGAGTGACCACAGACCCTTTACAAAAGCAACGAGCACAGCTAGTGCTGCCAAAAGAGTACAGAGCCCTGGCCATGAGGGCCCTGCATGATGACTTTGGACATTTAGGGATGGAGAGGACCCTGGAACTTCTTCGTAGTAGATTCTATTGGCCTCGGATGGCTGAAGATGTTCGCAGGAAATGTGAGACCTGCGCTCGATGTGTTCAAAGGAAAACTCTGCCCACGAGGGCTGCATATCTCAAGAACATCACCAGCACCAAACCTTTGGAACTGGTATGCATCGATTTCTTGTCTTTAGAAGTAGACAAGAGGAATATTGGGAACATTCTAGTAGTGACTGACCATTATACGCGATATGCGCAGGCATATCCCACGCGTGATCAGAGGGCCACCACGGTTGCTCGAGTATTGTGGGAGAAATATTTCTCAGTCTATGGATTTCCAGCCCGGATACACTCGGATCAGGGGCGGGACTTTGAGAGTCATCTTCTGAAGGAGGTGCTGAGGATAGCGGGAATTAAGAAGTCTAGAACAACGCCTTATCACCCGCAAGGTGATCCTCAGCCAGAGAGGTTCAACCGAACCCTATTAGATATGTTGGGGACTTTGCGACCAGAGCAGAAAGCAACCTGGAGCCAACATGTTGCATACCTGGTGCACGCCTACAATGCCACAAAGAATGATGCTACAGGAGTCACCCCATATCTCTTAATGTTTGGACGAGAACCAAGATTACCCATAGACCTGTGCTTTGGTGTATCAGAGGATGGAGATAGCTATGAAACTCATCAGCAATATGTATCCCGACTGAGAGAAAAGCTGCGGGATGCTTATCACTTAGCTACATCTGCGGCTCGGAAGAACGCCGACCGCAACAAACATCGATATGATGCTAGGGTACGTCTGCAAGAACTCCAGCCGGGGGACAGAGTTCTGCTGCGAAATTTGGGTATTGCTGGCAAACACAAGATAGCCGACAGATGGAAGGCAATACCTTACTTGGTGATGGAAAAGCTAGGAGACCTGCCGGTCTACAAGATCAAACCTGAAGAGGGTCCAGGGCAGACAAAGACAGTGCATAGAAACCTTTTGCTCCCTGTGGGGGAATTGGTAGGCACCCCGTATGAGATGGGCCACAACAGGGCAACTGGGCAGAACGAAGGTGCTGGACCAAAGCCGCCCTCCAACGTGGACAGCCAGCCCCCTGCAGCTAACCTACCCCCATGCAGCACATCTGAGAGTGAGTCTGAGGAGGAAGACACAACCATGGTGTACCCTGGGATGGAGACAAGATTTCAGTCTCGATCGGCTGAATCAACAGAGAGCTCCTCTTCTTCCACCCTAAACCCCATGGCAGAAGTATTTAGGCCCATTCCTGACACCCCTGAGCCACTGGTGGGACCCCCATGTGATGACACACCCAGGTTATTGGACAGTGGAGACATACAGGTGGAGGATGTCCTGGGCACCTTGGACCCTCCACTGTTAGAACTAGAAATGCAGGGGCCTATGCCAGTAGCCGAGGGACCCTCAAAGGAAACCTCTCCATCCATCGGTCAAGAGGCTGTCCCGCCCACCACGGCAACAGAGATTCTCAATAGACGAGACAGGGTAATAAGACCAGTAAAACGGTTGACTTATGATGCACCTGGGGTAACTAGTGAGGAACCAATATGTTTAGCACACAGGCTTGTGGAAGCTAGAGTGGGCTATCTGAGGCCCTTTGGAGGGAACCAGTGAGTTGTTATAATAGGGAGTGTGATTTGTCGGGACGACAAATTTTCGGCTGGGGGGAGGATGTAAGCAGAGTCAGGATGAGCTCTACCCTGACATCTGGTGGTGAATTATGGCGAGGGTGGAAAAGAACTCCAGGGGCTGATCTTGTTTGCATAGGCACACCCACTCGCCTGGCATGAAACCACAGCAACTCAAAGTGGTTACTTTGGCTGGTGTGGGATCCCCAGTTTCTCTGTTATTGGGGCAGGAAGAATAAAGTTTTGTTACCCTGATTCTGTGAATCAAGGCCAGTGGAACTGTTGTATGACAGAAGGACTGAGTGAGTCATTCACCATTACCTAAGTAGCATTTGCTTGTCAAGGGGCATGGGTTACAAAACCCAGTGAATTGAGAGAGGATGGGGACAGGTATTTGTACCTGATGGTGTGGCCCCCTCCCCAAGGGGGTTGAAACACCAATTGCACTACCTCCTCTCTCCACTGTTGAATGTCAGAGCTAACTTTGATTCCCTTAGGAGTCTAGTTACAGACTGCTGAGCTGAGTTCACTTTGGGCCAATAGTGCACCAGCACTGGGGCTCCCCTACTACGAGCTGAAATCACTGAGAGCTGAAATCACAAAAGAGCTAAAGCTATTTAAGAGCTGAGATCACTGAGGCTGTGTTAACTAGTGGGGGAGCCTGAAGCTATAGCTAAGCTAACGTAGCTTAGCGGGGAGTGAGCGGAGCAGAGCGGCTCACAGGTCGGTGAGGGAGCGGCTGGAGGAGCAGCTAGCAGAGCAGAGCCTTGTGGGAGCGACCCAAGGGACGGCCGGAGCGGAGCGGAGCGGAGCGGCTCACAGGTCGGTGAGCGGAGCGGAGCGGAGCAGCGCGGCTCACAGGTCGGGGAGCGGAGCGGAGCGGAGCAGCTGCCAGAGCAGTTCGTGGGACTGCGGGTGGAGTGGAGCAGTTCGTGGTGAAGGCTGCAGTGGAACCCCACGGAGAAGCAGCCGGTTGGCCTCGGATCACGTAAGGTGCCCCTTAACACCCTGCTCACCCCCCCCCCTTGAACTCTGGGGCTGCACTGATCATGGACAGAGACTTTGGGGGGTTGTCGGACTTTTGGGACTTTTGTGATTCTTGGGTTGCTGGACCCAAGAGACTTTGGGATTGGTGGACTTTTGGGACTTTGGTGATTCTTGGGTCGCTGGTTTCAAGAATCAACGGGAGAGGACACGGCCCAATTTGCTGGGGTGGGTCTTCGCTCATGGTTTGGTCTAAAAACTCTAGTTGTGGTGTTTTTTCCATTTAATGCTGATGTTGTTTACCTCATGTTATTAAACATTTTCTGTTACACTCAGACTCCGTGCTTGCGAGAGGGGAAGTATTGCCTCTTAGAGGTGCCCAGGGGGTGGTATGTAATTGTCCCAGGTCACTGGGTGGGGGCTCGAGCCGGTTTTGCATTGCGTTATTGAAACGGAACCCCTAGATACAGAACCCGGCCCTTGTTGCTGCCAACTTAGATGGGCAGAAGGGTTACATTTATAAAACATTCTGAACATGTAAAGAGCTATATAAGCACTACATTTTACAAGTATCTAAGGGCATGATCAAAAAGCTCATAGAAGTCAATGGAATGACTCCTTTGAATATCACTAAACAATGTCAGGTCTCAGACGACACGCTTTTTGTATTTCCGTGTTCACATTTTGTTCTTATCCCAAATGTGTTTCTAGAGCATACAATCTATTATACCAGCCACTTGTCAAGAGTTCGGAATAACATACAAGTCGTGGTTGCCACTATTAAAAATTCATTATTTATCCTTGGTCATCATAGTTTCCAATCATTTGTATTATTTTCCTCTAGCTAGAACAGGATCTAGTTGGAGGATTGCAGGCAGGGCCGCCCAGAGGTTTCAGGGGGGCTGGGGCAAAGCAATTTTGGGGGCCCATTCCAGAAAAAAAAGTTGCAATACTATAGAATACTATATTCTTGTGGGGGCTCCTGCGGGGCCTGGGGCAAATTGCCCCACTTGCCCCCCCCCTCCGCGGCAGCCCTGATTGCAGGTGCAGTGATAAGTATTGCTAAATGGTGACTTCTAAATGGCAACTCCCATATACTGTCATTGTATTGCTATTATATTAAAACAACTCTAGAAATTAAGAGACTCCAACATTTTTTTTTAGGAGTTCACCACTTCCCCAGGCTGTGCATTGCTTTTGGACACTTCTGCTTTCTCTTCAAACTAGGGCTGTCAAGTGACTAAAAAAATTAACTGCGATTAATCACGCGATTCATCACACTGTTAAACAATAATAGAATACCATTTATTTAAATATTTTTGGATGTTTTCTACACTTTCAAATATATTGATTTCAATTACAACACAGAATACAAAATATACAGTGCTCACTTTATATTTATTTTTGATTATAAATATTGGCACTATAAAAAACAAAAGAAATAGTATATTTCAGTTCACCTAATACAAGTACTGTAGTGCAATCTCTTTATAATTAAAGTTGAACTTATAAATGTAGAATTATGTACAAAAAAAACTGCATTCAAAAATAAAACAATTTAAAACTTTAGAACCTACAAGTCCACTCAGTCCTACTTCAGCCAATCTCTCAGACAAACAAGTTTGGTTACAATTTGCAGGAGATAATGCTGCCCACGTCTTGTTTACAATGTCACCTGAAAGTGAGAACAGGCGTTCACATGGCACTGTTGTGGCCGGCATCGCAAGATATTTACGTGCCCGATGCGCTAAAGATTCATATGGCCCTTCATGCTTCAACCACCATTCCAGAAGACATGCATCCATGCTGATGATGGGTTCTGATCAATAACGATCCAAAGCAGAGTGTACCGACACATGTTCATTTTCCTCATCTGAGTCAGATGCCACCAGCAGAAGATTGATTTTCTTTTTTAGTGGTTCGGGTTCTGTAGTTTCCCCATCAGAGTGTTGCTCTTTTAAGACATCTGAAAGCATGCTCCACACCTCATTCTTCTCAGATTTTGGAAGGCACTTCAGATTCTTAAACCTTGGGTCGAGTGCTGTATTTATCCTTAGAAATCTCACATTGGTACCTTCTTTGCATTTTGTCAAATCTGCTGTGAAAGTGTTCTTAAAACGAACATGTGCTGGGTCATCATCTGAGACTGCTATAACATGAAATATATGGCAGAATGTGGGTAAAACAGAACAGGAGACATGCAATTCTCTCCCAAGGAGTCCAGTCACAAATTTAATTAACGCATTATTTTTTTTAAACGAGCATCATCAGCATGGAAGCATGTCCTCTGGAATGGTGACTGAAGCATGAAGGGGGCATATGAATGTTTAGCATATCTGACATGTAAATACCTTGCAACGCCAGCTACAAAAGTGCCATGCAATGTCCTTTCTCACTTTCAGGTGACACTGTAAATAAGAAACAGTCAGCAGTATTTCCCGTAAATGTAAACAAACTTTTTTGTCTTAGCAATTGTCTGAACAAGAAGTAGGACTGAGTGGACTTGTAGGCGCTGAAGTTTTACATTGTTTTGTTTTTGAGTGCAGTTATGTAACAAAAAAAATCTACATTTGTAAGTTTCACTTTCAGGATAAAGAGATTGCACTATGGTACTTGTATGAGGTGAATTGAAAAATACTTTTTCAATCATTTTTACAATGCAAATATTTGTAATAAAAATAATAACAAAGTGAGCACTGTAGACTTTGTATTCTGTGTAGTAATATAAATCAATATATTTGAAAATGTAGAAAAACATCCAAAAATATTTAATAAATTTCAATTGGTATTCTATTGTTTAACAGTGTGATTAATTGCAATAAATTTTTTTAATCGCAGTTAATTTTTTTGAGTTAATTGCATGAGTTAATCGACAGCCCTACTTCAAACCTTTTGGCTAATAAAAGCAGATGTTTGATTTAAGATGTCATCTTTTTTCCCAACTGCTTATGGAAGTATGAGTTTAATGAGCCTTAACAAGCCACAATTAAAAAAAAATGAATTAAAATATTGCTTCCCCTCTCAACTAATCAAATGTTACCCATGGTCTCTGATGTGATAACTGACAGTTCCAGTTGTCTAGAGAGTTTTTAAGATAAAAAAGAAATAGGGTTAGAAAGTCAGGTCCCCCGCCCCTCTGATTTTTTCCTAAAAAAAAAAAAAGTGGGAGGGAACAGGTGCCTGTCAGTCTATCAGCTTGAAGGTATTTCCTTTGATAATTTTAATAATACCTCGTTCTGCAGTAGACCTCAAAGCTAAGGGGAAACTAAGGGTATAGTTACACTACACATGCTGCAGCTACACCGCTCTAGCGTAGACACTACAGTGACGGAAAGTGTTTTTCTGTTTCTGTAGAAAATCCACTCTCTCCAAAGGCAGTAGCTAGGTCAATGGAAGAATTTTTCTGTTGACTTGGCTGTGTCTATGTATGTGTGCGACATAGGTAGGTCGGGATACCTATCAGGAGGGATAGCTCAGTGGTTTGAGCATTGGCCTACTAAACCCAGGGTTGTGAATTCAATCCTTGAGAAGGCCACTTAGGGATTTGGGGCAAAATCAGTACTTGGTCCTGCTAGTGAAGGCAGGGGGCTGGACTTGATGACCTTTTGGGGTCCCTTCCAGTTCTATGAGATAGGTATATCTCCATATATTCAATTTTTCACAGTCCTGAATGATGTAGCTGAGTTTTAGGCCTAGACCAAGCTTAAGGCACTGAGAGAGGAAGTGACATAACCCAAGGTCCCCCAGCAGGCCAGTGGCAGAGCTGGGAATAGAACCCCGACTCTCCTGAGCTTTTTCACATGATGGGTCTAAGAAAATACCGATGGTGCCTTAGCTCGGACTTGGCACAGTCAGAAAGCAGGGGGATGCTGAATGCAGCAGTTGATAACCACATAAACATGGCTGCCTCGCACAGGCCCCAATCCTACAAATAGATAAAATACAGGATTTACTCTAGGTGTCTGAGAGTCCCATTAAAGTTAAGCATGTGTTTGCAACATCTGGGTCTCACAACCACAAAACATGCAGGATACATCCTAAGGGCAGCCTATGGAAGAGGCGGCCAATTAACCCAGCAAGCCACTAGGTGGCAGTGTTTCCGCACACAAATGAAACTGACAGACCCATCACTGGGAGTGAGAGGTATGGAACATGACTCGTAAGTTATTTTTTTAACTGCTTTTAAATTACATGATGTTACTTAGTGTGCATATGAACAGAACTGGTGGAAGGGCTCAGACTGACATTCCTGTACAATAAAGACCTATTTTATGCACAGATTGGGTACAGCGCAAACTTCCCCACCAGGCCTAACCTGAAGGATGGGGATGGGGCTCAGGGGAAGAGGGGCTCGGGGAGGGGAACCAGAGTCATTCTGCTGTCCCTGCACAGATTCCAGGAGTGGGGAGCAGGCTAGACAGTGCCTTTGAGACTATGGTAGTGTGCTTGTGCAGGGGAGGGTGAAGACATGGAAGCAATGGGGGATCATGATGTAGCATGAGTTGGGGGTAAATTGGTCATAATGAAGGCCATGATGGGGGAAGGCTTACATCACCTCACAGGATTGGGCCCTGAGCATTAGGCCATTGCATTAGGCTTGTATCTAATTTACAAGTCCCACATATATTCTAACATTTTCATACACTGCACATTTGTGGGACAGATATTTGCAGGGAACTGGGTCAGAAGATCTAGCTCCCAACGCAGTCCTTTCCCTGGCACTCTCTTGGACCAACACAAACATATGTATGCTCTTTTTTCATTTTAATACATCAACAAAACGGAAGTGGATACTGTCCTGCCAATGTCCATTTCATTGGCTGTAGTCTTGGAGCACATGCTGAGGGAGAAGCAGGGAGAAGGAAACGAGGTAGCGGAAGAATAATAGGTACCACAGGCTACTTCATCAGATGGGACTTGGCAAATTTTTTCAGCAAGAGGGCAGAACCTAACAAAGCACAGGAACTACTGCTATCCACAATACCGACCACACGTAATAGCATTAAGCCTATGTGACCATATACAAAGAGGGCCTCGTTTTTCCACAGACTCCACATCACCTGTATACATCTGACTTGCCAGCCAGAACACTACCCCCAATTTTCCCTGCTGAGCCATGTCTGACTCTAGGAAGACTGGGTTGCAAAAGACAGTGAAATTCTTAACTGTCCCTCACCTGCTCTGTGCTAGGAAGATTGTGCTGCACCTCCAGCTTCCTGGTGCACAAAGTGAGAGCTGACCAAACTTCTTGGAAGTGTCAAGTGTACACAAAGGCAGGAGAGAGGCAGTCACCACTGGGTGGGACTCAGCACATTTCACTTTGCACAGGGCCCTACAAATCCCAGGAAAGCTCTGCTTGGAATGTTAACTAACATCTGCAAAATTTCAGGTAAAGTTGTTGTGGGTGCAGTTAAAGATTTTTAAACATTAATAGCTCAGAATCTATATTTTTTCTTAAAAGTTCAATTTAACACAATTTCCTTCAATACTTCAGATTGTGACCTTTTCCAATAAAAAATTAAACCATATCCCCAAGCTACTAGACAATAAGGGGTTTTGCTGGTGCTGTCTGCAGCACCAGACATCCCAAAGAGATACAACTAGGTGGATGACACTCATTCACTGCACACCTCCAACAAGATGAGGGTCAAGGCACACAACGCCTTTTTAAAGGTGTAGCAATTGCCGCTTCCCATTAGACATTATGCTCAATGGTGCCCTGTACAGGGATAATGCTGTAACTAGGTCTATGTGCAGCAGACAATAATATAACTACTTCTGGGGAGGTGGGACTAGAACCCTCGTGCTTCAGCTCCAAAAAGAATCCTACGACTAGAGCTAAAAGGGTGCTTCTTTAGCCAGTAACAGGTCCCACAGGTTCTCTGTGGGCCGGGTGTTAGAGAGCAACCTCATTCATTCATACAGCAAAAGCAGTACACTAGAATTGCTTGAAAATTTTCATCTGTAGCCGGATCTATGGATTATGTAATTAATTGTATTGATTACTTAAGAATTCCCAGTTATCACTCTGAGGTTTGGCAGGTTCTTGTCCCAAGATCAGCCCCAGTATTATTAAAATTACCATTCAGTTGGGAGCCCCGATGGGCACGGTAGCAACGGTAATACTTTAGGAACCCCTCTGTATTTGTAATAGCTTATTAATACATTTAGCAAAGTCTCAAACACTCTAACCCAGTAAGCATGGGCAGCGGATATCACAGGTCTGGGGAGGCTGAGCATCCCCAAACTGCCACGCCATCCGACAGCCTGGCATTCTGGGGCTGGGGGTACTGGGAGCTGCACCACCAGTCCGGTGCTCTAGGGCTGAGGGCGCACAGGTGGCTTGGGGCTGAGGCGGCAGTGGCCAGGCTCTGGGCTCCAACAATCAGAGGGAATGGGAGAGGTGGGGCCTTGGGCAGAAGGGGCAGGGCTGGAAGGTAGATATAAAACACAGAAAGTACATCTGAGCATCTATACATTTACACTATCCCTCACAGAACAACCTGAAATGTAAGCCATCATCTTCCTCATCACCATCATTCACCAGTGGCCATCATCCTGGCACCTCCCAAAGGCTCTCTCTCTCTCTCCGCACACAGGCTGGGATTCAACTTGTATAATATGTTATGCTGATGCCACTATGTCTAATGTATATTCAGTAGGGGTTTCTCCCCTCTTCCTTATTTGTGTTTCCTCACCCTACTAAAGTTGGGGTGCCCTTCTCCTATAGGTTAGGATATTAATGATCTCAACTTATTATCATATGTTGGTTCGTTGCCATTGCACTCTTGTAGTCAGACATCTGCAGATGTTCCTATTCTTAAATATCCAAAAGCTGGTTTTAGCTTATATTCCTGTGGTTGCCTGGTGTCTGTATGTACAAACTTCCCCTTTAAATACTATTCTCAGTTTCCCAAAACTCAGGGATGACAGTTGGGCCATTTGTCTGTGCCAAAATTCATAGGCCTCAAGCCTTATGCTTACTGCTGAAGCCAATGTCTTACAGGATACAGGCCTGTAGGTTCCTTGTATTACTGCTAAATAAAACAAATGCTAAAGCTAGCTCTATGGGCTACACAGCTCCACTCTTTTTTTCAACCAAATGTGACTTTTTAACAAAATGGAAGCTTTTAGACAAAAATATATTTTTTAATCAAAATTTGGGAGGAAATCGGTGCTTTACAGAGAGTTCGAAGACAATCATAGAATCGTAGGACTGGAAAGGACCTCAAGAGCTCATCTAGTCCCATGCAGACATGGCAGGACTAAATATTATCTAGACCAGTGGTGGGCAACCTGCGGCCCGCAGGCGGCCCATCAGGATAATGTGATTGCGGGCTGCGAGACATTTTGCTGACATTGACTGTCCACAGGCACCCCCACACACACACACAGCTCCTAGTGGCCGCGGTTCAGCGTTCCTGGCCAATGGGAGTTGCGGAAAGCGGCGGGCACAGAAGGAGATCCACATGAAGAGAGATTAAAGAGTTAGTACTGTTTAAAGAGATGAGTTAATAGAGGAAATAATAGGAGCATATAATATAATGAGAAAGAAAGTCACGCACTCCTATTTTTACGCTCTCATATAAATACTGAAACAAGGGAACACTCAATTAAAAGGAAGTACATTTAAAACAGTTAAAACGAAATAATTGGATTTAAAATACATAATTAACCAATGAAACTGTTATATTAATTTAGATGGGCTAATGATATTAACATAACTGAGTCACTGTTCAACATTAAACAAGTGTAAAACAAAGTCCGATGCTTGGTATACAGAGACTTCAGACCTTTCGCACTATGGCAAACACGCAATTAAAAATCCTTTTAAACTTTTACTAAAGATACAGAAAAGAAGGAAAAACAATTAAAGCATTTGAAACATGAAGTATTAAGTAAGGCTTTCATTTTAACGACATCCCTTGTTCCCTGTCCCTTTAGCTAGAGAAAGTTTTTAAAAGGAGAAATCCCGTTGTTTGGCAGTCTCTTAGGCCTAGTCTTCACTTACCGGCTGGTCCGGCGGCACGCCATCGATGTTCTGGGATCGGTTTATCGCGTCTGGTTAAGACGCGATAAATCGATCCCGGATCGATCCCGGAAGTGCTCACAATCGGCGCCAGTACTCCAGCTCGCCGAGAGGAGTACGCGGCGTCGACGGGGGGAGACTTCCGGCCGCGTCTGGACCGCGGTAAGTCCGGACTAAGGTACTTCGAATTCAGCTACGTTATTAACGTAGCTGAATTTGCGTACCTTAGTCCGAAGTCCGGACTAAGTGGGGACCAGCCCTTAGATGATATTAAACCTGGTAATAAGTATTCTTTTGGGGAAAAGAGAAGTTAGTTTAGATAGTCTGGAGATGTCGTTGCTGCTGTTGTTAAAGTCCAATTTCAGAAGGGAAAACTTCCCTTGTTTGACAGTCTTTTAGATGATATCAAAGATGGCAATAACCATCATCCCAGATGGTGTTTTGGATTCAGATGGAGCTGATAGAGATGGCGACCTGATCTGGGTCCCTCTCTCTCTGGCCCATTCTAGCCAGGACATTTTTGAGGAAGGACAGGGTCCCAGAAATGGTGGGGTGGCAGCTATGATGGTGAGGCTCACTTTTGAGGTCCCAAAAAAGGAGCGATGGGTAGAATAGCCCAGAACCTTATTATTTTGTCCACGAATCAGGCTTAATATCCAGCATACCAATTTTAACTCATTAATTTCCAGCTCTACATCTCCTATTTTTAACAAGCCTAATTTCAACACAGTTCTTGAATTATATCAGTAGACCTTTTTGTTTAAAAACTCATTCAGTTATTCTGTCTACCTTTCGTACCTTTTCCCATCAGCATTTGTTGTGATATGTTACTGTAACATCTTATGAACTTTTACATACTTTTTACAGTTGAGTTCATAATTCGGGTCAATTTGTAGGCCCAATACTCACAACAGAACTCACGGTCAACAGGTATCAGTGAGGCAGGGCCTTAGTACGATTTAATATGTGATTAGCTGTTTATATAAATGAAAGTACATCCACAGATGCACAGGATTGTATGAACGTTTATACAAGATATAAACACTCATGGTTCAGGGCCTAAAACAGTTGCTAAGTGCTGAAAACTAGGAAGTCAATGGGAACTGGTGATGTTCAGCACTTGGCAGGATTGGGCCGTTAATGAATGAACTCTGGTAATGCAATTGAGGGATAATTATATAGGGAATACAGCCTGTAATCCTTTCCCCCCCATCTGTTCACAAAAGGAATGATTATCTCAGTGCTGATCAACAAGAAGCTTTATTGTTCCTTGAAGCAATATTACAGAATAACTTGGAAATTTGATATAATTCAGCATTAGAATAAAACCAGTGCTCTTTCCTACTCTATGCAATTTATTTCTGAGAGGAAAGTAATTCCATGAATGGCAGAATAAATAATAGAAATGATCACAATGCCCAATTTAGTCCTGTTATCATTCTAATGTCTAAATAACTACTGCTGCAAGAACACTTTTCACAGTAACTCGTGAACAACAAAATTCTACTGTCTGAATGTGGTAAGTAATTTTGTTTCTCCTGAAATTAAATGTAAATACTTAAAAACTAACTCAGCTTATGTGCACTCATCTTTTTTTATGGTTAGTAATGTCCTGATCAACATGGGCAGACCTCAGGGCCCCACTGACTTCATTTGGACTCTACATAGGCAGAAGGCCCACATGCATGCAGTTCAGATATCAAGATTGGGGACCAAAACCGGTTTATTTCATCACTATTCTCTATCTAGGTACTTATGTGACCCTTCATCACTGTAGTGTCTAAGTGCCTCACAATTATTAATGGTTTTTAGCATCACTACGCCTCTAGGAGGTAAGGAAGTATTATCCCCATTTTATAGGCAGGGAACTGAGGCACAGCGTAGATTAAACGATTTGCCCAATGTCACCCAAGAAGCCTGTGGCAGCTCAAGGAATTAAACTCAGGTCTCCAGAGTTCCTGTCCAGTGACTTAACCAGACCATCCTGTCTCACAGGTCTACTACATCCATAAATAATAGGAGAATGATTTGATCTCAGAAGCAAGCACTTCCGTCTCTCCTGATTTTTAAAGAGCACCTCTAAACTGGGATTAAGTACTGAACCAAGGTATCCTGACTCCAAATATTATAAGAGTTGAGATGAAAAGAAAATAATACTTATTAATAGATGTTCTTATTTCAAAAGAGGGATCCTTCTTCCCATGTCCCAAAGAAAGTTGCCCAGTGATGGATCACTATGCGGATACATTTCCTGGCAGAACTAAGGAAGAACACCAAAAACAATTTTAAACACAGAACCTCTCCCACCATTTGCTCATAAGTGCTCTCTCTATTTAATATGGGTTTAAGATACCCCCTCTCATGTTGTTTTATCATTATGAGACCCCAATCTAGCAATGAGCTCTGTGAGGACAGACCCCTGTGAATTTGTGTTGAGTTCCACTTAAATTAATGGGTGCCGGGATTGGATTGCACGGAGCTCATTGTAAGATTTAGGCTTTCATGCATCTCTAAAGAGAATTTGTCACCAATTTGCTCTAAATTATCTTGAGTTTGGGAATTGTTGTAGAACCAATTCAGTTGGATTTAATGGCCACTTTCCAGTCAATAGTGCTGCTGAATTCTATGAAATATTTGATGGTGTCAGAATTTCTACAAGGTAAGAAAAAATGTCCATTTTAGACGTCTTCAAATTTTTGAAGCAAAAGAAATCTGTATTGTATTGTAGAGTTTGGAACAATTTTATGAGGTTGGGTCATTTCATGGCATTTTTGCAAAATACATCAAGTCATAATTGTAAGACTTAGTAAAAAGGAACGTTTTCCATTTGTGATAAACATAGAACCGGACATTGATCAACTCACTGTGGAAATTCACAAATTAATACATTATTAACAGTCTCTAATGTTGGGCATCATGGAAAATAAATTAAAGAAGAAATAATGACACTTGTTCACTAAACAGTAGAACATGAAAGAGAAATTAGGAATAATGTATACCTTCTCACATCTTTTTTAAGAGCAAAACACTCAGAAATGAATGCATTTGGGAGACACAGAAGCTGCCCATTTCTTATATCTGAAGAAACATCTTATTCTGAACACTAAGGTAGTAGGTGATAGAAATCCTAACCTGAATCCAGATCTGGTCTTTCTTGCAGAGAGGATGGTCTCTCTTTATAATGGACCAAACCAAAACTCAAACACTTCCCAAACTATGGGTTGCTCTAAATTTGTTATGGTATATACAAACATTATTGCTTTAGACCCTGATGTTACAATAAGATCTCCATGCAAAGGCCTCCTAACTTCTATGGAGCTCTGCACAGGTGCAGAGATATAGAGGCATGGATCTGGTTTGTAGGAGAGTGGTTTGCATAACCATAGCATGAACGCTGCTGCTTTCACTCTCACATGTGAAAGCTTTTGTACATCTCCATTTACAATTTAGACTGTTGTCCTGCAAATTAATTTTGTTAAGATTCTTTACAGCTAATGTTTTTGAAGAGGAGATAGTAATATATTGTTTGCACACACAAAAAGATGAAACTTTTTACCACTTAAAAATATCTCTGTCCAGATGTGCAACCGAATTTATTTTGCTTTTGCATAGGCTGGAGGAAGAAAATATTTGTCAGAGTATCTGGAATACAGATAACGTGGAGGAATATAGAGATAGCCTTGATTGGAACTGATGGGCTCAAAAGGAAATACACAATTGCCAAGTAAGTTTAACATCACAGCAAAAAAAAAATAAAGAGCTCTGCCATCATGACTGTATTGAACGTACAGATGGTTATTTTCACATCTGTTTAGTCATGTTCTTGTTGGTATTACTGATCATTTACACTAGTAATACAAAAACTGAAAAGTGATGAAAATTCTCCAAAGTACATATTCAGAGTGTTTGTTTTTCTTTTCCATTCTCTTTAGTTTTATTTTCTGTGTGTGAAATTTACCCATGACATGGAGAGCTGGCACAAGGGCCTCTACACCGTGCCTATAGTCACACAGGGTTGCTGTGCTAACTCAAAGTAGGGTTGTGACTTGCTAGAGATTTTGGAGTGGGCTAGGGGAATGGAAATGTGATACAGAACTCCGGAGATCCAGAACCCTCTTTCGGGGGATGTGGAGCAGCAATGGTCACTACTGCAGATAAGATTAGAGGCTGCATGGGGCTTGTGTGGTAAACCTGCATGCGCCTGCTTGTGAATTCTGTTGTAGAGTGTGAACTCTGTTCCATAGCCCCGCTGAGTCCTCCCACCCGAGCCCATTTAGTCCACCTTTTTTTCAGGAAGAGTGAATGTAAATCTATCAGTTTGATTCTTCTCAATAGCATAGTCTAAACTCCAGCCTGCTTGGATTTTAGATGTTGCCGTTTCGTTGGTCTGTCTGCAAAACCTTTGGCTGCAAATGCACTATACAGATGGGAAGTAGAACTACTGGCAATTTCTGAGTTCATTTCAATTGGGCAGGGCATTCAGTTATATTTGATGCAGGTTCTGCACAAAGGATGGATTGAAGTTACAAATTACAACTTCCTCTAGGGCTGATACAGAGCAGAGACTCCAGAGGACTCCGAGTCTGTCATAATTAGAGCGAACTCTCATTTTTAAAGGATAACAGAGAAATGCCTGTTCACAACATTAAACAAAATGTCGCTAATTAATCCATGGTTATATTCCTGAAAGTCATTGGGAGTTAGGCCCCTAACTCACTTAGGTGCTTTTGCAAATCCTATCTGGCACCTACCTGCACCTTAATACCAGTATATCTGGCCATAGGGTAAAAGCCCAGAGTTGCGGAGTGGGGTTCTGCAGAATCTCCCAAATCAGAGCACAAGGCGGGTTCCCCTCCACAGTCAGAGAACATCGTTAAAGACATCCCGCCCAGCTCTAAATTGTTTCCCTAACTGGAAGCTTAGCAACAGACTTCAGTCAAGAGGGAAAAAAAAAGAGGGGATGATAAGGCCACAGAATTCCCTCCACACCATTCAGTGGCAATCATGGAGGGGAAAGAGGGCTAAGGTCACAACAGCTATGTGAGGTAGAGCCCTAGCCAGGGATTCGAGCTCCCCTAACCCGTCACAACACTGATCCAAAACAGAGAGTCAACCCGAACTTCAGCAAGGAGCTTTATTTTTAATATATGGGAAAATGAAGAGAAGAAAAGAAAACTGGATGGATTCACTCCTCTCTCCCACTAGTGCTGCGCAAGAAAAGATAAACAGAGGCCTTAGCGTTGTAATAAGTCCTACACTCTGTGTGGTTGCAGTTGGAGGAAGGAACAAGGGCTGGGAATAGAGAAACCCCGATGGGGAAGAGGGAAGAATGGAATTAGGAATTTTATTCGCATGCACTGTCCCGACTCCAAGCATCTCCACTATTCCCACCCACAGGTGTTAGTTTGTTTTCTTCCCCTTGTATATATTAGTTTGAATTTCCTCATTACAGGTCAGCCAGCTGGGTGGTCCCATATAGTTTCATATTTAAAATTATTCCAAGCCTGCAAATCCTGGAATGACGTGCCAAGTCCCCCTGAGGTCAAGGGCTGTGATAGTAAGGGCTACTCACATGAATAAGGTTTTGCAGGGTTGAACCCAACATGCATGTATACCTCTTCTGTTTGTCAGAGTGTGGAGATGGATGGCAGGAGTAGGGTGACCAGATGAGGGGAAGAAAATATCGGGACACATGGGGGTGGGGGGTGCCCGCCAGCAGAGAAAAAAAAAAAAAGATCAGTCAGGATGTGGGACAGACACCAAAATATTGGGACGGTCCCAATTTTATCGGGACGTCTGGTCACCCTAGGCAGGAGAGAGATCACTTGATCATTGCCTGTTGAGTTCACTCCCTCTGGGGCACCTGGCATTGGCCACTGTCGGTAGACAGGATAGTGAGCTAGATGGATCTTTGCTCTGACCCAGTATGGCCGTTCTTATGTTCTTATGTCTCTCTTTGTTCAAATACAATGGAAAAGACTGTCTTTAAACCTTTGCCCTTCAGAATGTACTTTGTAAGCATAGACACTTTAAATATGCCAACTCATGCTGGGAGTGGCTGCTTGACCATCTCTTCTTAATCCCCATTTCCTGGGCAACTAAACATGCTGGGAATTTCTGGAATTTCCCATGGTTGTCCTGGGAACATCTGCTTCTACACCAGTATTCTGAAGAGTGTCTACTGAAAATAAAAACCTCCGAAGTTGGACTAGAATTATCTGAGATGTACCGTTTCTTCCTGAAGCATATGTTTAAAGCTACTTTTTGGCAATACCTTCAAAAGCCTGTTGAGAATTGGCAGCACGGTGTATCCAGATATGAAGTCAGGCATGTACATGGAAATAAAACCTGATCATTGCTGGGAACCACAATGTAACAGGCAGCCTAATGTAATGCAGGCACTTGATTTTTCTCATTTTCCTTAAGAGCAAATTTGCTGTTGCCACCTTGTGCTTGCTGTGATCGGCTCCATCCATCTCTGCTGGATTTGGTGGACAACCAGGACCTTTTCCCAACCCCTTGTAATCACAGAGCCTGGATCATCTCATTAGCCAGAACAACACTGCAGTATTCAGATATGTTAAACATCCCTGATGTCTTCCAAAATATGATCATTTGTCTTTTAGCAATCAAGCTGAATTTTCTATACAAACAACTGATGTGGCTTACTAAGTCTGGAAAGACCATTAAGATCACCTGTCACAGAAATTCTAGAGCTACAGGCTTAATCAGTTGTTAGGATCATGTTTATTTTCCTCCTACAATGAACACAAAGGAGGAGAATGTGAGAACATGTGCCATAAATCTCTATCCTCCTCATCAGAATTTCAGCATCTGTTCATATTAGAGGTGGACTTGAGCTGCATAGTTTGAATTTTTTCCAGTTTGAAGGTATTCAGATTCTGCCTATCTATAAGATGAACTAACAGAGTGTTGAAAAGGCAGACACTTTCTGTTAGAAACCAAATTTTGGTTCCTATGTAAAATCCCCCATAAAAGTCCTTTCAGCTTTGAACTTGGTGTATGCGGTCTGTGGCAAGCCTTTTTTTTTTTTTAACCAAGTGGGAGATCATTTCATGAAGCCATTTTTAAAATATGGGACATGATTAATACTTATTATTTCTATTATCTGACAATTCTTGCAACTACTTTACTACCAGATCCTGACTACTGGCTTGTCTGGAATACGTCAAACAAGATTTATTGGCAAGATCTTAATGAGATCTAGTCTGCAAGGCCAAAGCAGAGAGACAGAAAAAGCATATTTAGAAATGTCTAAATCCAGCCATTTCTTATGAGCTTTGCCAGAGGAACAGAAGCAGCTTAGGAAGCCTGCAGCAGTGTTGACAAGTTCAGCAGACTTCATTCTCAGATAGAATAACTCAGTGCACCCATAATCACACACAGAGACAGAGAAAGGTCCCTAAGACCTGCATAACCAAGGAACCTACTCCGGTCCAACTTAGGAAGTCTATTTGGGCAGGACCCCATTCCTGTGAATCTTTGGAAATTCCTAATATGAGGAGTCCTCTCCTGTAGATCTTTTGAGACACACTGGAGTGGGAGGAGTTCTGAGGCATTGGGAATAATTCCTGTTGTTGTATACTATTTGTACTACAGTAGCACCTAGAAGACCCAACTGAAATTGGAGGACTGTTTGTACTAGGCACAAACATGTTCATAGATAATGGTGTAATAATTACTTGGGTGGAAGTACTGATCTTCCCTGCTAACTTATCACAGGTACTTTTAATAAAGCATTGACAGTTACCAGCTATTGCTGTATCACAGTCTTCTCTTTCAACCTCCCTCTTTTGAGATTTTAAAATTGTAACTTGGTTTCAGATTTGTGTGGTGCTGTCATTTTAAATTTTTGGAACTAGTCTGAGGCTATAAAGGCCTGATCTAATCACAGGAAGATTTGCCTTGGGAAAAGATTATCAGTCAAGATGTTCATACCTTGTAAATGGCAAAATAAAGGAAGCCTACATTTTATAATGAATTAAATCTTATCTATAATTCATAATTTCACAGTGTGCTATGTGATGCATTTTCCTGCCATGTTGAAAAAGACAATTGCTCTTTGAACAGCTGTGCTCTAAGTATGTTTTTGAGGGCATATTCCTCTACTGTGCAATTTGCATTCTCTTTGTCACCCCATAAAAAGCTGACTTTAGAGGCAGCTTTTGTCATTGGATTCAACAACTTCAGTTATTACTATTGATTTTTCTTTATTTTATAATATTGTATTGGCTTTTTGGAAATACAATAGAAAAAGATTTTATTAAAATTAAAAACAAAACAAAAACCTTCGTCCAAAGTTCTTCCTTGGTGCAAAGAATAAGCTGAGGATAATGTCATAAATTACTAACAACATTATTACAGAATATTCAGGTTTCAGTGTGTGTGTGGGGGGTTATTATTATATGCATGACATTTATTCTGTTACTGTGGGACGTGAAAAAACATTAGATCCTTGAGCTTTCTATGTTCCTCTTAGTTCCATGGAAGATGTGAACAGCAATAGTAAATAAATAATCCAGAATATTAAATTACTGTACCAAAAATCTAATATTTTAGAGCCACTTATCCAACTACCTTCAATTTGAGTGTCTCCCCAGAGGGACAATGTTAAAAGAGAGAATCCACTTTGCAGATAACGATGCATAAAAATGTGCCACTTTGATAGCAAGAACCATGAACATCAGAATTCTCCATTAACAGGAAATAAAATGTTTAATTGCATGCCACAACACATTTTCTTCTTTCCAAGAAAAGGGCAAATAATAGATGGTCCATAAATAAGAGACTCTCCCATCTAAATACTGGTGCCTGAGTAAACAATAGTATAAAAACACCCTCAAATAAATAAACTAACCAACTAACTAACTGACATCCTAGGTGAAGTCAATATACAGTATACTAATTTCTTCCTTAGTTTTCCTCTTCTGATCCTCTTAATCTGTTTTCCCACTGTGCAGTATTCAGATGCTTTTATGCAAGTTGGACATCCCAGAATATAGCAATACAACTCTTAAAAGTTAGGTGGAGTTTTGCAGAAAATACAACTTCAGTATCAGATCGTTGAAGAACTGATGTTTTACCAGAGTAATTTTCTTTCTTCAACATTTAGTTAGAGAACTAAAACCTTGAGAAATAAACATATTATATATATATATATATATATATATATATATATACACATTTCCCCACTCACCCAGGCACCCATACTGCCTGTAAAAATCTGTCCTTTCCTGTTATCAGTTAATAACCCAATCATGGGCCAGCATTCTCCCCTATTCCAGTACAGAGATTCCCTTGTTGGGATTCTATAACAACGTTCAACATATATGTGATTTTAATACACACCCACATACCCCTTCAGTACTTGAGATAAGAAATTCCTCATGAAATGCATTAGGTTTGTTCCTTCACCAGATAACTCCCCAGGATCTCTACATTACTTGCTCCCAAATGATTTCTGCACAAAGGAAAATGTGTATTCCATTTTGACATTGTTTCATTTTGATCTTCTGCTTCGTTCTCCACTTAGTGTTGGGGTGAGAGTTTCCACCTTTGAGCCTACAGATGGAAACTGTATTTCTTATAATTTATCTGATAGTGGAGCAGGGAGGTAATACATACTTCTGGTGGAATTCTACACCTCTGTGCATGTGCAGAATTTATGTCCCCCCGCAGATTTCTTTGCTTCCCCGTCAGAAAGTCATTTTTCTGTGGGGAAGCAAAGAGAAGCCACAAAAGTGGTCATGCGACCCTCCCCAGCAGTATGTTTTGGGTGCCCAGGGCAGCCGGCAGAGGTAAATTACTGTGGGGCAGGGGGCGGGACTAGGAAAGACCTGGCTGGTGGCTCCTACCCTGCGCCGGGCTCAGCTGCTAGTCCCAGCTGGGCTGGGGAGGACGGGATTTCCTCTTCCCCTGCACGGCATCCAGAGTTGGGTCAGACCCACCCTCAGATTTCTCGCCTGGCTGTAGGAAACTCTGCAAACACCCCCACCTCCTCGCTCTTCCTGCATCCATTGCTCCTCTACTGCAGGGGGCGGGATTACTGTAGAGGGAGCTGATCTCCCATCCACCCAACCCCCGTGCATCCAGAGCCCCTCATACCCAGACCCTCCTGCTGAGCCTCAACCCACACACACCCAGAACCCCCCCGACGAGCCCCACTTCTCCTGCACCTGACCACCCCAATGAATCACCTAGATCACCACCCTACTGAGCCCCAACCAGCTACACCTGGATCCCCACCCCACTGAGCCCCACTCCCCCAGCATCTGAATCTCCCCACTGAGCCCCCCACACCCAGACCCCCCTGCCAAGCTCTATGCCCTCCACACCCAGACTCACCCTTGCTGAGCTCCATCCACTTTCACTTGGACCCCCCTGCAGAGTCCCATTACCGTTACACCCAGAACTCCCCAACAAGCCCCTGTGCATCCAGATCCCCCCCGGAATCAGATACCCCATTGAGCCACCCACAGCCAGTTTGCCCCACACAGAACCCGCTAATGTTGGGAGAAGTTGGAGGTTGCTTTGTCCCTGGAATAAGGCTATGGGATAGGGGTTCGGAGGGCTGGGCAGCCTAGTGATCAGCACACCCAGTTTCCAGCCCTTTAACTCTCTGTCAGGGCAGTAAAAGTGCCTGTTCCGGACCTTAGGCCAGGAATTTTCAGCTTTCCACCCACATTTGGGCCTCAGGCCATAAGGGGGAGTGCTAGGGGGACACAGGCCCTCCCTCTCCACAGAGTCCCAGTCCACGGCCCAGTGGGAGGCAACATTAGCAGGTCCTCCCTGAAGCAAGTGTAAGTTTGCTTCCCTGAGCTACTTCCGACCTATAGGTCCCTTCCTTTTGGGGCATGGCCCCTATAGTTCAATAAAAAAGGAATCCAAAGGAGCAGGGCCTATTGGTTCTCAAAGGGGGTGATGGCTAGAGAAGACACTGCCTGTGGGCGATACTCTCTCTGTGGTCCCCTCAGCCTCCTGTGTGGCTTCCTGGAGAAGGATTGCCCTCTCCTGCAACCTATCCATCATCCCATGGCCTGGGCTTCTGAGCTTCCTTTTAACCTGTTTCTCCAGTCGGAGCATGCTTGGCAGGCCTGGAGGAGTGGGGCTACCTGGGACCAGTTTTGCCTTTTAACACCTTGGGACCCAGAGTGGGGTTTGTATACCCCATCACGAACTGCTCTAAACAATGCTGACTGCAAGCCATTGTTTCCATGATCAGTGAGGTTTGTGAGGGAGGGAGTAGTTGGGAAGTCCCAGATGAATGTTTAAACCAGATTTCTGTTACGGAACAGAACCATGGACCTGGTCTTATCTTTAGAATATCAGATTTCTCAAAACTCCTGCTAAAGGATGATGATGATGATCTTCTCTCCAAACAACACACACCTACATTTCCTGCAGTGCAGGAAACACACCTCCCTCATTCCAGCTAGTGCAAGAATGGTTGGGGGGAGAGAATCAGTCATCTTACAATACAGGAAGCAGAGGCATTGTGTAACAATCTAGTGTTTACGTTCATGCAAGTCACCCTCTCACTCTGTTAGCTGTTTTACACTAGGACAGTCCAGGGTCTGGTCTGAAGGCTGCTCATATATCTACAACATTCTCGGTGAAGATGTTAATCTGCCTCGATCTCCAAGACAATGCCTCTCTCTATATGATCCTTTCAGTTCTGTTGCTCCCATCACATAAAAAAGTCTTTAAGCCTAAACCAGGTTTACAATCTCAGCATTACCAGGAATTAAGACATCCAGGATAAAAGGACTTTCCCCACCATCACTCTTCACCAGAAGGATTGACTCCATGTTCTTCCTCCCTGTTCACTTGCATCCCCAGCTATGAAATTCTTTCCCTTACTCTCACCTTTATTTGCTCACCATAACACCATTCTCATGGATCTCCAGATCCCAAATATCCCCCTGAAACGTTAATTCATGCTATCACCTACCCCTGCTGGTCTTTGAACTGTTTACTCAGCAGATGGTGTGTATTAACTGGGAGTTAATAAATATTTACCTAACTGCTGCTGGGTAACCCTTAACGGATACATGACGGCAAACCCATTGCTTTTGCCTCCAGTTAATTCAAGCCATCAGGGCTACTTCTGCAAAATCCAGCCCCTTCCTCTAAAGTAATCTTCCTGATCCATAAAAACAGGTCAAGACTAATTGAAATCTAGATCCTGTTGTCCAAGCTCCTTCCTAACACAGACTTCACAAAAATTCTGCAGTTTGACCTAGAGAACAAAGCCATTAGTTTATTGACCCATCCCAGTTATCCTAGGCTGTATTTATTAAATATACCCACTTTGGGTTCTCCTCTGACACACCAACAGCAAAATTCCATTTCAAAGCTTAAAATGCATGTGATCATGTCAAATAGGCTTTTCCATATATGGCCCTTCCAGAAATTTAGATCTGGTGAAAACAAACCCTCAGTTGGATTCATTTGACCAAATTTGCTCTCAGTTATAGCAGAACCCTGAAACCCTCCTCTTGTTTCTTACTGTGGTGAAGTTGCTGTTTCAGTTAATTTGTAACTATACCCCTGTAGCGTGCTCTGTGATGAGAGAAAATACACACACTCTGCAGATAGCAAACAAAATTTCAAGAATATCCAGTGATTTGGGATTCTTAATTTAAGACATCGTAAAGGGGCCTGATTTCAGAGGGCATGTGCCCAGCACTTTCTGAAAATCAGGATCCTTTACGGCGTCTCAAATTGAGCACTGTAAATAAAAGCACCCAAAATGACCGGTCACTTTCAAAAATGTTGGCAGGTGACCTCATTTTAAAAAATCTGGCACAAAACCCTTCCTCCTTCAATGTCTTACCTAACGTTACCAGGATCTAATCCCTTCCTTACCAGACACCAATACCAACCTGGCAAGATGTGAGGCCTGTAAATAGTGCTTCATTTCTATTTTCAGATCAATGCCCAGTTACTGGAGTATTGACCATTCATTACTAACAGGCCCTATTCTACCCCCACTGAAGTTTTGCCATTGACTTTAGTTAGGGCCCTACCAAATTCCCAGCCAAGAAAAATGTGTCACGGACCATGAAATCTTGTCTCCTCCTGTGAAATCTAGTCTTTTGTGTGCTTTTACCCAATACTATACAGATTTCACGTGGGAGACCAGCATTTCTCAAATTGAGGGTCCTGACCCAAAAGGGAGTTGCGGGGGGGGGGGGGGGGTCACAAGGTTATTTTAGGGTGGTTGCAATATTGCCATCCTTACTTCTGCGCTGCCTTCAGAGCTAGGCAGCCGCAGAGTGGTGGCTGTTCGCCAGGAGCCCAGCTCTGCAGGCAGTGCCCCACCAGCAGCAGCGCAGAAGTAAGGGTAGCTGTACTGCAACCCCCCCTACAATAACCTTGCGACCCCCCCACAATTCCTTTTTGGGTCAGGCCCCCTACAATTACAACACCATGACATTTCAGATTTAAATAGCTGAAATCATGAAATTTATGATTGTTAAAATACTCTGACCGTGAATTTGACCAAGATGGACTGTGAATTTGGTAGGGCCCTAACTTTAGTGGAAGCAGTATCAGGTCCTAAATATGGAAATGGTCACTGAATAGAAGTGGCAGCGGCTTGCTCCCAACTCCCACAAGGCAGTTTATGACTATGTAAATAACATCATAGTTTGCACAGCACTTTACAGAAATAAAGTCACAGTCCCTACCCAGAGGAGTAAAAGGCCTGACCCTGCTTTTAATTAGGTCAATGGTAAAATGTTAATAGGTGTAAGCTAGATAACCAGGAGATGGTAAGAAAAGACAAGACAGGAAAGGGTGGAACAAGGATACTCTCATTATATGATCATCACAAAGGTTCACACTCCCCCGCACTAAATACATAATTAGGCACTTTATGGGTGGGTCCACACCTAAGGAGATGAGACGTCTGAGGAAAGAGAGCAGGAACCAGTGTTCCAGAAGGAGTGATCTGAACAGAGATTACAAAGCAACCGCACATGCTGGATTTAGAGTGGTAAGTGACTAAAAATAAGAAGGGTAGTGTGCTGGGTTTGATTGTTTCCATGTAGGGGCCAGTGAAATCCATTACTGCTAACTAAGGGGTGTATCTGAGACAGGGACAGTAGAGTGACTCAGCCAACATGTGAGAAGCAAACAAACGAGTTCTGAGGGCTACCCGTCGAAGCTCTGAAAGGAAGAGGTTGCCGTGTCGAAACACTGACATATCCCAACAAGTGATGAGACTCCTTTGGAGAGAGAATGTAACGTAACTGGGATTCGGGGGGAGGGGAGGGTGTTGTCTCAATTTGAAAGAAGACCAGAAAAGCTATATCTGCAGGAAGTGTAATCTGTATCCTTTCCAGAGTCAAATATATAGGGGCACAAGTAGAACTGGTTGGGAATTTTTTGATAAAACAGGTTTTCATCAGAAAATAACCAATTTGTCAAAACCAAAGCTTTACTTGGGAAAGGGTCACAGTCAACAATATTTTCATCAGAAAGGTTTCTCAGGTCTAGGATTAAAGTGTGTGCCTCTGACCATCTGACTCCTGGTTAGCACATCACCTGGCACATGGGAGACATAGGTTCAAATCCCTGCTCTAGGGCGAGGACTTGAACCCTGGTTTCCCACATCAGTGACTAAACCACTGTGCTATATTCAGTCTTGCTTGTACTCTAGCCAATAACTAATTATTTATACAAAGTGGAATAGCTCCAACAGGAGATACTGAGAAAGATTCACTGCCACCAGCCTAGTCATTGGAGCAAGATGTGAGGCCTGGGATCTGGGAGAGCTCTGTTTAAGTCCTGGCGTTGTCTGATTTGGAGCATCATGCTACTAGCTATTCTGGGGTGGGTCTGTGTCTGTCTCTCTCTTTGTAAAAAATGTCAGAAGGTCTTAGTTTCATCCTAGTACAAAACAGGAACATATTTGAAATCTCAAAAAATGTTGCTGGATGGGAGAACCATTTCACACTCAGCTCTAGCGAATGAGTAATATTTGAAGTCACTGAGGAAGCAAAATTAGATAAAGCACGAAGTAAAGTACTGTCAGAGGCATCACACAGCTAAAGAATGGATGGGATTGTTATGGAGATACTTAATGGAAGAATGTGGCAACTAGAAAAAATTCTATTACGCAATCATCTATGGAGACATTCAGGCTGGTTGCCAGCAAAAGGTATCCTGCATTTGAGGATGGCTAGTTGACAAACAGACTGAGAATAGGACAGAGATTAACAGTAACCTAACTACTGACCAAGAAGAAAGGAGAAAAAGAGCCCCTAGAATGAAAGAAGAGGCAAGAAATCTTAGTCAATGACTATAAACTAGTGGAAGAATCCATAGGTAGCACAAACATCTCCCAAACTCTTCTATGGCCTGAGCTATGCAGATGTCAACAATAGATCATCATAATGGACCTTTTCGGCCTTAAAAATCCATGAATCCCAGTGCAAGGAAGTGGTGGAATCCTCCTTACTTAGGACATTAAACTAGACTAGACAAAATGCTGAATGGAACAATCTTACATTGGCAAGATGAAAAATTGGATAATTGAATGGGTTTTTTTCATCACTACATTATCTGAGTCCATTCGACTGTGATCCATGCCCAAGCAAGTGTCTGTGGATTAATATCTCCTTTTCCTCTGTCCTACCTTACCATCATATTAATTGTATTTGGTTCTTCATCGGGCTAAAACATTAACATCTTGAAATCCCAACCCCTGGTACATGGTCTCCAACAGTGAGCAAATGTCTGTACACTTTGTACCCTCATCACCCACATCAAACACCTCAGAAAAACATCCCCTAGCAACTATTCTGGGTCACTGTTTCAATCCAGAGACTCCGACATAATTTAGGAGATCGGCAGATATTTGAAAACCTCCCTTCTTACCTACGCCAGACAAAGTGATGTGTATGAACGCTCTTCCCTGACCTAATTATTGCTTTTGCTCTGTCAGCTGATTTGGAGGAGGAGAATCTGAAAGAAGTCCCAAAGCACTCTGCTCCACTGGAGGGCTGGTTTGCCTAATTTTAAATGTGTGTCATTCTGAGCCTTTATTTAAAGTCAGTTGCCTCCTGGAGAATGTCCCCATACAACTCCTAGTGCGTAGACAGGAAGAGGAGATTGGCCAAGGTCAAGATGCTCCCTTCTCTGTTATATTTTACATTGCAGTTATCCTAATAGCAATTAGGGATCACCGTGCTAAGCACTGTACAAAGACATGGGAGGAGTAAGCAGCATTTGGAGCTGGGAGATTTGGAGATGTACACTTCCTGTACAGATTACTTCACTCTTCACGTCACCAGCAAACCATGCAATTCTCTATGCACTAGTTTTCCGTGTCTGGAAGAGCCTGAGCAGCTAACTGGGATCCTTCTGAGCCATCTCCAACCTGAGCTACAGAGGGTGGATGTGCCTACAGAAGAGGCTACTCTCGGATTCCTTTTAAGGAGTGGGCCGGTGTGTTTCCAAGTAGTCATTTTCTAGAGGCAAACTGGATGTTCACACAGGTAAGGGGGGACATGTGGTATGCAGAGAACTTTGTACTGTTGGGTATTTCCATTATCAAGGATTTTGTTTTGAGTTTGCAAAGACATTAACTGTAATCATCTGGCATGTTTTTATTTACCTCTTTCCTTCTAATGAATCTGATCCTTGGCCCTAAACTGAAGTATAAAAGACAACAGGTGAACACTTAGACATATTGTATTGATCTGGTGAATGAGCACTTTAAAGAGACGTCTTTTCTGCTTTGGAGAATTTATAATATGATCTATGCAGAAAGAGCAGAAAACAGCACAACAGCTGCTGGTATAAACCATTCCAGGACAGCAGCCAAAGGGTGGAACAACAATATAGCAAGGGAAAGAGGTAGTTCTATGTCTCTTATGTACTTATATGGCCCCCATTACTGCAGTATCCGAGCACCTCACAATCTTTTATGCATTTATCCTGACAACACTATTAAACCCATTATACAAATGAGAAAGAGAGGTGCACTACACCTAAAACCTTCCTTCCTCTCCATTTTGCATGGCATTTAAATAATAACTGCAGTGCAAGAGTGGATACCCCTGTTGCACTTCACTTATTAAGTAAATGGAAGGCAAAACCGTGGGGGGTGAAGTGCAGAGAGGATATAAAAAGAGGTTTAAAGACAAAAGGGAGAATGCTTAGAAGATTGCAACTGGGAGGGTGTTTTAAGTTTGAGGCACAGTGTAAGAGGAGATAAAGGGATTTGGCTTGTGCAGTGCCTCATGAGTGTGAATAAAGGAAGAGATGATAGCAGAATTATAAATGGGCAGAATTGAGCAAGGTTCTGATGAAGTACGGAGATTAAAATACATATGGGACCGGGTCAGACTGCATATGCATTTGAGAGGGGTGTGATGTGACAGAACTGGCAGGAGAGGATTTGTGTTTACTGCTACTTTTAGGGCAGCCTACACAGGGAAATTCACCGGCATTGCTGTTCTCCAGTAGCTATTCCATGTGGACTGGAGGGGGGGTGGGTCTGAAGTAGAAGGCCAAAGAAAGAAGCTTGCAATTGTTTATATCATATCCTTAGGCATACCCTCAGCTGGTATAAATTGTTGTAGCTCCAAAGGCCATGTTGCTTAGCAGATATACACCAACTGAGGATTTGGTCCTGTGTATTATTCCTAAAGCATATTGAGGTAAATCTGGCATGAAGAAAGGGGTGGGGGCTGCAGAGAGTTCTTGAAACAGAGGAGGTTGGGAGGCCACATGGGGAGCTTGTAGGGGAATGGAAGAACATAAAAATGGCCACACTGGGTCAAACCAATGGGCCATCTACTCCAGGATCTTCTCTTCTGACAATGGCCAATGACAAGAACAAGGCAATTATTGAGTGATCCATTCCTGTCATCCAGTCCCAGCACCTGGCAGCCAGAGGTTTTGGAACACCCAGAGCATAAAGTTGCATCCCTGAGCATCTTGGCTAATAGCCATTGATGGACCTGTCCTCCATGAACTTACCTAATTCTTTTTTGAACCCAGTTATACTTTTGTACTTCACAACATCCCCTGGCAACAACTTCCACAGTTTGACTGTGTGTTGTGTGAAGAAGTACTCCCCAAGGTTTGTTTTAAACCTGCTGCCTATTGGGTGACCCCTGCTTCTTGAGTGATGTGATGGGGTAAATAACACTAGGAGTCCCTGGTGTGAGCACTGCGTTCAGCCTACAGAAGAAACAAAGTGTGTGACCCTCTAATAAGTTTTGCATGTCACTGTCCTTTGTTCCCCTCCAGACTTTACCCAGCTCCTCGGAGATGATGGAATAATCAGAATCCTTCAAATTAGAATTGGCCAAAACAAGTTGTTTTAAAAATGAAAAATGCTCCCTGGACTCAGCAGCTGCTGATTTCAATGCTGCTATTCAGTGATTGGCAGCAGATGAATCTTCTCAGTTTGTGTCATTTTCACTCAGCAGCTGACAGAGTTTCCAGGGTCTGCAGCTCTGGGGCAGCCTGGGTATCTCGACTGCCCAGGCCAGGGACCCCTGCTGCTCCCTAGGCTTCCTGACTCTTGGGGCAACTGGCTCATCAGGCTGCGGAAGTTGGGCAGCCTGGGAGCCAGCTGACTTGGGACCCTGGAAGCCCCTAGAGGCCTGGCTCAAACCTGGGTTCTCAGGGCTTCCAGGCTCCCTGGCATGGAGTCAGGAGCTGAGCCTGGGGCTTCCAAACACCTCGTATGCAGGGGAGAGGGGAAGAGGATTTGAAGAGAGATTTGAAAGGCAAACTGGAGGATTGTTAGAAGAATGCAACTGGGAGGGTGCTAAGTTTGTGGCACACTATCAGAGGAGATAAAGGGAGTAGGGCTTGTATAGTGCCTTGGGAGTGGGAATAGAGATGAAAGCAGAATCACAAGGAGGGGCAGAGCTCAAACGCTGTTTTGTCAGAAAATTTCCAAGATCTACCTGAGGCAGAATTTATTCCCTCAACAAGCTAGAGCCTGCATTCCTCGCACACACAAAATTCTCCAGGGAAGGTAATGGGAGGTTTGGGGCATGCCTAGAATGCACGATCAGGCTAAGTGTAAGACATAAGTTGGAATTTTTAACCTAGCAAGAAATGACATTGCAGAAAGCAGAGAAAATAACTGGTGAACTAAAAAGGGGCATCTGCTGATGAGGAGACATCAAGAAAACAGCACTTCACACTAATGCCTGGCTACATGAGCACTTAGGTTGCAGCAAGCTGGGGGTTAAATCTACCCTGCACTAGCTTGCCATGCTCTGAGTGTCCATGTGGCTTTTGCTGCCATGCCTAAGGTGACCAGATGTCCCGATTTTATAGGGACAGTGCCGATTTGGGGGTCTTTTTCTTATATAGGCACCTATTACCCCTCACCCCCAGTCCCGATTTTTCACATTTGCTACCTGGTCACCCTAGCCATGCCCTAAATGTTCTGTATTGCATTTTGATCTACCCTGCTTTGAAACAGGAGTAGATTAAAGCGCAAATTTAAGAACATGCTACCTTTACTTTGCAGGACATAAGTAATGAACGCATAGAAAGTTGATGCTAGATTGAGTGCTATATTGGTCGCTGGGAAAATATGGTTGTACACTTTTTACAAGATGAATAAATCTAAATCAATTAGTATCCAAATAAAATGCGTTACCTGGACTTCACGTGTATATTTCATTTATTTTAGATGATTGGAATTTGGCTTGCTGCACTTTATCTGCTGGACCCAACAGCAGGTGAGATACAATATTTATAAATAACTGCACCAAACATGTTGAATTTAGTCGTGTTCAAATGAAATAAAAAATGAATGTAAGTACAATGGAAATTCGTTTTCCTCTGCACTCAGTTTATTCTGTGATTTATGATGCAGTTCACTTGGTGCCGAGAACTAGCAAAAGGCCTGTGCACCACTTACGTTCTATTATAAGAGCTCAAGCAATGCACAGACCCTGTGTTCACCTTTAGACCCTGATTCTGCAAAGTCCTATGGACATACTTCTTTTACACGTGAGCACGGTTTCCCAGGAGCAGCGCAGTAGATGGAGTGTTCAATGGGATGAACACTGTTTGAGATGAAGAGAAAAGTCAAAGGAAATAAGTGCTCAGGATTTTGTGATAAATTCCTTCAGAACTCTTATGGGGGGGAGAGGAGGGAATCTCCACTCCTAGCAGGGCCAGTGCAACCATTTAGGCAACCTAGGCGGTCGCCTAGGGCACTAGGATTTGGGGGGTGCCATTTTCTTCGGCAGCGACCGCGGCGGCCAGATCTTCGCCGCTGCCGGCATTTAGGCGGAGGGAGCTGGGGCAGTGGAGTGCAGGTAGGGCCGCCTGCAGCGGGGGGGGAGGGGGGGCGGCACGCAGGGGAACTCGCTGCCCCAGCTCACCCCTGCCCCGCCTCCTCCCTGAGCACGCCGTTGCTGCTTCAGTTCTCCCGCCTCCCAGGCTTGTGGCGCCTAAGCTGATTGGCGCCGCAAGCCTGGGAGGCGGGAGAAGTGAAGCAGCCACGGCGTGCTCGGGAAGGAGGTGGGGCAGGGGTGAGCTGGTGCGGGGGGCGTGCCTCAGGGTGGAGGCTGGGGAGCTGCCGTGGCGGGGGGCACAAGGTGGAAGTTTCGCCTAGGGCGCAAAACATCCTTCCACCGGCCCTGACTCCTAGACATATACTGAGAGAGATGCCATACTTTAGAAACAGGGAATATTCAAAGATTATAATTGCTTGATATTGTATCAACTTTATAAATGTTGCATGTATCTTCATGGGATGGCTAGCTGGGGTGACTCAACAGGTGAGCTAAAAGGTGCATCCTGCAGGAGCTAAACTCAGTAGGGAGTAATTAATGCAATTCCCAATGCTGAAAAAATGCAAGTAACCAGACTTTTGAAGTTTTGGCCCTGGAGAAATAACATAGGCTAGTTCGACCTGGTTCAAGAAGCCTAATACAAAGGACTTGAAACTGTATCAAGTGACAGCCCTGATCAGAGGGGAAGGTCACTCACAGTCAGTCCAAGAACTGACATGAGACTGCGACCACGAGAGACAGGTGCTGTAAAAGGGCCCCAAGTACTTTAGTCTTATCAGGGTCTCTATGTGGAAGATGGGTGACAGCTGGTAAGCGAGGCATGCGTAGAAGCTGTTTATTGTTTTTATGTTTTCTCTTAAATGCTTTTGCTCTGAAGAAACAGTAATGTGCTCCATGAGAGCTGGCTGCTCACCCTGGCATTGCACCTGAGAGAACAGGTGCTGATGGGAAGGCAGTTCTGCTGAGGTGATCACACAGAACTGCAGGAGTCTGCAGGCTACTTTCCTGGTCCAGAGGGAGTAGATCACAGGATCCCAATCCAATAAAGGTGATGGCTAGAGCCTGAGACTTAAGTGGGGTGACCTCACGAAGACCAGGGAGGGTGAGAGATGCGATTAACCTGGGAACTGTGACATATACACTTGCTGCTTTTGAGTCAGGAGCTGGCAGTAGTGACACCAGCACACATTTTTTTTAAATCTGTTTGGTTTTTTTTTTTTTTACTTTTGTATGAGGATTCTACAACCCTAATGAAAAAAGTTCCACAAGAGTATCCTGGTCTTTCATTACGTTTGATGAGCCACTAACATCTATTCTCTATTATCTGCATTAGCTAATACAGACAGAAAGAATTTGGACTTCAAAATTAATCATAAAACCAAAGCCCAGTGTCTGCTTCTTTTAAAGTTGTTGCCACTTCCAATGCACCATCTAACTGTAATGGATTCCAAAATACTAATGATTTGCTTTGTATGCTGCAGGCGAAAAAGTTTGCTACCGACGACTTGGCTGCTTTTCAGATAAACCGCCATGGGCTGGAATACCAGGGAGATTTCTGGCAGGTTTACCCGACTCTCCAGAGAGTATGAACATCAGCTTCACCCTGTACACTAAAGAAACTAGAAATAACTCTCAAGTGAGAACCTATCTCTATTTTAATATTAAAAATTAATTACACCTGCCAATGTTCACTAGCTCCGTAGGAAGAGCGTGTCACTCACCATGAGAAACTGAGTCAGGAAATAAAGAGTCAGGTTGTTGTTAGATGCAGTAACTAACAGAGGTTAAAGTCACTGGGGTAAAAACTGAAATATTTTCATGCACAAACTGAAAAATGAACCAAACAAATGAAACCTTTTTCTGGCACTTTTCCTGTGCAAGCAACTGGGAATACTGCACACTACTGTTATTTGTAACACATTTAATTCTCTGAGGAAAACTGGGAGACATGTTTTAATAGTCAGTAACATTTATGCAGTGCTCTAGGTGCTAGCATCATCATTTTACTGATGGGGAAACTGAGGTAGGGGTGACATGATTTGCCAAAAACTATGTAGAAAGTCCAGAGCAGAGCCAGAATTAGGCTCCTCACTCCCAATGCTGTGTTCATTCCTCCAGCCCATGCTGCCTTTTAAAGCCAACATAATTTTAAACTCAAATATGCAGCCAGTAAGGGAAGATTAGTGAAGAAGCGGAATTGAGGGGAACTGAGTGGCTTGGGGAACTTGCAAGGGGAAAAGGAGCCTTTCATGTTTTAATACCTGTAGCCACTGCAGCCAAGTTCAGCTTCAAATGAAGATTATTTCTCTGTGGTGGCCTATGTGAATTAAATCTGTGGTCTCAGTCCATTTCCCCAGAACACAGCTGCCTTCCTCATACAAACCACCACCCTAACTGGTGCCCTTGTTGGCAATTTCAACAAAAGCCAAAAACTGAACGGGCATGGAGAATGAACAGAACGGGGGGAGGCAGTGGAGCAGCGTGAGTAAGCCAGCGCTATTGCTGCTGCCCCATGGACACAGCAGTACTAGTGCCATCCCACTGAGCCAGAACTAGATCACTTTGGGGGTGGAAGTGAGCCATGCCCAGGAGGTCACATTTTCAAAAAACACTTAAGTGATGTAGAAAAATGACTTAGACATAGGAGCCTAACTCCCATTGACTTTCAGTGAGACTTAGGAGCCTAAGACTCTTCTAAAAATGGGACTTAGGAGCTTTTGAACATTTTGCCTTTTGTGTTATGCATGAACATCAAAAATGCAACCTTCACAAGCTGTGACGGTGTAAATGTGACAGCCACCATCTTGGCCAACACAACAGGGATCCAACTGGGCACCTCAAAAGATAAAGACAGGAGCTATTAAAGCCAGAGCTATGAGAAGATATGTAGCATACACTCACCAGTGGGTTACACAAAACATTACTACTATCCAATACATTAAATCAGGTAGCACGTACCTTGTATTATTGCCCAGCAGCTCAACCTGCATTGAATAGAAATGACTCAAATTAAGCTCGTAGGGACATCGCCCTGGAATGCTTCAGAGTCCCACTCTCTCCACTCACCCAGAGCAGAGACCCAGCATTAGTTAAAAAGTTAGACTGAGGGTTAGAGATCATCCTGGCAGCAGAAGAAAGGGCCATACTAAATGAATGTACAGCGGGCCTCCACTACTACTGCCCCTAGCATGGAGCTGTACCAGCATATTTGGAGAGGGAAGTGACCTCAATGATTCCATCCCCTGTGACTTCCCAAAGCCACTCTTCAGTTCCACTGCAGTATTGGGGAGTCAGGAGTTAGGTCAGTAAGGGGGCAGGCAGGAGCTGGGAGGACTGGCATTGGGAGATACTCAGTGAGGTATTGCTCATTGTGATTAACTTATGCTGGTTGGCTCTATGTATAAAGAGCTCTTTGTACACAGAGAGGAGTAGTTTGGAGCAGCAGGGACAGTGCAGGAGCTATGCTGCAACTGGGGTTAGAGAGATAGCGAGCTGTGGGGAGCCAATGAGACCCATGGGTTTCCAGGAGTGAAGATAGCATCCTATATAAGGGACGATCTGGACCATATTTTGTTTTTATTTCCTAGCTAAGAAGAGTTGGAGGATAACAAAATAGAGGATGATGATTATTACTGTTGTTTTTGCTCAAAACAGGTGATCTCTGCAATACATTCCTCAACTATCAAAGACTCATATTTCTGCTCCCATAGGAAAACACGCTTCATTGTTCATGGATTCATGAGCACCGGAAAACGTGGCTGGGTGGTAGAGATGTGCTTGGTATGAGAGAATATCCTACAATTTCCAACTTTAACTGCAGCCACATTCAATCGCTGTTTCTTAAACACTAGTATTAAGCTTGCATTTTGACAACCACTTGATGTTACTAATGGGCAAGAGGTGCTAACCAAAATGTAACAACTTTAATAATCACCTCGCCCTTTTAATGAATGTGGGTGTGAGAGTGAATTGGACTGTACATTCCATATGGCTTTCACAGGAAATGAGAATGCAGGGTTGGGTTTAAGGTTGTGCATATGTTTTGTAATAGTCCAGCTTTGGAAGAAAAACCTATACTTCTTGTGGCATCCACTCCTCCCTGGGTGGTTGAGGGAGGTAACAATACTAATATCTAGCTCTTATATAGTTCCTTTTATCCATAGATGTCAAAGCGCTTTACAAAGGCAGCCAGTATCATTATTCCCATTTAACAGATGGGTAAAATGAGGCACATAGATGCAAATTGACTTACCCATGGTCATCCAGCAGACTGGTGGCAGAGCCTGGAATAGAAACCTAGTCATCTGAGTTCTACGCCACCTCTCAGCTGGAGGAGACTATCCCTCTGCCATCACCACTGACACAAGCCAGCCCTGAAAATGTAGCCCCAGCCACACAGAATTATTTTGGCTCCTCATGTCCATCAGTCTAACGGAGTAAATTCTACTTTGGACAAATGAATGGAAAGAAATGACATGTGCACATATATATTAGAGAAAAAGAAACTCTTCTTCCCAAAGTAGGACTCCTACTCAGCAAAATAAAATGAGAAAAGTCTGGGCCTCAACAAACACCGATCTGCAAAAGCAGAGAGAGCCTGTGGCACGAGGCTCCAGGGGAAATCCGTTTATACTCAGGATCAACCTAACCATTGCGTAATCAGGAAGTAGATAATACCTTAGGCCCTGATGTTATGAAGGCTTGCACGCCTGCTTAACTTTATACACTCTGAGTAATGGGCCCACTCAGAGAGAGTAAAATGAAGCACATGTGGAAGTCTTTGTAGTATTGGAATCTTAGCAAATTCGCCTGAGAAGTTGGATTTTTATTCTAATGGAGACGGTGTTTAATTTTATTTTGGTCTCATGCCAAGCCTACACTGTTCCAAGCGTTCAGATATTGAAACTTAGGCAATGTCTACACTACAGACCTTACAGCGGCACAGCTGTACCGCTGCAGCTGCACCACTGTAAGGTCTCCTGCGTAGCCGCTCTGTGCTGACAGGAGAGAGCTCTTTCCAGCCGACATGGCACAGTCGGCACCAGCGCTTTTGTGGTTGAAACGTATGTCAGTCGGGGTGTATTTTTTTCACACCCCTGACCGACAAAAGTTTTACCGACAAGTACTAATGTAGACATTGCCTTAATAACTCTTTTGCTCCTTGCGGTTTGGTTGACTGTGCTGAAGCTAACAGATGGTCTTGTTACTTACTACTCCCTATTCAGAAGAGAGGACGAATTTTAAAACTAAAGAGAAAGAGAGAGAGTGTGTGAAAGAGAGAGAGTGTGTGTGTGTACAGACACACACATTTCTTGTACTCAACAATGCTTGTTTGCAAAACTGAAAACTTAAATTTAAAAGTTAAAAAAATCTTTATCCAAAGGTTAGTTAGCTGTTCAGTAGATCCTTCTGAAAGCATAAAGCATGTGAAGGCTAGAATCTACAGTAATTCCAATATGCTGGCCTGATTTAGCACACAATTCACACCCAGAACTCTCAGTTAAGGCAGGTAGAAAATTCACCATCAAAACTGTTTTTCAATGGAAAATTGGACTTTGGACAAAATGACTTTTTGTGAAAAATATCAGTTCTCTAAGGGATATTTTGAGTTTTCAGAAAATAAAACTTTTCTGAATTAAAATGGTCAGTTTTTCAGTGAAAATTTGAAATTTTCTAGAGGAAAATATGTTCCAACCAATCTACTCGCAATTACTGGAATCATCTTAGACGTTTAGGAAAAATAAACAACCCACAACCAAAAATATCTTGAAAAGTCAATACACAGCAGAGAACGGAACCTAAATATGTCAATGCCCTCTCAGTGGAGGCTGTTTTATACTGTCTCTTGATGCAAAATACTAACCTTAAAATGGAAAAAATAAGAGCTCACCGTACAGTGTCTCTCGCTGTCTCATGTTATACAGGATATGACTCAAATTTACCTTCATCCATTGAATACAAAAAAGGCCAGGCTACAATGTGGTCCATGTTACCTGCTGAGAGGAATGAGAGGGGTAAGAACCCCACAAACCGCTGAATCTCCTCCAAACCTTGGGTCTAGGCATAGAATCATAGAATATCAGGCTTGGAAGGTATCTCAGGAGGTCATCTAGTCCAACGCCCTGCTCAAAGAAGGACCAATCCCCAACTAAATCATCCCAGCCAGGGCTTTGTCAAGCCTGACCTTAAAAACCTCTAAGGAAGGCGATTCCACCACCTCCCTAGGTAACCCATTCCAGTGCTTCACCACCCTCCTAGTGAAAAGCTTTTCCTAATATGCTACCTAAATCTCCCACACTGCAACTTGAGACCATTACTCCTTGTTCTGTCATCTGCTACCACTGAGAACAGTCTAGATCCATCCTTTTTGGAACCCCCTTTCAGGTAGTTGAAAGCAGCTATCAAATCCCCCCTCACTCTTCTCTTCTGCAGACTAAACAATCCCAGTTCCCTCAGCCTCTCCTCATAAGTCATGTGTTCCAGCCCCCATCATTTTTGTTGCCCTCCGCTGGAATCTTTCCAATTTTTCCACATCCTTCTTGTAGTGTGGGGCCCAAAACCGGACACAGTACTCCAGATGAGGCCTCACCAATGTCGAATAGAGGGGAATGATCATATCCCTCGATCTGCCGGCAATGCCCCTACTTATACAGCCCAAAATGCCGTTAGCCTTCTTGGCAACAAGGGCACACCGTTGAGTCATATCCAGCTTCTCATCCACTGTAATCCCTACGTCCTTTTCTGCAGAACTGCCTCCTAGCCATTCGGTCCCTAGTCTGTAGCAGTGCATGGGATTCTTCCGTCCTAAGTGCAGGGCTCTGCACTTGTCCTTGTTGAACCTCATCAGATTTCTTTTGGCCCAATCCTCTAATTTGTCTAGGTCCCTCTGTATCCTATCCCTACCCGCCAGCATATCTACCATTCCTCCCAGTTTAGTGTCATCTGCAAACTTGCTGAGGGTGCAGTCCACACCATCCTCCAGATCATTAATGAAAATATTGAATAAAACCGGCCCCAGTACCAACCCTTGGGGCACTCCACTTGATACTGGCTGTCAACTAGACATGGAGCCATGGATCACTACCCGTTGAGCCCGACGATCTAGCCAGCTTTCTATGCACCTTATAATCCATTCATCCAGCCCATACTTCTTTAACTTGGCAGCAAGAATACTGTGGTAGACCGTATTAAAAGCTTTGCTAAAGTCAAGGAATAACACGTCCACTGCTTTCCCCTCATCCACAGAACCAGTTATCTCGTCATAGAAGGCAATTAGGTTACTCAGGCATGACTTGCCCTTGGTGAATCCACGCTGACTGTTCCTAATCACTTTCTTCTCCTCTAAGTGCTTCAGAATTGATTCCTTGAGGACCTGCTCCATGATTTTTCCAGGGACTGAGGTGAGGCTGACTTGCCTGTAGTTCCCCGGATCCTCCTTCTTCCCTTTTTTAAAGATGGGCACTACATTAGCCTTTTTCCAGTCATCTGGGACCTCCCCCGATCGCCCTGAGTTTTCAAAGATAATGGCCAATGGCTCTGCAATCACATCTGCCAACTCCTTTAGCACCCTTGCATGCAACGCATCCGGCCCCATGGACTTGTGATCGTCCAGCTTTTCTAAATAGTCCCGAACCACTTCTTTCTCCACAGAGGGCTGGTCACGTCCTCCCCATACAGTGCTGCCCAGTGCAGTAGTCTGGGAGCTGTCCTTGTTCGTGAAGACAGAGGCAAAAAAAGCATTGAGTACATTAGCTTTTTCCACATCCTCTGTCACTAGGTTGCCTCCCTCATTCAGTAAGGGGCCCACACTTTCCTTGACTTTCTTCTTGTTGCTAACATACCTGAAGAAACCCTTCTTGTTACTCTTAACATCTCTTGCTAGATGCAACTCCCAGTGTAATTTGGCCTTCCTGATTTCACTCCTGCATGCCTGAGCAATATTTTTATATTCCTTCCTGGTCATTTGTCCAATCTTCCACTTCTTGTAAGCTTCTTTTTTATATTTAAGATCAGTAAGGATTTCACTGTTAAGCCAAGCTGGTTGCCTGCCATATTTACTATTCTTTCTACACATTGGGATGGTTTGTTCCTGCAACCTCAATAAGGATTCTTTAAAATACAGCCAGGTTTCCTGGACTCCTTTCTCCCTCATGTTATTCTCCCAGGGGATCCTGCCCATCAGTTCCCTGAGGGAGTCAAAGTCTGCTTTTCTGAAGTCCAGGGTCCGAATTCTGCTGCTCTCCTTTCTTCCTTGTGTCAGGATCCTGAACTCGACCATCTCATGGTCACTGCCTCCCAGGTTCCCATCCACTTTTGCTTCCCCTACTAATTCTTCCCAGTTTGTGAGCAGCAGGTCCAGAAGAGCTCTGCCCCTAGTTGGTTCCTCCAGCACTTGCACCAGGAAATTGTCCCCTACACTTTCCAAAAACTTCCTGGATTCTCTGTGCACCGCTGTATTGCTCTCCCAGCAGATATCAGGTGTTTGAAGTCTCCCATGAGAGCCAGGGCCTGTGATCTAGTAACTTCTGTTAGTTGCCGGAAGAAAGCCTCGTCCACCTGATCCCCCTGGTCTGGTGGTCTATAGCAACTCCCACCACGACATCACCCTTGTTGCTCACAGTTCTAAACTTAATCCAGAGACTTTCAGGCTTTTCTGCAGTTTCATACTGGAGCTCTGAGCAGTCATACTCCTCTCTTACATACAATGCAACTCCCCCACCTTTTCTGCCCTGCCTGTCCTTCCTGAACAGTTTATATCCATCCATGACAGTACTGCAGTCATGTGAGTTATCCCACCAAGTCTCTGTTATTCCAATCACATCATAGTTCCTTGACTGTGCCAGGACTTCCAATTCTCCCTGCTTGTTTCCCAGGGCTTCTTGCATTTGTGTATAGGCACTTAAGATAACTCGCTGGTCGTCCTGCTTTCTCATTATGAGACAAGAATCCTCCCCCCTTGTGCTCTCCTGCTCGTGCTTCCACCTGGTATCCCATTTCCCCACTTTCCTCAGGGCTTTGGTCTCCTTCCCCCGGTGAACCTAGTTTAAATCCATCCTCACTGGGTTAGCCAGCCTGTTTGTGAAGATGCTCCTCCCTTTCTTCGTTAGGTGGAGCCCATTTCTGTCTAGCACTCCTCCTCCTTGGAACACCATCCCATGGTCAAAGAATCCAAAGCCTTCTCTCCGACACCACCTGCGTAGCTATTCATTAACTTCCATGATTCGACGGTCTCTACCCAGGCCTTTTCCCTGCACAGGGAGGAGGGATAAGAACACCACTTGCACCTCAGACTCCTTTATCCTTCTTCCCAGAGCCACGTAGTCTGCAGTGATCCTCTCAAGGTCATTCTTGGCAGTATCATTGGTGCCCACATGGAGAAGCAGGAAGGGGTAGTGATCCGAGGGCTTGATGAGTCTCGGCAGTCTCTCTGTCACATCGTGAATCCTAGCTCGTGGCAAGCAGCAGACCTCTCGGTTTTCCCGATCAGGGTGGCAGATAGATGACTCAGTCCCCCTGAGGAGGGAGTCCCCGACCACCACCACTCACCGCCTTCTCTTGGGAGCGGTGGTCATGGAACCCCCATCCCTAGGACAGTGCATCTCATGCCTTCCAATCGGTGGAGTCTCCTTCTGCTGCCTTCCCTCAGATGTATCATCTAGTCCACTTTCCGCATTAGTACCTGTGGAGAGAACATGAAAATGGTTGCTCACCTGTATCTGCATTGCTGGTACATGGACGCTCCTCTTGTGTAAAGTGGTAAACTGGCACTCTATGTGCTGCTATCCCCCGTCCACCCCTGAGCAGGAAGTGGAGCCTTGGCTCCTCTAAGCAGAGCAGCTGAACTGTTGGTAGTAATCCACCAGCATCTAATTACTGGTCCCATGGAGCAAAATAGGAAGCAGGGAAGGAATCCTCTAAGGTATGAGTCATGGGTCTGCACAGACATACTGCCTTGTGAAGAGGACAGACTATATAAGTACAGTGCACACCTTCATGTTTGCACACTTATTATAGTAAATGGTGAGTTATGATGGGAAATTAGAGAGCAATATCCCTGACTTTTGTAAGCTTCCAGTGTGGAAGTCCCCAGGCTTTTAGCTTTACGTGCTGTTGTAGAAACCTCCCACTCAGTTCTGAGCCCCTCACTCTTGGTTGCCTTTTTCAGAATTGAAGAGAGAGCTTTAAAAATTAATGGTTTCATTAAACTGTTTACAGAAGAGACAAAATGAAACAGTCAGAAATTGTATACTGCAATAAATCAGTTTATAGTTCTGATCTGAAATAAGTGTTTATAGTGACAAAAATTGAAAACAATATTTTGATTGTGCTTTTTTAAAGTTCAGACATCTGTTTGTATGAATGTCAAAGTTTTCATCATATTGTGCTTCATGAGAAGACCCATATTAATGTGTGTAAGTGCTGTAGTAAAATGCTGTCCTTTGTAAACAACAAGCAACCCAAGTGCTCAATTTACTTAACGGTTCATTTAGGTTTAAGTTGAATCAGTATTTTACTGTATGCTTTCATAAATTCTTTGTTTTCTGTTTACACACTAGCTGCTAGTGGAAGTGGAAGATGTGAACTGCATTGCCGTGGACTGGGCAGACGGTGCAAAAGGCATATACATCAGTGCAGTGAACAACATCCGTGTTGTTGGGGCTGAGATTGCTTATTTCATAAATACTCTTATGGTAAAAAAATGTATTATGAATTTTAAGTTACTTTTTAAAGCTAAGATTCACGTGAGCATAATGGGTTTATGTAACGGGTGTCTTTGTGCTCTGATCTTATTTTCTTGTGGTCACAAAAGTATGATTCAAAAAGTTAATGTTTTGGGAAGTGTAGACCACAGCAGCTAGTTGAGAACCAGCAAAATGGGGATACCTCACACAGCCACAAATGGTACTAAGATATGTCCTAAGGACAGTACAGTAATATGATAGAAGTGACTAATTAACTTAAAAGACCAGTAGGTGGCAATATTTCTTTGCTTTCTCAACTGTATTTGTATATTCACTGCAAGGGAGGCACCAACATGACTCTTAGAGTGATTAGTAAATAGTTGTTAGGAATACATACTTATGCTTGAGATAGAGTTACATTCTCAATTTAGCAATTCATTCCCAAAGCAAACAGAGGCTGGGAGCGGTCCAGAGGTTCACTTACTACTGCTGGACTTCTGGTTCTGATGTCTGGCTACAGGATATAAACACACTTAAGTCTTCTAATTCTGACTTTGTTACTTCCTGGCACAACAGAGCCTCAGAATTATCCCGGGGTTTCCCTCTTAACAACCGTCTTGTCCTGCCTCTGCTGCCAGTCCCCAGTCTCTGTCTGACACAAGAGGAAAGAGTTTCAAACTTAGGCACGTAAATCAAAGTGGCTGATTTACAAAACTGTTGACACCTGCAGCTCACACGGACTTTGAATAGAGTTGTGGATGCTCAGTACCTCTGAGAATCAGGGCATTTGTTTAGCTAAATACATGTGGATTTAGATGCCACACATTGAACATCTATGTCTAATTTGGTTTATGCATTTCTCTTCCGTCAATTGTATAGCCTACTTCCATTGCTCAAAGCCCTGAGTGTGGCACAAAATTCAACCCAACCTAGGCCAAACTATTGCCTACCAACTGAAGGATCCACAGTAGAGACAGTTCACACCCAGATATTTTCCCTTTGTGCCTGACTGAATATGAGACAACTGTATTATGACTGGATCTCCAGTGTAGATGTCCTACGCCTATACAATACTAATTGTATGTTTTCCGTGAAGACTGTATTTGTGAGAACTCTGGAACAGGACTTTGCCACTGAACAATTCACATGCAAATCAAACCTTTATGTGGCTTTATGAACGGCTAACAGAAATTATTAGGAGATATTTGGTTTGAACTTAGCATGGATACCTACTAAAATCATTGGCAAAAGTTATAAGGAACCTGGGTAACATTGTAAATTGAAAGCCTGGGATTCTTTCATGTAAAGGTAAAAACATTTGAAAATTCTGTAGCCAAAGTTTTTTCTGTTCCTCTCTCAAGGAAGACAAGCAAATATGACTGGAGGCACTTATTCTGGTACATGCATAAGCAAGTTAGGTGTGGACTCCAGGTAACTAGTCACTGTTGCTTTCGGTGTCATAAAAGTTGCAACTCCTTGGGTCAAATACACTCCTATACAGAGTGTATTCACCAATTAATCTCCACTTAAACCTCTAGGGCCATGTGAAACCTAAGGGGTGAATAGGCCTTGTACAGTAACTCAGCACAGAGGCAGGTGAATTTCATCACATCCAAGCTTACCAAAGAGACGCTTAAAGGATGGCTGGATCACAGTACATAATTACCTATATGGGGGAACAGAATTTTGATAGAGGGCTCTTCAGTCTAGCAGGCAAAGACATATCAAGATCCAGTGGCTAGAACCTGAAGCTAGACAAATTCATACTAGAAGTAAGGTGCCCACTTTTAACAGTGAGGGTAATTAACCATTGGACCAACTAACCAAAGGTTGTGATGAATTTTCCATCACTGGAAATCTTTAAATTGAGATGGGATTTTTTCTAAAACGTTCTAGTTCAAACAAGAATTAATACAGGGAAGTCCTGTGGCCAGTGTTATGCAGGAGGTCAGACTAAATTATCACAATGGTCCCTTCCGGCTGTAAAATCTATGAAAATAAGGCATCTTCTGTGTTTGACATTTAAATACATATGTTCTATTTTCTTTTTTTCAAAAACTCTTCAGAAAATGTTTCAATACCGCCCTTCTCATATCCATATCATTGGCCATAGTCTGGGTGCACATGCTGCAGGAGATGCGGGAAGAAGAATACGAGGCATCAAAAGAATAACCGGTAGGCTACTCATTAAGATGGAACTTTATAGGGTATGTTCTTTAAGAGGAAAGAAGTTTGCAAATCTGGACCCACTGAGCCAAACAGGCATAAGTGGTTGTATCTTCACCAACTTCAATGAGTTGTGGTGCTTGCTTATGCCACAGCGGAATTTAGCCCGTTCTGTGTGTTGTTCCTATAGACGTCACTATGCATTCTTTACGGTGTTAACATGAGTAAGCAAAATATTTAAATAAAAAAACTAGTGCATCTGCATACTGGTAGATATTCAACATTTATTGTTGTGTTTGTTAGCTGAAAACGCAATAACGTTATCAGTATTGAGGATTCTTATGCAGATCTGTATTTAGTAGTCTCAAGCAAATGATGACCTGAGATACGACTGGCAAGTTTCTCGCCACACACAGTTTTCCATGTCTTACAATCCATTTGCAAAGTAAAGCTGAAGTTTCTCCTTAACATACTTTCAGTGGAAGTGGGAATTGGGATGGGACTTATTAACAAGGCAGATACACTCTGCCTCCAAGGAGTCTCCCAATGGCCACTGTTAAGACATATGTCTTGCTCTGAATGGGTTTAAGAGGTGAGGCGGGAACACAGGCTACAATCCCACTAAATGACCTTTTCCCAGGCCTTTGAGAGGTAATAACCACACAAGTCCCCTGAAGACTTTTCTGTGCTGTCTCGGTTTTCCCCACTCCTACATGCACCTGCACAGCAGCAGAACGCGACAGCAATCCCTGCACTCCCATGAGCACAAGCACTGCTCCAGCTAAGTATAGGAAGGAGGCGGTCACAGCCTCACCTCTCTCCGACACCAAACTAGCACTGCCTAGGGCGGGAGGAGCCTGTGGCACAGTTCCCATGTTCTCTTACAGCACAATTGCACCACATGCTGTTGTTTTAAACCACGATGGAGGTCCAAGTATTGGGAGAAGGTGGTTCTCCCTGTACTTCTGTTGGACCCTGCTAAAGGTTTGTGGGCACAACCAGCAGAGCCAGACAGGCTATAACTGCATTCCTGTGTTGTATTTTGTTTTTTCCCCCTCACTTCCCCAGATTCATTTGTAGTAGTTCCTGCTGCTAGTGACAGGAGGTCGGTGATTAAGGCACTGGACTAGGATAGATCAGTTCCTGGCTCTGTGAAAGGCTTCTTGTGTGACCTTGAGCAAGTCACTTAATCTCTGTGCTTCAGTCCTTCATCTGCAAAAGGGGGATAATCATGATAATGCTTCCTTTCTCTACTTAGATTGCAAGCTCCTTTGTGCAAGGACTGTCTCTCGCTTTGCATTTGTAATGCGCCTATTACAGTTGGGCCCAATGGTTGCTACTAAAATACAAATAAATAACTGATCAAAAACTCTTTAGTCTTTCCATTCCACACCAGCAGAAAATGTAGGAAACTGGATCATTGTGTTAAAATCCCCCCTCATCCTTGGTAATATGACACCATTATACACTAACCGATAGCACTTTGCTTGCGCTGGGATGAATTTGCAGAAAGGCTGCCTTCCAGAAGTTGAGACTCACTTCTAGATCACTTGGAAAAAACAATAGACCATCATGAGAAACGAAGCTTCATTCTCCTTGGAGTGACTACATTTTATGAAGTATTCCGACTTCTGTAAGTGTTTTGACACTGTACAAATGTTTATGACATTAAAATGTTCAGGGCACTGGCCTGGGGTTCTAACCCGTGTTTACATTACTACTCACCATGCATTATATACTTCATTTGAAACTGATGCTCTACCTGCGTACAATTTTTTTCCAATCCAACAGTGAATAATTTGTTCCTCTTTAGGTTTGGACCCCGCTGGGCCCTTCTTTGAAGGCACTCCGCCTAACGTCAGATTGGACCCTACGGATGCAAGATTTGTTGACGTTATTCATAGTAATGCTGCCCAATTTCCTACTATAGGTAAGGTCCCACATACATTTGCAGCAACAGTCCTGACACTGAATTAACTGAGGCACTCACCATGTCACGTATGTATTTCAGGAGTTGGAATGGTTAATACCACTGGCCACCTTGACTTTTACCCAAACGGAGGAAGTATTATGCCTGGATGCGATGATGTAATTATTCCAGTGACTAAAAAAGACTGTCGAGTCTTCGCTGAAGGTAAATCTACTTCAAACATCTGAAGCATTAACTCACAGTGTCTGTTCATATAGTTCTGAACGTGGCAAATGGAGCTTTTTTGAGGGTTTTATTTTTAAAATAATGTTTTTGCATATTTGATGATGGGTGGGAAAAAAGCATGAAACAAAGGCACAGAGCCTGAGTACATCTCCCCTCCCTGTAGCAACTTGAGCCAAAGAGCTGGACTGAATGTTTCCAAGGAGAAGGGGGAAAGAATCCCCTCTCCACATGGCTTGGAATGGTGGACACAAAGCTTGTGTATCCCTTATACTCTATTCATTTCATCTGAATTGCATTCTTTACGGCAGGGGTTCTCAAATTTCATTGCATCGCGACCCCCTTTCAACAATAAAAATTACTACATGACCCCAGGAGCCTAAGCCAGTCCGAGCCCCAGGTTGGGGGGGGGGACAAAGTTGAAGCCCTAGGTCTTCGGTCCCAGGCAAGGGTCTGTAATCTGAGTCCAGACACCCAGGGCTAAAGCCCTCAGACTTCAGCTCCGGGCGGTGATGCTTGGGCTTCAGCTTCAGCACCAGGAAGTCTAAGCCAGCCCTGGCTACCCCATTAACATGGGGTTGTGACCCACTTTCGGGTCCCGACCCACAGTTTGAGAACTGCTGCTTTATGGCATGCTGCAACACAAAAAATGATACTGTGTTGCGTAGCTGTCTTGTAACATGGATCAATATCCACAAGAGATCTTAGGCAGGTGTGAACCCAGTTTTCCAGCTATGAGAAGTCAATGCATTGGTCAATTGAAGCAGCGAGTTTCTCGTATGCTATTGACAACCAGAAACCCATAACATTCCCCTTAAGTCCTACAGGACCATGCTATCCTTCCAGCCAGCATTTTTATTATTGTTATAAAGGAGAAAAAACCACCCCTGCTCTACATGGCCAAATGTAATAGAAGATGGTTTCACAGACACTCATAATTTTGTTTCAACAGATGCCAATTCTCCTATATGCCATCATTCACGCAGCCATCAGTTTTATTTTCAAAGTATCCTCTATCCCAATGGATTTCTTGGATATCCCTGCAGGACATACGAGTTCTTCCAGTCGGTAAGCATAACAGCCCAAGAATGGGTGAGCTGCAAACAACTCTACTTTCATGTACACACATCACACACAGAGTCAGGTGCTAGGGTGTCTCTGCTCTCCCAGTGCCTGACTGGGATCAGGACTTAGGGAGAAGGAAGCTCCAACAATAATAAAGCAATGCAGCTGGTAGAGAGCAGGCAAAAGGCAGGATAGATACAGATAGACCCTGGCTCCCATGCAGTACCAGTGGCGGAATCCTGAGTATCTGATGATTCCACTGGGACAGGTGAAACCTCAGGTGTCTCCTATGCTACAAGTTCCATTGGAGGTTTATGGCTAGCATACGTTTTGTACAAATCTCAGGCTGAAAAACAGGTAGTGTTTGAAATGGAAGGGTTCAGACCATCACCACCTGGAAGTTAAGTGCACCCCTCATTGTTACGGGTAAAGAGTTAGTTTGTTTCATCCTCAGATGGTTAAGCACAAATAATCAGAAAAGAAACTGATATCAGAAACAGGACATTGAAACGCAGTGGGGTTCAATAGTGTGGGAAGGGAATGGTCAAGGCTTTGGCAGCATCAGGGCCACCTCTTCGGCCTTAGTCTTGCAAGAGTTAGGATGAAAAGAAAAATATTCCACATTACCCAGACGCTCTTATTTTCCTCTAGGGACTCTGCTTCCCATGTCCCAGAGACGGCTGCCCAATGATGGGTCACTATGCTGATCAATATCCAGCTAAACTGGAGAAAATAAACCAAAAATATTTTTTAAACACAGGAGCACACCCACCCTTCACTAGTAAGTGTAGAAGGGTAATTATTTAGCCAAATAGATGGGGGTGGGGGATTTGAAATGAGATGATCTAAAGCTGTAAACTCGCTGTGCTGTTATAAACCTTTGAGAAGCTGAATGGTGGTGGTTTTCCACGTCTCTCTAGTTTAAGGCTGCTGACAACCAAGGAAAAACACTGAACGGTTTACCAAAGTCCATTCTTGCTGAGACCCTTGAGCTGCCTGTTCTTCAAACGAGAACAGTAAAAGTACACTTACAAGAGAGCTGTCACTGTTTGTGGTAGGTAAGGAACCTAAACAATGCCAGCAATCTACTTTGATTTGGTTTTGTTGTGTAGGTTGGAGCCACCGAATATCTATCAAGCTGTCTGGCACGAAGAAAGTGAGGGGGGAACTAAACATAGTTTTCCATGGCACAGACGGGTTCACAAAGCAGTACAAAATTATCTGGTAAGTTCAATGGCACAAGACTAGGCTTTGTAGTGTGTCTATATTTCATTCACACCTCTGTTTGCAAGTCATGTTTAAAGGCTGCAAGCAACACACGTTTGTTCATTGTTGCAGTCATGTTAGTTAACACACGTAAAAACAGACAAGGCTTATGAGTATTGGCTAATGGTTGGAGCAGGGGCATGGAAGTCAATTCCTTTTCCTGGGCTCTGTAACATTTAACAAGCACTCGGGAGTCAGATTTGCCTGGAGAGAAGGCTCCAGCCAGCTCGGAGAGAGATTGTTCATACTTCCATCCAGGTCATACCGGGCATTGTGTGCAGCTTTGCCACAGGCATTGGCCTAGCCACTTCCATGCTAGCACTGTGATAGCTTGTTAGCATATTCACTCCCACATGCTTACATGATTCCCTGCTCTGTCACTGACTTGCTAGATGAACTCATGCAAGCTGCTTAACCTCCGGGCCTTGGTTTACCCAATCCGTAAACTGGGTATACTACCTATCTTGACTACATGAAAAAGCTTTATTAATGTGAGAATAGCACAGAGACCTTTATATGAAGGGTGCAAGGGGTGCATGGTCCTTCACAACCTAACTCCCCCCTCTGTTCAGCCCATGATGCCAGCCTCCATCTCCCACTTGCTAAATTTTCACCTTCAAGTTTTCTCTGATGCTGCCCCTCATACTTGGGAGGAGCTCCCTGTAAACCTCCACAAAGCTACCTCAGTATCCTCCTTCAAACTCTCTTCTCCCACGATGTCTACAAAAAACTTGACAATGGTTAAGCTACCAGTGTGCTGAGATCACAACCCATACAGCTGACCAATAATGTCTCATTGTTTCCTTGTACTCCCCGTGTCTGTCTGTCGTCATATGTTGTCTCTTGTTTTACTCTTAGATTGCAAGCTCTTTGGGGCAGGGACCATCTTTTTGTTCTGTGTATATACAGCATCTAGCACAGGGGATACTACAAAAATACAAATAATTATTATTAAAAAGTTACTAAGTGTTATAAAAAATAAGGGCAACATGCTGAAAGTTCTTTAGAACCTGTCTTAGCTCAGCAGCCCCCTAGACCAGTGGTTCTCAGCCAGAGGTCTGGGGCTCTCTGTAGGGCCACGAGGTTTCACTGGGTCCACCAACCATGGCCGGTGTTAGACTCGCTAGGGCCCAGGGCAGAAAGCTGAAGCCTTGCCGCATGGGACTGCAGCCCAGGGCATCGAGCCCCACCGCAAGGGGCTGAAGCCAAAGCCTAAGCAACTTAGCTTCCCGGTGTGCCCGGTAATAGCCCTGCTTACTACCCTCTAACAGCAGCCCTGGCTTTTATATGCAGAAAAGCAGTTGTGGCACAGCTGGGCTGTGGAGTTTTTATAACATGGGAGGGGACTCAGAAAGAAAAAGGTTGAGAACCCCTGCCCCTGGACCATATCAGATAGTGTCACTCTCCTCATTCTCCTATTTGCAGTGGACTCCTTCATCAAGGCAGCATTTATACAAAGTACGTCGATGTTGAAATTAACCCAAGATATATTACAAAAGTTGAATTTCTCTGGAATAAGAATATATTGACTCTGCTTTGGGCCCGATTGGGAGCAGAAATGGTCCACATAATCAGTGAAGAAGATGGACATGTGTAAGTACACTTGTTTTACACTACATGTTATTCATTTATAAAAAGAGCCAAATTTGACATTGCAGTTTGCTCCTAAAGGGTGAGATTCTCCCCTATGCATAGAGCTAGTGTACAAGGGCAAGGCCCACTTCAGTCCCACTTAAACCCTCCAAACAGAGCTGAAATGGGAGCTCAAGGGTTCCCAGGCATTAGGCTGGCTTTCTGCATGGAGATGGATTTCATCCAAAAAGCAATTTTAACTGCATGCACAACAGTGAAGTACAGCAGCTCTGGAGACTCTGTGTGGGGTCGATTGATTTCAGTCGTTCATGTCATCGCTGTGTATTCAAGTTGATCGGGGAGACTGATGCGTCTGTTTGATCCAGTGTATTTCTAGAGTGGGGGGGGGGCACAGACTTTGCAGCTTCTGTAAACTGAGCTCATTGCACACACCAGGTGCTCCTTGCATCCCTCCATTCTCCCCCCACAAGCTCCCATCCCCCTCCATTTCATTTACTCTGTGCAGCTCCCCCCTACCACTTACCCCATGCCAGGAGCTCTGTGTAGCTCACATTCCCCTCTCTGCCACATGCCAGTGTCTCTTCGCATCCCCTCTCATTTCCCCCCATTCCAGGGTCTCTGTGCACCCACCATCCCTGGGTCCTGCATCTCCCTCCATGCCAGTGTCTCTGTGTACCTCCACTCCATTTCCTGCCAGGATCTCTGTGCACCCTCTTTCTCCTCCCACCCACAAGCCCTCCCTGTAAGGCTCTCTTATTTCTGTTGGAGCCCAGGCTACAGACAATCAACCTACACAGTAAGTTAAGCTGTTGCCTCTGATATGTCTAGGCAGCAGCAGCAGAGGGTGGCAGTGAGATTCCTCTGCCTGCAGCGAGATTCCTCTGCCTGCAGCACCAGGCCTGATTTTCCATTGAATCAGGCTTTTCTGGCACTCCGATTTGCAGCAAAATCAACAGGGTTGTGCCTACTGATCCCTGGAACACTCCTTCAAATTTTTTGAATTTGTCCGATATGGGGTTTCAGGGAGATCATGTTACAGGCAGACAGGAAAACGCCAGAGATCTGAGTGTTAGATTTCACCTGGCTTGGCCAAAAGAATAGACAAGGGCGCCCAGAGCATTAAAGGGTACTCCTTTATTACACGCTGTATAAATACTTGTTAAATAAATTTTTTTTAAAAGAACCCCAAGGTTACCATTTCTGTGACGTGACTTTCTACAAGTACCACCCTACAGGCAACATTTCAAGTGTCCGTCAGCCAGTTAGTACAAGTCACGCCCAGGTGTGTTATTTTCAAGGAAGGTATTTCCAGGAGTGGTATCAGGGAAACAAAACTTGTACCATATTTTTGTTCCAAGAGATAGGTCAGGACATCAACATAAACAGACTTATTAGTGGGTATACACAGGCTTCTTCCTGTTTGGAACTACCCAGATAAACCCATTTCTATCAAGATTATCATACAATATGGCTCTGAATATGAAGCACTGCACACTGATGGAAATATACAGTGTTCCATCAATTCTTGTCACCCCTTTATACTATTTGGCTGAACTACTGGTATGTAAGTGGAGTACTACTCCTCCCAGAAGAGCAGGGTCTTGGCTGGCAGTATCAGATGAGCCAATAAATGTAACCAATGTTCCTACACACCTTTGAAAAAACCATTAGTAGTGAAATATTGACTCAGGTTGTTTTTTTCCCCCCAGGTCTACATATTGTGGCAATGGAAATGTGAAATATGGAATTCCACAATTACTTACACCTTGCTAAATTAAATCCCATCAACTATAGTTGCTGTGTTATCTGTCCTCTCTCTGGGGTTGTTTTCACACACAGCTATTGATAGAAAATAATTCTTAAATAGGTAGTTTTCTTTGTTTTCTCAGCTCTGTGCAAACACACTGATGGGTTTTTCAAGCAAGAAGTCATTGTTTAAGTTTATCCTAGTCCACTTCCCTTGTAAGAGAAGGGGCAGGAGCCACGGGAGTACATATATAGATGCACTGATAAACATTGTAATATTGACACAATCTTTTCAAACAGAGTCTCACAGACAAATATAAATGTTTTCCACTGTGTTGCATTTGCAAGATTCTCTCTCTTTAACGTGTTTAGACGGCACAAAATCTCAAAACAGCCCTAAACATACACCGGGAGTACATGCAGAAGACCTCCATGCAGTTTACCTTGCTGTTTTAATGCATTAAAATACATCATTACACTTAACATACACAATATGTATGAGATAAGAATAGACACGCACAAAAACAAGTCACCATTTCAGTGAAAGTCAGAACTACCCATCATACACCGCAATCACACAAATACTTTGCAAGTAAAATATTCCCCACTTATGGAGAAAACGACGGGGCTAAGCTGTAGCATTAAGCTGCAGCTCTACATTAAGGGTAGTACAGAGATGCACCAGCCTAGTAGAAGCTCCAGGAGACACTCTGGACTCTGCCAAGCTCCTGATGGCACAGCCAGCCACAAGCTGCTCTTAAATGGCCTGGCTAGCCCAGCTAGCGATTGTGGAGAAGAAGCAGGGCCATGACCTTGACTCCTCCCCACTCCGTTTGCACAGGTTTATACCACAGTCTGGCACTAACCCTGTGAAGTCCTGATGGCAAAACCTGCCACCACACCAAGCTTCTACACAATGGCTTGGTGGTGCAAGAAGAGGAGAACTCTGTGTGCGCACTCTTCATCCCTTGCACACCAGAGCAAGGGCCCAGAATTCTGCCCCTGATCTGCATTTAAATAAGAATAATTCTTTTAGCCATGTGCCTCCAAAAAAGCTGATGAGATACTGCCAAACTTGTCTAACTTAATAGTGTGACAGACGTGGCAATTTCTTGCAAATCCTGGACAAACCTCACAGAATTAAATTAAACCCTACTGAAGTAAATTTAAGTATCTTAGGAGTTCATTATATTAAAAATGCAAAGATTTCTCTGTTATGGTTGGATTGTATGTAACAAGTTTTCCTGTAGTTGTTCATGAGCATTTAGGGCCACACCAGTACCCTGAGAATACAACCCTTAGAAAACAGACAGACAGCAATGTGAATGAAGGAGGCACATATGACTAATTTAAACCCTAAGCGAGCTTCACATGGCTATTTTAAAATAATGGGCCAGATGAGAAGAAACTTTTGGGATAAACAAAGTTAAGCTGGTTCCCTAGGAATACTGGGAATACCTGGGCGGAGGGAATGCAAAGTTCCCCACCTCCAGACCCAATCTTTGAAACTCCCCCCTCAGGAAGGGACCTGCTCATCACTTCAAGACAAGATTAGAGGCCCAATTGTATAAACGAAGGACTCACAGGTCTGAACCAATGCGGTTACGAACCCTGTAATCATATAAAAACCCCTTGGTGGGGTTTGTTCACTGGCCAGAGCCCTAGTTGGAGTTGGGGTGATCTCTGATTGGCTTATTAGCAAGCACATAGGTTCTGTTATTGCTTTGAATAAGGATAAAGGTACTTGCTGAGAAAGAGTTGGGCGGTTCCTTAACTGTGGGCAATGACGCTGTTTGCAGCCTCTGAGGAAAGGCAACGCAGGCCTGCTGAGGCAATCTGATTTGCCATTCCCAGTGTAGGCAGGGAACCGTGCAGCCTGCAAACAGCCCAATCAGGAGGGGGAGAGATGTATGTGTCTCCACCCAAGAAAAGTGATGGCAGGGAAGCCAGAAGCCTACGAGTAGGTTCAGCCCTTGCTGGCCCATAGAGGAGGAATACGAGTGTAGTTGCCCTGAACTGTGACAATTACTACATTACCCTTAATCCCCTATTCCTGGGTAACCAAGCACTAGAGGGGGGCTCCTGGCTTTTCCGAGCATTTGGGGCCACGCCAGTACCCTGAGAATACATCACTTTGAAGAAAAACAGGCAGAAAGACAGAAATGTGAATGAAGCTCTAGTACACCAAGAATTTGTGTTGGAACAATCTACCTGGGAGGCAATGAAAGCCTAAGGTGAAGGACCCTCAAAGGGGCAACCCCAAAGGGCACCCTAAATACATCACAATGTTTCCATCAAAGCTACTACAGAACCCCAAGGTGCAATCAGCGCAGGGCAGGTGCATGCAGCACACCTGCTCCCCCACCACCCTCCTACCTGCCACAGTACAGAACCAGAGACCGAGGCAGTCTCTTACCTTGGGGCACATGTCCCTGCTACTCAGTGTCTCCTCGGGATCCAGGGGACACAGAACAAGCCAGCAGCATCTACCTCCTGCTGGGGGACACCATTTTGGAATGATGGGAGCATGGGCCTGGCCAGTGGTGCAGATTTATAGCCTCACACAGCTCCACATGGTGGCAGGAATGCAGTACTACACCCTCCCACTGCCATGGGCAGAAAGTTTCAAATACAGGCTGATGGGTGTTGAGTTTCTCTATTTCTGCCTTGTTTTCTTGCCAAGTATCTCCATGGGTGGCTGGTGTTAGTATCCTCTGGCTCCCTGCTAGGCAGTGGGGGCTAAAGCACACACACAAATTATCACTATTAAAACAAGTGAAAGTGGAGGAAACGGACGGGCTGTATCCATAAGGAGGTGCAACCAGGAGCCCACAAAGTGGGTCTCAGGACCTAAGGAAGGCAGTAGAAGTAGCTAAGCAAAAACTGGGTGTCTCGCAAGGGGTTATTACCTGAGCTGGCAAAAGGGGTGCTGGGCGGGGGGGCATGGTTTACTCAATCCACTTTAACATGGCACTTCAATAAAAACATACCTTTAAAATGTCACAAGTAGCAATCTGAGCTTTTTTCAAGCAGCAACCATCTAATCTGTAGCAGGAGTGTTTTTTAGGTCTTTGGGGCAGGGAGTCTGCATTGTGTCAGAATTGCCATGGCCTGTGCTCCTTAGGATAGCCACAGCATGGTAATAATATAATTAATTCCTAATACCTGTCATGTTCACCTTATGTCCCATGCAGACTTCCATGTGTGCCCTCCTGGCTGCAGACCCCCTCAGGCCTGTATTGGAGTGTTGATGCCATGCATGCCTTAGAACAGGCCTGCACAACAAGGAACGCGGGAGGTTGGATGAGGCAGGAGTCCTGGGGGGGGCAGGCCACGACCTCCTTGTGGGGTGAGGAGGGAACTGGTTGTTTAGATTTTGGCAGCTCATCACTGGCCGGGGGGTGAGGAGCTGAGGAGGCAAGCGGGTGGGCAGTGGCGGGTGGTGAGTAGGCGAGCCGGGGGGGGGGGGCAGGCGAGCCAGGGGGGTGGGGGGCTGAGGAGGTGAGCGGGCGGGCAGTGGCGGGGGGTGAGTAGGTGAGCTGTGGAGGGGGGAACTGAGAACGCGAGCGGGGAGGCAGGTGAGCCGGGGGGGGGCCTGAGGAGGCGAGCAGGCAGCGGGGGATGGAGGGCTGCGGTGGCGAGCTATGAGTCTGTGGCTGACCTGTTCTACTGATCTGGTCTGGTTCCCATCCCCTCTCCAAGGGTTGCAGCTGTCTGGAGGTGCCTGCCTTCTACGCCTTCCTCATTCATTCAACAGGGCAACTGATTACAAAGTGGGGGAAAGATCTTTTTCTACTTCTAGCAAAAAGACATTTTTCTTTTACCTTAATTATACTACCTTAGGGGCAGGCTATAACATATTACCAAGGTTCAGTACCACTGTTTCAGTGCGGCGGTGCTGGGGAAGGAGGGTTTGTTTCCGCAGGGCGGGTGGCGCTTGGGAAGGGGTTATTTCGGGAGGGCTGGGCGGCACTGGGGGGGGGGGAGTATTTTTGCAGGGCGGGCGGTGCTGGGGGGGGTTATGTTTCGGGGAGCTGGGTGGCACTGCGGCGGGGTCAGTGGGGCCAGGAGGGTTTCGGCCCTCAGCTATTTTCTTTGGAGTAATAAGGCCCTCGCCGCTTTACAAGTTGTGCAGGCCTGCCTTAGAATATACACCGCCATAGGCAACAAGATTGCAAATTTCTCTGTTTGAATCCACTGCTGTGTTGTGCTTGATTACTAGACTGTTATTTATTTTGTTCAGACCATATCAGTAAGGCAAAGATATCCAGCTGAGCACAAACACCGTTTTAGAAACCCAGAATCAGCAATAAGTGTCACAGGTGTTCCTGCAAAATTTATTTTAAAATTCAAAGAAATTGCCAGGAAAAACATCTGGTTAAGCTGAGGTCAAAGTTGTGACCACTCATATTTTCCAGGAAGCGCAGAAACACTGACCTATATAGATGGCCCTCTCTCAGTATTGCCAATGCTTGTGATTTTATAATATTTGGTGACTTTCTTAGAGCTCAGCTGCTGAAATCCGGTTATTACTTGAGAATCTCACCTCACATTTTTTCTTTAAAAGTAAATTTCTAGACATCATGTTTGCAGAGAAAAGTTTGAAAATATAAAGTCTAAACATTCCAATACCAGAAAGCAAATAAAAAACCCAAGATTAATTTTAAATTTTTATTATTTAATTTTCAGATTTTCTACATCTTGATATTTAAGCCAGTCTGATGGGCCTGATTTGTTGACGCTTCGGGTTGGCAATACTTCTCTGTAGCCCAATGTGACATAAAAAAACTCCACAACATTCCAACGTTCTAATCACACAAAACCGAACACCCTTGCCCTGCCCCTTCTCTGAGGCCCCACCCCGCTCACTCCATGCCCCCTCCCTCCGTCGCTCGCTCTCCCCCACCTTCACTCAGTTGCTCATTTTCACCGGGCTGGGGAGGGTCCCTTTTCGACCGGGTGTTCCGGTTGAAAACCAGACACCTGGCAACCCTACAGCTCTGGGCCTTGCAGTGCACCCCACTTATTTAAGACTGTTTCTTAGTTCCCAGTCCTTCAAACACTTGCTCATGTGCTTAACTTTACACACATCAGTTCTCCCATTAAAATCAATGTGACTAGTCCTGTCTCTCTAATGACTGAACTATCAAGCCATCCAGGTATTTCTATGGACCACATCACTGTATAACATCTGAGCTCCCATACGTAAAGTTGTGTGCATAAGGGTTTGCAGGACCATGGTCTCAGTACTGCAACATCAGGGGTTTTGACACTTCATGGGAATGTTTATTTCCTAGGTGCCTGGGGTACATTCGATCATCTAGATTGAACTCCTGTATAACACAGACCTTATATTTTCACCCAGTTACTTCTGTACTGAGTCCAAAAACTTATATCTTTCAGAAAGGCATCCAGCCTTGGAAAAATATGTATAATGGCTTTAACTAGTATTTTAAAAACAAACAAACGTGGACAAATTACTATTGGGCATAGGCTTTTAAAAACGTGGTTTTACACATTTTAAATTAACACGGTTTCTTTAAGATCTGCACAGTTTGTTATGAGTGATCAGGTTGTAGCTGTTAGAGTTCAAGGCAGTGGAACTTTTTTAAGCAAAGTAAATAAACTGCTAAAGTACACAGTATAAATCCCAAACATATTAATCTTTTACCTGCTCCCATCATTTTCTTACACCTGGTAAATGACCTGCAGGCATTTAGTTATTTATAGCTAACTTCTATTAGATAGCAATGGAAATGATACATTTCAAACCTTTTGGGATTGATGGGAATAAAAATGTAAGTAAAATGGTTTAAAAAATAAAATAAAGCCAGTACCCTAAACTAAAGTCCATTAACAAAGGCCATACAAAATTACCACACCGTTAGACCAACCCTTAGTCTTAGCTTAAGGAGGCCCGTGTTCAAGAGTGCTACAAATCAGAGTTTAACAGGAGTGCAAAGGAAAGCATAACAATGCCGACGTAGTTCCTGCGGTGGGTGCTAGAGCATGGAACCCTCTCACATCCATTTCAGTCCATCGTGGCCCTCCACCCTCACAATCTCTCCCACTTTTGAACAACATCTTTAGAACTTTTCTTCCTTTTAAAATTCTGATTATGACTGGTCCTGCATTTGGTCCCGTCCTCCTCAACAATTTCCCACAGTTCCCTACTGCTATTTTTTAGGTCACCCCGACATTGATTTGATTTCTCTGACTTTTTTTAGAGGATGGTCTTTTTTTTTTTTAATGTTTCTTGAAAGTGTCGTTCTACTCGAAATCCACTCTGTCACCACAGCTCCTTCTACTCCCTGAGTGTATGAAAAATCAGATCTGCTAACAATAATGACAAAAATATACTTTTACAACTTTTTTATTCCTGTTAGCTCTGCAGAACTGCAAGGTGATGGGAGTGTGAGCTGGAGTCTGTTCTGGCTCATGCATCAGTAGCAGACTGGTTAGCTAAGACTTTCTACACTAAGAGTGCTTTGCCAGTATAGCTATAGTGGTGTACTGTACTAGAAATGCATCCCTAGTATGGACACGATTTGTTCCAATAAAACTGCCCTACCAAGAAAAATAAGCTATAATGACAAAAGTACTGTATTGAGGGGATAACTGTGTCTACACTAGGCTCACTAGGATCTTCACAACCCTCACAGACATAGAAAACGCTGGAGTGTAGACCTGGCCTTAGACAATCACACCTCTTAACTTTACACACAGGAATAGTCCTAGTGAGATCAAGGGAACTGCCCACACACTTAAATGTAAGCATATATAAGTCTTTGCAGCTCAGAATAAGTTTCAAGATGGGGGGTTGAAAAGGAGTCACTGAGGGCAGAATCTGAAGGCAATGAGATTGCTCAGGCATTAAGAGCGAAATTTAAAAACAAAATGTGGTCATACAAGTAAAAACGAAAGGCAGAATTTGGCCTGAAGAATCTATATTACTGATGATGAGGTAAGAAAAAACTTAGCGTGGCTCAGAGCCCAGAGTGGGCTTCTCAAGCTCCTGGTTAGGAGTAACACCAGAGTTTAACTTGTTCTTTGAGGTTGCAGACCACCCCAAGTGTCTGGGCAGATGTTTACAAGCTATGTAAATAAAATTATTATTTTCTCATTGTTATTTTTGTGAGCACTAAGTTCTCCCCAAGATTATTCTACAAACAGAACATTAACATAAACTTGTAGTGACCCATAGTGTCTTGATGAGAATGTACTGAGACTTTAAAGGACTGCCGCAGCTAAACACAGTAACCCAAATCCTCAGCCAAGCCACACTTATATTCAAAACAGTTTGGGGGAAGGGAGGCAAGGTAAGAAGATTCTAACGCTACCTTTACCCTGTCTCAAGAACCGAAACAGTTCCCAATGTAACGTAGAGCCACCTCAGAGCTGCTTTAATTTGAGCCAGCTAGAGTGGTCTCATAGGGACAACTCCTCCAACCAAGGCTCATCCAGATTCCATTGCATTCCAGCCCCCAAAACACCTCCTGCATGGAGGGTGGATGAGCAGCTTGAACCTGCCTGAACTTGGGCCAAGTAGATTAGGCCAATAACTCCATTTGCTAATGAGTATTGTTTATGATTATTCAGAATGGGAGAATCAGATCAGTTAAAATAAGAATCAAGCCGCATGTTCTCTCACTGATTCATAAAATGGATGGGAGGGGCTATTGCTCCCGCTTATCATTCATGTGACCATTTCATAGGGACTTGCACAAGTCCCAACAGCTCTCCTCATCAGAAACCTCTCCCTTACCACCCATATGGGCCTACTTCCAAGGTGTGGTATTATTCAGAGTAAAACTGGCAGAATCAAGCCCTGAATGAAGTCCAAATGTCATTAAAAAAAACACCTCTCGCTTCTGTGGTTGTTGTCAGCTTGATACGTATGTGCACAGCTGTGTCCTTTCATTCCTTCTCACAGGTAGAGATTGGGGGATATCAGCTCCGGAAGGACATATAGTTCTAAGAATACACCTCATGGGCATAAAGAGGCCGGCAAACCCTTCTTGCTCAATTCAGCCTGCTCCAGAGGACTAGCACAAGAGCTATGCACTTCTTGAGTCCACTTCAGCCCCTCCTATTGTAACCCAGAGAGCTAGTTTAACGATATTTTATTTATCAGGAATGCAAGTAGGGAGACCAGACAGCAAATGTGAAAAATCGGGACAGGGGGTGGGGGGTAATAGGAGCCTATACAAGAAAAAGACCCAAAAATCGGGACTGTCCCTATAAAATCGGGATATCTGGTCACCCTAAATGCAAGAAACCTGCTGGCCTACACCCTGTAAGGCATTAGCTTATGTAATTAGCATGAGGCTGTGGGGGTCTCTGATCCTTAGCATGCCCAGCTAGCTCAGTCAGTGGAGCATGGAGTGTGAGTATTGTGGATCAGGGTTCCCAACCAGACATTGAACTGAATGACCAGAAATGATAACAGGTAACCGCAGGCAGTCAAACTGCTACCAGCCTAGGATATTTAAAGATAGGAACATCTGAGCAATACTATAGGATGTGAGTGAGACTCAGGTGGTGCAGAAGCCTGGTGCTGGGCCTTTGCACAAGTGTGAATGTCACTTCCTGAAACTTATGTCCTTTACAGACAGAACTATAGAATTCCGCAGCAATGATACAAACCCCTCCAGATTGCAACAGCCACAAGGCAATGCGAGGGGAGGGGTTTATTTTTAATAACAATGACAGCAAAATGTACAGTTAAATGTGTGATGTGCTATTTATCAATGCTATATACCAACCTAGCAGAGTATTATTTGCAACAAATGATTTAACCAGAGCTAAATCTCAATTCTGGTGTATGCAACCAGAGCACTAGAGATGAGCAAGCAAAGACAGATGGAGTTAAAGTTTTAATTTACATTCAAGAATGAAGCAGGCATAGGCTTATGTGGTATTATTATTAATATTATTACCATAACGCTGCTAGTATGTAAAATACCAGCATTCTAAGGGCATATCTACACTAGAACGTTTGGCAAACAGAACTTTTTTCAGTTTACAGTTCCTGCACACCATCTGGTGCTCAGTGCCTTGTGGATCTTTTCCCCATTGCATTGTAGGATGCCAGGAATGAGCTTGGGGTCATATTCCCACAATTTCCTTTCCAATATCCCGTATGTTTTTGCCATCCCATAAATTTTGTGACATTTTTTAAAATTCACAGGTTCCTCACAACACTTTTTCTCTCTACCACCTCACTGTCAGAAACATGGATCCTGCACAGATCAGAGTCCTCGTGTCTGTTTTAGAGACAGGTCACACAATTCTTCTGTATTTCCATAACTTCAATGACTACTTCTACAGCAGCAGCTGGAGGTGCGATAAGGGTGAGATGGGAAATGTTGAGGTGGGTGAATGGGTGACGCAGACATTGTCTAAAAACCTCAGGGTGTTACAGCATTCATTGACCAGGTGCGTAAGTTTTCTCCATTAATGAACCAAATCACATTATAGGCCTGATCTGGTAATCCATTCTAAAGTCCCTTCAATAGGTGTTTTGGGTGTATAGCATAAATAGGATCAGGAAATTTATAGGTAAGTAAATATATCTAAAATTATTTGCATCCTTTGAATTACAAAATGTGTCAAACATGAAAACTATTTCTGACACATTCAGATCTGTATTTTTTTTATTTTAAAGTTCACAACCAAAAGAAATGACATATACTAATAGTTTAGCGCAGCGGTTCTTAACCTGGTTTGTACGTACCTCTGGGGGCACGCAGAGGTCTTCCAGGGGTACGTCAACTCATCTAGATATTTGCCTAATTTTACAACAGGCTACATAAAAAGCACTAGCGAACTCAGTACAAACTAAAATTTCATACAGACAATGACTTGTTTTACTGCTCTATATATTAAATGATAATGTAATTCACTGTACTACACACAAGTTCGATGTCATTTACTGATGTGTGCAAGCACATTAATGACGTTGAAGTTGTCATGGTCTGTATGTAGTTGTGATGGTAAAAATGGATAGATTTTTAAAATGAGGAGCAGGAAGCAACGGTAATGACAACAGTGAACATTGTAAGAAATTGAAAATGACTGGGAAAAAAAAACATTGTCAGTTCTGAGAGAAATATATTGCTTTGGATTCACATCTACAAATAGTGATCCAACTCAAATGTTGTGTTTCCTTTTCAGAGAAACTCTATCAAATAACACTATGAAGCCGGCACATTTGCAACAACATTTGAAGACAAAAACACCCTGTGCATGTGGGTAAGCCAGTAGAAGTTTTTTCAAAGAAAGCTTTCCGAGTTCCAGACTTCCCAGCTTAAAATGAAAACAGCTTCAACTACTTCTACAAAAGCACCTGAAGCTTGATATGTAGATCATTTGGCCCACTTGACATCTGAGTTCAAGTCATATTTCCCCAACACTCAACACAACTCAGCTCAACTCGACTGGGTATGAAACCCATTCATTTTGTCAGATGTTAGCAGCAATAATCTCTCTGCCACTTAGCAAGAAAATCTTGAGCTGTCCTCAGACCGTGGTCTGCAAATGAAGTTTAATGACTCCACACTAACGCAGCTCTGGTGTTTAGTACAGAAAGCATACACTGACCTTGGGAACCATGCTTTGGATGTTTGTTCTCTTTTGGGTCAACATTTCTTTGTGAAGTCTCATTTTTTTCTATGCCTGGCATCAAGACAAAGAGCAGAAAGAGACTCAATGTGGGGAAAAACCTAATTGTTGCTGTCGCTTCACTGCCTCCCAGAATGACAAGGCTCACAAGTGAAAAACAAGCTCAAGTATCGCACTGAAATGTAAGTACAATATCTATATTACAACTGATTTATTTTATATGGTAAAAATGAGAATGTAAGCAATGTTTCAGTAATAGTGTGCTATGACTCTTTTGTATTTTTATGTCTGATTTTGTAAGCAAGTAGTTTAAGTGAGGTGAAACTTGGGGTACGCAAGACAAATCAGACTCCTGAAAGGGGTACAGTAGTCTGGAAAGGTTGAGAACCACTGGTTTAGTATATCGATCTTTTATGTTAAGGGTCTATGACCTTTATTCATACTATGTACCGTACTCTGCACTGTCACTGGGTGAAATTTCTGGCCTGTGTTATGCAAGAGGTCAGATTAGATGATGACAATGGTCCTATATGGATTTAAAATCTATACAGCTATGCATAATCCCCTTTTCTTCAGTAGGACTACTGCAGAGCAATGTGAGTAAAGGCAGCAGAATCAAGTTCAGAAGATTTATTTTTATTTCTTTAAGTACTCTGAAAGCATTATGTATTGACACATGCACTTCTAAAATGCACATTTAACAACCACTTTTTCTGTCAAAACACCTTCTTCTGCTCCAGAAATTTAACATGATAAAAACTAGTTACCTGATACATATGCTAGCGCTGCTTTGTGTGTTTATGATAATCTACATCTGAAGTACACACATGCCATTTTCTATCTTTCTGGGAGTTTCCTTTTGAAGAAAAGCCTCAAGGATAAGTCAGGTTATAAAAGCACACACAAAGTTTGTTTAGCAATTCCTGGGGACTCCAGGTAGAGCATTGAACAGTAAGTCACTTTTTATCTTATTTAGTGAAAGCTGCTGCTGAGACACTGTCATTGTGTGGCACAGTTACAGATTTATAATGAGAAAAAGCAATCAATACAAAGCTTTGCCTATCACATGGATTAGCCAGTCTAAGCTTTTCCCTTTTGACTTGTTCTAGATGCTTGGAATTTGGATTCTTGCACTTTTTCTGCTTGGTACAGCCAGAGGTGAGGCATAGGATTGATGTCGATTTCAATACAGCATTTCTATTCTGATCACAATAGTTTTCCTTTCCCAGGACTTTGCTCTATGTGATGAAGGTTCTATGTGTAATGACTATCTGAGTTTGCAGCTCATTTGTAAATGAGGGTGAGCGGTATGGTTTGCCATTCCCTCAGGAAGTCCCAGCCTCAGGTTAACAAGCAGGTTTACAAAACAGGAAGTATGGGGAGATTTATTTGCCCCCAAAATGCTGTTATCCTGGTCTTCTCTACAGGGCCACTAGATAAAGTGAAAGGATCTTTGTCCCTGCTTCCTCCCTTGTGCATCCAGATTAACATGGGCACAATCTGGCTGGCAATCAATTAGGTTCACATTGCGCAAATTGCCCATGACAAGGGACAGTGCAGAGCCAGGGTGGGAATGTTCCCCAGAGAGTAGATCAAACCATGTCAGGGGGAAATACATACACCCCACTGCATGCTGTCCCTATTCTGTGGGCTTGTGCAGAAGGCCTTTGCACCATTGGGGTGGATTGTGGCCTGGGGGGAGCAGTTGCTATGCTCTACCTAGGGAGGAGGGATAGCTCAGTGGTTTGAGCATTGGCGTGCTAAACCCAGGGTTGTGAGTTCAATCCTTGAGGGGGCCACCTAGGGATCTGGGGCAAAATCAGCACTTAGTCCTGCTAGTGAAGGTGGGGGCTGGACTCGATGACCTTTCAAGGTCCCTTCCAGTTGATAGGATATCTCCATTAATTAAAAAAAAAATTATTTATTTAAAAATTTAAGTTGTAGCTGACCTGAATGCAGGTTGCTGCGTTCAGAAAGCATCGAGACACCACTGGGGGAAAAGTGCTGTCGGGACAGAGTGTGACAATTAGAACCTACCACATCTTTTCTCATTCACATCCTAATAATTTGATCTGTGTACTACAGGAAAGGAAGTTTGCTTTGAAAGGCTCGGGTGCTTCACAGACAATATACCATGGGCTGGAACTATAGAAAGACCAGTGGCAAAGTTACCGTGGACTCCAGAAAAGATAAACACTCGCTTCCTTCTTTACACAAAAAAGAATCCTAATAACTTTCAAGTAAGACCTCTTGCTGTTTAAATATTGCAAGTGACATGTACACACAGAGCACAGAAACATCACCTTTTAGTGCTCTTGGCATTCCCAAGGCCAGTCAGAGAAATGGCCAAGTCTCCAATGTAGTCAGGAGGCAGCATTTTCTAGCCCCTCCAAAATTTCCTGTCCACCCTACCACAAGTTTCACTAAGTCTCAAGGGACAGAATTCTTAGTGGTGGAGGCAACAGGTGATTCTTTGAATAGAACCAATAAAGACTTTTCCAACCCTATGCAAACGACAGACTGAAGGCTCCCTCCCCAGAAAGGAGCGCAAAAGTCACCCCTAGCCACACTTCGCATTTTTCCTGTGTCTATTGAGAAATGTTAGGAAAATCTGTAGCACTGGAAGTTGTTTGGTGAGAAATGGAAAGGACACACTAACGGTGAAATCCTGGCTCCACTGAAATCAATGGCGAAACTCCTCAGCCCCTGTCCCGCAAACATACACGGACTTAATGTAACATATGTAAAGTTAAGTGCATGTGTAAATGCTTGCAGGATGTGGGCTTACATAACAACAGTGTTGTTTTCTATTCACATTGCTGTTTTGATAAGGTTTTTTATAGGAAATAGCTAAAACATTTACTATTTTAATATCTTCAACAGGAGATCACTGCAACAAATCCATCAACGATTCGCTCCTCAAATTTCGATCCAAGCAAAATAACACGTTTTATTACCCATGGATTTGTAGACCAAGGAGAAGAAAACTGGCTGTCAGACATGTGCAGGGTATGGTACTATCTCGATATTTTGTCATTCTCAAATCACTTAGTTCACATTTATGAAGGTATTGCTGTAAATTATTCATTTTATCTATGTCTAACCAATGCATATCGTGCCATCTGGGCTGATAAGAAGAGGAAAGCTGTCCACATCTATCTTTACAAAATTAGGACATAAAATGTTGTTCATCTGAAATCTATTCAGTTCTAGCTCCACTTCCAGGAAAAATCTTAAACAAAATGGGCCGAATTCTACTCTGTGTTGAAGTCAAAGGGTTTGTACAGACATAAAAGATAACAGAGTTTGGTCCAATTAATGTTTTTTCTCTGGTATACAAAAAAAAATGCAGTAAAATGCTGCTTAGAAATTAAGGAGATTCCAGGGTTTGTTAAATGGGGAGAGATCAAGCTTGTTGCTTCCCAGTTCTGCTGCTAACGAGCTGGATTAAGCTGCCAGGGTACAGGAAGGCTCTGAGGGTGGAAGGTCCACAGAGGAGAGGTGGGATGGCCCAGGACACTGGACTGGACCGTGATAGCTGGGGAGATGGCATGGCTCCTAACATTCCTGTTCCAATCATCTGCCCCTTTGATGCATTTTTACTCATCTTCAGAACCATCTCCTCTTTTCACATTCATACAAAATGTTTTTCTGCAAGTGAGTATTTGCAATCAGAATGGGTGAGCTGGCAGGGCAAAGCTGTGCAGTTTAGTCCTTTGTCTCAAGTCAGTAGCAAACACAGGGCTTCGCTAACCTTCTCCCTGTGCCGAATCCTCCTCCTCTCTCCAGCTTTCATCCCCTCCTTCAAATTTCCCATTGCTTGGTTCTAAATTACCTCAATCTCCAGATCACCAAAGAGGCTGGCGGTCCATTGATCACTGTTTGACAACCACTGACATACAGCCAGGTTCTGCCATCCTTATTCACAACAAGAAGTACTTTACTTGCTTTCATTGGCATTACTGCCACTTAATCCAGAACATAGAATAATATACAAACTATATCACAGCTGCTAAAACAGGGTGTCTTTAGCAAACCATTCCACAGGTCAGAGCAAGAAAAGCAAAACCTAATATTATGTGACAGATAGATGAGTGGATACTTTACTGTTTGGTTACTAAAACAAAACCATAAACTTGAAACCAAAGTAAACTGACAGCAGAAACTTATGTACACTCTTGAAAATATAAATTCATGTGTTTAACAAATACAGATCATATATATGTTTTTAATTATCCCACCTTTTAAAATTATTATGGAAAAATATACACTTCTAACTGAACTTATCATTTACAAGCTGTGTCTCCACATCATTTACGTAAAGAATCAATATATGAACAGAGCCCTGGTGTAATATAGGGGCTGTACTTGAAAAAATGTACAGGGAATTCATATGACATTTATAAGTCTCTGACTGTGTTAAGTAATCAGTGATCTGAACCGGTGTTGATAATATTTGCTTCTGTTCTTTTTAAATCTATATTTGCACCAGAGGATGTTTCAAGTGGAAGACGTGAACTGTATCTGCATAGACTGGAGTAGTGGGTCAAGGTGCCAATATACCCAGGCATCAAACAATATCCGTGTCGTGGGTGCTGAAGTGGCTTATTTTATAAATGTGCTTATGGTAAGGGATCTTCTTCTCGTTCCACAATAGGATTATAGTCATAGAGCTGCTGAAATGTATTCTAATCTAAATAGACAATCACAATGAATTGTCATATAGCCACCAAAAGACTCCTCCCAGCAAAAGACGGTTCTCCTCCTGATAGATTTTAAAGTCCTATCAACTCCCCCATAATACACAGAGTTTGAATATTTTCATGCTGCGATTACTTTTATGTACTCTTGTGGATGTGAAGGGTTGGGTAGTTTTAAAGATAGAGAAGTAATAAACACAGCAAATTATCCTTTCTCAACCACGAAAGCTATAGGACCTTCTTAAGGGATACCCATATAAAAGCCTACAATAATTGGCCATTGGATAGCAACAGCCACCTCCCAGGAGGAGAGAGCAGGATCCTCTCCCCAACCCATGAAGAAGTGTCACCTAGGTATGGGTGTTTGGGGACAGGTGGGATCTTCCCAGATGCCCCAGGGCCAGGGCCGGCTCCAGGCACCAGCCCACCAAGCTTGTGCTTGGGACGGCACCTGGAGGGGGGCGGCGCGGTGCTCTGGCTCCGGCCGCCGGGGAGAGCGGAGCCGCAGCGGGCTGGCCGCCGGGGAGAGCAGAGCCCCGATTGGGGAGAGCGGCCCGTGGCCAGGCTCGGCGCCCTCCCCTGCCGCACTGGGGGCGGGGCCTGGGGCAGCAAAAAAGCCAGAGCCGGCCCTGCCCAGGGTAGGGAGATGGGGTGTGGGTCTGTAATCAAACTAAGGGCCAGATGTTTAGCTTGTGCAAATCACATAGATCTACTGATGTCAATGTAACTCACCATTTTACACCAAATGAGGCTCTGGGAGGCATTTTCAAAGGCACAAAGGGCCATTAGGGGCCTAATTCCAGTTGAAAGTCAGTAGGAATTAGGCACCTAACTGCCATTTTTGCCTTTGAAAATCTCTCCCTCCGTCCCTAAATCTGATGACTTAAAAGTGCTTGCAACTAGGCCTGAGTGAAGCTATGAGGAGAGGGATGGTTCCTAATATTTTCTGAACTAGTTTGCCTCTGGCTAGTGTAAATACTAGGGGGCTGGCTCTCCATTGCACAGATGTAATTGACAACACAGGCTGCAAGGCAAATTACAAATCGGAATGGTGGTGTTTAGCACTCACATTGCACTGGTGCTCACTCCAACACAAGGTGCAAAGCAGTGGAGAATCAGGCCTTAGCAGAGTGTGGGTGTCCTACATAAGAGCAGCCATGAATTTTTTCCCCTTGACATTCATGAGTTGGCTAAAACAATGTCCACAGGACGCCAAATACACTTCCTTTCACTGTGGGGCTGGTGGATCCATGATTATCCACTGCCAAAAATCTCACATGTAGGCAGAAGTTGCAGAGGTTAATAATGCCTTCAGGCTGTAGTAGCAGCCACTGAATGGCTCTGTTACTGCTCTACACCCTGGACTCTGTCCTCCTTCCAATTCCATGGACCTCTGCTCTGTGCAGCCCATTTCTGGCTTTAGTTGTGTAAGCCAGAGCTTCTCTCTAGGCCTCATATTAGTGAAAATATAGATTCCCTTTTGCTACAATTGATGTTTTCCTCAGGAACAATATGGATACTCTCCTTCCAAAGTCCACTTCATTGCCCATAGCCTTGGAGCACATGCTGCAGGGGAGACAGGGAGAAGGAGGCCAGGCCTTGGAAGAATAACTGGTAAGTTAATGAATTATAGCTCAGTCTATACCAATGAAGAATTTGAAGAGAGCATTGTTAGACCTTAACATTACCTCGCGTTTTTTTACTAAAACAACTACAGTATCTGACTGAAGGAAAACCCTGCAGTGTAATGAACTGGTGTGGGTGTGTATGCATGCATGCACATGTGGGTGTGTTTGCCACTGCCCCCCACAGGATGGAATCAAAACTGCACAACTGGATCATAACCTCATATTGCTAACAGCCAAAATTGTGCCCTTCCTCAATAACAACACCCTCAGGAAGGTATTACCCAGGTGGGAATCTCCATAAGGATCTCTTCATGGTGTTCTTGCCCTAACTTTAATCTTTGGGGGAGGAGGTATATGCCCCCTGAAGAATGTCCCTGAGATCTTCTTACATCAGGGCTGAATCCCTGCATGAAGTGCAGTGGGCAGGAGATGGTTAGCTGCATGGGGTAGTGATCTGCACCAGCATCCCATCCCTAGGATATGTCTGGCCTCTGCTCTGTACGGCAGGTCCTCTTTGTCAGCTGTGCTCTAAGGATGGTCCCAGGGAGCATGGGCTATTCTGGCTCGGTACATAATGACTTAACACTGTGACATTCTGCGTGCCACTAAGGCTGCTCAGTGCAAACGCACAACAATCTAGGTTCATTTGACAGATTTTAATTTACCTGAACCAGTGTTAATGAGTCTGATTTTTCCCAAACCATTCGCCCAACCCTGTTATGACAATGCAGGCTTGACATGGCGATTCCCACTTTCCTTCTCCTGGCAGATTTTCTCCTATCATTTCCTGCTCTCATTAAGCCAGCTTGTTGTGCAGGTGCAGCAGTATGTCCCGTATTTAAGATCACCCACTGTTTGGAGGCCCGGCAAAGCGTGCTGTAGGCAGCACAGTAGTGAGTGGAGTTAATTGTTTGGTGCCATGGTTTTGCTGTCCAATATCTATTCCCAGAAAAGGATTAATTGAAATTGACGTAGCAAAGACAGAAGGTTGAACCTTCAAATGTAACCCCTTAATCTCCCTGCTTTGCTAGGTTTACATCAAAGCCTTCACATCTGGGCAATGCATTTACACACATTAATTTTAATTTGTTATTTTTCCAGCAGATTTTTTTTTTAGTTTAATTTCTTAGGTTTTTAAAAACAACAGGAAAACAAAAATGTGCAGTGAAACTGACCATAGCAACTGTTTTAGGGCTTGATCTTGCAAGATGCTGAGCACTCTGGCCCCAATCCAGCCAACCATTTAAGCATGTGTTTAATTTAAAGGATGTGAGTTGTCCTATTGGTCTCAGTGGAACTACTCCAATGCTTAAGGTTACGCACATGCTAAAGAGCTTTGCTGGAGCATGGACAGAGCGCTCAGCATCTTGCAGGATCAGGTTCTATGACCTATTAAGGTATTAGGGCAAATCCTAACCCCCTCTCCCTTAAGCTCCTTGGATGCAGCAGGCTTGAACTGCAGTAGAAATGCCACTGTTCCGTTGTGCAGAGGAGAACAAACAGCATCACAGAATGTGCAAAAGGATTCCACAGTCACCTGCATAACCCCAGTGCAATGCTCCACAGTGGCTATCTCCGGGGGATTGTGCAAGGGGTTCATAAGTGGGCGGGGAGAGTGACACCAGCGTGGCCATTGAGTCTGCCAACTGCACAGAGTCACTGGCTGCAAAACCTTCTTTGAATTAAAAGAGAGAGAGAGCACAACCGTCTGTGGCCACTACTACAGCTCATGGGCCAGAGTAACAGCTGCAGACAGAGTGTTCAGTGCCCTGGCTCTGGGTTGGATGGATGGGCGGAGGATTCCCTCCTTTCAGCAGTCACATAGGTGACTCACACAAAGCTCCTTTATTCCAGGGCTGTGGCGTTCATGTTTTATGAATACAGTCCAGACAAGCTGCAACTTGACTATGTTTAGTAGTTATTCATTATGCCAAGAGAGCTCCTGCATAGCAAACCGATCTATCACGTAATACACATTTACTTACCTATTTCTGAAAATACAGCTAATGTATCCCCCGGACTTCAGTGTCAGGCTGTTTTACAGACATATTCAGCACTCACCTGGACAAGTTCTTTGTTTGGATTCCTTGTTCAGCACACAGGCCAGACCAAGGGGGATGTGCATTAGGCAGAAAAACTGCCCCTCATACACAGAAGCCAATTTCAGATGTTATTAACTCAACTTTTTTCCATTTTAGCATCTTCCAAAGAGTCTGGGCCTGCCAACCCCTGGACTAGTAGTCTGCAAAATTCAACTTAAAAACAAAACTAAAGTTGCTGCCCAGGGAAAGCATCAGATACCAGCACAAGATAATAAGCACTTTGTAATTTACAGGATTTTACAAGCACCTGAGACAGATGCAGTGAATGAGAAAGAAAATGAGTCTCAGTTTTATGCTAATATCAAAACTAGGTGTCTCAAGTTAGGCTATGTCAACACTTGCAATTGAAGGACAAAACTTCTGTCGTTCACAGCTACTTAAGCCCCCCATCCCCTGAAAGAAAAAAGTTTTGCCGCGGCAAGTGCCTGTGTGATCACCCGCGTTGTCGGCAGGAGCACATTCCTGTCGACAATGGCAAAAGTGCCGACACACAGTGTTCACCCTGCCTGACTTTTAGCAACACGGCCGTCTCGCTAAAAGCTGTGTAATGTAGACATGGGCTTAGGCTCCATAATCTGTATCTAGGCACCTAAATAAGCATCGTGATTTTCAAGCATGCTGAGTACCCAACAGCTCCCACTGACTTCAAGCACTTCTGAGAAACAGGCCATTCAGGATATGGGTTTAGGAGCTTCACTTTTAGGCACTCTTTAAAAAAAAAAATCTTAACCTAAAAGAACAATCTATGTTGCAGTTGTTGGAATTCAAGAATAAACATTTACAAGGCCAGATCCTCAGCTGGCATGAATCGGTATAATTCCGTTGACTTCAATGGAACTACCAATCTACACCAGCTGGAGATCTGTCCCACGGTGTTTACCAGTGCCGTAACTAGGCATTTTAGCGCCCGGGCGAGCACGCATATTTGCACCCCTACCATTTTTTCACCCCATTTTACCACCACCCCACAGCTTTGCTTCCTGGGCTGTTACCCTGCTCACTCTGCTATGGTTACGGCCATGGCATTTACCACTGAGAGATCGATCATATTAAATATTTGTTAGCGACTCCAATTCTGAAGTGAATAAAACTATGTAGCCTCCATAGACCCATCTTCAACTATATACAGTAGTATAGCTAGCTAGCTATATTTATGTGCACGCACATTTAATTGTGGATATATTTCTTTAAGGACTGGACCCTGCTCAGCCTTATTTTGAAGGTACTCCAATTGAAGTCAGACTGGATAAGACTGATGCAGCCTTTGTTGATATTATTCATACTGATTCAGCTCCCACAATTCCATATTTGGGTAAGTTTCCAGCTGCATTGTATTATTATTATTATTGATTTGTCCTGTGGTAGCACCTAGGAGACCCAATCACAGAATATGACCCCATTGCAGTAGGTGCTGTACAAATACAAGAAAAAACAAAAAATAAACACACAGAAACAAAAAAACCATCAGTTCTTGCCTCAAATAGCTTACAAACTATAGCCCTATAGCGTTATGTAGAGCTGCTACCAGGAAATACATGACAGTATTTAAATTAAAATTTGCTTACCCCTGTTACAAACATTGCAGGTTTTGGAATGAGCCAGGCTATCGGACATCTTGATTTTTATCCAAACGGAGGAATACAAATGCCAGGATGCAAGAAGAATCCTGTTTCACAGATTGTTGACATTGATGGAATCTGGGAAGGTAAATATGTTAAGCAGATGATGACTTCTGTTGAGGGTCAACATCAAAATGTATTGAGCTAACATAGCAGCAATCTTCTTATTTCTATTCTATTCTTCTATTTTTGATTATTTTCTTTACGAATGCCAACAATTACAGCCAAAAACAGTGAAACTGATAGTATGGTCCAAATGTACTCTGGGGGACACGTTCTGGTAGAGGGATCAAAGAATGAGTAGCATGAAGGTTTTGCTTTGGGAAAAACATGATGGGGTTGAGGATTGGCGTCTTTACCTCCAACCATCCAGAGTGTCTGCATTGTCAAGTAGTGGGTATCCGTACAAGGTTGGGGGTGAGGAACAATAACAACAGTTCCTGCTCCCCTTCCATGTGTGTTTGGGCTCCATGGGTCTGCAAAGACCCAGATCCCACCAGCCATGTTCCTTCAAGGACCTTGCCTGACCCACTCTTCAAACTATCCAGCTTTGGATCTAATGGAGCAAGCTTAACTGGAGTTTATTGTAAATAGTCCATCATGCTGCCAAATACCCTGTTTCCCCGAAAATAAGACATCCTCCGAAAATAAGGCCTACTTACAGTTTTGCCTCTCGTTGTAATATAAGGCATCCCCCCGATAATAAGACCTCCCCGATAATAAGGCATCCACCGATAATAAGGCATTTTTCATTTCTGAAAAATAAGACATCCCCTGAAAATAAGACCTAGCGCATCTTTGGGAGCAAAAATTAATATAAGACACTGTCTTATTTTCGGGGAAACAGGGTAACAGGAACAAACTTCAGTGTGATTGTTCCAGTGCCCCTTGTACTGTTTCCAGGTAACTCCACAATAGAAACAAATATTCATTAATTGGTCTATCTCATCCAAAACTGGTTCCAGTTATCTACTCAGAGAAGCAAACCCTACTCAAACTGTGCCAGAAGTTTAGCTCTGGAACAACAACATTCAACTTTGTTTCTATTATGTAGTCACCTGGCAGCGGCACTGGGTGGGAGTGGGAACAATAACATTCATGTCTATTTCTGCTATGGGATCTCGGGCTTCAATTGTTTTGTGAGCTTTGGCAGCTAAATTCAAATGTGTTTCTATTCTGTAGTTACCTGTTAGCAATTTGGGTTGCACTGGAACAATGTAATTTTTATGTCTATTATTAGGCAGTTGGAAAGAGTTTGGTGTATGATAGATCATGCACATTCAGATTTGTTCCTTATTTTGTATATTCCAAATCCTTTTGTTATTATTATTGTTAAGAATCCTGTAGATAGTGCCATAAATTTACACTGTACCTGACAGAACATAAATAAAACACATACCCTGCCCCCCAAAAAACTTGCAGTCTAAGATCCCAAAACTGCCAAAGGATCTGCAAGCATGAACCTTTACACCTTTGGGAAATCACATTGCTAAATCAAAACATACAGTAAAGACAACACCCCAGCTATAGCAGACATTTATTTTTTCTCTCTCATAAAACCTGACAATTTTCCAGGGATTTCTTTCCTAGCTCTTTCCTACATTATTATGAGCACCTTAAAAATTATGATTCTATGAATCTCTTCTTTGCAATTACTGGCCTATTTCTGCAGTCTTTACTCACAAATTCTTGCCTGTGTAAGCACCGCAGGATCAAGCTCTCTATTAATAATGATGCACAAAACTCCCTTGCACTTAATTACTTCTTTTTTTAACCTAAACCCAGAACATTTAAGGAATTTCAGTACAAATAACATATTTAAAATAACAACACGCCCTTCCCCCGCTCCTCAAATAATCAGGTGGTCAGATCCTCAGTCTGCATAAATCAACATTGCTCCAGGAAATTCAGTGTTAAGGAGGACATAATACTTAAAACAAAATGCAGTGTGTTCTTTTATATAATGATAAGGTGAACTGTTTCCTACAACGGCCCTTTATTCATATTTGTGGGCATTAATGCAATTAATCACACAATGGGGGGCTACTCATGTGAGTAAGTATTCACCAACATGATCAAGGATTGCACAATTGGACCCTATGTTTGTTACACATCTGCATTTTACACGTTCTGTACTGTGGGCATTTCACAAAGGGTAAATACAGTCACTGAAGAAATAGGTCTCAAACTGCGACTCAGGTGCTGCCCAGAATTGTGACAATGTAATGTGGGGATTTACAAATAATTCAAATGACATGATCAGTTCAATACCACGATTCCAATCTGAATAACAACCAATAACCTTGCAGTACGATATGTAATAAGAGCTTCTTTCCACAGGAACTCGTGACTTTATTGCTTGTAATCATTTACGAAGCTACAAGTATTATTCTGACAGCATCATCTCTCCCGATGGCTTTCTAGGATACACCTGTGCTTCATATGACATTTTTCAGACAGTAAGTCATTCTCGCATCCCAGGGAACGAGTGTCTCTTGTCTGTGCATCTGCATGCTGTAGAACCAGAGTTTATTTGGCTCAGGCCACTTTGCACTGCATGAGTGCAGGCATAAGGGGAAGGAAGGGGTGTGCAGGGACATTGGGGGATGGGGATGAGGCACAGAAGGGGCATGGTGGAGCAGAGTTATGCCTGGCTCTACAGTGACCTGAGGTGCCTGAGAGACCTCATGCCAGTGGCATACGTTAGAGCTGCTCCTGCAACCTCTCACCCCGCTGTGTCAAAGAGGGGCTTAGGCAGGCTGAAGAATCTGCCCCAGTAATTATTTATTATGCATATCCAAGGAGAAGTGAGCACAGCCCCCATATTTTAGCATTTTGCCTTGCAAATAATTTTGAAATAAAATAATTTACCTTAAGGTTCAGTGCATGCTCAGTGACTCCCCGATGACCTGAAGGAATAAATACAGACGGGATGTGGCCTAAAGCCACTGCCTTCTCCTTTGTCCATAGCTCCATCTATGACCCAGCTCTGTTAGCTAACACTGTAGCAGGCTCATCAACCTAGCTATGTGGCCCACCTACCACTAGAGGGGAACAAAGCTCCACGCGCAAGGGGTAAATAACAATAATACCTAGCACTTACATAAACCTTTGCATCGTCAAAGCACTTTACAGCCACTCATTAGATGAGCCAGGGAGAGCGTGATCCCCATCTGCAACCCTCATTCTAAAGCACTGAGTTTAAGAGGGGGAACTTAGAGAAATGGAGATGTCTCCTCCTAGCGAACACCAAACTGTGATGAAGTACAAAGGAGACATCCATGCCTCCAAATCCATGAGGTGCCAGACACAGCCCTTCCTCCTCCTGCCCTTTCTAGGGCGGCTTATTTCAAGCTGAGTTAGAGTTAGCCCATAGACATGGCTTAGCAGCATTTTTCTGTGGCCAAATAATTTTTTCCTGTCTCCTTGGGATAGATCCTCATTAATTGGCACATGTATTTCGATTAGGAAAACTGCTTCCCATGCCCCAAAGGTGGATGCCCCCAAATGGGTCACTATGCGGATAAGTTTAAGGACAGAGTTACTTCTGGGATCCAGAAACTTTATCTGAACACTGGAGAGGCCAAGGATTTTGCTCGTAAGTTCCTACTTTTTTACTTGCTTTTACTTACACGTGAGCACCAACGTAATTTAAACTATTTCCCTCTCGCTTTAAATTAGTTTTACTGGACGAAGGTCCTTACCATGGTGGAGGAGCAGAGCTCCATACCATCATGCCCTCTCCCCTCTCTGTCTTGACAACACCAGTCCCAGAAAGCCCCCAACATAACTCCATAGGTGTAGTTTAACTTCTATATTTTGGGGGACAGCTCCAGTCTGGCCAATGGAGCTATGCATGTGTGTGGGGGGGAGCAAATTCCATGCCAGCCCAAGGCTTACAGTTTGGGGGTGAAATGCCCCCTCACCCCCCCCAAACTATGCCCATGCATAACTCTTTCCCTTTATGCTGGGGGTAGGGACACAGCTGGAGTAGGGGGTAGCATAGCCAGCTTTCTCAGCTGTAAGTCAACGGAAAGTTCCCCTAGACAGAATACTCCTCTGGCCGTCGGCTGCTTTAAGTCCTCTTTGCCCTGCTTATGGGCCAGAAAATCCAGTCCTCACTCTTCAGTGTTGTTCCTTACAACACCCCCAAGTTGTGAATAGATACTTTCCTGGTCAATATGACATGTGATATGTTCCTTCTATCACATTATGGATTATTTTTCACAAATAAACACAAGGTCCATGAATTTCCTCTGCCTTGGCTCTTTGTGTAGTCATTCACACTGTGCAAACTGGGAATAAAATGCTACTACCAGTGTGAGTGGAGAATTGTGATTTGCTAGGGTTTTACACTCATTTTGCATGGCTGTAAATGACGGCAGAGTGTGCAAAGCATGGAAAAGCAGGCTCCTAGTATTCTCCTATAAAAACATTCTATTCTATTGTATTCTCGTCATTCCAATCAGGCCAGGATTTAATATTGAGCTCAAAGTGAAGCAACGGTCATGTTTTTCCTCTGTTTTGTCTCGAAACATAAAGTACTGATAGAAAATGAAAAGTAGGCATGTTGTGTTTGTTTCTATGTGGGTACAATCTAATTCATTTTATTTCTGCTGTGTAGGTTGGAGGTATAAAGTATCTGTGGCAATTGCTGGAAAGAGTAAAGTGAGTGGGTATGTAAATATTGCCCTGTACGGAGCTGGAGGAAACACAAGGCAATATGAAATTGTTCAGTAAGTTCAGTATTATAATGATAAATGAGCTTCTCTGCTATTAGAATATTTAATTCATCTATTTTTAATTAATGTTTCTTCTTAATCTATAGGCCAAATGCTGCTCTCACATACAGTGGTGTAAATCCATATTAACTGTATTTACTCTGGATTTATATCAGAAGAAGAGTTAGAATTTAGCCCTACTTCTCTGATAACTATAAGGATACAAGAACCTGGGGCTAGATCCTGATCTCACTTGCACCATGTAACTTAACTGAATTCTAAAATAATACTATGGATTTACACTAGTATAATTCTGATCCCTTATCTTTTCATGTTTGTAAAATGTTGTATCAGTTTATGGTGCTATCATAGGCAGTGCTACCAGCTCGGCCTATAATCAGGATTGCCTGACACTATCTTTTACAAAACCCTATTTTTGTGTGCTCATTACTTTGCCAAACTTTAACCATTTCTGCTGTTAAAGTTTGGCAAAGTAACGAGCACACAAAAATAGGGTTTTTTGTGTGCTCAGGTGTCAGGTGTCTGCCTTGGACAGAAACACAGGCAGATATTAAATTTCAACTAGAATGGTTCAGGTGTTTCTGAAAAAGAGATTAGGGAAAAATACAGTGTATTGCCCATGTTAAAAATCCTTAGAACCATTTCGCTGAGAAGTTCTAAGGCCTTCATGCTTTAGAGCAGAAACTTTAACTTTACCAGTGGGGTCATCCTGGTGTCAGGAATGTGACTTTTGCCATCTCCATGAAAATTCATCCACATTTCTGAAAAATCTCAGTTTGCACATGCTTAGTAAAGACCTGTTAGAGTTTGACGTTAAATTCTCCAAAGAATCCATCTGCACTGAGTATACTCCAGCCCCTCACAGCTGCTATCTGCGACCATATTGTGCATGCATCATCCCAACAAAGCTAGTGAGTATGCTCTATCCCATGGCTGCAGGGGCTGAACAAGACTTTCCCTGCAGATGTTGCTCTAGGCAGCCAGGGGCCACTGTGGTACCAGGCACAGGAACTGGGAGTAGGGACACTGTGTCTGTTGTACCCTCAATGCTCCCTTACGGCTGGCAGCAAGGAGGAGAAGGAAACAGCCTAATTGGAATGCAGAGATGTGAGGAGGTGCAAGAAACTGGGAAAGAACAGGGGAGAGGGGGGTGCTGGAGCCAAAGTGCAGGGGATGGATGGGGGTAAGGGGCAGGGAAGCAAAGAGGGAGGGAGCAGGAGCTAAGGGGGTGGAGGTTTGATGTGGCAGGGCAGGGACAGAGGAAGATGGATAGCATGTGATCAAGTGATTTAAAAGAGATAATATGCAACTGTAAAAAGAACAGGAGTACTTGTGACACCTTAGCGACTAACAAATTTATTTGAGCATAAGCTTTCGTGGGCTACAGCCCACTTCATCGGATACATAGAATGGAACAGATAGTAAGGAGATATATATACACATACAGAGAACATGAAAAGGTGGGGGTTGCCCTACCAACACTAAGATGCTAATTCATTAAGATGAGCGATTATCAGCAGGAGAAAAAAAACTTTTGTAGTGATAATCAAGATGGCCCATTTCAGACAGTTTGACAAGAAGGTGTGAGGATATTTAACATGGGGAAATAGATTCAATGTGTGTAATGGCTCAGCCATTCCCAGTCTCTATTCAAGCTTAAATTGATGGTATCTAGTTTGCATATTAATTCAAGTTCAGCAGTTTCTCGGAGTCTGTTTTTGAAGCTTTTCTGTTGCAAAATTGTCACCTTTAAATCTGTTACTGAGTGACCAGAGAGGTTGAAGTGTTCTCCTACTGATTTTTGAATGTTATGATTCCTGATGTCAGATTTCTGTCCATTTATTCTTTTGCGTAGAGACTGTCCGGTTTGGCCAATGTACATGGCAGAGGGGCATCAATTTAGGATTGAATCTATTTCCCCATGTTAAGTATCCTCACGCCTTCTTGTCAAACTGTCTGAAATGGGCCATCTTGATTACCACTACAAAAGTTTTTTTTCTCCTGCTGATAATCGCTCCTCTTAATTAATTAGCCTCTTAGAGTTGGTAGGGCAGCCATCACCTTTTCATGCTCTCTGTATGTGTATATATATCTCCTTACTATCTGTTCCATTCTATGCATCCGAAGAAGTGGGCTGTAGCCCATGAAAGCTTATGCTCAAATAAATTTGTTAGTCTCTAAGGTGCCACAAGTACTCCTGTTTTTTTTGCGGATACAGACTAACACGGCTGCTACTCTGAAACCTGTCAATATGCAACTGTGTAATCTGAGACTGTATCATAATACATACACCCAAAAATGCCAAATTAAAGTTGCGTGAACAGCCTTAAATCTGGTATTTCCTAGTGCTTGACTTTGGAACATTAACAATGCTCTTGAACTTTTTGGGGGTGTAATTATATATAAACTTAAATGTGTGCTGCCAAAGAGTTTAGCGTGAGCAAACTGGACTTTTTAAAAGAGCCTAAACTCCCTTTGAAGTTGAAGTTGTAGATGCCCAAATGCCCTTGAAATTCAGTGGGACTAAGGTGCTTTGCTCCCATAGGCTCTTTTGAAAATCTCAGCCGTGATGCACATTGAATAAAGCTATGCATCGCAAAGCATTGCAATTTTCTGCTGCAATGAGAGTTTATTTTGATTTCCTGAGTTAACAATCTTGTTCATTTTTTGTGCTAGCAGTACAAATATGTTAGTGCTGGATTACTATTTAGCTGGCATGGTTAGTAATATATTATGCTGCCATGGAAATTTGGAAGGGTAGTAGATCTAATGGGAAGATATTTTAAGTGATTTTCATTATAAATTATGTTCAGCTAGATTCGATTTAGATTCTCAAGGGATGCTAACAGAAGGCACAGCTCTGACACAAAGTACTTACCAAATAAATTCTGCTTGATGGGCAACCCACACATATACTTTGCCAATTTGTGTCTCTCTTTGTATCCTTTCCCGATGCTAGGGTGACCAGACAGCAAATGTGAAAAATCGGGACGGGGGTGGGGGGTAATAGGAACCTATATAAGAAAAAGACCCAAAAATCGGGACTGTCCCTATAAAATCAGGACATCTGGTCACCCTACCCCACACCCATTCCCATGCATTCTCTGTGCCTGGAACTGCCTTCCTAACCCCATTCGCCTTGTCACCTCCCTCTTCTCCTTTAAATCGCTTTTCAACGCCCACTTCATTAATGAGTTCTTTGTGCAAGTAAATGGAGCTACTCTGGATTTATGCCACTGTAGATGAGAGCAGAATTTGGCCCCTTGTCTCTAATGCAAGAAAAGGCCTGGTGTGCTAAGAGCAGTCAGAGAAGAGCTGCACTGAAAAGACTACCCCAGGATTGACTTCTCCGCCTGACATTTTCCAGCCCGGCATGGAGTTTCTTAGCCTTCAAGAAGTCGTTTTTTTTGTTTGATTCTTGCTAGAGCCTCCCCTTTCCCTCAGGCTCTCCCTGCATGACCAATCCAACCATGTCAGAGACTCGGTGAAAACATGGGTGTCTCCTGGCTGAGTCTACACACCTACATTTTGTAGCACATATGGCACCAGGCCTGTGTTTTGCAAGTGAACTGAAGATAAAACAAGTCTAACATATGTGCAAAACACAGCCAAGACCCAGCCAAGCCTCAGGGCACTGCGTTGTAACTGGATCCCCTGGAACACCATATTTTAATATAGGTGAGGTACTGAAGAACATGGGCATGCCAGGCAAACATCCCTTTGGTCAGTAGGTAATGCATTCTGATGAACACTGATTTCATATGAGGACAGGAAAATTTCATTTACAAATTTTTATATAACATGAACGTTTACATGATACTGAGGTAACTGAGACAATAGAATGAGTTACCTAGGGAGGTGATGGAATCTCCATCCTTAGAGGTTTTTAAGGCCTGGCTTGACAAAGCCCTGGCTGGGATGATTTCGTTGGGGTTGGTCCTGCTTTCAGCAGGGGGTTGGACTAGATGACCTCCCGAGGTCTCTTCCAACCCTAATCTTCTATGATCCTTACTCTTTGACAAGCTGAAGGCCATGTTTATTATCAATATGCTACTATAGCTACTCAAACAGCTACACTGTATTGGTAATTAATATTAAACCTCACTGGACATTATATACTTTTGTTCTTGAAGGGGGACCATCAAACCGGGCGAAACATATGCCAACTTCATTGATGTTGAACTTAATGTTGGGACAATTACTAAAGTTAAATTTCTTTGGAACAACCATGTCCTAAACCCAACCCTACCCACACTGGGAGCAGCAGCGGTCACAGTACAAGCTGGAGAAGATGGAAATGTGTATGTATATTTATTATGAAAATCTCAAATTCTTTAGGAACTACAAGGACAGCATGACATATGAGGGTAGCAGTGCTTGCACAAGAACAGCTATTTAGAGTATTAAAATAAAAAAAAGAGGAAAAGTTTAAATTTCCTTCCCCACAAGATACCGATGTAGCTTACTGGTACATTAAATATTTCTGTCAGATATCGTCAAGGAAAAATTATAAAAACATCTGGATTTGGTTTCAACAAGAGCAAAGTTTTTGTATAAGCCTCTGTGCTTTGGGTAGGAAAGATTAACTTAACTGTGGCTTAGGTAATCAGCACAGCTCTTTCCAGACATCAGGCTATTGGGTACTACAAGTTTTATACTAGAAATGGCCATCAGTGTTTAAAACTGACATCAGGGGGTCTGATCCACTGTCCATTGAAGTCAATAGGAGTCTTTCCACTGATTTTAATGAGTGTTGGATCAGGCTCTGGAAGAGTAAGAGGTAATGGTCATATGTCTTCAGTTCCCACAGACAGAGCTAGTACTTATGAATTGTGATTAAAAGGCCTGATCCAAAGCCCACTGAACTCCACTGAAAGACTCCCATTGACTTAATTGATTTTGGATCAGGCCTTAAGACTGTAGACTGTAGAAGCAGTGTACTGCATGGCAGTTACTGATTGGAAGGTGCTCATTAAGTTAATTCTTTTAAAACAGCATGTTTCAATCAGTTACCCACCAATGGTGTTGTGTTACCTTTTCTGCCCTTCTGAATGGAGACACAATGAAGTGGGAGGTACATTCAATTGGTCATGGTTATAATTAAAAAAATCACACAGCTAAAGTCCATTCACTTGAAACAGAGATGTGCTGGGGGAATCTCAAGCAAACCAAAATGTTCATAGCCCAGCGAACTACGGTACAGCAGAGCGTACAAGTCTACTTCTGGTTTTTGCATTCCACCGATCAACATGCTGAGGGATACTATTTCCATAAACGTCCCCATCAGCTATTCTATTTATTCATGACTTGGCATACACCGAGCAATCATCATCTCTCTAATGCTGGTGGCATGCAAATTCAACAGGAAAGGTAGAAAACCAAAGGAATGAAGCCAAAAAAGAGAGGCCAACCAATCAGGATGATTAGAGTCCCTTGGTGGGTTAGCAGGAAATAATATTTCACATTTAGCACCCAAAGCATTTGCTTGTTCTTTTGTGCCAATGTAACAATATTCTATCATAACTTTGTCAAAAGCAAATTAGGGTGGCTTACTCTATTAAAAAAACACTGGTACAATTACAAAAAATAAATAAATCTAGACACATTAAAAGCACTTTACGTATTTTTTCTCCTCAGGTTTAATTTCTGTGGCAGTGAAACTGTGCGAGAGAACGTTCTGCAAACTCTTACATCTTGCTAACAACATACAAAAATGTCAGCGCTGTCTGTTAATATTAATAAAAGTTGATAATGCATAACTATCCCACTTGTTTTATCATCATTATTTGTATTGTGGTAGAACCCCAAAGGTGCTGGCCGCTATGCAAATATACAAGAAGACACACTCCCTATGTGGAGGGACTTACAATGTTCAAAGATGCAAACATAGGGAACAAGGATACAATACATAAGCATAGTGATCAGGGAGGTTGTCATCTGTTAAGGAGGTGAATTGTTTGTCTCAAATCAGAAGACATACTGACATAAATCCTGATCTAAGTTACTTCCATGTGACCCCACTGAAGTCTCTAGAGCTGCACAGGTACAACTGAGTGCAGAGTTTAGCCCAGCTAATATTTCCACAAACGGATAGAAGTCTCACATTGCCCAATGCCTAAAAACAGACAGAGTCTGAGCGTCCAGAGAGGTCACATGGAGGCAAGTGAGCACGGACTAGCTGTGGATGAAGACGCGAAGGAGAAAGGGTGTTTGTGAAAGCATAATTTTTAATAACTCTTACAATCTTGCTCCATACGGGCACTCATAGTCACACAGGATCCAATACTAAGCTGGCTTGTGCAGACAGGCACAATAGCCCCTTAAGTAGTGAGCGTGTTCCATTGTGGTCATACTGGTGAGTCAAAAAAACAGAGGACCCATCCAGGGGAATCTGCATCCACTTGCCCACTGAGCATGTGACCTCCACAGCCGGTCTCCACAAGAAAACAGAACAAGAGATGAACATGTGTGAGGGACATGTCTACTGGGTACATTCATAGCACATACAGCAGCAGAGTGGCTGCTACTCCATCTATAATCAGCAGTAGCCAGACACAGCCTGGTTGCATGGACACTGTACCCTGCAACATGATGTCAGGGCTCATTGCATCTTGCAACCTCTTGACATTGCAGCACCTGCTCCTTTTTATCACAGTGGGGCTGTCCTACAGAATCTAGCTCACAAATTTCAGTGACTCCTCCTAGGGCACCTTCTACAGGGATATTAACTTCCTAACGTTGAGAGAGATTTTCGCCTTTGTTTTTCATTCCTCATAGCTTGGTATAAGGAGATACTTGCCCACACTCTTGTTTTGACAGTCATGATATTCTCAGCATTATCCTCTGCCATAGCCACTCCAGCAGACCATATAATTTTAACAAATACCTAACAGAATCAGGACATTAAAATTGACAATGGTATAATAAAAAAATCCTTCTTTAATAATGAACTGGAACAGCTTCCACCTTGTTTTAGCAGAATAAAAATGAACACTTTACAAAGCTGTTACATAAAATGCATTGTTAAATGAACAACAAATTACTTTCCCTTTTGCTAGCTTTTAATGCTAATGGTGCTATTTATTCCTGACCTTTTGAAATATTAGATTTTTTAAATGACAACATAAAAAGAATTCTTGTTTGAAAACGCAAGTGACTTTAAACCACATGTTATTACTTCTAAGTATAGCATGTGCATGCATCATTCATTTCAATGTCCCATTTATAGCTAATTGGTATATATTTCAGTTGACATATATTGTTCTCTTGCAAACGTGTCAAATTCCTTAACGATGTCAGTGACAAAAGCATAGTGCTTGGGATATATAAATTACGCTCTTTACCATATAATCACTCTTATCTATTAGAAATGCTCTTTGTGACAAATCATGTTCAAAATACATACCGGATTGATTTTTTTTTTTACGTTAGTATCTCACCATTCGCAGCAAATCTTTGATTGAATCTTTAAATGCAGAAATGTTTTGGTTTTACCTGCATCATTTCAGATATGTATTTTACTGCATTTTAAAAACTGACTTTGTTCATCAAAGGAAGAGAAATACAACTCAGATCTCAAAATGTCTCTTTTATTATCAACATTAGAAAACAAATGTGGGAGAACTTTGTTGTGGAATGAGTTATTTGATGACCAATACCTTACACTGTAGTTTAGTTTTTATAATCCCTGCTAGAAATTACTATTATTTTGTTGGTGTGCAGTGTTACTATTAGAATTTCAAATGTTAGAGACAAAATGGCTTAGGTACTTTCATTACATTTTAGATTGTCCTTGTCCTGGGCTGTGCATTCTCTCTCTCATATGCAATAGTACTGTATTTTCAGCTGTCAGGTTTTTTTTGTATCTTGGACTTGAGTAAGCCTGGTGGTATATACCAGATGCTGTAAACTAAGCAACGTATCTTCTTGTCTGTAATACTAATGAGGGGCTAGTCCTTTGGGAAGCAGTAGCAGTGTTAAGGCAAAATTTTAGTGCAATGGTTTCCTGGCATTCATTAACCCCGTCCTTTCCTTTCCTTTATGCTGTAATTGGCTCCCTTTTAGAAGGGAGCAGAGGAAAGAATAACCTCTAAATCAATCCATGCAGGTTTTCAAACCATCTCCATCACCATGGGAATATGAACGCAGAGGCCGCGATTCAGCAAAACACCTACGCATGTGCTTAATTTCCATTGAAGTTAATTAAACGTAAGCACCTGCTTAAAGTTAAACACATGTGTAAGTGATTCGCGAAGTAGGGGCTTTGTAATTAGAAAACGGTGGATCACATCCTGCGCGATTCCATTCCTACACATGGGACAGGAACAGAGAGGGGAGGAGAAAAGGCAATTTTAAGTGCTGACATTTTTGCTAACGCCCTGTGAGGTTAATAGAGGAACAGGGATGATGATGCAGAAACATGTGTCTCCTGTCCTGTCACCCCACAAAGCCTGAATCCCATGGTACACCTGTGCAAAGGCCTCTGCAGGCGCCAAGGATCAGGGAATGATCCCAGTAGGGAGAATGAAGGGGGAATCATTCCCTGAGCCATGTGGAGCCCAGTCCCCTCCACTGACAGAAGCACAAGGTAGCCGTATTGACACAGAATTAAAAAGCAAGGCTCTTCTAATACATGTAAAACAATTGGCATTTGGGGCCAGCTTCCTTGCTGGCATAAGTTGTCTCAAATCTCTGTTGGCCCCCTGGTTATGCAAACAGTGAATTCCACCGGTGGTTTTCTTGCAAACAATCTTTTTGGTTTTCAGTAACCAGTAAGGGGCCATTTTTAAACCAGAAATATGATATATATGTTATTTGGGGAAACCTCTGATATCTGATATCCTCCTCTTCACATGCTACAGGCAGTCACTCATATAAGTCACTTAACTTGCCAAACCACTTTTTCAAGAATCAAAGAGGCTTCTTCCATAGATTGCAAATGTACTTTCATCATATATTCTAATTAATCAGAAAACAGCTAAGCGACATTGAAGATCTTATTTGACTCTAATTATTCTTGATGTACAGTGATACTCAGTGTTGTCTATAGAACATGTCTCTTCTGATTTGCTTCATAAATCAATGCGCTAATCAAGTCCCACCTTTCTAGAACTATTTCTTGAGTGGATCTTAATTTGGCAGTGATTAATTTACTTCTTGAACCTTTTAAAGGTTTTTTTTTAATCACTTTGTTATACTAGATCTTTCTTTAGCCAACCAAAATATTGACAAACATTTGTCCCTGCTATTGCTAGTATTTTATATATTATACTTCTTTCCAAGTCTTACTGGATACCCCCTAAAATGTAATTAATAGCGCTTGCATAAAATTTACTCAACATGTATTTTATTATGAAATTGAATTTAAAACTAATCTAGTTTTAGAAACCAAAAATGCACAAGTCATTTGCTATTTAGCTATTGCTTGGCACTTAAATTAGAAAGCCACACCTTAGAAATTTGCATTTAAACTGTAGGTAAAGCAGGTCTTGAAAATAAAGCTGGTCAAAAATTTTCCATCAACATTTTCTTTAACTGAAAATAGCTTTTTTTTGCGGGGGGGAATGGGTATTTTCTAAAAAAAAGTCCATTTTTATCAAGAATTTTAGGTTTTCATTGAAAACCCCCAAATGGATTTTTTTCAGTTTGTGGGGTTTTGTTTTTTGATAAAAACTCTCCAAAATCTGAAGGAAATGTTATTTTCTGACCAGCTTCATGTGAAAAATCCTAACTACGGCCTAAATACAAGTTAGTCCCGTCTCATCCCTATACATAAAAACCAACCAGAAAAAACTAAAATATATTGGAAATTATTATATATGTGTAACCCTTCTGCCCGTCTGAGTTGGCAGCAACAAGGGCCAGGTTCAGAATCTAGGGATTCAATTTCAATAACACAATGCAAAACCGGCTTGAGCCCCCACCCAGTGACTGGGACAATTACATACCACCCCCCGGGCGTCTCTAAGAGGCAATACTTCCCCGCTCGCAAGCACGGAGTCTGAGTGTAGCAAAATCCTTTTAATAAAGGAGGGAAACAATGTGGCATTATGTTGGGGAAACACCACAAACAGGATTCATAACACAAACCATGAGCAAAAGACCCACCCCCAAGTAAGTTTGGCAGTGTCCTTTTCCCCTCAGGGTCTTAAGTCCAGCAACCCAAAAAATCATCCAAAAGTCCAACAATCCAAAAGTCCCTGGTCAGTGCAGCCCCAGAGTTCAAAAGTTTATCTGCAGAGTTTTACCTCCCAGCCTGGGTGGAAATGGGGGAGAGGGGTCCAGGGGTGTTAAGGGGCACCTTACGTGGTCCCAGGCCGACTGTCCCGCCTCTCCGTGGGGTTCTGCTGCAGTCTTTACCGCGAGCCACTCTGCCAGCTGCTCTGTTCCACTCCACTCCACCAGCTGTCCCGTGAGCCGCTCCAGCCGTCCCGCGAACATGCTCTGCTCCGCCAGCCACTCAGCAATATATCTTCAGGGGCCCCCCCAAGCACTCAGTGATTTCAGCTCTTAGTAATTTTAGCTCTTTAGTGATTTCAGCTTGTAGTAGGAGAGCCCCAGTGCTGGTGCACCATTGGCCCAAATTGAATTCAGCTCAGCAGCCTGTAACTAGAATCCTAATGGAATCAAAATTAGCTCTGATTTTCCACAGTGGAGAGAGAAGGCAGTGCAATTAGTGTTTCAGGCCCTCAAAGGGGGCCCATACCATTAAGTACACATACCTGTCTCTAGCCTCTCTCTCAATTCATTGGGTTTTGGAACCCATGTCCCTTGTCTAGTGAGTGCTACTTAGTTGATGGCGAGTCCCTCTGTCATAAAACAGTTCCACTGCCCTTGATTCACATAATCAGGGTAACAACACTTTATTCTTCCTGCCCCAATAACAGAGAAACTGGGGATCCCACAGCAGCCAACATGACCATTTGGGCTGCTGTGGGCTCATGCTAGGCGGGGTGGGTGTGCCTATGCAAACAAGATCAGCTCCTGAAGTTCTTTTCCGCAACTCGCCACAATTCACCACCAGATGTCAGGGTAGAGCTCATCCTGACTCTGCTTACATCTGTATCTATGCAATAATACAGTATAAATGAGTGGATATTGCAGAGACAAGCTTATTTAAAATCTGTATCCCAAACAGTCATACAAGTCTCTACTCTGTTAGGAGCTGTGCAGTTATTGCTATGTATATATAGTATTGCAAGATCCTTTTACCTTTAATTCTGTTGATGAAGGGAATAACTATTGACATCAAACCAGTTAAGGAACTGAAGAAAAAGGAAGGAGCCAATCCTGCAAATAAACCACATTGTTTCATGATCTAATGATCTCACACAGACAGTCTTGAATTAAAATTACACATGAGTTTATTAAGAACAAAGCCCAGAATGTTCAGCAGTTACTACAGATTTGGGGTGGCTCATTTTGAGGTCAATATTTGAGAGGCTTTAAAAGTTGGGGAGGGGTTGACTTTCAGAAAGTACTGATTACCCCTACTTCAAAGGTCACACAGGTTGGACACCCAAAAATCACCAGTAACTTCTGACAATCTTGGCTCAAATGGATAACATTCTTACAACATAATTATAGCTGAAATTTACCAATATTTGCCACTTACATAGTCTCTTTCAATCACAGGTCTAAAAGTGTTCCAGACATGTATGTATTAATATCATCATTTTACATCTGAGGCAGATGAAACACACAAAAATCCAATACACTTGTCCAAAATGACCCAACAAGGGAGTGGCAGAGTTGAGAATAGGACCTGTGTCTCTTTATTCACAGTTTCTTTATTTACAAGCTGTATTTACTAAAACACAGCATGTAATGCTATGAAGAGAATCCCAAGATGGCTGACACTTGATGATGGATCACTTGATGATTACCTGTTCTGTTCATTCCCTCTGGGGCACATGGCACTGGCCACTGTCAGAAGACAGGATACTGGGCTAGATGGACCTTTGGTCTGACCCAGTATGACCATTCTTATGTCAGAAGTTTTTGGACTTATGAGCTTTCTCTTGATACCTTTACACCACTGGTCCCATGCTGGCCATCACTCGATGCCTTGGGAAGGGGGCAGTGGAGAAGGCAGAGAGGTGCTTGGCTGGTCTGTAGCCCTTCACCATCCTTCCCTTACCTGTCTCCCACACACCTCCTGGTTAATTTGGACAGTGATCTCATGTGATCTCATGTGAAAACTTTGTATCCCTGTGAGGGCACACTCCATTTTAAAGGACAAGAGATGAAGAAGTATCCATTCCCATTGCCAACTCATCCTGCCCCAGTTGGTCAAGCCAACAGTGCCTCTCTCACCTTTGTTTTTCAATTAAAAAATAAAAGGAGTTGAAAGGTCAAGCAAGAATCATCCTCACAGTGCCTCCCACTGAACTGGAATAATGAGCCTGATCCAACATATACTGATAACAATGGGGGTCCTTCCATTGACAATACTGGGCTTTGGATCGAGGTGTCATGAAAGCACATCTCACTATACTTGCCACATATGATGAAACAATGGAGGCAAAAGAGCAGGTCTTGTTCTACTTCCCTGTAGGGTTAGCATCTTTACTCAAGGAAGCATTAGGAGGAGAAAGACCACTTACTATACTGAAGAATAATTCTCTTTTTGACCCACTGAGGAAGAGGTGCCTAATAAAAATATATGATCACGGACAATCTGAACTGTGTGTGAAGATAACTGTCTGATCAGATAATGGAATTGTTTTCAGTGGTAAGAATGAATCCATTACTAATGCAAATAACGCTAATAATTATAATTTGCAATACAGTAAAAGTCACCTAGTCTACCTCCCCCTCTGACAGGAGACTATAATAAATTATAGGCTGAGAAAAAAATCAAAGGGATAAAGGTTAAAAGATTAAAAAAAAGAATTGAAACTTAAATGCTTAACAAGGAAATCAAAGACCTGAAAGCAGAAATTGGAGCTATTAAATTATGCCGTTGTAAAGAATTAGATATTATAGAATTGATTAGCAAATCTAAATCCAAACCTTTCCCGTATAACCCCATTGAGTCACAGATTTTGACACGTTTGACAGAACAAATTGTCAAGGTTCAATACATAATGTGCAAGCTAATTATCTGTAATACAGATATGCCTCCCTTACCAAATGGGGATACCAAAGCCTCGCAAAGGGCAATGGAGTCGAATAAAGCTGGGGAATTTTACCCGTTGCTTTTGCCCCTTCTTTGATCATGTTTCTACAACAGCTCATTTGGCCAACATGGTTCTGAACAGGAAATATACCAACAGATATTTGCAGCACATGCATTGTTATGTTCTAATCTTCTTGGTCTTTCCCAGGCCCTTTATGCATGTCAGGATTTTGAAGGTCTTTTGAAATTCTGATATTACTACTATCATCTTCTCTGGCCATGTAAGAGCTCTTGCATACAGGACCATCGATAGGACCAGTGGGGCAAAAATGATTTCTGGGGATCAGTGCAAAGCATATGGGCAGGGCTGGCTCCAGGCACCAGCTTACCAAGCAGGTGCTTGGGGCGGCCACTTTGGAGAGGGGCGGCACGTCCAGCTGTTCGGCGGCAATTCAGCGGACGGTCCCTCACTCCTGCTCGGAGCGAAGGACCTCCCGCCGAATTGCTGCCGCAGATCGCAATCGCGGCTTTTTTTTTTAGCTGCTTGGGGCAGCCAAAACCCTGGAGCTGGCCCTGCATGTGGGACAGGTATGAGGATCCAGCCCACTGATTACACTAGGGAAACTCATCAAAAATGTGTCACTGTTGCTAACAATGGTTCCACTCCACCCGGGTGTTGGCAACGCTGGAAACACTAGTGTAGATAGGCCACCAGCTGTTGACACCATTTTAAAGAATATGCTGATTAGAGCTTAAGCAGAAAAATAGTGACCCTTTGAGGCCTGGAGTTGGGGAGAAATGGGGATGCTTAGAGTTTTTGACAAGAAAGCATATGATTCCCCCCCACACCCATCAACTCTGAATACAATAAGGGTTAAATGATTGGCTCTAACCCAATCTGACAGTATATTCCCCCCCCCTTCTTTTTCTAAGGTTGTGTTTCCCAAAAGGGTAAAGCAGCAGGAAGAATGTGCCATGGTGGGGAGGAGCGTGGAAGGTATATAAATGAAGATATGTGGGGTTGGTTAAAGGATGTGATTGCTTTCATTTTCGTGAAGTGGGACTCGGCTTCCAAAAGTTTGGGATATGCTGTTTCAAACTACATTTTAAATCCTGTTTGTGTAGCCAAGTGTACCCTGCCCTTTCCAGTGGGTCACTCTGGAAGTTACTGATTCCTTTCGCTCTTTGGCATTTTTCTTTCCAGTGCTTTTCACTTCAGCCCAAAAATTCAATACCCTTATTTCAGTAAAACCGAAGAACTGAATTATATTCAAGTGCTGCCAGCAATTATGCTAGAGAGTATTAGGGGAAATGCTTTAGCAATACTGATCTAGCTGAGTCCATAACTACTGAATCACACTGTGGTTTATAACCATACTTTCATATTTACCTCACACGTGAAATTTATCCAAAACACTGCACGTCTCAGATAACATAGCATTAAGTGTCAAGATCAAGCCTAATGACATGCGCATCTCAGATAGTATTTAGTAGTTTTTAATCAATTGCCAAAGTCCAAATCACCGCATGTTTCAACTTTTCATGTTACATTTCAAGTTCTTTGGGAGCTTCAACGTGGCATTACGTTTCTTAGTGAGATGTGCACCATAGGACTCCTCCGAGTGCGAGCATACCGAGCAGCTTCTGCACAGGTTTCCAAAGGTTTTCCCAATGACAAGATGTTCATCTGCAAAAAACAAATGCCCACTGTTTAATCCCTGAAGTCCCATGAAATACTGCTGTAGTTGCAGTCAGTGGAGGTTGCCTGTGCCTCATTGGTACAAGAGAAAGGAGCGGGGGGCCTGCAAGCTGTTCTCCATTACAGTCCTGAACCTTTGGAACTCACTGCTCCATTTTGTCCGCAACCGATCAAGTTTGCTAGTCTTCAGAAGTTGCTGCAAGGCTTATCTTTTCTACCTGGCTTGTAAGGAAATGGATGAACGGGTGAGGCACGCTAGGGACAGTGTTGGACTTCATGAGGTGGTTAACTCATTTTTGTTATATTTATGTTGCTGCGGGGTTATTTTATCTTGACATGATAGGTTTATTTAGATGGGCTTTTAAAGGATTGTCATGGGCTCCCAGAGCATTGAACTTCACTCATATTGGCTACAGTAATAACATTCCAAATCAATAAATAAATAATCAGTGCTGGAGAGCAATGTGTCAATAGCAAACCATATGTTTTTAAAGGACAGAAATTCTAAATTCTTACGTGGAATATGACCGCTGTATTTTGGCAGCATCCCTTCAGGCCTGTAGAATCTTTGGTATGTGTTGGGAACTTTGCTAACTTTAACTTCAAGCATTTTGCCTCTAAATTAAAACAAAATCGCAGTTCAGTATCCTCTAACTTCCATCATTTCAGAATTTGCTTACATGTCCCCATGTTTTACATAACTATCAGACATCATTTTTAACTCTCATGGCCTTAATTGTCTTCCAACTGTATGTGTTCTGCTCACGAGTCTTTCCCCACATGCCCACAACACTCATGTATTCCTTGCACACCCCAAACACCCATTGCCTTTCCAGGGAGTTTTGCGTGTGCATGGAATATGGGATCCAACTGACATCAACAGAGAGACTGTTATAGCATTGCCACTGCAACCAGACACTCAAATACAAGAATCTTACTTGGAATAATTGGCTGAAATCCTGACTCCACTGAAGTCAATGGTAAAACTCCTTTAGACTTCAGTGGGGTCAGGATTTCATCTATTGGACCCAGTTCTGCTCTCAGCTAAACTCATGCAAGTCCATCAACTTCACTGGGTGCATAGGTATACCTGTGAGGAAAATGGGGTACATGGGTGAGGCCAGGGCCGGCGCAACCCATTAGGCGACCTAGGGCGCTACAATTTGGGGGGCGGCGGCGGGACCATCCGCCGCATCTGTGGGGGGCAGCATTTCGGGGTGGGACCTTCCGCTGCTTAGGGCGGCAGAAAAGCTTGCGGCGCTCCTGGGTATGGCTGTGTAGGGGGGAGCTGTGAACATAGGTCCCTTATGCTTTCCAACAGATGAATAAGCACTCAGCACACAACATATTAGACTTCCTCACTGTATAGTGCAAAACCTCAATTACAGCCTCAGCAAGTGCTAGCACATGCTCAGTGATGACATATCTGTAGGGTGCTCTGTGTGTGTGTGTGTGTGTGTGTGTGTGTGTGTGTGTGTGTGTGTGTGTGTGTGTTAGGAAAAAACAACTCATAATTAGGCTTGTGCACTGTACTGGAAGGAAAATGGATGTGCTGAGGCCAGTGTGTTTCCTTATCAGCAGGAGGCAGAAGGAAGTTGCCTGCAGAGGTGCAGCATCTATCACTCAGTGGGAGGAGGGAAGAAGGGAAATACTCCCTCTCGCCAAGTTTGGGAAGGGAGAGTCCTGTTTCCAATGCTTTGATCACCCCTCTATGGCAATTCAAACTCCCAAGTCTTCACAGCCACACTCTTCCCCCTGCTCCACTGCCAAATCCTTTCCTAGATAGTAAGAGGCCTGCCCATTCTGCGTATAGTGGTACAGACCAACTCTCCTGTCCTTCCAAGGACAAAAGCCCAGACTCACTTGTCTTCCCGCTCCCAACCCATCATTGCCTCTTGCTGACAGCTGCTAAGGCTTTGTCAACACTAAATACTGAGGCAAACTGAAATTTCGTTCACAATGCAAATGTCAGATAAGCAGAAAAAGAATCAGAGCTTTTCTATTAAATGAAATACTGAAATAAGCAGTCACTTGATGTGCTTTTCTGGATTAAAAAGTGAGGTTCCCAAGAGCTTTTCCTCCTATCAACACTGAATTTTCAGTCCTACTTAGGCTGCAGAATGTAGATCTTTTCTACACTGACCTTTCAGCTACTGGTATATGCCTCACGGGGGCAAATAATGATGCTCTGGTGAAAATCCACTAGATGTTTGTACCAGTTAAGCTACACCAGTACCTGAGATTATTGTAGCCGAGGCCTTAGATCCACCATGCAGCAGGATGTACTAGAAATACTTGAAAAAAGGATTACCATCAGGGCTTCATACAATGAGTTTTTTTTTTAAATGTTTGTGGTTCAAGTGGTGAACAGAAAAGGTCTGAAGATCAGCATAACCAAAATATAACAACATGCTTCTGTGTACAATAGTTCTTGTGTGCTGTCTATGTTCAGTACTTCCTGTAGATAAGGAAGCTTTTAAAATACAATTATGAAAAATACACAGTATAGTGCAGTCTTTTCAAAAAAAAGTATGCTTTATATTACAAATGCTGTACTACATAGATTCCTGACATGCCCCAGGAGAGCCCCTAAAGTCTATGTAAACCTATTATCTGTCCTACTCCCTTTAATTGCTTTAATGGTTGGCGAGGTTATATTTATTTACTGCTCTACCATACAATTAAACATCATCATCATCACCATCTTATATCGTACTTTTCAATCGATATATTTTCGTATAAAATTACCTGTGTAAATTGCTGGTGGGATCGTAGCAGACCCGATCTCTTAAGTTCTTAAAATCCTGATAGCAATTTTTTGTCATTTCATGGTAACGAACACCGTATCCCAGTTCAGTGACCCTTGCTCTAGGCACAAACCCAGTCCAACCAGGAATAGGGGGCTCTAGTAAACTTCTCTTAGTTATTACAGTACCTGCAAAATGACCAAATAAATGCCACCTCAAAATTACACCTAACTGCCCAAGAAAATATCTGCTTATATTTACCATAGAGGATAAAAAGGTTCCTTCCTTCTAACAAATGTTCTCAGTTAATTGACATGCTTCATAGAATGTTCATTAGTCACTTTATATCACCAAGAGTGGGTCTCACCACTTTTGATATGCCCCTTAGTGGTGCCTAGATAACTTTTTCTCTTTTATGGGGCCAGATCCTGAAGTCCTTCCTCACTTTTGAATCAGTCCTTCCTCAGGCTAGGAAAGGTCTTTAGAATTTGGCCAATGGTCATTAAAGGCCTGATCCAAAGCCCACTGAAGCCAGTAAGAGTCTTTCCATTGAACGTAATGGGTTTTGCGTCAGTGCCTAAGTAGGGAATAGGCTCACGCATATAAATATATGTTAGTACCCATGGCCTGTCAAAATTCCAACACAGGAAATTACATTCTACCTGCTGAAAGATGCCTTGCAGTTTCAACAGGACACAGTTGAGCGTTCTATTCTAAACTGCAATGTTGTCTTGTTGTGCATTGCCACGTTCAGACAGAGCTGGCTGTTATTCAATGGTGCATTAAGTTATGTAGGAAGAAAGGCACTAGTTACAGACTTAAGAATTGTCACTCAGGAACATTCTATCTGATGACATTGGGGTTTCTAAGGTAACTGCAGGAGGAAGTTCTGAACATCTTTTACAGGGTGGTCCTGATCCTGGAACGCTTCTGATCAGATGAGAAATGCTAGCTTGCCGCAGCGGGTAGTTAGGAATCCATGACGGGCAATTGGGGTTGAGCTCAGTTTGGGTCAAAACACTTGGAGTCATGTTTGGGCCTTGGTGTTTGGCGTTCATGGTTACTCACAGTCTATGAATCATGGAGAACCACAAAAAGGGCTCACTTACCCAGAGTGAGGAGCCCGAGGAAAGATTTGGAAAGAAGCTATTGCTGAAGGGAAAACCAGGATACATGAGACATCCTGAGATCCACATCAGTCACAAGATCAAATGAAAATGTTTTGCTTTTCTCCAAGACTATTTTAAGAGTTCTCTCTCTCTCTTTCTTTCTTTTTAATAAAGAAAACACTAAAGGCCAGATTCTGCCAGCCTGACTCACACTCAGTAGCACTTTACTCTGCAAACAGTACCACTGAAAGAATGAGAGTACTTGCAGAGTAAGGTAGCCATCAGCATGAGTAAAGGTGGCAGAATCAAGCCCCAGAAAGGCAGGACAAAATTTTCAAATGTGAGTGCCTAAAATTAGATACCCAGATAAGATTACAGATTTTCAGGGATGGTGGCCATTTGTAGTTCCTACTGTGGTCAGTCTGGGCAGCAAGTGCTTAGCCCCTCAGAACAGCAGGTTGGTTTTACTCTAGGTTTAGGCAGCCAGATTTGAAAATATTGGCTTCAGATTTTTAGATAATAGTACAATTTGAGAGCATGCTATTGCATGAGTCTATTCAGAACCCCATTTATGGAAGGATTTCTGGACAACAATTACAATTGATGCAAGATCTATGTAAAATATTTCATATCAAGATGAGACTCTGTCCTTAAATATACACACCTATTTGAGAAAACCTTGAGATTTAGAATAGAAATGAAAGATATAGGGGCCAAATTCTGTCACTGAATGCACGTGTGTGTAACTCCCACAGAAACCAGAGCAATGTGCTAGCGACTGAAGGTAAAAATCGGTTCTTACTATGTCCCTGAAGACTGTAATTATAATTCACATTGTACTAGTAACATTAATTGAATGTTTGGCTGAAATCAAGTTCATTACAACTTAAATACAGTACCTAGCACATAAGGATGGTGTTTATAATTATAGTCATAAAGTGCTTGTAAAACATCTTCATTGGAGCAAATAGATGGAAGTTTGGGTGTAGTGGCTGCTATGTATCTCAGCTCATTCTGTGCGTCTCTGCTCCTTTGAGTAGCATTGTGGAATGAGGTCATACATGCCATTGAATCATCTCCATAAGTAGTGCCAATTCTATAGAATCTTTGGGGGACATAGCCTAAAAGAGTAAGCAGGATAAATGTTAAAAGCTCACAAGATCTAATGGAACATATTGCAAGCATTTACAGACAGAGTGAAATTATCAAACAAACATAGAACATTATCTGCCACTCTTAGTTCTTCAAATTACACATGCACACTGCAATTATATAGACGGTTACAACTACAGTGATCTCCTATGACCTTAGAAACAAGCCACATTTTGACAAGGGCTATGAAAGTACAATCCCCTTATGACAGATCAATCTGCTAATAGCAATTCTCTTTACTGTACCAAAACATCAGTCTGAAGGGTAGTTTGAAATGCCTTTTTTTTTTTTGGATGCTTTGAAAATGCAATTTCAGATCATTCATTTTGGTTGGAAATTGTGATTGTATTAAAATGAACTCCTGAATTATAAGAAATAGATGTAGGTCTTTTGTGTGGGACCACAAAGCAGACTTTCACCATATAATAATTTTCATTATAAAGAATAGATGCATATAGCACAAGTACATATTCCTTTAACATTGAACCTGAATCTACTATGACTATGTTAAATGCTAAAGAAATAGAGATAAGAATCTGATTTAAATCGGATGGGTCTGAACGAAAATCCCACTTCCAACTGTCTCTGAATTTTGTCAGTCTGAACTTTGCACTGAGCCAAAATACTGGTTCTGAACTATCTCTGAACATTGGGGTGGTTTCGTTCTGGATCCAAACGTTGTGGATCAGGTCCAGCTCTTATGTGAACTAATCCAAGAAAGTAAATTCAAATGCAAAGCTACTATTCTGGCCCAAATTCTCCAGATCAGCTGAGCTGTGCATGTTGAAAGTCTAGGGAGGGGGTGATTTTAAGGCATGTTTACATTCCATCAACCCCAGGGCTGCCAGGCTTTGGCATGGTAAAATAGAGCAGAGGATCATGGTACGGTAGCTGCTATTGCAGCTCTTTGTGAACAGAGGATTTTCCATGATGCAGGGGAATCCTCCACTGGCTAGTTAAGTTGGGTTTCAAGCTGAGAAAGGAGGTCAGGATGTGGCCCAAACACATTATTTACCTGTGTATCCAGGTATCAGACGATTGCACGCTTCCAAGGGTTTTTGATTTGGTTTCATGCTCTCTCTGTACCTGTTTGAAAGAAAATGTACATTTATACGTGAACTTATATCCTAATATCAGTTAAGCCAGTTCATGACATATCTGTTATATTACTAAGAATAAATATTAGTCAATCTTAAAACTCAGCTAATGGGCCAAATTATTACATTGGTGTAAACTCAGAGTAATTTCACTGCAGCCATCTGAACTCAATAATATTCCTCAAATGTAATCAAGAACAGAATATACTATACTTCTTTTTAAATATTCACTTTTTCTACTAAGCAATGTCATGCCATAGAATTTTTAAAAAGATATAGCTAAATCATGAGGCTTTTTGTGCAGTTATATTAAGATACCTGGAAAGGAACATTAAGGTATATAGGATGTATTGATGTCATCACCAAGGAAAATACTAGCCAGATATGCATACATTATTTTTACACTACTGAAGTACGTACATAGGCCCTCTTATGCCCTAGCCTGCTGTTTGAGAAAATGCCTTAGCTAAATTATATTTAGGCTTTAGATCATGCCTAAGTTAATATTACTTCTGTATTTGCAGTATTTCAAGTATTTCCTACAAGTATAGCTCAAATATTGCACTGAGGGAACTATCTCTATTTATATAAGCCAAAATCAGCAAGGTTTTAAAGGTGATCACCGTGCCTCCACTAGTTTTCTTAATGAAAACCTAGATGACAGTGACATCTCCACCATGATCAAATTCCAGAGTATAAAATAACCTGAAGAAATTGGACCAACAAACTGCAATGATGTGCCAGAAGAAACGATACACCAGGGAAAAGTCATACCTCTTGGGATAGGTGGAATTATACCTGCAATATAGGCAGGGCTGGCTCCAGGCACCAGCCCACCAAGCTTGTGCTTGGGGCGGCACCTGGAGGGAGGGCGGCGCGGTGCGGTGCTCCGGCTCTGGCCGCCAGGGAGAGCGGAGCCCCGGCCGGGCGCTCTGGCCGCCGGGAAGAGCGGAGCACCGGCCAGGGCTCGCCGCCCTCCCCCCGGCACTCTGGCCGCCGGGGAGAGCAGAGCCCCGGCCAGGGCTCGCCGCTGGGGAGAGCGGAGCCCCGGCTGGGCACTCCGCCCTCCTCCCAGGGCTCCGGCTGCCCTCCCCCCCCGGCGCCCTCCCCCTGGCCGCCGGGGAGAGCGGAGCCCCGGCCGGGCACTCCGCCCTCCTCCCAGGGTTCCGGCTGCCCTCCCCTGCCGCGCTGGTGGGGGCGGGGGGCGGCCGGAGGCTTTTTTGCCTGGGGCGGCAAAAAAGCCAGAGCCAGCCCTGAATATAGGATCTGTACTGGGACCGGTCCTGTTTAACATATTTATAAATGATCTGGAAAAGGGGGTAAACAGTGAGGTGGCAAAGTTTGCAGCTGATACTAAATTACTCAAAATAGTTAACTGTGAAGAGTTACAAAGAGATCCCACAAAATGGCGCTACTGGGCAACATAATGACAGATTAAATTCAATGTTGTAGGTGCAAAGTAATGCCCATTGGAAAACATAATCCCTACTCTACATATAAAATGATGGGTTCTAAATTAGCTGTTACCACTCAAGGGAGAGATCTCGGAGTCACCAGTGATAGTTCTCTCAAAGCACCTGTTCAATGCGTAGCGGCAGTCAAAAAGATAACAGAACCACTAGGAAAAAGATAGATAATAACACAGACAATATCATGCCACTATATAAATCCATGGTACACCCATACCTTGACTACTGCATGCACTTCTAATCTCCCCATGTCCCAAAGGCTATATTAGAATTGGAAAAGGTACAGAGAAGGATAACAAAAATGATCAGGTGTATGGAACAGCTTCCATATGAGGGGGATTAAAAAGACTGGGATTGTTTAGTTTAGAAAAAAGACAACTGAGGGGGGAATATGATAAAGGTCTATAAAATCATGAATGGTGTAGAGAAAGTGAATAGGAAAGTGTTATTTACCCCTTCAAATAACACAAGAAACAGAGATCACACAATTAAATGAATAGGCAGCAGGTTTAAAACAAACACAAAGAAATATTTCTTCACACAATGCATAGTCAACCAGTGGAACTCGTTGCCAGGACAAAAGTAAAACTGGATTAAAAAAAGAATTAGTTAAGTTCATGGAGGATAGATCCATCGATGGCTATTAGCCAAGATGTTCAGAATCACAACCCCATGCTCTGGATGTCCCTAAATCGCTGACTGACTGACTGGACAACAAGGGATGGATCACTCGATAATTGCGCGGTTCTGTTCATTCCTTCCGAAGAATCTGGCTCTGGCCACTGTCAGAAGACAGCATACTGGGCTAGATGGACCAGTGGTCTCAGCCAGTATGGCCATTCTTACATTCTAACAGTGTGTCTGTAAAATTAACATCGCGAAACAAAAGAAAATACAAAAAGAGCAATAAAGATGACACAAAGATTGGCGATTAAAATGGGAGGGGATGGAAGAAACTAACATGTTACAGCCTTGAAAAGACAATATCCAGTCAGGGGAAAGGATATGATCACAATGTTAAAAGTACCGTTAAGGCAATAACAAATGAAGGAAAGGAACTTCCGCCTGAGAAGCTAGTAGAAAAAGAGTAACAACCTCAAGGTAAGGAAATTAAAGTGTCAGCTACATATTAGGAATAACTACTTAGCAGTAAGAGTTCTGGGGTCAGGTATAGACTAGAAAACACCAGCCCTGCAGTTATTCAATAAAGGCCAGTTGCTGCCATCCTTATATATGCTCAATAGTACCTTATGCCACAAATAAGGATGGACGTTGAAGTGAAAAGTGGGGATATAACCCCACCGCCACCAGAGTAATTCCCTTACCTACCAGTGACAAGTACCTGTTCTGGAACAGTGCTGTCCTGAGCATAGAGCTGTATGAGCACATAATGTATTGCATAGACATCAGTGCATACACATTATAAAGACAGACAGGTCTACTTGTGACTGGTGTAACTTTACTAAAATCAAAGGAAATACACTGACACTCACATTGTAAGTAAGATCTTATTTGTTTATAGCTCTTGTAAGCCCAGGGGTACTTTATAGATTATGCATACTGCAGTCACTGCTGTTCTGTCCAACTCTGAGGTGCAGCTCTGGTGCGGCACAGCCACACAACCCAACCCTTGAGGAAGAAAAGGTGAAAAGATCCCTCGGCAGTTTCTGTAAGAGTCGAGGGTTAAATTCTAATATATCAAAATATTGCCCTTGTTCTTTCTATTGGACAATATAGTCTTCATCTCTTCCGGGCCTTAAGTGTGGTATGCTGCTGCTGTGAAATGTTCAACATTGGCAGTAAACAGCGACTGTGTTCCGCCATAGGCGCCGACATTCCAAAGTGCTGGGGGGTGCTTGAGACTGCCTGAGGCCCCGCCACCACTCCACCCCTTTCCCCAAGGCCCCACCCTGCACCTTCCCACCCCCGCACCACCTCTTCCCACCCCACCTCTTCCCGCCCAGTTCCACCCCCTCCTCTGAGCGTGCTGCATCCTCGCTCCTTCCCCCCCCAGCCTCCTGCATGCCGCGAAACAGCTGATTGCGATGGGCGGAAGGCAGGGGGAGCCCGCCGGTGGATGGGAGGTGCTGGGGGGGGAGGAGCTGATTGGGGGCTAACAGTGGGTGCTCAGTACCCACCATTTTTAACCTGTGTGGCTGCTCCAGCCCTGGAGCATTCACGGAGTCGGCACCTGTGTTCCATTGTAGTGACCCCTATACCTAACATGAAACTGAATTAGATATTGTATTAAATTTCCAGTGGTGTTATAGCCATGTTGATCCAGGATATTAGAGAGACAAGGTAGGTGAGGTAATATCTTGTATTGGACCAATTTCTGTTGGTGAGAGAGACAAGCTTTTGAGCAACACAGAGCTCTTTCTCAGGTCTGGGAAAGGTAGTCAGCATGTCACTACTAAATGCAAGGTGGAACAGATTGTTTAGCATAAGGATTTAACATGTTGCAAGAAACCATTCAAGTGAAATGGGCAATTAACACCTCTGGGGTGATCGGACAAAGGAGGGTTAGTTGGTTATAGCTTGTTGTAATGTGTCATAGTCTATGAAAATCAGTTTGTGCACCTTAGATGAAAAATGTCAAAGTACAAAAACTCATATGAGATAAACTACAGGAGTAATTTATGGAAATAAAAGTTTATAATAATACTTAAGAGAGCCTGTATATGTCATCTAGAAAGCCTGCAGCTTTAGGGCCTGATCCTGCAGACACACATTATCATTATCAGTAGTAGCCTTGTGGTAATGCCTAGGAGTCTTGGCTAGACATGGGCCCCATCGTGCTAAGTATTGTACACACATCCAGTAAATGAGAGTCCTTGCCTCAAAGAGTTATCAATCGGAGATCTATGTGAGGAACTGTTTGCAGGACCCAGGGTCTTAGCCCAGCCTACAATTTTTAATTTAGGATTTTTCTCTGTAATTAACATACCTTGTCTGGGACTTTCATTCACACGCCACTAGGGTGCAGGTAAAAATGGCATTATACTTAGGGGGGCAAATCTACTTTGAGGAGGTGTTGAAGTATAACACCACCCGGCTTTTAGTTATTTATTTTTAACGACATCTAGTACGCTGTGGCTAGTGGTCTCTGGAAGTCAATATTAGCTAGTGTAGTGCTGATTATGCTGTGGGCATAAAAAAGCTCAGAGAAATTCAAGTGGGCCACAGATAACAAGTCACCACTAAGGGGCCCGATAAAAAGCACCAGCTGGAACCAAACATTCACTGCTTGGCGCAACGTCCCATGTGGGAAGCCACCCCGCACTGAAGGCAGAGTGGGGCTTTGTTGTTGATTCCCCTGGCAGCACGCATTCACCCAGCCTGCACTGGAGGTATCAAGGCTTCCTGCTGCCGCTAAAGTCCCTGCAAAGCTTCCAGTGACCTAGTGGGAGCAGGCATGGGCCCCGCACTACAGGGGGCAGCAGGCAGGGTTGGACTCGGGACAGGCACTGGGCTGGACATCAGCACTAGAGCCCAGGGCCCCTTACCCAGAGTTCTCCCCAGGTCCGAATGCACCAGGTGCCTCCTACCGCTGGCTGGGCTCCACAGTTGGACGAGCTCAGCCGAGACAGCTGCTACCTGCAGCCCCTGCACTTAGCCAGGGCATTGTGACCTCAGCCAGCCAGGGTGGGACAGTGGGGGCTGGGAGTGCAGCTGTGCTGGGGAGATAACCCAGCAGGGCCTGGCCCCGAGCCGCAGAGAGCGGGGCAGCAGCAGAACTAGGTAGCATTTGTGCCTGGGACTGACTGTAACCCCAAAGAGCATCTGTTCTCTGCCTGTGACACACCATCACCCCCTCCTCCACTGCTCAACCAATCGCATAATCTGTGCTACACCCTAGCCAACAACCAATCCGGGCTGCACTGCACACTCCACTTACACACAACCTGTGCTACACCCTCTAACAAGCACACAGCCTATGCTACACACACCTGCAGCCATTACTACACTCATTAACACACCCAGAGTCTGTGCTTACACACACAAATAATTACACTTTCCTTGGTGGTAACCAGGAAACAAAATATATCCTTCAACTGTGGGGAGGTCATTACATTGTCATTTTGATACATCTCCGATCTGCAATATGCCTCTTGATTGTTGACCAGATTGCTAGCTTGTGAAATATTATTTTCCAAATGCTGTTTCAAAGTAGGACAGAAATGGTCATTATGGGTGAATTTTGTTAACTAATGGATTCTTTTTCAAATACCTTTAGTGTATTTTAATACAGCTGGTGATTATCATTCTACTTGAAGACAAAATTGAGTGAAATGAGTTATGGTCTCTTTCTGTGTTATCCACTGTTTCAAAGGTACAGTCCCCCAGTAGCAACACAGAAATGAATTATAGCATAAATATTGCACAGACATAGTTCATCTACGCGAAGAGCAGCCTAAAGTGTTGAGAGTCCAATACATTTATTCAATATATCCTATAAAATGATCTGAGTTTAAAGAGTTCCACAAGCAAGGTGTAGAACAAATGCTTTGAAGTTCTCCATTCACAAAAGCTTGAATGTCAACATTTCCGTTTTGACCCAGTTAATTTTATAACTAGACCAAGTGCAAAGATCTAAAATGTCCATGATCTATCTAATCCCCGTAAATTCTTACATGGACCCCATCACCAAAGCAGGTGACAGTGATTCTATAGAATCATTTAACATTAGTAGATACAATGCTTTGGGATTTACCCCTTTTACAACATTTGTGTGTTTTCTAGCTATGTCAGTGAGGGGCTCTAGAGCTAATACTAAAATAATGGTGGGAAAGGACAACCCTGTCATATTCCTTTGAGACAGTGGGAAGCTGAAGCTGAATTATGTATACTGCTTACTAGTGCTGGTTGGGAATTTTCTATCAGAATGTTTTTTCAATGGAAAACGCAATTTTCGCAACAGTTAAATTTCCTGTGAGAAAACTCTGATGTGCCTCAAAATATATTTTTACCCTCGTTTTGATCTGAAACGTTTCAGTTTGTGGAACCAAACAAACATTTAATTTTGGGTCAGTTTGACGTTAATCTGTGTTTGGGTAGGTCTACACTTACTTCCTGGTTCGGCGGCAGGCAATCGATCTTCTGGGATCAATTTATCGCGTCTTGTCTAGACGCGATAAATCGATCCTGGATCGATCCCGGAAGTGCTCGCCGTCGACGCTGGTACTCCAGCTCGGCGAGAGGAGTACGCGGCATCGACGGGGGAGCCTGCCTGCCACGTCTGGACCCGCGGTAAGTTCGGACTAAGGTACTTCGAATTCAGCTACGTTATTAACGTAGCTGAATTTGCGTACCTTAGTCCGAAGTGGGGGGGTTAGTGTGGACCAGGCCTTTGCCTCACCTGTTGTTGTGCCTCATGTCCATCCGCACTGACCTCTATGGACTGAGCTGCCAGGCTGGACTACATCTCCCAAGAGCTCCTAGGTCAGCTGCATCCCCATCACCATACCTCAGCATAAGGAGGAGTAAGTAAGCCTGGGGCAAGCTGAGGGGATCAGAGGCAGAAGGAGATATGGTGGAGCCCCAACCGCTGTGCCTGTTCCTCTGTTGGTGTGAGCTCCATAATGGAGTTTATCCCAGTGGCAGAAGTTAGAATAGCTCCCTGCTGCTCTAACTTCCAGTGGTGTTGGATGACCAAGGGGAAGGGAGCTACAAACAGGTACCTGCAGCTGCCATTCTCCACTATGTCCGAGCACAACTCAGCCCTAATAGAGAATCGAAGGCTGAATCTTCTGTTATGGGAGCGCTAACTCATTTTTGTCGCCTTGTATAAATAGCAAGATTTCAAACTTGTTTTGAAAATACAGCAAAAAAAAATCAGATTGGTACAAAGAAACTTAATATTCAAAGTATGTTCTGAGTTCATAAGCCTGAACCAAACCAGCAGGCCTGAACTTCAGAATACTAAGACTCCAAATCAAGAACCAAATCACAATTTTGCAACTGGACCCCATCTTTAGAATAGTCCAAATCAAAACTGTAGCCACTGAATTTGTGTACAAATACAAATAGATACAGATAGCCACTGAACTTGGGGGATATTTATAATCCTGATCTGAATTCTGAGGCTTGAGGCCACCTCAAATTAATATCTTGAGGTTGTGCAATTAATGTACCTTAAGATACATAAGCGGTGGCAACATTGCTTCTCTAATTGTGCTGCGAACCATTTCCCAGCTCTTTCTCATTGTTCATAATATCTTTGCAGTATACAAGAGTGCATAATATGCTTTTTGGCATTACAAAGCCATTTATGCCTTAGCTATATCTAACAATATAGAGAGAGCTGGATCAGCTGGCAGGAGTCTCCTAATAATCGACAACGTATGTAAACTATGCCATCTTTGCTCTGTTACGCATGTTAAAAAGTAAGCAAATGCAGGAGAAATATATTTAAATCTATGCTAAAACCTGCTACTTTCTAAAAACATTTGCAATACTTTTTATAACAATTTTTACATTAAAATCAAAGACGAAGGGTAATAAAACACTCTACCACACAAAATCCAGAGCTTTATTGTATTTTATTTGACACTTTTGAAGACACAAGAGTACTCAGGTACAATCCTAACAAGTTGTGAACTGCTCCAAAGGTCGGTGAAATCTGAATTAATCTTGCACAGAGAGGTGAACAAGACCACAATGACTGATATTTTATAATATAGTCTAAGAATACTCCAAGCAGGTGAGTATTGTAATGTTATGCCCAACAACTTTTATGCCATTCATCCATTTAAGCCACTTTGTAGTATAAATATGCAGCTTATCTCAGCTATTAAATCTCTGCAATATGTAATTAGGCCTTCTCATAATAATGCATTCAATCTCCTGTATATAAAAATCAGTGTAAGAATACTGATACATGCTGCCTATACCATCACTGTACATTCATCAGACTCAACCACAGCAAGCTGCTAATTTCCAAACTAGAGCTAAGCAACTTTAGGTCAAACTCTCAAGTCGTCATCCAAGCAGAACTTCCTTTGAGGTCACTGGGAGTTTTGCCTAAGGACTGGAGGGTTTGTTTGCTTAAAATAGCACAATGTAGTCTGAAATGCCTTATTCTGCAGGGAATTTGCTGCAGAATACACGTGAATGTCTATTCCATAAACAACTCAATTAGAAACTTTTGTCCTACTGAAGTTCCTACCAGTTTTACAAGCCTAACCGATGGTTCAATTGATGTTAAAATGGGTTTCCATATGCCACTTATATTTTGAAGTTGTTTAAAAGGACTACAAACTACATCATGTGGTTGCAGTGTAATATTCTACATCTAATTCTAAAAGGCTACACTTTCTATTTTGGGGTGGGAGGGTCAGGGGAATGAATTGGGGACTGAGCAGTCGTTTGCTCAGGAATCCTCAGTTCTGGGAAAATAAGTTTTACGGTGCTCCCACTAGATTGAAAGAGGAAGGTGGGGTGCAAAAGTGTGCAAACTCTTCTCATTTCACAACAGCAAAATCTTTTAAACAACAAAAAGCTTGGATCAAGATTGAATCTTTTAAAAGGTGAATATCAAATGCGCAGAGAATCACTGCTGTTCAGGGGTTACATTTCTGAGGAGCTGCAGAGCTCCCTTCACTCACTGCCGACATGCTGAAAGCATCACTCATAAATAAAAGGACAAATTAATCCCAGATGGATCTCCATTCAACCTGTAACAGGGCATTATTAGCCTTAATTCTGCACTGACTTAAGACCAGGTAAATACTTTAATATCAATGGAGTTCTATGGGGTACAAGTCTATGCAGAATTGGACCCACATAATTTAACATTGGATGTAAGGATCTTAAACCCGCTTTTCTTTATGCAAGTCATATTTTGGCACTATTAGACAAAGTATTGGGCCAGATCCACAACTCGTGTAGGCTGGCATAGCCTGGACCTGTAATGATACATAGCCTTCCCTAGGTAGTTGGGTAAGTACCTATCATAGGAGATCTGAAGTCTCAGGGCATAAGTTCTATATTTTCACATATTTTACAGGAGAATTCATTCATTATTATGATGCATCCTTGAAAATGAAATGGTGACCATTTGAAACAAGAAACAAAAACCCCAGCAACTGACTAGCATGTCTCTATAGTACGCTCAACTGGTCTGACTCGCATTGCAGGAAGACTGTTGTGTTCTCTGACACACCAACACTGCTCTCCCATTATTATAAGATCATCCTTGCACATTCCATATCTTACCATCTTTAAAAGCCTATAATTACAAAAGCTGAGTGAGAAACTGTGTTATTTCAAATTAACAGCTGAATGCAATCAGAGGCAAAGAGCATTTTTATACAAGAAAATAGCACTGTAGAAAGAAAGAGTCTGTACAGTATTTAAATATTGTATATACATAAAATTATATTGTTCATAACTCATCTTAAAGGTTCTCTTATTTGTAAACCAGGAAAGGCAACCAACAGAAATCTTATATTTAACATTTTAAGCAGAGCAAGCAGCAGGAAACAATGCTAGCAAGCAGTTTGTAACTCTATAAGAAATACCTAGCCAGATAATGTGGCTAGCATTTTCCAGTCCCTTTTTTATTTAATTCAGTACATTTTTTTCACATTCTACTAGGGAATTCTGCAAGAGAGAGACAAAGAATTCAAGGGCAGAACATAAGGGCCCAATCCTGCACTCTTTTCTTAGGCAAAATCCCAATTAAGCAGTATCTTCAAGTAAGTAGTGCAGAATCGGGGCATAAATTACTAAAGTGATTGATACAGCTTCCTTTTTCAAAAACCGTCAGTAATGGCTTCTATGGTGGTAACCTATGCTTAACTAAAGGAAAAGGGTTCTGCTAAACAATTAACCTTTCAATGTCTTGGAAGTGTAATACATTGCAGCAGGTGAAGGGGCAGCCTTGTTTAAAATAAAAATGCTAAAAGTATTAAAAATATCAGTGTTTTTCAGCCAATGCTACAGTTTTGTCAAAGCCCTCAAGATTGGATGGGGGTTTGGATTTGAATCTGAGATTCCCAGTTCATGGGTGATGCAGGGTTCCAGGAGTGGCTCATTTATAAATTTTTATAAAATGAAAGCTGCCCTGTCTGGAGCTGCGGTGCTCCAGATGTGTGAGTGTTAGAAGACATCTTGGTAAAGCAGTACCACTTGGAAAGCATGGTGACACCATAGGCAGTACAGTGCCTGCATTACAAACAGACCCCGATCATACACTGTACTCTGGTATCTGGCTGGCGCTCATTGCTGAACTGGGGCTTTTGTTCTCTGTCTCCCATGTTACTTACTGCCTGTGCAGCACACCTCCAAAATATATTTGTTCAACTAAAATGTTTACTTTAATATTATTGATCCAGAAAACTTTCCCTTTTTCACTTGTATACACTTCTGGGGAAGTCCTCAGTCTTCCAAAATGATAAAACAGTGGATTAACTTGTCAAAAAATGCAATCATAGATTTCAGCTTAATACTGATAAAAAAAAACCCTAAAATGGAAAGTTTCTTTGTTATCAGAGAATTTTCAAATCTAAACCAGGGTAACAGCTGTTAACTTTGATATAAATAAGAGCTTTAGAAATAAAGGCAGACATTTTCAAACCTGAGGACTTAATGTTAGGCTCCTAAATCCATAGGCAGGCACCTAACACAGAAGAGTCCTGATTTTTCCCAACTGGTGAGTATTGTCCATTCCTAGTGAAGTCAGTGGGAGATGTGGGTGGTCAGCATCTTTGGCCAGGTCTACACTACCCCCCTAATTCGAACTAAGGTACGCAACTTCAGCTACGTGAATAACGTAGCTGAAGTTCGAAGTACCTTAGTTCGAACTTACCTTGGTCCACACTCGGCAGGCAGGCTCCCCCGTCGACTCCGCGGTACTCCTCTCGCCGAGCTGGAGTACCGCAGTCGACGGCGAGCACTTCCGGGTTCGACTTATCGCGTCCAGACTAGACGCGATAAGTCGAACCCAGAAATTCGATTGCCAGCCGCCGAACTAGCGGGTAAGTGTAGCCAAGGCCTTTGAAAATCAGATCTCTAATTTTTGTGTGCCTAAATACAGATTTAGGAGACTAACTTTAGGCATCCAGATTTGGAAAATTTGGCCAAAATATCTAAAACAAATGAACACTGCCAAAAAGTGATGTGTTCTCACAGTCAGAAGACAGTGCTGATCAAATAACTAATCCCCACAACAATCCTGTAGGTAAATGTTTGCAACCATTTGGGAATCTTCAGCTTAATCTTTAGCACCTGACAACAGTTTGTACTATTTAATAGAGGTGGGATTTTCAAATGTATCTAAGTGATTTAGGAACATTGACTTTCAATGGGACTTGTGCTCCTAAATCTCTTAGGACTTTTGAAAATCTCACTAGATCATTTAAGAGGAAAATAAACCTTGATATATCTATACCTATTGGCTGTTCTCATCTAGCCTGCTGAAATTCAAGTGGATTGTGTCATATATGAAAGTCAGAAAATGGAACATTGAAATAATAGTTTTGCAGATGGACCATGGTAGGAGGGGACTTTTAGTAATTTAAGAAATCAATACCAGCTTTGACACTCTTAGAAGTGGCAACATCAATGGCCATGGCTTTAATCTCAGTGTCCCCAAACTGCATTAGCGTTTTGATCTCCCTCCGAGTTGGCACCAAAGTATCAGTTCCTGTGAGATCCAGACGAAGAGTGCCACACTTTTTCACTCCAGGCTCAGTGATGAAACTGACGTTATCTTGCTCCGAGCTGTAGATATTGATCACTATTACTAACTGGGAAGGCTTGGCAGGCGTGTAACTGCGCGACACTGTTTCTCCAAGAGCTACAGATTGGTCGGCTGAGATAAATTTGTCAAAGACATCAGTGCACCATCGTGTGCCGTCTTTAACCAGCAGCTTCTCCGGCGGGTGCTTTCCTTCCACGAACCGATTCAGGACCCCCACCCCATAGGTCAGAGGGGAACGTCGCACTTTGATGACAGCAGGGTCTAAGCCAAAAAGGACGGCGCCTTTGAGGATAGTGAGGCCCACATCCTGAGGAATGATGATTCGACATTTTGAACCGAAAGCATTCTGGACAGCTTGTTGGAGTAAAGGAGCTTCAGCAAATCCACCCACCAGGAACAGAAACTTGACATTGGTTACTTCTGGCTTTTCAAACAGATCACCTAAACAGAGAGACAAAGCCTGCTCAGCTAGGAAAACTTCCTAATGGCAAAACCCATTAGACTGTGGAATAATCTCGCAAGAGACATGCTGGGCACCCCATCACAAATATCCACGCATAGGACCAGAAAGAAGGCACAGGTCTGGAATGGCTCCCTGAACTCTGTGACACTTCCAAAGTGTCTTTTGTTCTGAGAGTCTATTGTTTGGATAGAGAAATATCCTATATTTTACATGGAGGATGTGCCTGAGGGGGCATAGCCCTCAAAACAGAAGAAAATTTTGAAGTAATAGAGTCTAGATACACATTTTAAAACTTATTTTCATCTTAAGCCAGATTTTTATTTATTTATTTTTGCTAGATGAAAGCGGGCACATTTCTGTGCAAACCAATCCAACAGCCAGTCTGGGGGCAGAGAGGGAAGCCGGCTAGATGAATATCCCCCACGAGCTTCTGACATCCAAGACAGCAGCCAGGTATTTCCAGGCAAAACTGATTAATGCTGACTTTATTACATTACATATAATCACCCAATTTTAAAATATATTAATACTTCTGATTCCACCATCTCAACCAAAATGTATTCCACCTGCAAAATAATATCTCCTTAAATTCTTCTTGCACATGTCCTCTCTTTACTTAAACCCATGTTCTCTAGTTCTGGTCTATCCAAAAAACTCATATTGATTAAGTTTAATGTTATAGTTACCTGTACCTACTTTAAATGCTTCAATCATGCTGCCTCAATTATCTGTCATAACAAAATAATCCTAGTTCTCTCATTTTCTATTCATATATAACTATTTTGTTGCCATTATATTAGTTGCCTTATTATGCTGTGCTCTAATATAATTATACAATTTTTCATATAGGATGCCCAAAATTGAACTCTATATTCCAGATATAATCAATCCAGTATTGTGTACAGTGTTAAAATAATATTCTCGTGCTTATTATACATAATAATATTCCACTTGATACAAGCCTAATAGTCTTATGTTGAACTGAGAATTTAGACACGGGGTTTCTCAATCTGGCCCCATCTTCCACTATTATATTAACACATCCAATTATGTTTAAACCAAGGCTTGGAATTATTTTTACCCAGATGCATTACTTATTATTTGTGTATTGTCAGTGGTAAAATTGAACTGGACAAAACAATGAAGAATATGTTGTGGGAGATAGTCCTGCATTGGCACAGAAATGAACTAAATGTCTTAATATGTCTTTCTTTCTTTCTTTCTTTCTTTCTTTCTTTCTTTCTTTCTTTCTTTCTTTCTTTCTTTCTTCAGACAAGCTCCAAATTAATGTGAAAGAAAGAAAGAGGATATTGACTATTAATTAGGTTTCAATCTTCTAATGACTTGTATTCCTGAAAGCGCAAGAGGAAATAAAGTTTATGCAGCTTTAGTACTGATTGCCTGGTCAACAGCTACAGAATAGCCAGAAATATCTATTAAGATACTAGGTGACTTGGAGCAACCCTGATAGTCATTTTTTGGGTGATTTGGGGGTATTACATTTTACACCATTCATGGGGTCAAATTACCCCATTAAACATAATTCCCAGTTTTGGGGCTGTGATAGATGAGTATTTGGATAAATCATACTTCAGTTTACATCCAGTCAGAAACTCATTACACCTTGATACATACTAAGATGTTGAATGATCTGGTCAATTGTAGGTTTGAAAAGGGCATTCATTGCATCTGGACTCATCCTTAGCATCCCTTGGGAGGACCACTTGACAAAATCCACACTGCAACAAAAGAGCAAAGGAGGCTGTTAAAATGAGTTCTAATTTTAAAAAGAGTAAGCCGGTACTTGAGCTGTAGGACATGGCTGATAAGAAATTCACAGATTTACAGCCTCTACGTTAAGCATGTCATTTGCAGTAGGTAAAATGGCCAGTCCCTGTCCACCAGCATACTTGAGTGTGCCTCCCACCAGCAATAATGCCTTTTGTTTAATTGTGGTTTTCCTGGCCTGACTGCCTCCCAGCAGCATCACTAATGTTCAGAGCTCTACTGAAACATTTTATGTTCCCTCCAATGTCAGCTCATCTGAAACAAAGCTAATGCATCCCCCAGAAGGAAATGATCCTTTCAGTTAAAGTAGCAGTAGATCTCAAGGCCACTGCAATCACGCAAAGAAGATTAACAGGCTTGGGAGCTCTAGGGACATAAAAAAGAGTACCACACATGCATGGGAGGCAATTCCATTCTGAGCAGTGCATTGTGAAGCGCAGGCAAGATGGCAAGGAAATGTTTGAATACAGGAGTAGGTTATTCCACTGCTGACTCACTTACATAAACTGGTTACAGCTGGGTCATTTTCTCCTTTTCATTCACATATATTTAAGGTGTCACATCCGAAGAAGTGAGGTTTTAACTCACGAAAGCTTATGCCCAAATAAATCTGTTAGTCTTTAAGGTGCCACCAGACTCCTTGTTACCTTTATAAGCAATTTTCATCCCCTCTTGTTGCCCTCTCCATTTCTTTGGCATTTACATTACTTCCAAAAGGCACCACTATGAATGATTCATGGGAGGGAAGAAGGGTTTGTAGTAAGCAGAAGGATACATTTCTTTAAGTGTCTAAGCCCCATTTTCTAAACTGATTTTGGTTTAGGATGGAATTATAATAGGATTTAGGCTCCTAAATAATTTAGGTGGTTTTGAAAATTTTACTCAAAAGACTAGGAAAAAGGAGGCATGGGGGTTCCAGTCAGCCACATACTCCCTCTGTGACCTTTGGCAAGTCACTTAACCTCTCTGAACCTCATTTTCTCCATCTCTATCGGCAAAATGGGGACCCAAGTTTAAATAAATAATTGACAAATAGAATTGTTTGGTTTTTTTTTTAATTGATTTTGAAAAAATTAATGCACAATGCTTCTTGGAAGGCAGAGAGTTGCATGGGAATGTTATGAATATGGATGGGGTTGTGCGAAAGGAAGTAAGAGTGCGGGTGTGTCCATGTACAGAATGCGACAGATTCTTGGACTCAACTCCATCTACTTTGCACTGCTGTCCAGAATTCCTCCAACAGCCGGCTGTGTGCCACTGGCTCCTGCAACCCACTGTATGAAGGGCATGTCAAGGGTGGAACTCTCTGTGGACCTGCTACAGTTGGTGTAGGCTGCTTTCAATTACACCAGAAGCTCTTGTGGCTTCTGGTCAACCTAGAATCAGATAAGTGGGAAGGTGACTCTTAGCGGCACTGAATATAAACTCAGCACAGCTAAGAATCTAGCCCTACACACATAGCCAGAAATACAGGAGACTGTCTCAGTGTGGAACCTTAGGAAATGGTGCTATATAAATAAAAATGGTCTAGTGGAACTTGCAGAAAGAAGTCTACAGTAGGATGCAAGTGTTATGGAGAAAACTCTTAAGAAAAGCTAGAATATAACTTTCTTTTCTGGTAATTGTATCTGAGGCAGTATGATTTTCCCATCATTAGATTACATTTTCTCACTACAATCTATTACGCTACTTGCAATTAGGATATTTTATTATTCTTTCCAGCAGTGAGTAGTTAATTATGAATCTATCCAGGTTCAATCGCCTACTTACTTGCTTTTCCTTAAGGCGTGTTCCACGCTGTGACCTCGAAACTTCTTATAATAGTCAATGAAGGAGAAAGGCAGAGTGATATTCAGTGGATTGGTTCTGTCTGGGGCCGCTGCCCTTTTACGGGACTCAAACGCTATCATCAGATCCACCCAAGCAGCAGGACGCTTGATTTTAAATTGTTCAATAAAATCCTCTCCAAATATTTTACACAGGAGTTTTTCAAACTCATAGTCCACGCCTACAGAACCATATGGCCCACCTGTGTTAGAAACAAAACATATTGTTAACATAGTGTATTGCTCACTAGAACTTGAGCCCATCATATACAAATCCAGATCATACGACATAGCTAAGTGGATGATAAAATGCAATGACCCAGAGCATGATAAGTGTATTTTCACTGTCAGGGAAAAGACTAAAATTACTGATGGTTCCATCTTGTATATGAGGAGATCAAGACGGAGCTTGTGCTTATGAATAGGTTGCCTTGCTGCATAGAGAAAGACATATGTTGGGTTCCTCTGTGGTGGCACTGGAGTCACCAAGGCTGATAGTTCAGGAATCATACAGAAGAGGACCAACCCAGGATTTCATGGGTGCTGTGACAATTAAGGGATTGTCTCAGGCGGCTAATGGCAAAGCTCACAAGGCAAAGCTCAACTGGATCTGGAGTTAGAGGTGGGACTGTACTTTGGGGAGTTGAATTTTACTTCCTGGCCATGGAGCAATCACTATGTCATCTGATTTCAGACAGGGACACACCTTTCCCATCAGGGTGATGGACCCATCTCACTACTCTACCTTTGGAAGTCAATGCACATGTAGCTTCTACATGAATCTGCGGGAGAATACTGTTCTGCTAACCAATCACTCAGTTAATAGCCTGGTGGGACTTTCCAACAATCTTTTGTTCTATCAGCCGGCCATATAGTGATTCTCTAAATGCCCATGTAGGTCACCATAGTTTAGAGATGACCTATGAGAGATGAAATGAGAGGGGAGATATAGAGTATGCGAGTGATGAAAGTCAGACCAAGACTGGTGCTGAGCCAAAATGAGGAACAGTTTGACACTGTCTCTTATCTTCTCAAAGAAAGTTTTACTTTTCTCAAAGTAAACATATACAGGATGTTATTTAACACTCTCTATTGACTAGCAGTTCAGAAATCACATGAAATTAGCAAGACCTTTTGAATGTTGACTTTAATATAGGATGAACTATGAACTAAATTAAGCAAATAGTAAAACATCACAGCATCCTTATTGGCAGTAAGGGTGTAAGATCAAACTCAAAGTACTACACAAGTGAAACGAGTAGTGATTAATGTAACTTTACCAGTTGCCTTGTACAGTTCCTTCAGGTGTCCTTCAGGTAGCCTGATCTGATGGACAGTGAGATCCACTGTACCTCCTCCACTGTCAACAACTATGTACCGGTCACCTATGAAGCAACAGGAACAAGCAACATCATTTTCATCGGCGTCAACACAACAGTCTACTAATACTTAAGCAATATGAATACGAATTCTGCGGGCAATGTTATCATCATCCCAAGCAGAAAGCCATGAACATCTGTACTGGGGACAACTGGCTTGAAAATTAGCAGTTCCTAGTGGAATAATTTGCAGTGATTTATAATGGAAGTGAAACTTGTATGCTGTATGCTACAGACTTAAGCACCCATGTGGGGAGAATGTATCTCTTTGATAAGTGGAATTGTGCATGCCATCTGTGTACGTTCCATTGTGTTAACAGTTCTGTAGACATATTACAGTGCCAGCTTACTTATAAGGTGTATTCTGAGGACATTATGCTCTGGCTTGCATTTTAAAATCTGGGTTTGTCCCTTTTATAACCCATCAACTTAATAATATGTGCTTTTCTAGAGCATGCAAAATTCTAGCTCAGTCTTGTAGACTAAGAGCAGTGCATGCACTTGTATTTTCCTTTAAATTAGTCATTTTGAGAATACCAAAAGCACATAATAAATTTGTGGGAAAGGTTTGTGGGGTTTTTGCCAGCAATATAAAACCAGCAAGAGCAAAGATAATTCACAAAAGGACGCTACCTTCCTCCAACTCAGACCAGATCTCTCCTATGACATTTTCCACCAAAAAGGTGCGGCTCTGCCGATTACGACGTATGTATTCCTTAGCTAATCATTGACAGAGAGAAAATTACTAAGTATAAGAAAGCAGGAACAAGCTGATAACAAACAGCGCAGGAAGCAAACACAAGCAGAATGAGAACTTTCTATGTATTATTTGGTAAGGTTCTAACAAAACAGATGAACAAAAATTGCTGTATTAGAATTAGGAATTTACAAATTGAGTTCTGGAAAGAAAAAAAAATCAGTTATTCTATTCTTTACTTACAATAACTGGATTTCAAATAATGCTCTAAGATTTCTTTAAAAGCTTTCTTAATAGTACATATTTATTATATTTTTAATAAACAAAATGAAGTATTTATATGCAGACACATTTTTTGGTTGTAGAAATGCCAAGATGCATTTTTGCCAGTAGGTGGCATACTTGATGCATAATAAAATAATCAAGAATTGACTTAAAAATTGTCTAGGAATTGAAGACAATTTGGCCAAGATTTTCAAAAGTGATTACTGATTTTGGGTGCCCCCATTTTTGGTTGCTCCAGATGAGATGCCGCAAGTGAGCCCAGTTTTCAGAGGGTAGGTGCTCAGTACCGTCTAAAAATTAGGACCCCTCAAACTATCTCCATTTGAGCACCCCTAGTCATTAGTTACTTCTGAAAATCTTGGCCTTTGTCAGTTTTGTGCTATGGACCTTGGTTGTAGGAGCAAATCCTGCTCATTTTACTCAGGCATACCTCCCACTGGATTCCAATTAGAGTTTTGCTTGATGGAGGACCTGTAGGATTTGGCCCATTACATATATGCACATACCAGCATAAGTCAATTTAAATACACCTCAACCCTGATATAACGTGACCTGATATAACATGAATTCGGATATAACGCGGTAAAGCAGCGCTCCGGGGTGCGGAGCTGCACGCTCCGGCGGATCAAAGCAAGTTCGATATAACGCGGTTTCACCTATAACGTAGTAAGATTTTTTTGGCTCCCGAGGACAGCGTTATATCGGGGTAGAGGTGTACATATGATTTAAAAATTAAGTATAATCTAGTAACACATAGTTATAGAAATAATGCATTTTATGAAAATTAATCTCCACATAGACATTTAAAATATGTAATGTGATTTGCTAAGTGTCTCTACTAATGTATTTCTAAACCCAGCTTGTGCAACTAAATGACTACTAAATCATTTCCAATGTAACTTTCACTCATCTTTAAAGGTCATCTATATGATACTACAGAAAAACGTAGACACATTCCATGGTATAGCAAAATATTGTTTCATCTGAAAAAATTCTATCTAAAATAGAAAAAAGGTACATTTATTGTATAGAAGAGGACAATTATATTTTGCTAGCTAATGATAATATTACTTCACATTTCTATAGTGTCTTACATTTGAGGATATCAAAAGCCAATAAATAAAACCTCAATTCTCCTGTGATGGAAGCAAATATTATCCTCATTTTACAAATTGAGAAGCAGACACAGAAAGGTTAAGTGACACCGGAGTCAATGACAGAGCAACGGACAGAATCCAAGGAAAGGCCTGATCCAATACCCACTGAAGTCAATGGGAGTCTTTCCATTGACTTTAACAGGCATTGAATCAGACCTGAGATACATTCCTTTAACCATTAGATTATGCTTCCTTTCCTAATGCAAATTTATGCTCAGGATTCTGAAGAGTACAACTTTTGTTTTGTCTGCACAGCACTAAAATAGTCCTTGAAAAGCTCTTCTCTGTTTATGTTTAAAGGGTTTTCCTTCTTGATCTCTTCTCAGCTTTGCTTGGGTCCCTGCCATGCTTTTATTGAATTTTAGATTAAACCCAAATTAATTCACTCAAAGCCTTGTTTCTATTAATTCTAATTGAATTAAATCCTTTTCGTCTATACCAACTTTTACCTTATTAAGTCAAGAAAGATAACTGTAAAAAGACTTCTGACAGAATCCCATGACTTTGTGAACAGATTTTGCTCAACAGCCCAGTCCTGGGCTCCCTTTAACCAAACAAGAAAATGCTTTCATTTGCATAGGGATAAATGCCCTGGAGCCAGAGGGCAGGTGCAGAGGCATGACCAATGCAGCGACAAATACATGGTTGCACCAGCCAAAAATCGCTTGCTTAGGGGTGCACAGTTGCTCAAGCTCCGGCTCCAGCTGTGAAGAAATTCTGTGGTCTAGGCAGAGAAGGGATGCTTCTGTCCTCCTGCCCATTAAAAGACACCCCTGAGCAAAGCCTCTTGACACAGGCTTTGTGCAGCGGTGAGGATTTTACCTGTGGTATTACTGAATAAACCCGCATCAGGGTCTTTGTGGCATGGACAGGGCTAAAATTGTGGTGGCTAAATATTATTTCATCTAGCTAAATAAGACGTGTTATTTTATTAAAAGGACTCGATCAGTTTTACTAATTATGAAATTTCTGGGGGCAAATTGGGTCATCACATCCTGAGAACTAAAAAAATGGCTTCCATTAAGGGAGAGGGAGAAATAAAATGTCTTGAATGGGTTTATTAGCTGAATCTTCCATTTGCTTTTGCTGTTTTGAGCTGGAAAACATGACCAAGTATAAGATCTTTTGCCAGATTCTCTGCGGGGGTAAACTGGCACAGCTCCACAGCTCTCAATGGAGTGCACCAATTTACACTAGCAGATAATTTGGATCTTTATGTTACAATCAAAACTTGACCCATCCCATCTTTACTGCCTAACTTCAGACTCAGTCAGAATGACAGTTTTCAAAAACTTCTGCAGTGAAAGATGATCCATCTGCAAACCAGTTAAATTACACTCCATAGTCTGCCTCTCTGCGTAAATGTGTCTGCATCAAACCTACCACCGGAGCTAGTAAAAACTCAACATTCACAAAAACAACGAGGAGTCCGGTGGCATCTTAAAGACTAACAGATTTATTTGGGCATAAGCTTTCGTGGGAAAAAACCTCACTTCTTCAGATACATGGAGCGAAAATTACCAACATTCACAGTAACAACAGATAACACACCATGATATCTGAAGCACAATGCTTAGTTTCTGGTCACAGTTCAGAGAAAATGCTGTGTCATATCACGTAGCAGTTTTGCTAACTACTGGTGAATGCTGACTATTTTATGGTGACCGATGTAATTATGAACCAAAAATCACCAAGTGCCCAACTTTTGACAAAAATTCCAGAAACATTAAAGGTCTGATGGCAAATTCAAGTGTAATCCCTTGTTAAATTAATATAGCTAGTTTAACACATCGTGGCTGCCTCACAAAAGTAAACTTAAATCTGCACTAGGAAACAATTAGCAATTACATTAAAATGGATCAGTAAGGTCCCTGCAAACACTATGCCTTTGCTTAACTTCAAACCTGTGAGTAGTCCCTCGTGTCCCAATAAAGTCAATCGTGCTACTTGCATGCTTAAAGTTAAGCATTCAGCACAAGCGTTTGCAGGATCAGTGCCCAAAATAGTTAAATTAAAGTAAATAGAGAAATTTTTCTATACTAGCCTGTAATGTTCCACTAACACAAAAAGGCAATGATAACCTACAGAAAATGGTAAGAACACTACCCTAATGACCAAATCTAATGTAGGCGAAAGGCACTAGATCTCAAGTCGGTTAGTAGAAGAGGTACCCTGTGTAAATCCAGCTCCTACGGTGTCACTAGCGTTATAACCATTGACAGGTGCTTTGCTGCTCAGGTCTATCATCTGGTGAAGGCGGAGCTTTCTGCAGTAGATGGAAGCAGCCTCGGGTTCCAGGGCAATTATCAGCTGCTCGGGGTTTTCAGGAGTTGCCATTCCTGCCTGTGAGACAGAATCATTCAGAGAAGTGGGGTGGGAAAAAATGTAACCAGATAGTCTTCATCTCAGAAGATGGTTTGGTAGGTGAACAATGAACATTTAAACCAGCTCTGCATTTTTTCCTAAGTTAAATGCCACTAAAAAGCTGCTGAGCCATTGGCTAAGGATCTTGGCCTGGAAAAAATTATGTCTTCAGTTTTCACAACTTTGCAGGTGGTCACTGGGGAAGGTGCATGCACTTACCATGCTTAGTATCTAGTTAATGAGGTGAGTGCATATGATAGGCAGAGAAAGAGAGCTAGAGAAGACATGCTGAAATCCAGTAAACTGTCTACAATCTGCGCTCCTTGTTAACCAGCAGAATCTAAACTTCTCAAGAGTCCCAACCTTCTGCCAAGAAACGGAGAAATACTTTTGCCCTCCTTTCCCCGTAACAATAACATTAACGCATCACTCTGGTTTTATAGTCTATCACTACACAGAACAAGTGGCTAATACAGTGGCTATTCTATCAGCCCAGCAAATTTTGTTCACGTGTGTGGTGGGGCTGAAGAAATTTCCACAAGTAGCTCTTGCAGAAAGCCAGCAAGGAGTCCCCTGAAGTCACTGATCTGTACGATGCCCTTTGCCAGATATCCATCTTTTCACTTTGAGCTGAGTTTTCCTTTCCCATCACTTTTACACACACCCATATTCTGCAATAGTTTTAAGATGTAGACTCAGCATTGCCAACCCATGCATTCAAAATCATGTCAGGCCTGCAAAACATCATGAGACTGGCTTAAGAATCAAGACATTTTTAAAAACAACCTTTACAGTTCTTTTTATTTGCTTTCTGGGCCTTTTTATTTGTTTGTGAGCCTTTAGGGGTCATGTTTTTAAGGTTTTCTCTACAACTGTAAGGGCTACAAACTTACTTCTTCCCCTCCCCATGAAACCTACGATTCTCATATAATCACATGACTCCAAGAGTTGGGGCTTTAAGAAAAATTCCAAATATCACAAAAGTTGGCAAGTGTGCTCTTGTCCTACTTTTCTTTTCTCCTACAAGCTCCGGTGTTTCCCCCTAGATCAGGGGTGGGCAAACTTTTTGGCCCAAGGGCCACATTGTGGTTGCACAACTGTATGGAGGGCCATGTAGGGAAGGCTGTGCCTCCCCAAACAGCCTGGCCCCCTGCCCCCTTCCACTTCCCACCCCCTGACTGCCCCCCTCAGAACCTCCGCCCCATCCAACCGCCCACCGCTCCCTGTCCCTGTCCCCTGACTGCCCCCCGGGTTCCCCTGCCCCTTATTCAACCCCCCAGCTCCCTGCCCCCTTACCATGCCGCTCAGAGTGGCAGGACTGGAAGCCACACTGCCCGGCCGGAGCCAGCTACGCTGCCCACATAGCAGTGTAACTGCAGGTGAGGGGGGACAGCAGGGGAAGGGCCGGGGACTAGACTCCCTGGTCGGGAACTCAAGGGCTGGGCAGGACGGTCCCGTGGGCAGGATGTGGCCCGCGGCCATAATTTGCCCACCTCTGCCCTAGATTCTGATTTTCTCTTAGGACAGGCAACACTGACATTTCCAAGCTCCTACAGTTCCAACTCAAATTGAGGTTTTCCTGCTAATGTTGTTTATTGGTAAACTGTGTTCCTTAGTGCTAAAGCATGTTGGTAAAGAGGAGAATGGTTTTTTGGTTTATTTGTTTTCATTGTCAGTCTCCCAGGAAACTTTTGGGTGCTTTGATTCATGCACATACACTGTCACTGCATGACAGCTTTCCAAAAAAAGGCACCACAATTACCTAAGATGTGAACAAGCCTTTAAAATACAAAAAAAAACAAACAAAGAAACAAACAAAAGTGGCTCAGATGGAAGAACAGCTGACTTGCATTGGAACCCAAAACAGTTTACATAGTTACACTTCACACTACAGTAATAAGACAACTGCTGGTTGTACGTGCTTGGAAATAACTTGCTTGTATGAGAAAGTATAAATGAAAGTAAAGTTTGTTCATAAGCCAATGCTCAGGCCAGGCTGCTCAGTGGAAGGGGGTCAGGGCGTGGAAGGGGGTCAGGGGTGCAGGCTCCGAGGGCACTTACCTCAAGTAACTCCCGGAAACAACAGCATGTCCCCCCTCTGGCGTCTATGTGGAGGCTGGCCAGGTGGCTCCACGCGCTGCCCCGTCTGCAGGCACCACCCCCGCAGCTCCCATTGGCCACAGTTCTCAGCCAATGGGAGCTGAAAAGCTGGCGCTTGGGGCCGGGGCAGAGCGTGGAGTCCCCTAGCTGCCCCTCCCTTCCAGGAGCCGCGTGGAGCCTCGGCAGGCAGGGATCCTGCCTGAGACCCGCTGCGCTGCCAACCGGATTTTAGATGGGCCAGTCAGTGGTGGTGTTCAGGTGTTCCGGTTGAAAACCAGACACCTGGAAACCCTAATCTAGATTGGTACTTATATGGCTCATCACTGTAATATCTGGATGCCTCAGAATTGTTAATAGATTTTATTCTTTCAATACTCCTACAAGGTAGGAAAGTATTATCCCAGGTTTATAGAGGGAGAACTGAGGCACAGGATAGGTAAGTGCCTATTTTTTGAGGTCCAATCCAGTGTCTTCCCCATTAGATTGCCATTTCTACATGCCGAAGGCACAAAACAACCATCTCTCTGTGTGTGAATTTGGATGTATACAAATATTTCCCTTGTAAATGGGGAAGAGTTCTTGGGAGATCTGCACAAGGTGATGAGGTAATGTTTTATACCACCTCAGTGGTGGGTGTCTTATTCTAGGTTCTACCATTTGTGTGTGTGTGTGTGTGGAGGGGTGGAGAGGGGGTTTCAGGAAGGTTTGATCACCTATATGTCTGTGGAGGCAGACAGGGGAGGGTGCATATAGAGGGGACTGACTCCAATTAACATCTAATTCATAATAGATCAGGATGGTAAATTCAACTGATGAAGCATAAATTTTATTTTATTTTTTTGCACTAATTGAGCTCTTCTCAGTTCTTCTCATCAGTTTTGCAATCCAAAGATACTTGTGTACTTCATGGATAAGCCATATTATTTAGTACTGTGGATTTTATTGCTGTTGCCTTTAGTGATCCTGTCTGCAAAATGATGCCTAATGTGTCCTTTGAAAAAGGAAGCATAACTGCGGCCTTTAGTAGTTCAAACAGATAGTATTAGGAACTGTATTTAAACCTTGTGAATGACTGTGTATTTCCTAATACAGCATTCATTTTGAGTAGGCCACTGTGAAATAAATAAGGCCTAATAGAGTGGAGTGAATGATAGCATGGTGCATTGCTTTGTGAAATACAAAAGTGTTGATGGTGCTAATTACGGAGGCTTTCGGAGATGGGAGCCATTCACACAGGCTGGATCTCAGCTTTGTACATATTCCTTTCTTAAAAGCTCAAATTATGCTGAATATTTCTCTATAGTGCTGTCTGTATTTTATTGCATTTTAAAAAATCCTCAAATCAAAACGGTATTTCATTGTGTCCTGTAACATGGCAGACTAGTCTAGGGAGAAGAAGGGTCGTTCTTGAGAACACTGTGACGATGATAATTCTGCATTTCAAATGACTGAGGACTATTTAGTTCTCTGGAGCTACTCAGAGCATCGCTATATTGAGGTAGAAACCAGACCTAAATGTTTGTTAATTTGGAGCCAGTCTAACGCTTTCCAAGCCTGCCATGACGTATTATGTTTGTTAGTCACTAGAAATTATTTCTAACTGTCACTAGTAATGTTGTAGGAGTGATGCACTCCAGTGGTCCCAGCTTCTACAGGCAACAAAGCCAGCTCGCCAAGCTAAGGCCTCATCTGTATCAGCAAACCAACTCCTTGCCCCCATTTAGTTGTCCATGCTACAATATACAATGGATCTTGGGCTGCTTCTGCAGTCCAGAGACTAGGTGTTGGAGCATCCAGAGACCCTTGGAGATAGAGCATGCACAGCTGAATGGGAGAGGGGCAATAGCACACAGAGGCTCCTCTTTACTGGAGTGCCGTTCACAAAGTAAGAAATACCAGTACTAGTACAAGCACCAGCAGTGCAGCACGGCTGATGGCTCAGTACTAAATGAATTATCCATTTTTATTCCTTTCTTTTAATGTCTTTTTTTTTAATATGTAATATAAGATAGGTGGCCAGATTTGACACCCATACTTATGTTGGACAGTACCTTACTCTATAACTCATGAATTCAGTGAGACTACTTGTGGTGTAAAATGCTACCCAGCATGAGTAAAGGAATCCAAACCGGGCCCATAGTGAACTGAGCACAGACCACAAAGCTTTCATGGTTTGTGTGCTTTCAAACCAATGAACAACCTTTGTAAACTTACTCCCACTCCATGGAGTGGGAATTTACTTACCATACAATTTCTCCGTTTCACCCTTCCCAGTAGTGGTGGGGAGAGTGATGCTTTTGTTGGAAGTACAGGTCTCTTATGGTTGTTACAAATGAGAGGAAAAGAACAAGGTGATGAGAAGACAAATGGTGAAAAAATCACTTTTGTTATGCTGAGCAGTCTGGCCTGAGCAAGCATTTTTAAAACAATGATAATTTTTTCCCCCACCATTTGTCTTCTCATCCCCTAGTTCTTTTCCTCTCACTTGTAACAACCATAAGAGAAATACTGGGAAAGGTGAAAACCATACTGGGAAAGGTGAAACGGAGAAATTGTATGGTAAGTAAACCTCACTATTTACCTCCTTTCTATTTACCTCAGAGCCTGCACCCCCAGCCGGAGCCCTGTCCCGCTCCCACACCCCAACCCCCTGAGCTAGCCTGGTGAAAATGACCGAATGAGTGAGAGTGGGGAGAGCGAGCGATGGGGGGTGGGGGACTGGAAAAGGGGCAGGGCAGGGACGGAGCAAGGGTGTTTGGTTTTGTGCTTGTATAAAGATGGCAACCCTAACCTAGCCGGATGTGAAAATAGCAAATTCGGGTGCAGGAATTATTCCTAGCTACTCAAAACCTGGCCAAGGCCTCTTGGTGCTACCACAATAATAACAACTAGTGAAAACTCACCACACTTTCTTCAAATTAATACAGTTGTTTTATTACCCTCTAGACCAGTGGTTCTCAACCAGGGGTCTGGGGCCCCCAGTGGGGCTGTGAGCAGGTTTCAGGGGGTCTGTCATGCATGGCTGGTATTAGACTTGCTAGGACACAGGGCAGAACACCAGAGCCCTGCTGCGCAGGACTGCAACCCGGAGCCCCAAGCCCACCACTCGAAGCCTGAGCAACTTAGCTTCGCCATGCCCCCTGTGGCGTGGGGCCCTGAGCAACTGCCCTGCTTACTACTCCCTAATGCCGATCCTGGCTTTTATATGCAGAAAAACAGTTGTTATGGCATAGCTGGGCCATGGAGTTTTTATAATATGTTGGCGGGGGAGGGGCTCAGAAAGAAAAAGGTTGAGAACCCCTGCTCTAGACCTTTGTGACCATCATCATCATCATCAAACATGCACAGTGTACAAAGGACTGTCATCCCAGCCAGTGACCACCGTTGATGGCATCACGCCAAACACCATGTAGTGGAGTTCCCAGATCCGGCTCAATCCTGCAAATTCACGGATATCTGCGGGGGGGCTATTAGGGCAGCACCAGGCAGGGTTAGGGTGTCCATGCACTCCTCTCCATGTTGATGGACAGTTTGAGAGCAGGGTGTGCTGGGGTGTTTTGGTCCATCCCTGGTGACGTGGCCAAAGAGCAAGCAACACTGCTTTTGAATATAATGAGCCACTGAAGGAAGGCCAGATCTCTGCAAGACTGTGACGTTTCACACAAAGTCAAACCACATTATGCTGAGGATTTGGTGCTGATAGCACACATGGAATGCCTGTAGCCACTCCAAGTCTGCCTCTAAGAGAGGTCCAGGTTTGTGATTAGTACAGCAATTTAGGTAGTACACAGATTTGTTAGATCTTCAACTCTGTCTCAGCGCAAAGACATTTTTTTGACCCTGAAGCCCAGGATTGAGATTTATGTGTTGATCATCTACCTAGAAAAGGCACTTCCATGGCCCCAGTTACCTTAGTCTCTGAGTCCCTATTGTAATTATTCTCACAATACCCCTGTGAAGTAGGGAAGTGCTATTATCCACATTTTTACAGATGGGAACTGAGTTACAGAGAGGCTATGTCTACACTACCACTTACATCAGCAAAACTTATGTCACTGAGGGGTGTAAAAAACCGCACCCCTCAGCGAGGTAAGTTACATTGATGTAAGCAGGGGTATGCACAGCTCTATGTCAGCGGGCGAGCTTCTCCTGCCAACACAGCTACTGCTGCTCATGGGGGGTTGTTTAATTCTGTCAATGGGGGAGCTCTTTTCCATCAGCATACAGCAGCTACATGAGAGATCTTACAGCAGCTATACGCTTTCTAGTGTAGACATGGCCTAATTAATGTGTCCAAGGTCACACAGGAAGTCTGGGGTGGAGCAGGGAATTGAACCCACATCTTCTGAATCCCAGGCTAACACCCTAACCTCTGCACCATCCCTCCTCTCTTATGAGTATTGCTTTTGAGATGGTGTAAGCAGCTTATCTTGAGCCATTCCAGGAGACTGGCACCCATCTCCATGTGACAAAGGCTGGGGAAGATAAAGGGAATTCCTGTATTAGAACCAATCCAGGATCATATCTCCAAGCAGCCTCCCTCTGGGAGATACCAGAGTACTAGGGAGTAGGATTGGGGAGGATTTTTCCTGGATTGGTATTTCGTTTTAAAGTTTATAAACTTATTAGGTAAAACAAAGATACCCATTGGGTAACTTAAACGGAGGCACAGTGATTTACACCAGCTGAGAATCTAAATTCACTGGCTCCAAAGCATGTTCCTCCTCAATGATAGTTCCACAAGGAAAAAAATGGAAAAGAGAAGAAAAGAGCCGTTTCTTCCCCTTTCCTCAGAGAATAGGTTGTAGAAGTCTCCTGATACTTGAGTGCTATTTAATTGTAGGCAAAAATGCCTTGGTATTTTAAAACATAAATTTAAATATCATACTGTAGAAACAGTATCACCCTTCTGGCAAAAATACAGGGGGAAATATATTTTCACAAGCTGTGATGAAGCTAATGGCTCATTAGATAAAAGAAAATTAGCTAAGGACTTGGATGACTTGGAACTACAGGAGGTGGCAGCAGAGTTAATAGACCAGCAGATCCTTCTAGGGCTCAACTCCTACAATCATATCCATGCAGACAGACCTTTATGCCTGTACAAAGTCCCAGTGAGGTGTAATGGTCAATGTGCAGAACAGTTTGCAGAACTGAGCCCTAAATCAGTGTTAAGGGTCATGGTAACTCCAGGAGCTGTGTACCTGAGCTGCCCCAGAAGCAGAAGAGAGGCCAGTCTTTGTCCCTCGTTCCCCCTTGATCCAGAAGGGAAGTAAGCTCCACCAGTCTTTTACCTGGCACAGCATACTTCCCACGCCCTATAGATTCCAATGTGCGGGCCAGCACAGGGAGCGGTGAGGGGAATGGAGTCAAGGCATCACCCAATCCATACTCATATGTGCTGCAGGAAGCATAGCAGTTCCACAGGGCTGATCTCCCCCTTGTACTGTGACCTGAGATGCCAGTAGCCCACTCAGAGAACTAAGCGAGAGACATGAGGTTGAGAGATACCCCTCAGAATTTTGTTCAGTTGCAGAAAGCATAAGCCTGGTTTTGTTTAAATGAAAGTCATTCTCTTAACCATACAGCTCCTGATTCAGCAACACACGTAAGGCAGATGCACAGCTTGAAGCATGTACATAGTTGCATTGGACTACTTGTGTGCTTAATAGAAATGCAGGTGCTTCAGTGTTTTGCTGTACTGGGGCCATAAAGATAAATAACATATGTGTGGAGATTTAATGAATGCATGGACAAGCAGCCACTTTGCAAGCTGGAAAGTACAGAGAGTATGGAACATATATTAGTTATATGTGTAGTAGTTATATTTTCCCCCAATGAGGTCTTGGACAGGCCTCTGCAGGCACAGCTCCAAATGGGCATCTGCAGGCACAGCTAGGGTAATACCCTACTAGAGGCACCACTACGGGCACTGTACACACATATAGTAGAGAGTTCCTGCCCCAAAGAGCTTAGTGTAATTAGACAAGACGAAGGATGGGAGAAAAGTACTGTAGTACTATTATCCCCATTTGACAGATGGGGAATAAGACAGAAAGATTAAATGACTTGCCCAAGGTCACACAGAAAGTCTGTGGCAGACATAGGAATTCTAATTCCACAACTCCTGAGTTCCAGTTCAGTGCCTTAGCTTTAGCTACAAGCCCACGCTTCCTCTCACAGCTAATTAGGCAGCTATTTAATTTGAGCATATAAGTGCTAGTTGGTGTGTGCAAAATCTGCAGGGGCAGCCTTAAAGTTGGCCCTATATAATATCTGCATAAAGTTGACGTGGGTTATTACGGAACTGAGTTCTACCAGGTTGGTACCATTCACCCAACTGTTATTACAAATACACAGCAGCTGTGAATAAATGGCAAATTTTGGGTTCACCGGAATATTTACTATAATTGCTAACAACAGGAAAGCTGTGATCGCAAGTTGTGCACAGCATAGCATTTGTAGGAAATGTATTTTGTAACTGAACTAAGATGGTGCCACTGCAGCTGGAAATTAAGTGCCTTATGAAATTTACACTGTTTAAACTAATCAGTTCACTGTGTTAACAGATTTGTGATAACATCGCGCTTAGTGTGTCAGTCAGTGAACTCTTCTTTAATCCTCCTTTTTTCTCACTGGCTAGCACTTTCTCCAGTCCCATGGCATCAAACTGGGATGTCACAAATAAACAACTGAGACCTAATTACACAGCTGAGCATGCCAGCAAAGAAGATGAGCAACAATGGAATAGACTCACTGCATTAGCACCAAGAGGCTCACAAAGGGGTAACACATTTCAGAAAGCTACCTGAACAACACGCTTAATGCCATGGTGTTAAACCTGTAGGTTTGATACGTAAAAAACCTTTTCACAAAATATTTGAAAATCATGACACCCTCACACGCATACATGCTATGATTTTAGTTTTCAGAATAATCAGAGATTTACATTACAGAAAGTAATACATGAATGTAACAGAATGAGGTCAGATCACCTAGTTTACTCAGTCCACTTATCTTCTTAGGGCCAGATTCCCAAAAGTGCTAGGCACCCACAGCTGGAGCTGGATTTTCAAAAGAGTTCAGATTGCATTTAGACACCAGAATGAAGTGAGAAAAAAACGGGAGCTCCTGGGTGCTGAATTCTTTTGAAAATCCAGACACTTCATATAGGTGCCTCAGTGGGAACATTTTTGAAAATCTGACCTGGAGGGCAAGTCTACACTGCAGCACTACAGCATTGTCTGGTGAAGATGCGCTATGCCGACAGGAGAGCTCTCTCCCGTTGACACAATTATGCCACCTCCGTGAGAGGCAGAAGCTATGTTGGCGGGAAAGTGTCTCCCACCCACATAGCGCCGGGGTGGACACCGCTTAAGTCAATGTAACTTGCGCCGCTCAGTGGGAGACTTTTTCACACCCCTGAGCAACGTAAGTTACATCGACTTAAGCGATCGTGTACACAAGCTCTGAGTGTTTTCAGACTTCAATCTTACCAGGGGCTGAGCTCCTCAACTCCCACTTAAGTCAAGAGAAATTGAAGACACTTAGCACCCTGCAGGATCAAAGACTTATCCTATAATGTGTTATTTTTTAAAAATACATTCATGGCTGTAGCTTCTATTGCTACCTTTACTTGAGGCCAAAACAATAAATTATTTGCCCTCCCCAAAATATTTTTATCTGTCTTCTTACAGCGGCGCCCATCACCTCAGTGTCTGAGTGCTTCCCAAGAGACAATAATTAAGCCAACACTCTGGATATTTGTGAAGAGTCAGAAAGCAATTTTCATAAGAAAATTCACATTTATGAATTTATGAAGAAATAGACAAGGTTACCTCTAAAAAATGTTTACATTAGTGGATTAAGAATGGGAATGGGAGACAGGATGTCCCAAACTCTATTACCATCTGTGCTACTGATTGCACGTAACATTTTGCATTTACAAATGTAAATGTAGTGGGTAATTATCGCTATTCTCATTTATCTCAGCATCAGCTTCTCCATCTGTGAAATTAAGTGACAAGACAAGGATACTCACTCACCTATCGCATATTTGGTTATAATCAAGTATAATTTTTGGATTTCACTTATGGCAAAAGGCAGTAGCCCCATTTTGCAGATGAGAGAAACTGAGGCTAAGAAAGCTTAGCTGACTTGCCTATGAGGCAATGTAGTCTAGCGAACTGAGCACTAGACTGGGAATCAAGAGACCTCTGTTGTATTCCCAGTCTTGATTTGGTAGTGTTTTACACAAACACTGCACAGGAGTAATTGGCTATGTAATGTGAAAAGCATGGGAGAATTAGCCCCTGTGTAATACAGGCAAGATTAACAGCCCTCAGTCTTATAACTGTCCTGTTAGCTTCCCTTGAGACCCCTCTTATCTCCCCTTTTTCTAGCAATGGAGTATAAACTGCTACTATATATTTATACAATATTTATCATTGTTTTAAAAATGCTTGTGTGCTGGCTGTCCAGTCCTCTAGCCTTCTCCACCCTTTGTTGATATATTCCTCCTCCCTGTCATCCATTTTGGTGCCCTCCCTAGTTTACTTGGTTTCTTCCTTTTTATTTTCTGATACCCACTTCCTCCAGGAAACATTTCTGTGTCTGGCATGTGACCCTCACTCTTCCTGGTAAGCACAGACAACTGTTGCTATGCTCCTCAATTATCTCATTAAGTGCCCACTTACAGGTTCTCCCAGACCCCAGTGGCCTCTGCCTTCTTATATTTTTGACTTCACATATTTTACCATCATTTCAGTTTTCAGCTCTAAACACCTCTACGGTTTGAATTGGGATCCACTGAACCAATAGCTTCTTAAACCATTCCTAGCAGCTGCACAGTCACTTATAATCTTACATGTGGTTGCCCTACAACACTTAGACCCTAGGGATGCCTGGAACACCTCTGAACTCTGGGGAAGTTCAAACCCAGATACAAACTTGGTGGCTCAATAGTCATCTGTACGGAACATACAAGTGTCCCAAAGACAGGAGCTGAAAATTCTAGTAAACCAGTGATACAAAAAGCAAAAACAAATAATGCAGCAATGGGTCAATATCCAAGTTTAATCATTCAACATCAACCATTAATTGCATCCTCCTGCATCATTTAAATACTGAAAGCACAAGAAAAATGCCCTCTGGGTTCAACAACCCTGCTAGTGGAAGCCCTGTAATGGGATAGAAACAGGATAGATAATATGCAAGAGTCCTACAATAGTTTTCCTTGGTTTTTCAGGGCATCTTATTCTAATGATTTCACACCCACTTTGCATAATCTCTCAGAAATGTTTTCCAGTTGAATTAAATTAGGCATTTTAAATATTCACATAACAAATGATTATGGAGTTCTGAGGCCAGGATCAGCATATTACTCATTAATCTCATCTGAAATACTTACTACCAGAGGAATTTTGCAGTAGCCAAAGATATGGTAACCTACTTACTAAGACACATTGTTGAGGAAGCAAATCAGAAGAGAAAACTGTAAGTGGGGCAGTAGACAGGGCAATGGTAAAGCAGAATTTCCATCTTCCAGGAAGTCATCTTTTCCCTCCACAAAGTATCTGCATGACCCCAGGTCCATATGGGGAAAAAGTGGTCATGGCTAGGGTCAGGTGGGGAAGCAATTGCATTACACGTGCTCCTCACCAAAACTGTCGCTAATCTGAAGGGGAAATCAATGGAGAATTAATGCTGTGTTTGGCAGCATAATCTCCAGCAGCACATGCTTTGGAATCACGGACTGCAGCTCAGACAGGGAGTCATTGGAAGCATGGGTATTGGCCCTGCCACGCTCCCATGCTACAGAAAGGGGGAAATACCCAGCAATGAGAAGGAGGGAGAGTTTGTCTAAAGAGTGCCATGAAATCTGTGGGGTGGGGAGCCAGGATCCTATTGGATTTGTGCCTCTGAATTTGACACTGCTTCCCTTGCCCATTCCACAACCCTGGTCCTCCCACAGACTGGGGTGAGACTATGCAAACTAATAGCTATGTGCAGTTAAATGCTACAAATCCCTAATGTTTCAGGAGTACTGAATTCACCCAGGCTATGTCTACACTAGAAACCTTACAGCGGCACACCCCTGAGCAACATGAATTTTGTTGACACGAGTGGTAATGTAGACATAGAATCATAGAAGATTAAGGTTGGAAGAGACCTCAGGAGGTCATCTAGTCCAATCCCCTGCTCAAAGCAGGACCAACACCAACTAAATCATCCCAGCCAAGGCTTTGTCAAGCCGGGCCTTAAATACCTCTAAAGAAGGAGATTCCACCACCTCCCTAGGTAACCCATTCCAGTGCTTCTCCACCCTCCTAGTAAAATAGTGTTTCCTAATATCCAACCTAGACCTCCACCACTGCAACTTGAGACCATTGCTTCTTGTTCCATCATCTGCCACCACTGAGAACAGCCTAGCTCCATCCTCTTTGGAACCCACCTTCAGATAATTGAAGGCCGCTATCAAATCCCCCCTCACTCTTCTCTTCTGCAGACTAAATAAGCCCAGTTCCCTCAACTTCTCCTTGTAAGTCATGTGCCCCAGCCCCCTTATCATTTTCATTGCCCTCTGCTGGACTCTCTCCAATTTGTCCACATCCCTTCTGTAGTGGGGGGATGCAATACTCCAGATGTGGCCTCACCAGTGCTGAATAGAGGGGAATAATCACTTCCCTTGATCTGCTGGCAATGCTCCTACTAATACAGCCCAATGTGCCGTTGGCCTTCTTGGCAACAAGGGCACACTGCTGACTCATATCCAACTTCTCGTCCACTGTAATCCCCAGGTTCTTTTCTGCACAACTGTTGCTTAGCCAGTCGGTCCCCAGCCTGTAGCGGTGCATGGGATTTTTCCTTCCTAAGTGCAGAGTTCTGTCCTTGTTGAACCTCATCAGATTTCCTCCAATTTGTCTAGGTCACTCTGGACCCTATCTACCTCTCCCCCCAGTTTAGTGTCATCTGCGAACTTGCTGAGGGTGCAATTAATCCCATCATCCAGATCATTAATAAAGATGTTGAACAAAACTGGCCCCAGGACTGACTTCTGGGGCACTCTGCTTGATACTGGCTGCCAACTAGATATCAAGGTGGTATTAGTAAAAGAAAGACGGGGAAAGGACAATATTGCGTTTGCTAGGACCTGAGCTTTAGCAGAAGCAGATGAAGTACCAATACAATTTCAGAAGTTAGAACTTGCTTAAAACTGTCAGGAACTGAATGCACAAACTCCCACTCTTTGGCATCTGCTCAAATTATTGGGGACTGATTTTTCTTGTAGTACTGACTTTATGCCATGCTGACCAGATGCTCAGTATAATCGTATGAATTTATACTGATGATAAATCCCATTTGGTCCAGACGGTATGGTTTGGAACATTAACAATCCACGTCAAGCATCTATCTAAGGGTTCTCTCATTCACTAATGGCATTTCGGCAGTTATTATTCTACATCTAGTGCCTTTATCTAGCCAATAGGCCAATACTGTAGCCCATATTTTCATAGTGCATGACAGCACCATTTGAAAGCATAGGGCATGTGCCCCTTCTTGAACAAACTTTCCCTTAGTATCACTTGCCTCTACCTCCCTCCTCCCCTTCCACTCCAAACCCCTGGAACAAATCCATCACAATCCTACATGTCTGCTTTCACTTCTTCCTACTTTCACTCTCTTGCTTCCTAGGCTTCTCCCAATCCTTTCAGTCTATTGCTGTCAGATCCTCTGACCTCTATCATCTCCTTGTGCTGCTCTGGTGGAGCAAAGGGGACAGAAACTGGCTGGAACTTGCCAGCTGAGGATTCCCCCAGTGTGAGGGGTCCTTAGTTGGCGTAGAAGTGCCACTTCCACTCCTGATCCTGGTGTAGGGGACATGCCAGAGGAGTGTGAGGGGAGGGAGTGCTACCATCTGCTGCAGATTAACTAGCCATTCCTGGCTGTGTGCCTTTTATAATTAAAAAAAAAAATTATAATTAATGGAGATATCCCATCTCCTAGAACTGGAAGGGACCTTGAAAGGCCATTGAGTCCAGCCCCCTGCCTTCACTAGCAGGACCAAGTACTGATTTTTGCCCCAGATCCCCAAGTGGCCCCCTCAAGGATTGAACTCACAACCCTGGGTTTAGCAGGCCAATGCTCAAACCACTGAGCTATCCCTCCCCCCTTCTAATGTGCTGTCCCCTAAATGCCAAATACTTCCAACTTCTCCAAATATCCTCTCTCTTCTCCTTCAAGCCCATTTCTAACAGGACCATTTCCTAACTTCTCCTCCTCTCCAATAAGGTCTCTTTGCCCTCCTTTTCCTGAACTATTGTTCTGAGTCTTGTCTTGCCACTTAGTGTTGCAAGAATTTACAAAGATAGCAAGACAGGTTCCTTGCCCCAGAAAGCTCTCTCTATGACATAATAATACAAGGATGACAGATGTACAAGACAGCTTCTGGAACGCAGTGCTGACTGCTGTTTAGTGTGGATCTGGGAATTAGGACTTCTTTTCATTCCCTACTGTGCCACACTGAGGAGGAAGGTAGCCTCTCTATGCCTCAATCATCTCCATTTGGAACATGTACAGAGCAACACAGCTGCCCTCACAAGGTTGTCTTGACACTTAACTAATTTTAACACCTTTGAGATCCTGAGATGAAAGGAGCAATCAAAGTATAAACTATTCCCACTATGGTTTATTTACAAAGGAGTCTTCGGAATTACTTAGGGTACACTCTGATGATCCTTACTCATATTGGGTAGTACTTATGCTTGCGAGTATTGACTAATATAATTTACTGAAAGTAAGGGTTGTGGAATGGACCCTAAGTCTGTGCAGACTATATTATTGGTGAAGGAAAAGGACCAAAACACTTTATAAAAAGCTGATAAGGAATCTGTCACTATCCAGTGCTTTTCCCACTGGCCAAATCCACAAGAAGTCCTTAATCTCTCCCCTTTGTGACTGTTGTGTCATGAGCCTGCCTTGGTGTATCAGTGAGAAGGAGCAAATCACATCTGACACCATGACAGCAACATCAGACTCACTGTGAAAAGGCTGAAGTTATTCAAGTGCTCAAGACTATTTAAAGAGTTCAATAATCTTTTCAGTTAGCATTTCTACTTGATCTTTCTGATTTTGAAGGGAAATTTTCCTCACACTAGCTGATTATTTAATCTGAGCGGGTAAAAAAATGTAGCAGTTTTGAGAAGTCTAGAATGTTCTTGCACTATTAGCAGTAATCAGACATTTTAACAAGTGAATTAACATAGAAAATATCAATTTAATTCAACATGGATGCAAATACCAAGTATTTTCACTGAGTACACCATCAATCTGAACATTGCACTGGCATCTCATCACAAGCGGAGTTTAAAACAAGAATTCAACCTGCATGAAAAACTTTCATCTAACTGCAACGACGCATTGGGGAAAATTTCCCCTTTCTAGTAAAATAATTTTCTGTTTAAAGAATAAAGATGGTTTTGTGGGTAAAGCCTGAGACTGCAAGTCAGGAGATCTGGATTTGATTCCTCTATTCTTGGCTGTGCTACAAACTTCCTCCGTGATCTCTTTGCACATCACTCAGGCCTAAATTTGCAAGAGGGTCCAGTAATTTGGGAAGCCTCTGTTTCTGAGTACCCATCTTGAGACACAGGGACTGGTTTATAGAAGTGATGTGCATTGGCCCACCAACTGAAGTCAGTTGGAATTGTGGGTGCTTGACACCTCTGAAGATCAGGTAGAAGGCATCTCAAGCTGGGCTCTTATTATACATGTGCCTGCTTATATTCTTTAGCCATTTATTTCCAATAAAGTGTAATCTATTTGATATTTCACTTCAATCTACTAATCTGTTAATAAGCAAGTCCCATTATGGGTGCAGAAAGTACAGCCTGTAATGGGGCTTATTACCAGTGGCTGTTCAGAAATTGGGGCATTCAGTTAAACAAGACGAAAAATGTACCTTCGTCCCTGGTGTATAATTGGTGGCACCTAGAATCTCAACAAGGAATCCAGTTTGCCTTCAGAATGAGCTTTGAACAATCAACTAGGTGAGGTTGTAAAGAAGCCTGCGGGTGGCACAACCACTTCAGGGTCAGAAAATCCAAGTATCTTTGGTAGCTGATTAGATGAACCAGTTTGTTCTAGATGGCTAAGTTTAGTTTGTCATTGAGACAAATTTCTCTGTTATGATTGTTAGATTGTCTAAGTTTGTTTTTCCTCCAGTTATTGTGACAGAGCTAAGAGTCCAGGTTGTCTGGGTGCCTTAACTGTGCATTACTGTACTTCCAAATGTTTGTGTTTCTTTAATTTTAACCTGAACTTCCTCAGTTTCTAAACACTGCTTCTTGGAAACACGTCCATTATCAACACACACTCCCTTCTCAACCCCCTTTTCTCAATTTTGCTAACTTCATTTACAAAAAAGTGAAATGCTTATGACATGCACTGAGAGCCCAAGAAGGCAGAGAGCCAGATACCCTGCAGAGCCTTGGAGCTCACAAGGTACTAGAACCACAGGAAGTGGGAGTTCCACAGGAGAGCTGAGAAGACAGGGTGCAGGAAAAGCTGTGGAGATAAGTTGCTCTGCTTGATTCCTGGTTTGCTACCTAACCTCTGTGCATCAGTTTCACCCCTTCTCCCCAGCTTTCATTCATACCTTTGACTCCTGCTCCCCATCAAGCCTCTTAGTTCCAAAGCTCACAAGACCACCTGCAGATCCTAGCATATCAGCAGGAACAATGAGCCAATGCAGACTTCACAGGAAGCCAAAACAGGAGCTGCAATCGATGTATGGCTTATGGGTGTGTAGGAGATGATTTAGGAAAGCAAGAAGCCCAAAGGTCCACTAGCTCCAGGGGAGCGTGTGGACTCTGTCGGACTGCAGGACCTGATGGAGCCAGGGGAACTCGGAATATCCAGCTGCCTGTGTTGGGATTTGCTTCTGATGGCTGCCACCTCCCTCTTATTCACTTGTATACATGACAGCACATTCTAAATCCCATGTATGAACAGGATGAAGTAATTTTGTAGCGGTGCTCACTGAAGTCAGGAACCCCTGGATTCTACAGCCCTCTCTTGAGCCCCACGAACTTCCCTTTTTGCTCCCTCAAGCCGACATTGTAGTGCAATCATCACGCGAGGGGCTGCCTACTGATTGTTGTGTGCGCGCGAAAGGGTGACCGTCTTGCTGCCTGCTCCCTGCTGGTGGTGTGTTTGTGAAGAGTCTGCTGCCAACCAACAGGGCACAGCGGAGTGTGAAGATCCCGCTGCTACCAGCCTCCCCCATGCAGGGGAGATGGGGATTCTGTTGCCTCCTTTATGCAGGTGCTGAGATTATGATTTACCATCCCTGCTGGCAGGGAGCCAATGAAGATTGTCACTGGAGAAGTACAAAAGCATCTGTTTCATGCTGCCTTTAAGGTATCCTCATAGGAATTAGATTGCTGGTGGGAACTGCCTCAGATCTCCTTCCTTGCTCCAAAATTACGACTGTAAATTTAACATCAGTCTGGATAAGGTTAATGTGTACATTGCAGAAGAAATGCTTGCCAAGGTGAAGGGCTGTGCTGGCAGGTCTTCAGGCAGAAACAGGACTGCACTAGCACAAATTCTATTCTTCCACTATGGTAATTTTGCTGCAGCTAGTTCCAAAATGACGGTTGCTGAAGGATGCATTTATGCAGTAGATGAAGTCATAGCAAACAGGGGCATTACAGTAATTGTGGACTGCATTATATTACATTTTACAGGGTGCAGGAAGCCATCAGCCATACGGCAGCTGGAATTTTTATGCCTAGCACTCTTTATAGCCTATTAGACTCTCCTGAGCTCTCCGATGTCATAGGTTATATTTTTGCAGGAATATTCTCTGCACACTGTATATGCCCACCAACTGCCAAGACTGAAGTGCTTCTCTTTACTCACATACCTTCTGGACATTACAGTGTTCAGAAGGCTTCCCCTTACTTCTCTATCACAGGTTCTTGTGGATCAAACTCGTTCTATAAAGAGACCTATGCAAACTTGGTTGAAAAGAGTTTTGTGTGGGAAATTTTGATTTTGCCAAAAAAAAAAAAAATGATTTTCTGTTGGGAAAGTTGAAATGAAATATTTCGTTTTGGGGGTGGGGTCAGTTCAAACTGAAACATTTTGCCTTGTAGAACCAAAGTGAAATGTTTCCGGGCCAGGTTGACATTAATCTGTGTCCACCTGAGCTGCTGCAGTGCCTCATGGAAGTTATAGTTTGGTTGCCTGATTGCCCCTTTAGCCTCTGTGGATTGGTATCCCATTAGGTACTGTGGTCTTTCCTCAGGAAGGACGGACGTTCTGATTTTTTCAATCAGCTCTACTATTTTCATTTATCTCATAAGCCTTTCTATACCACGTTGGAGCTCTCTGTTAACATTTCCACTTCTAAGTACAGATGCTCGCCTTTCTACATAAAGGTACAGTGTGGACTTCAATGAAGTGAGACAATTACTACGGAAGAGATTCCAAATGCATTTCAGGGAGGCTACACACAGATTCACACTGTGAAGTTGTGCAAATTTACTTCCTAAGCACAGAATAATATCCACCTGCTCTCTTACCAGGAACATAATGAAAAGCCTTACATTTTACTTGTCTCTAACAAGTCAAACCAAACAAACCTTGTCCCAGGCAAGTGGATGAGTAGAATTTTGCAAAGCTGGATAAAATTTCTCACCTAGTCCATTGCCTGGTGATTTCATGTAAACCTATTTGCAGTTATTAAGAGGTGTAAAATGAGGTTTGTTAGCACATTTCCCACTATGCAGATCTTCACCCCATGACCAATATAATTCCCTAATTATTCATAGTTGCAAAATTCGCTTTATAAACACATTAATGCTTATGTTAAAAAGAATTCACGAACATAAAAGTAAAAGTATTGTCAGAGCAAGATAACCCCACGAGCCTCTGATAATCAGGACAATCAATTCATTAACACAATTCTGTCTCCGTTAACAAGTGCCATTAAAGAAAAGTCTTCTGTCTCTCTAGAGCCACTAATATGTCTAAATCCATTTCCTTTCCTAGGCAGTTTACATCAAAGGCTTGCTACAATGCAGTTGGCTGCAGTATGAGGACTTCACAAGTTCAAAACATCATCTTTGTCTTTAGGCATTAAACACCGGATCTACACTTAAAAGAAAAAAAGGTTATTATGGCAGCACTCAATAGAAATGAACCACACTGTGCATTGCATCTCAGTCTAAGTCTCTCTAGCTTCTTAGAAAATGAAGGGAGAATTAAGTAATGAAATAATAATACAATACAAAATAATACAAACAGCAGCAGTAGCCTTTCAATGAGACCTAGGCTCCTAAGGGCCAGATTTTCAAAGGTATTTAGGCACCTAAAGATGCAGATAGGTGCCTAGTAGTATTTTCCAAAGCATCTTGACAGGGAGGGCACCTAACTCCAACCACAGGATCTGTTTAGGTGCTTATACAATTGAAAATCTAGCCTAAAGGCCCTTTTGAAAGTGGGACTTAGGCTCCTAAATCACTTTGGGGCTTTTGCAAAAGTTATCCTGTCTGTAGTTTTTTAACAGTACTGAAGAAAATAAATTATACTCCTCCCACATGTATGGAGCTTGAGCCTGCAATCTTTAGATAGGCATAGCTTCCACTGAAATGAATGGTAGTTAGACCTGAGGTAGAGCAGGTCAACAGGACTGTGTCATGAGGTCACATGGTGTATGTCGTACACAAGAAGGTAAGTTTGGTAAATTGGAAAGCTTCATTCCATTGTGGGCTATAATGTGCTGAGGGTGATTTCATTTTTACTGATCCTTAATGCTATACTGTTTCTCCAGTTATGATTTTGCTTTCTGCTGATGTAATCTTCACTAATTATAACCAAATTCTGTAGGAAGTCCTTACATTTCTATTGTTTTTGGTTTCCTGTCTCTCATAATATTCACTCTCTATCCTAGAGGAAAGCCCAGACTACAATACATTCTGGGAAAAGATTAAGTATTTAATTGCTTTGACTTTTTTTTTTTTTTTTAAACATTGCCTTCCAAAAAGCAGACGTCTTTTCTGATGGAAAATGTTTGACAATAGAACAGATGTAAACAACTGAGGCAACAGCACACACAAAAAGTAATGGCATGTTGCACTATTTTATTACAAAGAACATATTTTGAATATCTCTCTGGAGAGTTGCAAAATATTCAGCTTGGTAAAATAGCTACAAATGGTTCTATGTCAGTGTCTCATTGAATCAGAAAGCCATTTCTTCTTTGCTCTTTTAAATCCATTTACTGATGCTGGAAACCTGATCATCAATTTTTTCCAATACATTTTATATGTATATCAATATTGATGATAAACTATCCAGGATTTTACATCTTTAAAGGGATGTACATATGAGCATAGGAATTGTCAGTTGGATCAGCCCCAAGGTCCAGTCCTGTAATCTCTCTCTGAATGGCCTGACCAAATGCTTCAGAGGGAAGTATAAGAACCCTGCAACAGGCATATATGGAGTAATCTGTCCCCCACATTAGGTCTCATCCTGATCCCTAATAGTTAGATATTGACTTAAGCCCAGAAGCATAAGGATTAATATCCCTTCCACAAAATTTGTTATAATTAATTACAACAAGTATGGATATTCTTGATATCCATATAAATGTCCAATCTCTTTTGAAATCTTGTTAAGTTCTTAGCCTCAATGACTTCCCGTTGCACAAGAGTTACACACTCTCATCAGATGTTATGTGAAACAGGATTGCCTTTTATCAGTTTTGCATTTCTCACCTTTTAATTTGGTTGACTGTCCCCTCTGGTTCTGACCAACCTAGCCTGTAAAAAATATTAGTTAAGCCTCAAAACCAGTCTGTTAGGTAAATATTATTACTCCTTTTCTACACAAGGGTGAAACTGAGGCAGAGATGATATTCAAAAAAGAGCCAGAATTAACCCACTGGAATTCCTGGCTCTGTGCTTAGTCCTTTAGATCAGACTTCCTCTCTCTATATTTATATGAACTAAGCATGTAATTTATTGTATTCCCTGTTATCTGTCATCAAACTACAAATCTATTTTGAGAGACTCGAATACACAGTATTGAGATTCATAGAACCTACAATGAAACAATGTTTACAACATCACTAAATAACTGCTCAGTTAACTGATGTTTATAAATCTGCAGGCTAGTTTGCTCTGCACTGATCATATTTCACATACTGTGCTTTACTTCCTTACTTTACAGCTTCAGCATTCACATATTCCTGTCACACCCCAACCCGTTCCCTAACCCTTATTTCTACTGGCATGTTAAAGAAATTCCAGTCTGCAGTTCCCACTCCTTCTTTAGTGCGCCTGAAGAAGTTGTAGTGAAACATGAGCTGGAAGAATGCCACTACTAAAAAGATTTCAGAGTAGCAGCCGTGTTAGTCTGTATCCGCAAAAAGAAGAACAGGAGGACTTGTGGCACCTTAGAGACTAACAAATTTATTAGAGCATAAGCTTTCGTGGACTACAGCCCACTTCTTCGGATGCATCCGAAGAAGTGGGCTGTAGTCCACGAAAGCTTATGCTCTAATAAATTTGTTAGTCTCTAAGGTGCCACAAGTCCTCCTGTTCTACTAAAAAGAGACACCCGACTAGAAATATTAAAGTCTCCTGATAAACAGGCTACTGCACCCGAATTTCATTTGTATGAAGGGGCACAGTCAGAGGTTACAAGTGCCACTCAAAGCAACATATTACAGCAACAAACTGCTAGAAGATTTGGCCACTATTACTCATTTAATTACACACAACGCGCTTCTAGAAATTTACCATAAATGCTATTAAATAGTTTGGACAGCTTTCATCTTTTCATCAGAGAGGCCTTTACTGTACTGCAACAGGAATACCTCTTTCTGGCATACATAGCATAAGATTTACAAAGTCCTGAGAAAGCCTATTTTATGTTACTCCCATGCTCCAGGCCTAGCCCTGCTCCCCTTGAGCTAGTTGCAAACTTTTGCTGATTTCAGTTGCAGCAGTGTTGGGCCCATTAGTCCCCTTAATGCATAACCACATCACTATACTGCACAATCTTTGGGTAAGAGAGAATAAACAGAGGCAGGGAAATAGGGGGATCTCTATGACATATATTGGACATAGCATAGCAGAGTTATATCCTCTACTCCTTTTTCACTGTTCCAGGGGATATTTAGCTTCTGCTTGGAAACCCATCTGAGATGGGCAGAAAAGCCCTTTACCACAGACTGCAAAATCCTTTTCAATACTTTGTCTTACAAAACTGCATACTATGAGGTAATGACTGAATATGGTTATTCTTTGCCCAAGATATTCAGACTTCTTCTGTTATACCACCTGCCCCAGCTCCCTCAGACAGATTCCCCCCAGTGCTCACTGATGTGAGCCACCATCACACCATATTAGACTAACTAAAGTGCAGAGTATTTCCAATTACAAAGTGATGATTTGTTACCTCTTCATACTTTCCTCTACTTATTTCTACACCATGTTACTCTTGTGGCAGCAAATCCTCATTTTTAAGACTTGCATGTTTCAATATTAAGTAGCAAAGGCTTATTTAAAAAAACAACAACATTGCAAGTATTGGTTTGAGCAACAGGGTGGATCTGATAGTGGGAATATATAAGACTGCAAGACAGTTACAAAGCAGAAGAATCTTTTGTTGTTCTATTTCCATGTTTAAAGAGTCAATTTATGTTTTAAGGATACATTCAATTATTTCTCCATTTCCTTTCATTTTTCTTCAGCTGTTCACACATCCTCATTTAAAGCCCTATCAGTCCTCACTATGTATCAAGCTTGCTGATAAAAAAAAACAACACAATCACAGACACAGACACTATTCAACAACATTCCACTGTGCCACAAATGAGAAATGTCAACAGAGCTACTCTATCCTTCTTACATAGCTCCCATTTCATGAGGACACATGCACACAGACAGCAGGCAGACAACAACATACAGAGATAACAGATGGGTCTCTAGTGTTTCGGATTTACCTATAACTGTGTCCTTCCATCAGAACTTTAAGTGTGTTTTGCTTCTGGCACTATGATTAGCAATCCCACAATAAAGACTGTTAAGAAAAATGTTGCTCAACATTAGAGATAGGAAGAACAGAGTCCAAAAAACTTGGGTGCCTCCCTGTAATGCTTTGGGGGGTTACGTGCGTACCCCTAGCGCTCTTACAAACTGGCAATGCTATCATTGGGACATGTAGTTCTAAATGGCCAGAAAAATTAAATACAAAATGAAGATCCAAACATAGGTGCTGGAACTACGGGTGCAGCAGCTCCCCTTGGCTTGAAGCGGTTTCCATCATATACAGGGTTTACAGTTTGGTTCAATGACTCTCAGCACCCCACTATATAAATTGTTCCAACACCCCTGTATCCTAACGAAAAGAAGGATATGTACATCTAACATAGCAAAGACACAAACTGAGTCTGAAATAAAAGGACAGGTAGACACTGTATGAATTTTCTAAAAGGATTTCAGGGTATTTTAAATGCACATAATCTGTTTCTGAAGTGAAATTCGTATCTGCATTTAATTTTCTCTCCAAGCTGTCCAGATCATTCCTATCGTGAGAATATGGGCAAAGGGGAAATAATTCCACAGAGGAGGATTTCTGCCCTCCCTCTTCTTACTTTATTTTTTTAGTTACGATGCCAGTGTTGACAGTTAAGAAAAAGCTGTGACTAGTATTTAAATTGTCTGGTTCTTGGGCCTCAGTTCTGCATCTGTTCCATATGCAGAGCTCTCACTGAGTTCAGTGGGAGTCCTGGGCACAGAATGACTGAAGGATCAGAGGCTGCAATAATGGGTGCCAATATAGGAATCTAGATAGATAGCTCAGGCAACTACTAGGGTGAAAACATACCACTTGATACATACTGCTTTTGGGCGGCTCAGCCCTCCAGTGTTTCTAACCCAGTCCATTTCATAACTCTCTGGCCTGCTTTTATGCAGAATATATCTTGCTAGTGATACTGAACAAATGTTTTAGAGTGAATCTAATTACTAGAGATTTAAGGGGGTTATTCCTTCTCTCTCATTTCACAGTCTTACCTTGTATGCGGCTTGTCTCATAAACTGCTTTGCAGGCTGTTTCCAAATAGCAGGGACTGTTATGACCCATCTTACCTCAGAGTTTTCAAACTCTGAGCCAGCTTGATCACTGAGCTCCTAAACCAAATGAAAACACAGAGACAGATGTAAAATTGACACCAGCTGTTTTACAAGTATATATTGTTTTCGGCTGGCTCCGGAGAAGGTAACTTCCCCTTTTCATAATTTCTTTAATGTTATGTCTATATTACAAGTCAGAATGTTTAAATCACTAGCCGACATTTCAAGAATGCTCACAATACCAACACTGGGGGTTACAGCATGCCTTCTCCAGGAGGCCCATTGAAAGGTTTGGTGCCGTTTCTTAACATGGAACAGGAAGAGTTAGTTTTTCCAACGAGGAGTTCAGGTTTTGCTGAACATAACAGCGTATTTATGTATGTTTATGGTAAAAGTCTGGTCTTTGCAGACACTTTAAAGAATTCACACTTTCACCCTGATTAATGTACAGCAAATTATTTGCTGTAGTACTGACAAACTTCGTATTTTACAATCTGAATTTGTCAATGGCTGCTTTATACATTGCCCATCTTTAAATCAATCCATTTTTTAAAAACAGAGTCAAATGTAATTTCCTCTTACTAAAAATCTGAAAACATTTGACTGTTGATGGCTTGAAAAAAATTTACTTTTTAGCAAACATTTAATAGTAGCATTTTTTTTCTTTTTTTTAAAAGAGCTTGTAGTCCATTTGCAGATTAGGGAATATTTGTGACATGTTTTGGGAAAGGTTCCAAGTAAAATGTCATTATTATATGTCCTATTTAAATCTCCATCCAAACAGGGTAAACAACAACCTCCTTTAGAATGTAAAACATTTTTCTATATGCAATTCCCCAAGGTGTTGTGTTTGCTTAGCTACAATACAGTTCAAAATTTGCGGCAAAAAAGCAGAGATCTGATATCACCAGGACACTTTGTTTGATCCGATTATTATACACGCAAAGTAATGGCCATTTATACTCCTTATTTTACACATATATGCAGAACGTCATATCATAGAACTCTGCTTATTTACAACAGTTCAAGTCCAGAGGATGCAACGGAGCAAAACTGTACATGTCACTGTGTGCGGTGCCCCAGAATATGCACATTTGCTCAGAATTTCCCCAAGCTGTGTATGGTTTCAGCTCTGTGACTCATTAACATTTGCATGTGGAGTCAAAGTAAAGCAAAGTAGTTGGAATCCTAAATATGGCTTTGAAAATGTAGGGACAGGCTGGTGTCTTCTCTCACAGCAGCCATAAAGAAGAGAGATAACAATCAAAGAGAATAAATTAATCCCATTCAAAGAAAAAAGTAGGTTAACCATCTAACAATGAGGCTGTTTAAGTGACACTTGCCTGAATGGAGCTTTAGGGACAAATTCTTCCCTAGCAATCCCTCTACAGATTGCACTGGTTTATGTGAGTCCAGAATTCAGCTCTTAATTCACGATCCTGAGCTGTACCAGTCAAGCTGTGGGTATACTGTTCCCCTAGGGACAGCAAACCTGGTCATTTCTGTGATGGGCTGGATACTACAGAAGATGCTTTCAGAGGGGCTAGGGTGCACCGATTATTATCTATAAGGCAAAGGGCTGGCAGAGCCTGAGAGAGATTGTCTGGGTGGTTAACACACTGGTGGTGTTAGGGAGCTGACACCTAGTGAAGCACAAACAACTCTCTCTCTCTCTCTCTCTCGCAGAGTCAGGAGGGTGACAAAGTAACTCACAGTCTTGGGCACCCCAAGAAAAGGTTACAGTAGCATGAATTGTTTACCTAAGAAATGTCTTTTGTAGGACAATACATGCTGTATAGCTCCTCACCCTCAGCTAGGAAGCAAGTTACAGGAAGTGTGAAGTGTTGCAGTTTTTCAGTATGTGTTAGGGGAGAATACAATTCCATTCTCTCTAATTGGTGAGGCTCATGTTAGGAATTTTGTTTTCTTTATTGCAAAGAAACCAGACCACTTTCATCTTTCTTATCTATAAACATCAGCCATGTTATTAGAAAAAGCAAAAACATAAAGGGTGGGCACTTACGTTTGAAGTAGAAGTGATGCAGGGGAGGCAAGACATTAGAATAAGCTATAACAGATGTTGCCTATACTGTATCTCCCTAATGCTGGTGAGATTTTTTATACACAAACATTCTCTATAAGGGACAAAAAACAACATCTGCTTTCTGTTCACAACTGGGTGAAGTCTTCCCCATGTAGAGAACCAGACCAAAGTCAAGGCACCATATATGCCCCCAAAATAGGGGACTTGAGCATCTGTATAGGGGTGAATTTCACCCAAAGGGTGCACAGAGGTTTAGCTGTTTGACTAAGAATCATACAGCTAAAAGCTAGTAAAGCTTTAGAAATTCATCTTCATTAAGGGACAAATCCTGCTCATTTGACTTGCTTCTGACTACTCACTGCAGGCAACTGGAGTTTTGTGTGAACAAAGATCAGCAGGAATTATAGCCCTAAGAGGTTAGAGTACAATCTCCTAGACAGGAGAGAGCCTTTAAATGAGTACAGAATATGGAATGCCCCAGCAGCAGGAGAATCACAATGAACAGAGCCAAAAGAGGCTCTCAGATGTATTACTTCTGGAGAGTTACATATACAGATAGTGCCAAGCGCTGAGTTTCCTGTATTCGGATTTTTAATCATATTTTGTTCAGGCAAATGCCAAATACAAGATGATTTTCCTTGATGAGAAAATAATAGGTGTAAAAGCATCATTCCATTGAGAGAACATTCAGTCTCTGCATTGCGCTGATACCGATACATCCTCTTGTTCTCTCTGTAAGGAAGGAAATCACTTACGGCTATCCAGGACCTTTCACAGTCCCCAACTTTCCTGGACTTCCTACAGCTGCCCCACTTTGTTTACATCAAACACTGCTGGAAGCTGAAGCACGGTTAAAATTGTTGGGCCAGCATTTGTGCTAGTTATAAATATAGAGAGCTGGATAAAGGGAGTATTTTCCTTACCTTTAATGCCTGTTCCTTAAAGAACTGCAGGGCGTAAGCAAATATTTCAAGTGCTTTGACTTTTTTCCCGTTTGCAGCTGTCAGATCTGTTTCCATGGTGAGATTCTAAAGGAACAAAATAAGAGGTAAATGTTAAATTCATTTCCTATTACTTGAGGGAAGGGAATTCTTCCTTGCTGGGACCCACCTGCTTAGGAAAACTGATGTACATTGTTTTGGTTTTTTTCCTAGGTTTTTTTTGGAGAGGGTCTAACCAACCACGGGGATTTCCTGGATTGTGATATTTTGCTGTTTTTTACGGGCCAGGTTTTTTGTACCCATCAGTTGTGGCTACAAATTGTTGTAGGCAGAACTTGATATGTGGATATTTAAATATCTCATTTGCATAAATTTCACCTGCAATTAATTGCAGCCATGAAACTGCACGCAGTCAAATAGTAACATGTCTTCCTTTTGGAATATACCACCAAGTATTAAAGGTGAATTCACTCCCGTGCAGAGGGTCGCCCTTACAGCTATGTAGCTCTTAAGTTCCTCTTAACACCCTCAGAATAGGGCTTCAGTAGTGCATAGGTCTTAGACAGGCTCTCTGCTAAGGGGTGAATTTCACTCAAAAAAACCAAGACAGGACAGGATGGTCTAGGAGAGGCAACTGCCAAGGTTTAGAATGGCATTAATTAACATGTTGAAGAATGTTTGTTGCTGGCGGAGGGAAGCAAAATAAAGCAGTAGGCATTACGTTACAAGTTTTACTTAATAAACAAATCAATTTTTTTGTACAAGTACGAATGCTGGTGCTCCATGCCTGGCTCATAATTTCTAAAGAAATTCGGCATGGCCAATATAAAAATATGTTTAGTTACGTATAAAAAACCATTGAAGCAGAGCTCAGTTATTACTTACACCAGTGGTGTGTAGCTTCATCTTAAACTTTTCAAAATATAACCAATGTTTGGATTCATTGGGATCCAGGTCATGGTAGAAATCTCTTGCTGCATAACCAAAGCTATGAAACTTTCTTTCTGGCGTTAAGAGGATAGTAGTTGGAGTCTTCTGATTGGATACACCAGGATCTCCACCTTCCCATCGCCTATGAAAAAGGTGAACCAGCTTCAAACTAGTGATAATTAACATTCATAACGATATGCTTATTAGTGCATTGTGTAAGCAAGCTGGATCTGGCAGTGGGTTACACACAAGAATTTCACATGCGCAGACTTGGATCTGAATCCTCTTTAGGCCAAAAGTGAATGTTTATTCACATCCAAGAAAACTTTGTTCCAGACTTTTAACAGTCTTCACACATGGTCATGAAATTTTCAACAGTATAGTTATATCCCTCCCTTGATGGGTATATAACTCCCATAATGTGAGCTACACAGGAGTAACAAGGGAACAACAGTATCAAGATCATCGAAAGTCAATAAAATAATGAACAAATGAAATATATATTATATACAAAAAAACCCACTACAAAAGAACACTAAGGTTGCAAAGCCAAGCACTCAGAAGTTAGGAAATGCCAAAGTTGTTGTTTCCCAGGCAACCTTAAATCAGCCCCCTTGTCAATATGCATTATAATATAGCCTTTAAATACATGATCATTTACTACCATTTCCACAAGACCCCATCAAGGAAATCCCATCCAGTCAAATGCCACCATGGAGAATTGGATTCTATCCCTGCCTCTGCCACAGAGTTCTTTTTTGATGCTGGACAAGTCAATTAAAACAAACTTTTCACAGCTGGCCACTGATTGTGTGTTCCTCATTTTCTGGGTACCTTGTTTGAAACCTTAGGGGGCATATTTACAGAAGAGCTGAGCACTCACAGCTGCGATTGAAGTTAATGGGAGCCATGTTTTAAGCAAAATGTGCTATAAAAATGATAAATATTCTCAAAAATAACACCCTCAACATCTCAATTTGGGCACCCAAAATGAGAGTACACAATGTTAGTCTTCCTCTCTGTGCCTCAGTTGCTCATCTGCAAAATGAGCATAATAATAAATCCCTACCTCCCAGGGGGTTGTGAATATAAATTCATTAATGTTTCTAAAGCACCCACATATCACGGTGAAAACACCACAGAAAAGCCTATGAGTAAGGTTAAGATTCTGTCACGAGTATTTTTAGTAAAAGTCAGTGACAGGTTGCGGACAATAAACAAAAATTCATGGAAGCCTACGACCTGTCCCTGACTTTTACTAAAAATACTCTTGGGCGGGGAAGACACCTAACAGTCGGAGTACTGCCAGGGGCTGACCTCCAGCAGCTGCCCCAGTCCCACTGCTGCTCCTGCCGCAGTGGCTGACCCAACCCCAGCCAGTGCTTCAGCCCTGGGGCCACTGCTCCAATGCCTCTGGATCGGACTGCCAGCCAACTGCTTCGGTGACCCTGGGGCTGACTGCCAGCCAGCTGCTGCAGCAGCTTCAGGGGGGCTGATCCAATCCTAGCTGCTACTCTGGTGGCCCCAGGGCTGAGAGCTGCTCCAGCCCTGCCCCAGTGAAGTCACGTAGGTCCCGGAAAGTCACGGAATCTGTGACCTCCATGACAGAATCGTACCCTTACCCACAAGGAAATTAATAGTTTTATATTCGGTGCAGATTTGGATGGTGTGTGGAAAATAAGGTATGTCCGAAGAGGATAAAAAGAAATATTGAATAACTACCTATATATATGAGTAGTGTATACCCTGTGCACTGAAAGAGGCAGGGAACCTTTGGGTAAACATGTAATAAAAGACTGCATCATAATTAGAGCTGGTTGAAAAATAAGGTATTTTCCCCTGTGGACAATTTTGACTTTTTTGGGGGTAGGTGGGGGGGAAACAAGCAGCTGGGGGGCCTCACAAGAGTTGTATTTTCAGGTGCCTTGGCTCCCTGGCCAAGCTATGTTCCCTCAGGATGCACCGCAGTGTCCCCTCTTGCAGAGTTGCCATGGTGCATCATGGGAGTCTCTGGACATGGTGCATTGTGGGAGATATAGTCTATCTGGGGAACACAGCCCATAGAGGAAATTGGAAGCATAAGACACCCAAACAACTCCCATGAGGCACTGAGATGACAATTCTAAACTGAGTAGTTCTGGTTTTGAGAAGAAATATTTTGGATTTAGTTTAGCTAAACACTCAATTTTCAGTCAAGAACCAGTTTAAGTGGCAAATTTTCAAGCAGTCCTAATCATAATGCATACACACAAGGAGTCCAATTTGAGGTTACTCAAGCAATCTTATTTCTGGCATTTCCTAAATTTTGAGCGCATGACTTTGTGACCATAATGTTACTTTTTTCTGTGTAATTTTATGGTTATGTAAAGAAGGCCTCTCCCTCTCAGAAGAATCAGCAGCACTGCGTGTCAATGTTATGCATACAGGGAGTGCAAACGCTTTTGACTAAGCCTCTCTTCTACAATTGTCTCTCTGCCTTTCTTCTTCTCCTCATCCATCAAGCACCAGACTAGACTGTCTGACCCGGCTGGTCAGCTTTAGGGAGCAGTGAGAGCACAAGTGAGACAGTTTTCTTGCTCTCAGTTCCTGTGCTTGGCACTACATCAACCCCCAGCCACTTAGAGGAACAATTTAAAGGGAAGTCCTGTTCAGCCCCTGCAGGCCTGGGATGAAGCATGTGCATCTGTTCTATGGGGATAGCAGCACAGGTGCAATCCAGTCACACACAGGGGCTATGAGGGGACTGTAGATGGAATCTTTGGAGAATTTAGCTACTGAATTCTAAGCCATCTCTACTGAGCAAGTGCAAACCAAGACTTTTCAGTCTTATAATTTGCCAAATTTGGGCAAATTTTCATGGGGACAGAAAAAGTCACATCCCTGACATCAAGGCCTCCCCTGCTGTGAATTTTCAAGTCCCTGCTCCAAAGCATGGGGACACGAGATTTCAACCAAAAAGTTGTACATTTTTTTTAACATGGCAAAACAACATATTTTCCCTCACTCTCATCCTCCGAGACAGCTGAACTATTTTTGCTGAATTGGGCTAAAAATCCAGTTTGAGGCAGAAATGATATGGAAAATTTCAGCCTGAACGGTTAGCATTTGGCAAAGTTATAAGCAACTGAGAACAGGGTCTTGTAATAGAAGTTTTGGGCTATGTTAACTACAGGCTGAGCTAATTCCTCTGCATATTAAGAGTATATTCAATTTAGCATGCTTTGTTTTACCTATTGTATATTTTATACGAGTTGCAGTACTGAACCTAGGAAAACAAATTAAAATATAAAACGAATTATAGCATTTTTCCAGTTAAAGACCTTTTAAAAAGTGGATCACTGACAACTCAGTTCTTATTGAAGTATCACTCCGTGAGCAGTTTAGAGAAAGAGAGCACAAGGTAGAGTCAACTTTTCTTCATCACACCAGTGCCCTGACAAGCAGAGAAAGATCGCGGTACATAAATTTACCGCACAGTTCAGGGGACGCTCCCACTGGTCTGAAAGAAGAATAGTTATGATGGGCAATGGAATGATGTCCATCTCCATCCTTTAGGAGAGATTTTGCTCAACACATTTGACCTGCCACTCAGCTGATCAGTCCTGGCAGTAGAAAATAATGAGCAATGGCAAGTAGCAAAAGATCTGCTCTGATTTTTCATTTTATCTTTTGTGCCTTGCCACTTGGGGCTTATGTGATGAACTTCAAAATCTTGGGTCACATGTTAAAGGAGGCAAAAGACTCCAATGTCTGAGGTAATAGAAGAGATAAGAATCCAACACTGGGATGTAGACAAAATGAATAGAAAAGACTGTTCAACCAAAATGTTAAAGTCCCACACACCAGATATAAGTCCAGGGAAGCAGAACGGTATCATTTTGAGAGAGAATTCTCAATAATTCATTCTGAGTCATTTCTGGAAAGTTCCATTAATAGAAAATGTACTCAGGAGCTAGATAATGACGGTCCTGTTTATTTTCTTTATCGACGGGTGCATTATGCCTCTTTCTGGATTGAATATACTTAAGCTGCAGCTAAATTGGCAGCCCAGCATGCCACTCCATATTATGGCTGAGATTTCCAAAGCCACCTAGGTGATTTAAATGCCCAATTCCCAATTGTTTCTAATGGAAATCTGGCCTTCAAATCCCTCAGGCAGCTTTAAAAATCTCAATTTACATCTCAGCTCAGACATATAAGAGGCAATAAATAAATATAATGGGAAGTTTGACTTTAGTTTTAATAATAATACAGGCCTTTAAAAAGACTCTTATGGCATCTGTTCTCTTCTAGCGAAGAGAAGCTGTGGTCCCAGGGACTGAGTTAGGTTACCTGTGTTCTACTCATGATTCTGCCATTAACTCACTAAGGAAAATTCTGGCTCTGTGGAAGCCTATAATGGGAGCTTGCTACAGTAAGGACCTTACAGATATCTCGAAAGAAACACTGAGGAATTAATAGGACTTTACAGGCATGAAGTATTGTAACCGGTAAAACCAAAACTAAAATTATGCAATTAAGATAAATTAGACACTGATCTAGCAAAGCACTTAAGCACATGCTGAATTTGAAGCACTGAAGTCAATGGGACTACTTACATACTTAAATTAAGCACATGCTTTAAGTGCTTTGCTGGATCAGTGCCTAAAAGTTTTTCTTTGTTTGCAAGTATTGGAGCTTACAACAAATAACAACTGGAGTCAAAATGATCATTTTGGTTTGCCTGCCAATTATATTTTCCATGCATATAGCATGCCACAATTCTGCTGAGATCCAGTAACCTAGTAATCTCTATCATTGAAACGCTGTGGTCTGCTCTTGTACCAAAGGAGGAATTTTTAGTTGAAAGTCAAAATGATACTACTTTGAGACATTTTACAGAAAAGCAGCTTTGTTAGAAGGTAGCCAGAAATCCAAGTGTCTGGAAAGGATCAATTTTAGACAGGCAGAGAACCAAGATTCTTAACAAGGAGAGGGGACAATGTATCACTGGTGTGTTACATTTTAATGTAAACATTCTCAAGAATGGTTCAGTTGGAAGTGACATTTCCTGTGCTCAAATATTTGTAAATTATACTACTTGTAACCCTAATTATGTAAATATTTTGAGCTTCTTAATACCCTCTGAACTACTGGTTGTCAAACTTCTTAACCTTTTAAAATTACGTTTTTTCCTTGAACTTCATAATTTCATAAACATGTTATAGCTGGAACGGGATCATGAAACACTTTCCCCCAAATTCTCTATAGTAATTAAGAGACAATGAAAGTAGAAATCTATAGATATGAGTTACTGGCAAGAGCATATTTCATGTACTTTCTGATCAGAACTTCATGGGTGAAAGCACAGAGTCAGTAATTTTTGTAAGTGTTCTTGTTATTAAAATACTAGTTATGCCACAACCACATTTATTTTCCTTCAAATTTTGTCCTTCCGATTTGGTAAACATTTAAACTTGTTCTTTCTAGCTTGAAAGAAACATGGCTTCTTCCTTTATTCCTTGTTTTGCACTAGGATGTAACATAATGTCTACATAGATCCATGTCACCATAATAGCATGTTGTTCCCTTGGTTGGCACTGGATTTCTCTAGGTTCTATACAAAATAATTTCTCAGCCGGTGAGTGGTAAAGTGATATTTAGGATTTGGAGAGTATTTTCCATCAATTGTACAGCAACTACTTTTTAATTGTCTAACCCTGCAATAACATCTGCACTGGCAGACCTCTGCAGCTGTATGGAGCCCTATGCTTTTAACTGGGTTCTGCACAAGTACAGGGTGCGGGTCCAAATGCAGGTTGAGGACTTAAGATACAACAGGTCAAATTTTGGGCCTAAAAGTTTGGATGGTGTCACTACCTAAAATTTCCACAGTATGTTACAGACTTAGTTAAAGATGCTAAACAGCAGTGGGCTGCAGGCACCACTGTGCTATGGCTTTGTAAGAATGGCCCTGTCGTTAGCACAGTTTGGGATCACTAAAGTACAATCTCAGAAATGCTGTTTCTTCCTCATCCTCAATATTTCATCCAGATCCCTATTTTAACAATTAAAATTAAGAATTTAATTTTTCATTTTAAAACTAATTTACTGTCAGAAATGGATATGCAAACTTACTACTAAATATGGGTCCAATTCTGCCTCCCATACTTCTCTCTGATGCTTGGTATTTACCTGTCCCCAACTGGTAGCACCAAGTACCTTTTCATGAATTGCATTGTGGGGTTTCTTGAAGGACCATTGATGAATGGGGCAGAAAGGCTTTTTACAAACTGTCCACAGACGTTGAGTGCACAATCAGGACAATCTGCAGATAGCTTCTCTGCTTAGAAGAATTACAGCATGTCACATTTGGTTAGCAGCACTGTAGCCCTTTCTACTCCAATTTTCAGACTTCCAGAAAGATGAATAGTAAGTTGCCTCATGCCAAAAGTGATTGCTATAGTTAATACTTTCATACACTCAACTGTCCTAACCATTTACCTTTAGGGCTGAAATTTCCCATAATTTGGTCTCTGCACAAGGATACAATTTACCTTTTCTTTTCTTTAAAGAAAGATAGTTTTAGTAAGACTGAAGTCAATTTTGTTATGGAAAATGAAAAAAGAAAACACAAAACTTTTCCTAAGGAACTCATTTTCCAGTGCTCTTTTCCTTTTTTGCATCCATCACAGTAGTCTTTATCTGTAGGGAGGGATAGCTCAGTGGTTTGAGCATTGGCCTGCTAAACCCAGGGTTGTGAGCTCAATCCTTGAGGGGGCAATTTAGGGATCTGGGTCAAAAATCTGCCTGGGGATTGGTCCTGCTTTGAGCAGGGGGTTGAACTAAATAGACTCTTGAGGTCCCTTCCAACCCTGATATTCTATATTTGTGATCACATTATTAGATGCATACGTATCAAATTTGTAGGGGGAAAAGTTGTATTGCATTATATTATTTGAGAAACAATATGTAATCACATAACTAATAGCTATTTTGTATGCATACATGCATATCAGTGGTAGAATTAAGCTTCACTTTCGCATTTTCTGACTTTTGAATGCTTAACAACCTTAACATTACATTACCAGGGTTTATGGCAAAAAAAAAAAAAGTAATAAATGTAAATGGCCCAAATCTTCAAACACTGGCCTCTGTTTTTGAACCAACAATTTGTGGGTGCAAATAACTGCAGTCAAAAAAATGTTGTGTGCACAACTGTATGCAGGCATAATTTAGGTAAGTGGCCATACCTTAGACATCTACATTACTTGACTTACGGATGCACCATTCGACTGAGAAGACCACATCCCCTTTGCCCTGCTCCAGATGGAAAGTTGCCATAACAGTGGAAAAGGGAGTCCAGGGATATTGGGGAATCCCTAGCTTAGCTAGCTTTATGCCATTTGCCTCCTTGCACCTCCAGCAGAAGGGGCATCTTAAGGTGTGTCTTATTTTTATAGACTTCCCCCCCCCCTTTTAAGTCAGTTGTGGTGTTCAATGGTCACTGCAACTGGTTGATTCCTTGCTGCTGACCTTGGAGAGTCATAGCCACTCTGCTTCCCTGGTAGAACCTTCTCTCTCTCTATCCACTTCCTCCGACTGAGATGCTAGGAGAGGTAAACTTTGCCCCTTTAAATGAACATTCACAACTTTCTCCTACTTATTTCAGTTAGGGTGCACCTACTGCTCAGAACTGCAAACTGCACTATTTCTTAAAATTTAATTAGAGCATCATAAAGCAATGGTATTTCAGCTTAAATGCTTCTCTTCTGTTTGAAAATATTTAAGAACACCCTTAGCAGTAACCATCATTGTTCTTAGCTCTCTTAACCCCCTCTCCCCCACATCATTCTGCAATGTGGAAAGATGAGGGGTAAAGTTTTCAAAAGCGCCTCGTGACCAGATTTTCAAATGCATCCAGCTGAGCATTTTTGCAAATCTGGCCTCTTAATTTACATGCCTAATTGGGAGCTGAACATTTCTGAAAATCTGTCTCCAACTGTGGGTGCTGAACACCTTGGAAAATCTGGCCCTAAGTGACTTAGGGGCCTAAGTCACATTTTCAGAAGTGACAAGCTCCTAGGTATCTAGGTCTATTTTGAAAATGGGACTTAGGGACCTTGGAAATTTTTGCCCAAGGTTTCTAAATAATAAGATGTGCAGACATGCCAGCTTGTACTTGCCAAATTCTGTATGATTTGAGGCAAAAGGACAAGGGCCTTGCACCACCCCATGTGCAGTGATTTCTCTATTAGGCACTTTGGGAAATGCCATTATTACTTTTATAAATATGCATGGTTCATTATGTTAATGTGGATAAGAAAGTCACGACCTCCACAGTTATAACTGCTCCCGGAATGCTTCTGTAAACTTAGCCAGCAGATTCCTCCTTTAGTTCGCACCATTTTATAAAGCTGAACAATAAGTCTCAGAGAACATGTTTATGATTAAAGCAATTAAAATAAGATAGGGACATAAGAGAAATTTTCACCATGAAAGGGGGTTTTCACATTGTTGGCTGTATACAAATCCAGTCACTCCAAACCCATGCTGACCTCAGATGTAGCAACTGCAGATAATATACACTGTCACCATCAGGAGCTCAGTGCTGCAATGCAGCCCTTACCTCATTACATGAATACATTCTGGCTCCTTGGTGAAGCTGTAGGCGTAGCCACTGGATGTCGTGCCAAAATCAATAGCCACAACAACAAGGAATGACTGCTCTACAGCGTCATTTGCATCAGAGTCCTTCTGTTAAAATAACAGAAACAGAACAGATTTTGAGTCACTGTTTAGAGACGGAATTGTAATCTGCCCTACCTTTCAGCGGCTCTGAACTGCAGCAAAGCATTCATTTGTCTCCTGCAGAAAAGTGCGGTCCCCCAGAACCATATCAGTAGGTTACATCCCTTATTGGGCATGGAAATGCAATGTACATCCAAACTAACAGTTAATTCTGGTACCTTTCACACAAATCCAAATGAATCAGAAATCCTTTCGTGTTTACTTCCAGTAATAGCTGAGACCTACATGGCTAGCTACCAAACTTTCAGAAAAACATGTTATACCTCTGTGTATCATATATGGAATGCATGAGAATGCTATAGGGTGACCAGACCGCAAGTGTGAAAAATCGGGATAAGGGATGAGGGGTAATAGAGGCCTATATAAGAAAAAGACCCAAAAATTGGGACTGTCCCTATAAAATTGGGACATCTGGTCACCCTCTAGTGATACCATACATGGAATACAAAGTAGATTTAAAAAGTTATATAAGCATGAGTCTGGGTTGGTAAGACTGCTCAGAAATGGTGAAGCCAGGAGGAAGGTGTGCAGGCCAACCCAATAACTGCTAGTAAAGCTTTATACGGCACCACAGCATCACCTATTGCTGCATCTTTTATGGAAAACCTATTCTGGAAACATTCTAGAGATTGTATTGGAACTAATTCTACTATCCTGCTACCTATCCCTCTGCCTGTAAATCCATGGGCCTTAGTTACCATCAGTTTAGTTTGACAAGACTCAGAGGAGAGAAAATGTTTAACTAATGAATTGAAAGCATTTCTAAAAACATCTTTAAACAGCTTTTCTATCCATAGAAGCAAGTGTGGAGAGTCCCACAGGAAAACCAAGATTCTCCCCTTTCTTCTGGCATACAGCCCCCATTCCTAGCTTTTTGCACTTATGAAATATCAGGCCTTTAACTATTTACTGGCATGAAGCTGAATATTGCTTGTTCCGGGCCCTGGGCCACTGTCGTTTTGTAGGAAATAGGAAGAAATATTTTTGTGGCAGTTTGATATTTTTTTAAAGAAAAAGGCAGCTATTTGAAGCTGCTCAGGGAGCTGGACTGATGGAATAAATCTTGGCAGAGATAGATTCATGAGCAGAGTTTAAGCGAGGTACATGATAAAATTTTACTCGTATGTTTCTACCATTTATCACATAGTTCTACCATTTGGCCATAGATGTTGCCACCATGGATATGGAAATATATTGTATTGTATACAAAATGCAAAACTTAATTCAACCTTAACTATGCAACTGCAACCAGCGCCTCCAGAATATATATACACACCTTGCACTTATTAGTGCCTTCCCTTCAGGGGTGTGTCAAAATACTTTATAGACACAGCCTATGTTTTTATTACATTTTAAAGGGACACAATCAATTACATTGTTCAGCTTAAAAAACCTGGAAGAGGACCACTCTCAGAAGTTCTTGTCCTAAATTTTCAAAACTGGCAAGTCATTTTGGTGCCTAACTTCAGATACTCCTAAAGCACCCACTCTGAAAAATCAGGCCTCTTAAAAGTGTCTCCAGTTGAGCACCCAAAATCACTAGTCACTTCTGAAAATTTAGGTTGAGCTTATGTCCCAGTTCCAGCCATGTATTCTCTTTTTTGCAAACCCATCATTGCAAATACTTAAACGATATCACACAACTTCCACTGAGAGATTCATAGTAAACACATCAGAACATAAACACTCTTATACTAATCACGCTTTTTACTCTTATACTAATCACCTTTTTGTGTACTGTGCTACTCTCAGTAACAATTTTATCAGCCCTTTACAGCTGACTGCAAGGAGCAAGGCAATTGTCACAGTAAACTGTAGTTGCAAGCTACAGCATAATTAACAAAATGTATACAGCAAACGATACTTTACTAAATTGTCCAAAGGGACAAGCTTAAAGAGATTTAGTCTACATACAGATTTAAACTTTCTACACCCTTTGCCACTTACCCATCATCAAAAGCCAAATGGAATGAAGAACTAGCCATCTCATTGATGCACAAAACATGGAAACATTTGGCCTCTTATCAAATGAGGCTTTAAATACGGCTGGGTGGATTGATTTAAATCAAAGCAATTTAAATCACCAATTTTAATTATGATTTCAATCAACAAGCAGGAAACCTTAATTTAAAGAATCACTTTTAATCATGTTTTGCATTTGTATTTTTTAGTTATTTTCCTAAAGAAAGGGTGATTCCTATTGGCTGGTAACTGTTAAAACATGTTGATTTGCAACTAAAGATAACCTTTACGTGAAATGCAGTGCTAACCAGGAGAACACACTATATCCATACACATTTTTTAATGCAGTTAGATAGCGTAACCTACATTTATTCAAATTCTTAATTTTTACATTTTTATTATGTTAGAACATGGTGAATGATGCATTATTTATTTACTAGATGATGATTTTTTACTTCTGATCTGAGTTCTATTTGGGTGGAAATTAAAATTTAATTAAAAATGCACAAAAACAGAATTTTATGTTTTGGATTATATAAAATCTGACTGCATAAGACAAAAAGTTTATCAAAACACATTTTGCATTTAAAACTAGCTGATTTAGTAAACAAAGGAAGTATTATCTGTAGTTAGTGAATTGAACTGATTATTTCTGATCACAATGTCCTTCAAGATAGTAGATCTCCTCCTCTCTTAGTTTTTATTCATATACTAGAAGAGAAAAACAAGCTTTTTCAATTCCCAATTGGTTTCTTAGCTTTGAATGAACTAGTCACTGAACTGAACTAGCTGAATAAACAGCGATGAAGGAAATATTCTCTCTCAGCCTGCAGAAGAGGTTATTGCTGTCAAAAAGCTGGGTTAGCACCTCAACAAACCCTGGTTTCAGATGCTTAGCCAGCAACTTCCACCAATTCAGTATTTTGACCTTCTTTAAAACTTGGCAGCATACATGTACTGCTTAATATTATTATTTGTATTTAATGTAAATGATTTTAACAGATTATAATAAATTCAGGCCCTAACCTAGATTGTCAATTTCAAAATTTTCAATAGTTCATTGTAAAAAATAAACACACCTGTATTTAATTTAAATAAAAATATTTTTATTTAAATTAGATTTATTTTTTATTAAAATCTGATTGATTTGATTTAAATCAGCTTTTACCCACCCTGAAATAGGGATGGACAAACAGGCTGTTATTTTGAGATATTCTGATTCAAGGGTCTCCATATTCAGTAGATATTCAGACCCACCATTCCTTCTTTCATTGAAGCCCCTGGATCCTAGTAACTGACTCCCTCAAGGACCACCTAGGTGCCGGGACTTGTTGGAGGTTGGTGATTAGGAGTAAGGTCTTGGAGGTCAGAAACATGAAGATTTGGTGGGTAAACTGAGTATCAGGCATCTGGATATTTTCAGAGAGCTGTTCGGAAACACTGCTGGCTGCATAGGGCTGATGATGTTTGGGCATTCTGGAAAATGTATTACTCAGTTCACACAATGGGCTACCTGATCTTCCCTTCTATAAAATTATGCCTTCTTAGTCTAGAAAATGACATTCCCCCACAAGCCCTTTACATTTTACAGAACAATGTCAGTGTAGTCTGTGCTGTAAATAACTAAGACCCTGCCTCCAGGGGCTTCCTATTTACAACAGAGAACACAGAAAAGAGCCACACCAGGGATGACCTGATGAAGGACAAATCTCAAACTTTGAGGATTCTTATCCTTGATTTCTCTAATTATACACTTCATTGGCACACCATTAAAAGGCTTTGCAGAAGTAGTGCATTCACAGGACAGATAGGAGAAAGAGGCAAAGAGTGGGAGAGTTGGACTATAGAGCCGTGGAAAAGAATGCAGAAATCTAAGCAGGGGCTGAGCTGTGAAAAACCTTTAGGTAAGTATTAGCAGCTTTGAACTTGATATGCAAAGCCAGGCGAAGCTGGGGAAGGGATTCTACAATGGCAGTGACACGTTCCGAGCACCGCTGTTTTGTGAGTAGTATGTGTAGTGCATTACAGTAGAATATGCACTGTGTTACAGTAGAACCTCACAGTTACGAACACCGGAGTTACGAACGTATCAGGAATCGGAAGTACGCAATCAAGCAGCAGCAGAGACAAAAACAAATACAGTACAGTACTGTATTTAACGTAAACTACTAAAAAAATGAAGGGAAAGTTTAAAAAAAGATTTGACAAGGTAGAAACTGTATCTGTGCTTGTTTCATTGAAATTAAGATGTTAAAAGCAGCATTTTCTTCTACATAGTAAAGTTTCAAAGCTGTATTAAGTCAATGTTCAGTTGTAAACTTTTGAAAGAACAACCATAACAATTTGTTCAGAGTTGCGAACATTTCAGAGTTATGAACAACCTCCATTCATGAGATGTTTGTAACTCTGAGGTTCTACTGTACTTGTGTTGGCAATCCCTGGGGCTTAGCTATAAGGGGTGGAATATGTCAAATAAATTAATGTGATTTGTGCTTGTGGAGCAGGAGGTGAGGGGAAGTTAAGATAGGTTAAAGAATCATTCCTTAATGGAACTTTTCCTGACCACTTAGGGTGTTCCCCTCAGGCAATTGTAAATGTTTTATTTTTCTTTGTTATGAGAGAGGGAGAGAGAGAGAGATAGAACAGAGAGAGTGACGCATATGTGTTGAGATCCCATTATTATATAAGCCACTTTTCAGAGAACAGGGAATATTTCAGTGATTGCTCAAGATCAGACAGCAAGAGAATGACAAAGGTGGGGATAGAAGGGATTGTTTTGTAGAGTGGTAGTGGATGGGCTTATGCAGATGAGTGTCACTTTCCTCTACATCTGTCCTTATATATTTTGGATGGAATTCTGTCCCCCTTGAAGTCAATGACAAAACTCCCATTGACGTCAATGGGACCAGGATTTCATACTTTATCTCTTCTTCTTGAGCTAGTGGAATAGCTCCTTTAACTTTTTGTATATAAGCCGTGAGTTCTGTAACTGATGACCAGGAGACTGAGGAGTCAGGAGTCCTGAGTTCTTATAGGTGGGACAGGCAGGAGAAAATAATGTCAATGCACTGTCCAACATATATCCTATATTTCTTACCGCAATATGAGTTGGAGACAATGGTGTTATTCCTGGGTCTCCTAAACTTTTAGCCGGGGATGAGTAAGCAGGTGTGGAAACTGCATCTGAAAGAAAATGAAAGAAAAGAAAACTCTTCAGCAACTGGAGCATACAAAAATGTCTATGCAGCAGAATAAGTAGGTCAGTATAAGAGTAGTTTGCTCTCTCCACCAGTGCACAGTTTGTCTGTTGTGACAATCCTACCATTAAAGCAAACATAAAGAAGGTAAATTCTATAAAACCAGGCTCTATGAATAATTATGGTATATTATTTTGGTTTTATAAACTACACCTCTACCTCGAAATAACGCTGTCCTTGGGAGCCAAAAAATCTGCATTATATTGAACTTGCTTTGATCCACCAGAGTGCACAGCCCCGCCCCCCAGGAGCGCTGCTTTACCGCGTTATATCCGAATTCGTGTTATATCAGGTTGTATTATATCGAGGTAGCGGTGTATTAAAAATATTGCTGGTTCTTTTGAAGGTCTGCTAGTTGACATGTGTTCCAAGTCAGGTGGGGGCTGTACTGACAGCTAATTTATTATTTGAATCTTCTGATGAATCCACACAGTTCATCCAAATCCCATAGGTAATCTGGTATAGCAAGCCTTAAACTGAACAGTCGCTTCTAGTATCTCCACTGATGCCAGTTTACAAAGTTGTGATTTTGGTTTTGAAAGATTATTTGAGTTCCTTGGTTGAGCGCCCTCCCATATTATGCATCATTTTTTAATGCAACATTATTCAGAAATCTCAGCAGACACAAAGAGCTGGTACTATGTGCACCTCCACTAATATCTTACAGTTAAAATTTGAGAATTCCTGCAAACACAGAAAATGAACACAAGATGTGAGATCAAAAGAGACTAATTTCAATAGTAAAAGAGCAGTTTAAATCAATTTGACAATTCCGTAGGAGCAAATTGCAATTACTGTCATAGGCATTTATTCTTAAACTTTCCCAGTGCTCAGTTTCTTCTCTTTAATACATCCACAGTGAAACACATGGTACAGCTGTTAGTAGTGCAGTATTGCTCCCAGCTGGGAGGCAGGAAAGCACCATTAATGAATGATAAAATAATTCTTTGGTTTTGCATACAACATTTAAAATCTTACTTAACAAGCAGAATATCAAGTACTTTGCATAAATACTGAAATATACTATTTGAAAAAATCATTAAATATTCTTACCCTCACTCTCAGAGCTAAAAATGTACCATGTCAGTCCACTTGTGGTAGAGAATAAAGGGGGTAAAGGCCAAATTTCTGCTCTCAGATTATGACAGCACCTCTCAGGCTGCTTAAAATATATCTATATTAGATGGTTGTATCAGCCACTTTGTTCATCTGTATAAATTCCTCCTTGTTCCAAAACATGTGCATCTTGCAATACATACTTGTATGTATTTGTGTTAGACTTGAAAGGGGCATGTTCTGGCCAAGGTGGGAAGGAATTAGCACCCATGTTCCTCCTAAGGTCTTTTGATACTTCAAGACTGACCCAATACCCTTTGAAGTCAGTCAGTACGAGTCTTTCCCTGATGTGAATGGTCTTTAGGATGCTGACTTTGTAGGAAACAAAGTATTCTTTTCAGCTGTTGGCCTATGTGTTTCTAACATTTCTCTGTGTTGCTACCTCTTATCCTTACCTGTCTAAATTCCTGTTTTAGTGATCTATATTCCGTGCATATGCGCAATCACAGACTCTTACTGTGTGTGCCTTGTGTGAAACAAAGAAAATCCTATGTGTGAGTATACAGCTTCCTTTGTTTCCCAGAGAGCAATCGATAAGTGACCTTTTGATGCACTCACTATGGGGCAAATTCATGCTTGATGTAACTCCATTCAAGTCAATGTAGTTACAGTAGGAATAATTTGGTCCAAGAAGTCTATAAATGGGGGAATATAGACACAGATACAAATGTAATATCTAATAAATAAAAAATGCTGAGCTGAGAACAGGGGGCTGCAATAGAAAGTAGAAAATGTTTTCAACAGAGAGAAATTGATTTATATGCTTTCATTTACCAAAATGTTTAAAATCAATTGTCCATGAGTCTCAGCCTCAGAATGTCTTTCTAAGGACCTCATCTACAGATGTGCCAAGCACCCACCACTCCAGTTAAAGGAAATGGGAACTGCAAGTGCTCAGGACTGCTGAAAAATTAGGCCGTTGGTCATTTTAAACCTGCGAAAATAAACCCACCACTGCATCTGAGCATGTTTAAAAACACACAAACAAAAACAGATCAAGTCCCCTACGATGACCACGTTGATTCATCCCACCAGCACCAGGTGCCGGCAAATACCCGAGTAAATAGAGAAACCTTATAATGAGCCTTGGGCTTTACTGGACCAAGAGAGGGAGAGAATTCCAGAGCCTGGAACCACCTTGCAGGACTCAGTTCTAATATAGCAAACTGAACTTTTAGTCAAAACTTAGTATTTATTGTGTAAGCGCAGCATAAGGAGCCATTCTAATTTTGTTGCAGACAGCAGTTTCATTATGACATTTACGAACAGTATAAATAATTTGATGACATTTCCTAATGCTACTGAAAAGCTGTTTGCAATGACGAGGAAAACTTTAATAATCTGAGTTATGGCATAACAAAGTGGCACTGATATTACCAGAGAGTTGCCATGCGAATGAATGAATGCAGTTTATGATACCTGGGAGCTAGAAAAGGTGTTTATAGAAAGAGGCTGCAGGAATCTAGCCTCTCACACTCCATTCATTTTTGGATTAATAGTAAATGTTTTCATTACAAGTACGGAAATGATTTGCTAACCATTAATGATTAATTATGTGTAGGAACTTTGTAGCACAAGATTTCATCTATCAAAAGGACCCTACTGAAATGTTTGAAAATATATTGGGGTTTGCATATTTTATTTTTACAATGTTAACCTCAGACTGTCCTTTTGGGGGAAATATTGTGGCTTAATTTTACAAGTCTGGTCCCAATAGCAGAAAAGACAGTGAAAACTTAGAAAGGTTCTAGTATTTGGGAATGTGTTTTGTAGCCATAGAACCCTGACTGAGAGTTCTTACGAAGAAACAGGGAGCAGGAAGAAGAGGTGGTTAATAAGAATTACAGGCCACGTGGTTAAGCTGCAATAAAAGATGAAGCCAGAACTTGCGGGGGCAGAGGGGTGTTTTCTCCATTAAAAAATCTTTATTCTGGATAGTGCCATGAGATATAGAATAACAGTCCTTTTAAATGGGATATTTATAAAAGAAAATGTTAAATTATAGACCCAAGAAAACAGACATTCACCCAGTTCAAGTTCCAGCTTCATCTCCCTTGTTTATCAGGGACCATATCCTTTATCATACTACATAGCACACAGACATCTAGTGGCTGAATGATATATGATAAACAAATATTTAATCACTGATAGCTTGAAAATTGTTCACCTAAGGCAGTTGCAAGAGTCTGGTCATAGGTCGAGATAGAAATCTGGAATACTACAAGTCCCCGAAATAAACTATTAACATTTAAAATAAAAATAAATTTAGTTAAATTGGTGCAACCTTCTTGTGTGGACATTTTTAACTCAGTTACAGAGTAGCTGAAATCAATTTAGCTTTATTAGTGTTAGCATCTCTCAAAATGAGTTAAGAACATCGACACAAGTGATTTGCACAGATTTAACTCAATCTATTTTGAAACGGATTTGATTATAACAGTGCAATTTCTGAGTTTCCAGAAACATCAAAAAGTTATTTTGTTAAGGGATTTGGAAGCCAGAGTTCCTCACATGAAGCTTTTAATATCTACAAACTTCATTAACTCTACTGCAGTTGAACGTTTATTTCTTATTGTAATTTCCACATTTTGTTCTGCACTGTTTCAAAATCTGGGTAAAACTCAGAAAGCCAAATGCTCATGGAATGTGAACTTTTTTTTATAAAAGAGAATCTACATCGGGGTGAGCACACTTTTTGGCCTGAGTATCAGCTCCTCAGGCATGTGGTATATTGAAAACTGTAAAAATTATAAGCTCTCACTTTAAATTCTGGTCCTGCTTCCAGGCTAGGGGGCTCTATAGGGAAGTGTGAAGAAGTCAGAAGAAGAACCAACTTACAATAAAGTGGGATGAGTTGTGTTTCTCTGCTTTAGGGAGCAGCCTGTTTTGGTTCTCTCTGTTTTTGGTTTTTGTGTGTTCTGAATTCTAAGAAATGAAGTAGTGTTAAATTGCAAGCTTCCAGCAAGGCAACTGTATGTTTTCATCTAATGTCTTTGCATGTATGCTGTGAACATGACAAGAGGAGACTATTTCGCCTATGCACTGAAGCCAAATTTTTAATATTCATATTTATATCTTTAAAGGCATAATGCATATAAAAAGCAACTTCTCTTTACTTTGTATTTTATCCTGAAGGGTATCTAGCTTGAGAGCCTCAGCTGACTGCAACAGTGGCAGAATGACATGCAGGTCAGTTATCAAATAAAACCAACACCTTAATCTCCACCTGGAAAGCAATACGCAGCCAATGCATATCGCAGAGCACTAGTGTTTTGCGTCCCCTGAGAGATAAACCACTGGATAAGTGATGCACCAGTCTGCACAAGCATCAGTTTTAGACTTGACTTAAGGTGCAGTCCAGTGCAGTTGTTTAATATTTAGGCAACAAAGGTACAGATGACAATTGCAAAGTCCACATCTGAAAGAAACCCTCACAATCTCCTGACCAGATAAAGATGAAATAAGGGAGACGTGGTCACTGATGTACCTGGATCCTGACCCACTGATGGCTTTGGAGTTCAGGCAGCACCAAGCCCTCTGCCAAGGCAGCGGAGGGATCAGTACATAAGAGAGATGTGTCCATGGCAGCTAAACCCACTGAGATGAGCAGCCACATTCTGCATAAGTTGGAGCCCCTGCACTGTTTTCATGTTCAGTCCCAAACACAGCAAGTTCCAACAATTTGATCAGAAAGCGACTGACATATGGATCACTACAGCCAGATCTTCATCTGGGAGTTAGAGGAAGATTTACCTAGCAAGCTGCACACAGGAGAAGGTTTTTTCCACTACTAATACCTCATCATCTAGGCTCAATGGTGAGTTGAACATGGCCCTGAGGCTTTGACTTCTTTGACAAATGGCAGGATGGACAGCGAAGACATGGTCATAGCTAGATAGTCCCCTTTTTACCAGCATCACCTCAGTTTGAGCCACCTGTTCTTCTAGGCATTCTGATCTCTTGTAGGCATTCTGATATCCTTGTGATGGCACTAACTGCATCCGTGGATAGTGAAATACACAACTTGGTACAATTGGTATATAACTGTCAGTGGAACTTGTGGCCTTTGTCCACCTCTTCAAGTGGTCTCACGTGGATGTTGACAATGGAGACAGGATGGATCCCTAGTAGAATTCCGAAGGTGAGGACTTTTTGAAAGGAAAAGGGTCTCTCATTCTCTGGGACCTGTTGGAGAGGATTGACCGGAGCCATTTCAGTGCTGGGCCATCTACTCCAGCTGTATCATGTGGATGGGTCAGTAGCATCATGTGGATGGGTCAGTAGCACCTTATGGAGCTGAAAGCAGCAGAGGTTACTAGTATTACTCTTCCTACTAAAAGCTTCATTATTTGTAGTATTTGGTTGCAGAACAGCTAGTCACCACAGGTATAGCCACAGGATATACGCAGTATCAGAATCGCTGCTCACTGTCTTTCAAACTGCACCCAACGAAAGCTACATAGAAAAAGAATGTGGCTCTAAGAGGAAACGACAAAGGCTAAGAAGTTCAGAATTAGCCATCCTCTTGTACCTGAGTTCTCCTTAACTCCCTGATTGAGTATTGTGCTTGCCTTTAAGAAAAGCCCTATGGAAATATAAAAGGATTCTATAGGAACTATTCTAATAGTCTACAGAATGTAATAGAAAATAATATCCTTTCTACTGGCTTTTTTAACCATCCTATAGAATTTGACAATGGTAGTTTTCTAGAGAATAGTTTTCTATTAAACTATATAGAATGGTTCAAACCATAAATAAATAAATAAAATGCTAGAGAAAAAGCTATAATGGTCCATTATATTCTATAGGACTCTCCATAAAGATAGATTTTAGAGGACTCATAACTGTGTCATTCTCATTCTTTGCCATCTGTCAATCTTCTAGTGTTCCATAAATGAAACACTAGATAGATGTCTATCATTTCACTATGATGGGATTCCATTTATCTTGATCTCTGAAGTCTTTAAGAATTTCCCCCTAGATAATTAGTTCAAGGTAGTAAGCTTGTAAATGCCATAAGAAAAAATGATTGATAATTTTACACTCATAAGTAACAGAAATTATGCTAATGCTAGGTATAAATTATTTTAACCAAATGCACAGATTGTTTCCTCCTTTATTAGATTCAATTTCTTCTTGTTTTCTCCTTTCATCTCATTTTTTTTATACGTAAGGTACCAGTGGCAGATTTTCTGCTTCACATATCAGGGAAATCACTCATTTCAACAGCAAAGTAGCATGCCATAACAAGGCATTCAATCTCAGCAGGAGGTTCCCCACAACCTCAAATTTAGACAACAGATAAGCTGAAGTTTTTGCAAGTGCATAAAGGCTTCTAAATAAGAATGTCACCAGACAAACGGAAGCAGTCGCTCAGCTGGTGGGGCGTGCTGCTAACCAGCACAATATACTGCAATCAGAACAGGTTTAGGAGCATCATGGAACGTGCCTCACGTCACCAGCTTACAAAGATGTAAAGAAGCAACTTAAAAACATAAACAAACATGGCATTTTTATTAGGTACTGACAGAATCCCAAGATTTCCATCAGATCACTAGCATGGAATTGTTTATGCTCATACTGTGGTCCTTTTGGAAATATGCTTCATAAAGAAAGCTTAGGGCATGGGAACAGCACGCTCTTCCAGAACCTGATCTGTGAGGACCCCTGCCTGCAAAGCCTAGTACTGACATCATGGAGGATGAACAACTAGGAACTTACACTGATTTGGAACCCTTAGGACTGTCGTAGCACAAAGAACTGGGGATGGGTTGTTGTGACATATTCCCTCTAAATGAAACCTTGCTTAACATCTAAACCCCTACTATGGTGGTGGGTCCCAGTGTTTGAACCTCAAAGTCAGCTGGACCCACCATGATTCTGCAGGGGCAGCCATACATATCAAATGCCTGCTACCCATACTCACACCCACTTCTGAATTAATAAAACGATCAATTCTGCTCCCTATTTCATTTTTGCATTTCCAAAATTTTAGTTACATTATTAAGAAGCGTATACAGGATTGTATTTATGTAGTAAACTACTGTATTTTCCTTAACATTTATCTATTATTACAGACCACTGGGTACAATACAAAGAATTACAATCTGCTATCGTACTATATTAAAACAATTGTTAAAACAGTTAGCTTTTGTTTAAAGAGACACTATCCAGGAATATACCTATCAGATTTTTCTATTTAACAGGTTCTTACCATATTACAGAGTGAGCATCACAACGCCTATAATATGGTATGTCATTTCTATAGATTTTATTAAATTGACTAAAATCCCTATATACTCACCTATATACTAGACCATGCGTGTCTATCAAATGTTAATATTTTTTAAAAAATGGACAGGTGTGCTGGTTTTGTTGCAGATTAATGTGCTTTGTCTGAGTGTTAAATAAAAGGTAACCAAATATCTTAGGGCTGGTCTACACTGGGGCAGGGGGGGGGGTCGATCTAAGATACAGAACTTCAGCTACGCGATAGCGTAGCTGAAGTCGAAGTATCTTCGATCGAATTACCTGGGGTCCACCTGGCGTGGGATCGATGGCCGTGGCTCCCCCGTCGACTGCGCTACCGCCGCTCGCTCTGGTGGAGTTCCGGAGTTGACGGTAAGCACGTTCGGGGATCGATATATTGCGTCTTAACAAGAAGCGATATATCGATCCCGGATAAATCGATTGCTACCCGCTGATACGGCGGGTAGTGAAGACGTACCCTTAGTATCTATCTGTCCTCTATTTTGCTGCATACATAATTGGCGTGTTAATTTTTCCATTATCAAAACCTCCCATATTTTTTGAGCCATTCCTCTATGGTTGGGCTATTTTTCTCTTTTTCAATGAGAGGCTACCAATAGCCAAGTGGCTACTAGCAAGGATTAATTCTTTTTCTGATATGTGACCATTTCAGCTAGGGAGCCCTAAGAGGATTACCAAAGGATCATTTGATAAATATCCAACAATTTGTGGTATTTGGTTATGGACTGCCTCTCAGCACTCTCTAATGCCTGGACATGTCCACCATACATGCATAAAAGCTGCTCTTTCACCACAATTTCTCCCACATTTATCCCCATTCAATTGCTATATATCTTTTAACCTGACTGGTGTGAAGTACCATCAAAACAGGATCTTAAAGACATTTTCTTTTATTATGCTAAATATGAGTCAACAGTGTGATGCTGTTGCAAAAAAAGCAAACATGATTCTGGGATGTATTAACAGGTGTGTTGTGAGCAAGGCACGAGAAGTCATTCTTCCACTCTATACTGTGCTGGTTAGGCCTCAACGGGAGTATTGTGTCCAGTTCTGGGCACCACATTTCAAGAAAGATGTGGAGAAATTGGAGAGGGTCCACAGAAGAGCAACAAGAATTATTAAAGGTCTTGAGAACGTGACCTATGAAGGAAGGCTGAAAAAATTGGGTTTGTTTATTTTGGAAAAGAGAAGACTGAGAGGGGATATGATAGCAGTTTTCAGGTATCTAAAAGAGTGTCATAAGGAGGAGGGAGAAAACTTGTTCACCTTAGCCTCTAAGAATAGAACAAGAAGCAATGGGCTTAAACTGCAGCAAGGGAGGTTTAGGTTAGACATTAGGAAAAAGTTCCTAACTGTCAGGGTGGTTAAACATTGGAATAAACTGCCTAGGGAGGTTGTGGAATCTCCATCTCTGGAGATATTTAAAAGTAGGTTAGATAAATGTCTATCAGGGATGGTCTAGACAGTATTTGGTCCTGCCATGAGGGCAGGGGACTGGACTCAATGACCTCTTGAGGTCCCTTCCAGTCCTAGAATCTATGAATCTATGCTAGAGACTGAGGTTGCTGATACTCTTTTCCAGCTCAAACCCCATTCCTCTGCGGCAATTTGTCCTGGTCCTTTACCTAGAGTGTCATATTTGGATATTTTTTGTTAGGAGAGTTGTTTGCAAAGATTCATATACATTAGTGATAATTTTTTGTTTCCTAATTGACACGATGTGATAATGTCTATTAAAGTTAACTTGTTTTATACAAAAAACTATCTAAAAAGTTGAGATATATAATGCCTGACTTGAAATACTAGTACCAGGGGAGAGGAGGCCAGTTAAAGTTAGTTTTCAGTTAGAAAAGTTCCTACACTGAACAGCTAGCTAACCAGGTGTATTCCATGGAGGGCCGGCTCTAGGTTTTTTTGCCACCCCAAGCAAAAAAAAATTTGGCTGCCCCCACCCCAGCCCTGGGCTCCCCCCCACACATCATTCTGCTGCCCCAGCCCTGAGCTCCCCCACCCACCTGCACCCCCTGCCTCCCCAGCTCTGGGCCTCCCCCCATCTGCAACCCCTGCCACCCCAGCCCTGGGCTCTACCCCCCACCCCATGCTGCCCCAGCTCTGGGCTCCCCTCTTTCCCCCCACCAGTGTCCCTCACCCACACACACCCTGCCTCCCCAGCCCTGGGCTCTGCCCCCTCCACCTGCACCCCCTGTCACCCCAGACCTGGGTCACTGGTAGCTTGCTCCCAGGATGGGTCATTCAGCAGGAATTTTGGATGTGCACAGAACACCGACAGGATTGGTTCCCATATGGTTACAGAACTGCAGTAAAGTGGAACAATTTTCAGCTTGTGTGATTGGAGGATATCTGGATGCATATTATAAGACTGTGCTCCATAAATGAGGAAAAGTTGAGGTGCCTTTATTATTCTTTTGTTCCACTCTTTGTTTCTATGGGGAATTTGCCAATGCAACATCACTGTCTTCCTTTTAAACAAATAAAACTAAAAAAAAAAAAAAAAAAAAAAAAAAAAAGGCAATGGCTGTTGAAAATAGCAATTCCAGTCCTAAAAACCACTGGGAAGCATTTCTTGCTCAATTTTATCCTACTTTTTCTATAACAAGTTACAGAGGATCAGTATATTTGATTTGGGAGAAATGAAGTAACAGCTGCCCAAATTGAGCTTGAGCACTCCTGAATTTTGAGGTGTTCAAATCTGGAAGGCAGATGCTAGATTCCCTTTCTGAATATTAGCTATATCTGGAAAGGAAAAGTCAATTTCTGCTTCCATGGCTTAAAAGTGGAAATCCTCCTATGTGCCTGGTACTGTATCTAAAGCTGCCCAGGCCCAGCAGAGCCTCCCCTCCCTTACTTTTCTTTTGAAATTCTAGTGGGATCCACGTACCTCCCTTGCTAGGCTTCTGATAGAGAGGTGCACTGTCCATTTAGTCCACCCAATTCCTTCTTTGGGGGCTACAAGGTGAGGTCACACCAGTATCCCTAATCCAGTCTGGGGATGTCTTCTGAATGGGATATCTGGGGCAAAGCCTTTTACTCCTTGGGCATACTTGTTCCCCATTCACAGTGACACCCACTCTAGCAGTGAGCTCTCCATTCACAGCAAGCTGCAGCATGAGGTTTCAGCTACCATACTCCCTCCCCCTCCCTTTCCTGTTGATAGCAGCCAAGGGAATGCTGGGAAATGTAGTTCTTTCCCTGCTCCAGGGCTGGCTCTATAGGCAGGGAGCTAACCAAGGAACTACAGCTCCCAGGGCCCCCTGTTGGTTCTCAGCTCCCAGGCTGGATCCCTGCTGGCTGCCGCCCCTGCAAATGGGCTGCCCCAAGCACCTGCTTGCTTTGCTGGTGCCTAGAGCCGCCCCTGATTCCATGTGTATTCAATCTTTGAAGCTCTCTGGGTCATGATTTGGTTTAAGATCTGGATTATTTGCAAGAGTGTCATTGGTGAGGAAAAAGAACTTAACCCTAGTTCAATCACAAACACATAGAGTAGCTTTTGCTAAAGGAGGTATATCAATTTCTGGATGGCATGATTTTTATTAATCTATGTTAGCCTAGCAATGTTTACACTGCCCCAATTTTCTTATTCAATAAGGGCCCAGTGTTTGGCTGGGTTAAAAAGCCCCATTCCACTTTGAACCGGCCGGCTTGACAGAATATTTGGAACAATTAGTCCAACCTGTTTAATAGGTTTGTACAAAGTATCTGCACTCACTCTTGATCTTTTCTGATTCCATATGAATTTTAACAATGTCCTCTGTATTCCTGCTATGGTTTTATCTGGAATAAACACAGAAAGATTTTTAAACAATTATTATTATTAGCATTGCCTTAGAGCTGAGAGGCCCCATTATGAGAGGTTCTGTACAAACATATAATGAGAGACCAGCCTTGGCCTGAAAAATTTACCATCTAAATAGATTTCGTGGATTTTAAAACCTGAAGGGATCATTATGATCCTCTTGTGCGACTTCCTTCATAACGCAGGCCATAGAATTTGACCCAGTAGCTTCTGCATGAAACCCATATCTGGCTGAGCTAGAGAATACACCTCTACCCCGATATAACGCGACCCAATATAACACGAATTCGGATATAATACGGTAAAGCAGTGCTCCGGGGGCGGGAGGGGCTGCGCACTCCGGTGGATCAAAGCAAGTTCGATATAACACGGTTTCACCTATAACGCGGTAAGATTTTTTGGCTCCCGAGGGCAGTGTATATCGAGGTAGAGGTGTATTTCTAGAAAGACATCCTATCTTATTCAAAGGCTTCAGGTGATGGAATTAAATTGTTCCAAAAAACGACAGATATAAAAAGACAAAATAGATTAAAAAGTGGGAGCAGAAGCCCAGAGAGTTCAAATGATCACACAGCAGGTCAATGAAGTTGCCAGGAACAGAACCTCGGTCGCCCCGAACTCCCAAGTCCAGTGCTCAATCCTCTAGACCATAGGGTCGCACAGTAAAGTAAGTACAAAGTGCAATTCAAAATTCTTTAGACTCATTTTAACTATCTAGAGAATTTTCCTGGAAGCAAATCTTGGTGGTCTGCATATTTCACATTGTCAGTGATGTTTGCACAACAGGAAATGCAGGATTGTAGATAATGTTTTCACCCCTCAGCTCACAGAGAGCTGTTTGGGAAGCAACACAGCTGGCAAAAACTGTATTGAGGCAGACAGTATTATTTGGTTACAATGAAGTAAAGTATTGCTGGGATACTACCTCACCTTAAATACAAGATTGAAAGCAAAATGTCAGAGCTTACAAAAGCGTCACAACAACCTGGCACAATCTACAGCCTGGAGGGTTTTAGTGCAGATACAAAAATGCTTTGAAAGGAAAAAAGGAAAATCAAAAAGAAACAGAAATACAAAAATTAAAAACACATTTAAAACATTTCAATATATAAATGAAAAGAACATATTCAGCATAAAAAATAAATACTTCCTGCTCTGAGTGCAATCAACGAGAGTGTTGCTATTAACTTCAATGAAAATAGGGTAAGGTACTTTATTTTAAACATCAGCAGGTTTCCCACCTTATTTCTTGAAGCGGGCAATACCTTTCCCTTCCATGGAGACTGCCCCAGCTAATGACCATTCCAAATCTAGGTTTTCTGTTAACTTTTCATAGTAATCAATCATCCAGAATGCTGCTGTGCAATCTCACTGATAGCATTTAGAGCACAGTAATAGTGTGTTAAAGGCAAAGATATCTGTACAGTTGAAGTAAACGTCTACAAATAAAATTTGTCTCACCAGAACCAATACCTTTTACGGTTTATTATAACTACTCTGCTTCGGATCATTTTTATGACTCAACCCAGGAGACACATCTGTAATCTTTCATCAAGTATTCTCGAGATCTTTTCAGTTTTACATTGTCATTACCAGAAAGAACTCTGGATTTGTACAACCTCAATTATTTGCTATGGGTGATAACCCTGTGCAGATAGCTAACTTAATAAAAGTTTAAGTGGACCACTGGGTTTGCGTTGGCACGCTGCTCAGAGGTGAATTTCACCCTCTCTGAGATCTTGTCTTCTTGAAGGAACACAGAATTCAGCCCAGTGATACCTTGGAGGCTGATGAAAAAGAACAATCATGCTCCTCCTTTGCCATCTCCCACTCACACCTATTGTCATACTGTACCCTATGCCTGGCACCTTTTCTGCACACCAAGCAACCTCCTTTTCCTCCTGAAAACTCCTTCCTCAAACTTGCTTCCTTCTGGTGTCCCTGCACTAATGATCTCCAATCAGGCATTACCTTTGCCCACATCTTCATAAAAAACAAGCAACCTCCTCTTTCCTCCCAGAAAATAGAAAGCACAAAGAAACTGAATCCAGATTCTGTGTAAAACTATCCTCTCCTAAGTGCAGTTTCCTGATGTTCATTCTCCTCATTCCATCTCTCATCATATCATCCAAATGGCTTAGATTACAAGCTTTTCAGGACAAATACCTTGGTTTTTTCCATATCTATAAAGTGCCATGCAAATCTGGGCTGCTAGATAAATATATACAGTGTTACTGTAGCCATGTTGGTCCAAAGATATTAGAGACACAAGATGAGTGAGGTAATATATTTTATTGGACCAACTTCTGTCGGTGAGACAAGCTTTTGAGCTACACAGAGCTCTTCCTGATCTGAGGCATTACATATTAAGCAAGAGATTAGATATAGAAAATACATCTAATGTGAACAAACAGGAAACTACTCTGGATGTATTGTTTACTATCTTTGGTTGATTAGTCACTTACTCAGCTTTTACCATGATTGTTGGATTCACACAAAAACTCTTGTCATTCACTAAACAGGATGACCCCAATGAGTTTGGTTTCTTTAAATGTGCATTATATTGGGAAGCATTTTACCTTTCACAATTTTTAGGAATACCAAAGATGCTCTTGGATCCAGACAAAAGCAAAAAGATTATAGGAGGAAGGTAGAACAGGCTAGTATGGAAAAGTCTGACCGTGAAAAGCAATAAATAAATAAGCAGATGGTCACATGGTAATGAGTGTTATCAGAAAAGCCCTTGACATTCTACAAGGCTAAAAGTCCTACATTTGCTCACAGATGGGGAAATAAGAGAATGTCAGCAGTTGCAGAACAACCAGGATGTTGTCAAATTTCAACATTCATTGGCAGAGCCAACAGTGAGTCTTTAGACTAGGATTAGTGGGTTAGTATCTAAGTGACATCTCATAGCAAAAACAAGAACTAACCTATATTATCTTTATTGCCTGTTTATGATAATGAAAATATTTCAGCAAATGGATTTTTTGGTAACAAGTGGTATTAATAGCTCTAGATCCCAGAAGAAAAGGGACTACATTTGAAAGTATGATGCAATGGCAGAAGACAGCAGACCCTTAAGACACATGGAAGAATACTCCATGAAATTGTTGCAACTCCAAGCAGTTGTATATTACAAACCAAGGGCTTGTCTTCACTACCACGCTAAATTGGCACTGCTGCGATTGATGCAGTGGCCTCAATTTAGCATGTTGGATTGAGACACGCTATGTTGACGGGAGCAAGTTCTCCAGTTGATGTAATTAATCCACCTCAGCGGAAGCTATGCTGGCAGGAGAGCATCTCCTGCTGACATAGCGCAGTGTAGACACCACATTAAGTCAATGTAAGTTATGTCGCTCAGGGGGGTGGCTTTTTCATACTCCTGAGCAACGTAGCTTACAATCGACTTAAATGGTAGTGTAGACAAGGCCCAAGACATGCCTATGTAGTTCTTGTATTGCGCCATCACTGTAATATCCAAGTGCCTTAGCTATATTAGGCACCAAGTTTTGAATCAGGCAAAAGTTATCAACTAAACATCAAGTACTCAGATGAAAGTTACATCTCTACAGTTGGGAGATGCAAAGGACTTGATAAGACTAAAAACATAAGGGGAACTGAGCTGAGTAAGTGGGAGAGCTATTAAAAAGAACTATTTCTTGAACGTAACAGTTCCATGAGGACAATACTGGAAGCTTTTGTAAACTGTACTCCCTACTGTTTTGATTACAGTGTGTGCGCTCTTCGAAGGTATCCATGGAAACTTAAGAAAGAGGTGTTAGATTTGTTAGATCTATTTGGCACAGGGAAATGGGGCTAATTGCCAGTCTGTCTGGTACAACCACGGCTATTTAAATCTTTAAGAGTGGAGACAGCTAAGATGAAATCCAACAGATCAAACAGTTAGCAGATAGACCAGGAATGCATTTCCCACTTAACCCAGTAGTATAGGACATCAAGAACATTTTAAAGGAATTGTGATATTTAAGCTCTCATACTTGGTGTTACAGGCAACCAGCCCAGTCCCTACAGCGAACAGGGATAGGTCTAATTCTCCACCCGCTCCCCAGATAAAGGATGCCAATACCTGGTGTCACCTGACATAAGGCCATGAAGGAGAGGGCAGCATAGGGAACACTGGATGGTACAAGGAATTGAAGATCCTCCCAGTGGAGAGAGAGTAGGTGAATGACATGCTCTACACATCCCCATCTTCCAGTGGAGAGAGGGTGTGGGTGAGTGGCATCCAAACCCCTGCAGAGAGAGTAGGAGTGTGGGATAGATGATCTAAACCCACAGAAGGTGAGAGAATGCAGGCGATGCTCCCAGAATGGATAAATGTAAAGTAATGCATATTGGAAAAAATAACCCCAACTATACATACAATATGATGGGGGCTAATTTAGCTACAAGAAGATCTTGGAATCATCATGGATAGTTCTCTGAAGATGTCCGCCCAGTGTGCAGAGGCGGTCAAAAAAGCAAACAGGATGTTAGAGATCATTAAAAAGGGGATAGATAGAGAATAAGACTAAGAATATATTATTGACCTTATATAAATTGATGGTATGCCCACATCTCGAATACTGCATACAGATGTGGTCTCCTCATCTCAAAAAAGATATACTGGCACTAGAAAAGGTTCAGAAAAGGGCAACTAAAATGATTAGGGGTTTGGAACGGATCCCATATGAGGAGAGATTAAAGAGGCTAGGACTCTTCAGCTTGAAAAAGAGGAGACTAAGGGGGGATATGATAGAGGTATATAAAATCATGAGTGATGTGGAGAAAGTGGATAAGGAAAAGTTATTACTTATTCCCATAATACAAGAACTAGGGGTCACCAAATGAAATGAATAGGCAGCAGGTTTAAAACAAATACAAGGAAGTTCTTCTTTACGCAGCGCACAGTCAACTTGTGGAACTCCTTACCTGAGGAGGTTGTGAAGGCTAGGACTATAACAGCATTTAAAAGAGAACTGGATAAATTCATGGTGGTTAAGTCCATTAATGGCTATTAGCCAGGATGGGTAAGGAATGGTGTCCCTAGCCTCTGTTTGTCAGAGGATGGAGATGGATGGCAAGAGAGAGATCACTTGATCACTGCCTGTTGATCCACTCCCTCTGGAGCACCTGGCATTGGCCACTGTCAGTAGACAGGATACTGGGCTAGATGGACCTTTGGTCTGACGCTGTACGGCCGTTCTTATGTATGTTCAGAAGATGCTGTGGAGTATGGGGCATGATACAGATTTGCCCACATTGATCCTCCACTGAAAGGTAATAAATAGTGGGCCTCTAGGTTTCCTCTTCCAAAAAGGCAACTGCAGGTAGGACAGTTCATTGAGGGAGTTTGGGGGATGGAGGAATATGGGTCTTCATGGGTGGGATGATGGCATCCACACGGTCAGATAAGCATGTACGGTTCTGTGTGCTTATCTGAATGCCAAACCTTTTAAAGGTCCTCATAGCAATTTTAAAATAACTTAAAAGTTCATCAAGATATACAGAACAACCTTTTACAGCAGTGGTGGGCAACCTGCAGCCTGCCGCTTCCAGCAGCCCCCATTGGCCGGAAACGGCAAACCACAGCCACTGAGAGCTGCGGGGGGCCGTGCCTGCGGATGGTCGTCAGCAAGATGTCTCACAGCCCGCAATCCGATTACCTTGATGGGCTGTATGCGGCCTACAGGTTACCCGCCACTGCTTTAGAGTCTGTGGGCCTTGGCTCCTGGGTCTTTGGAGAATTGCTGCTGGAAAAAATTTGTGTGGGCAACTATGGAAGAGAGAAAAGGAACAGAGTTGACCCTTAACGTGTGGAGTGTTACTGTTAAGGATTCTCTTTTAAATATAGCTGTGAGTAGGGAATTTCCAGTAGTGTTGGGTAAGCTCTGCTTTGTATAGTCTTGAAATCAGATTCTGGCCCCAAATCCAGAGCCTTTGAGCTGTCCCAGTGGCTCTAACGGCTGTCTTCCTGGCCTCGGTCCCAATTCTTCACTGTCTTGCATGCTATATATAGTCATTTTCATCTGTGCAAAGTGTCAGGTCCTCTGCAGTGACCAAGTTGTGCTCAATGCTGGGGGCACAGGGGTGAGAGCTAGGGGAGGGACTTTTATGGCTACGGGATCCTGGAGCTGCAGAGAGTCAATCTAGACCCTGGTGTAATTTATCACAGCCTCAAAATGGCTCAAAGTTATAATCTCAGTTAACTGGCTTTAAAGCTGCTGTGACACCACAGCAGTGCAAATCAGCCATAACGAAGCCAAGGATCTGGGCCAGTGAGTGTGAAGTGGCTAATGTAACACACTGCCAGATTCAAATGGTACACAGGGGGCAAGGCAGTGGAAAATCAGACCCAGCAACTTCCAAAAGCAATTCTCATATGTCCTTAACCCAACCTTATGCAGTCCTAAATAGTGCTACTCGGGAGACAAGATCAAAGGCCCTCTGTGCTGAGAGGTCTCTCTCCTGTCCTTTAGATTCATTTTGTAAAGAGTATTTTAGTGCATTCTATTTTTAGACTGACTGCATTTTACTTTTCTGTTATGTGATAAAAAATTTTAAAAACCCTCTGAACCTGACTTGGGAGGAATTTCCTGTTACAATATCTATTTATCAACCATTACCAGTTCACTGTGGCAATCCTACTTTTAAAACACTGCATTCTCTGTTTTAAAAATACCTTGTGGTATAATGAAAAGCTTCCATGTATTTTACCTGTCTTACATATATGCATTACTATGCCACTCATCACCATAGCAAATGTGCATATTTATCAGCACTCATATCTTGTCATTAAGACACATAATATCATTCCTTATTAACCAAAGTAAGAGTCTGATCTACTCATTGATTTTGCTCTTGAGCGTAAATCTTAATTAGGTGAATAGTCCAGCTCACTTCAGTGGGACTGAGTATAATGTGGTCAGACTCTGTGGGTCTGATCCTCAGCTACGGCAGAGAAGTGCTCGGCACATCTGAGGCACAGACTCAAAAGTACCCATTGTATTCCCATCCTGAGGCTGCCCTGACACAGTGTAGAGCAGATCCAAGGCTCCCAGGAGCACTTATGGCAGCTGATAGTCACCAGGACATAGAGACACCAGCCACAGGAATGCTACAGAGGCCCAATACCACTTCAGATTTCATACAGATTCATAGATTCTAGGACTGGGAGGGACCTCGAGAGGTCATCGAGTCCAGTCCCCTGCCCTCATGGCAGGACCAAATACTGTCTAGACCATCCCGGATAGACATTTATCTAACCTACTCTTAAATATCTCCAGAGATGGAGATTCCACAACCTCCCTAGGCAATTTTAACAACCCTGACAGTTAGGAACTTTTTCCTAATGTCCAACCTAAACCTCCCTTGCTGCAGTTTAAGCCCACTGCTTCTTGTTCTAGCCTTAGAGGCTAAGGTGAACAAGTTTTCTCCCTCCTCCTTATGACACCCTTTTAGATACCTGAAACCTGCTATCATATCCCCTCTCAGTCTTCTCTTTTCCAAACTAAACAAACCCAATTCTTTCAGCCTTCCTTGATAGATCATGTTCTCAAGACCTTTAATCATTCTTGTTGCTCTTCTCTGGACCCTCTCCAATTTCTCCACATCTTTCTTGAAATGTGGTGCCCAGAACTGGACACAATACTCCAGTTGAGGCCTAACCAGTGCAGAGCAGAGCGGAAGAATGACAAGAATTTCCCCTATGCGATGGTGACACCTCTCCCTCAAGGGCCAGATCCACATTATTTAGGGTGCACCAGTGTGCTTGTGCAAAGTGGCTGCATAGTGCACTCCAGGATTGGGGCCTGTATATTTAAGAGCTTTAGAACTCTCTCCTATTAGTTCTGCATGACACTCTACCCTCTTTTCCGTTGGTGAATTCAAGCTGAACAGACCTGAGTGTCAGTCAGTCACCTCGATTCTTTCCTAGTGCTTCAAACACTTAAATGAAGCTGTTAGATGGAAAGCTGACGAATGCTAAACAAATGCCTAATAAATAAGTAAATAAAATAATTATGAAGAGACAAATAGGTTAAAACTTAGCATTTAACGAAGAGGTGTAAGGTACTTACCTGCAAACTTGTGGCAATTGTCAAATTAAATTGACATTAAAAAAAAAAAAAACGGAATACAGCCCAACAGTTTCCTCACAAAATTTGCTAAGAGTTTACAGAACAGTAGGTCAATGGATTAAGATCTTTCCTCTCCTAATCTCGAAACTGTGCACTTACATGAAACTGCTTTCTTCTGTTCATGCTTTCCATAATTATTTATTGAGACCAAGAGTGACCTTAGCACAGTGTAAACATACAAATATTCATGGATCCTGTTCTACAGAGCATACAATCTAGTATAGACAGAGAGGGATTTTCAAAAACACTTAATAATAGTAGACTAACTACCACCCGTTGGGGGGCCGCGAGCAGGTTTCAGTGGGTCCGCCAAAATAAGCCAGAGAGCAGGGCCAGCGTTAGACTAACTGGGGCCCAGGGATGAAGCCAAAGCCCGAGCCCCATCGCCCTGGGCTGAAACTGAAGCCCAAGCAACTTCGCTTTGCGGGGCCTCCTGTGGCAGGGGCCCCCAGCAACTACCCCCTAAGACCAGCCCTGGCTTTGAATCTACTGGATATGCAGAGAAAGCGTTGTTGTGGCACAGGTGGGCTGTGGAGTTTTTATAGCATGTTGGGAGGGACCTCAGAAAGAAAAAAGTTGAGAACCCCTGGAATAGGGAACTGGGGACAACAAAATCTGGCATGTGGCCAGGAAAGGAGTTGTGCACAGCTTTGAAGGAAAGGACCAGAAGCCTGAACCTAATGCAGCAGGAGAGGTGAAGCCCATAATGGGAATCAAAATTGACACCAACGTGCCCAAACAATGAAGAGAAGCAAGTCACATGAGGACCTCAACTGAGGAAATCGGTGATCATGCAAAACAAGCATTCAACAGAAAACGATGGGGGTAATGCATTTCGTTAAAATCTTCTAAAATGTATTATCCTAATTTCAATAAAAATGACGTTGTGAGAGAACTGAATGGATTCAAATGCCACCTTTTACAGTTATGGGGCCAGATCTGATGCACCTGAGGCGACAGTCCTGTCCTCCTGCATAAAACTGAGCAGCATAAAGGTTGCTCTAACATGCAGTGACTGTCCATGTCCCAAAGAGGTCACGCCAGCTCCTGGTGATAGCTGTAGTGTAGGGATACCTTAGCCACAGTCGCTACATTGTCTCAGAGTGTGGGGAATAGGAGCTGTTACATCAGCTCTATGCCACCTGAGTATGCCCCTATGTTTATAGATTCCAAAGCCAGAAGGGAGCATTGTGATCATCTAGTCTGACCTCCTGCATAACAGGCCATAGAACTTCCCCACCAAAATTCTTTTGAACAACAGCATATCTGGAAAAAAAAATCCAATCTTGATTTTAAAACTGCCCATGAAGAGCCCATTATCAAATATTTGTTCCCCATAAAAGTACTTATAGGCTGTGATCAAGTGACCCCCTTAACCTTCTCTTTAAGATAAATAGGTTGAGCTCCTTGGGTCTATCACTATAAGGCATGTTTTCAAATCCTTTCATCATTCTTGTTGCTCTTCTCCAAACCGTCTCCAATTTATCAACATTCTTCTTGAACTGTGGACACCAGAACTGGACACAGTATTCCAGCAGTGGTCACCGCAGTGCCAAATATTTAAGTAAAATAACCTCTACTCCTATTTAGGATTCCCCTATTTATGCATCCAAGGATACCATTAGCCCTTCCGGCCAGTGTCACACTGGGAGCTCATGTTCACCGGACTATCCACCACAACCCCCAAATGATTTTCAGAGTCACTGATTCCCAGGATAGAGTCCCCTATCCTGTAAGTATGGCTTACCTTCTTTGTTCCTAGATGTATACATTTATATTTAGTGTATCCAAATGCATGTAGTTTTCTCATGCCCAACTTACCAAACGATTCTGATTGCTCTGTAACAGTGACCTGTCCTCTTCATTACTTACTTCTCTCTAATCTTTGTGTCATCTGCAAACTTTATTACTGATGATTTTACATTCTCTTCCAGGTCATTGATAAAAAATGTTTAATAGGGTAGGGCCAAGAACCGATCTCTGAGGGACCCCATTAGAAACAAATACCTGCTTGATGATGATTCCACATTTACAATTATATATTGAGACCTATCAGCTAGCCAGTTTTTAATCCATTTAATGAGTGCCTTGTTAATTTTGTATCATTCTAGTTTTTTAATCAAAATGTTGTACTAAGTCAAATACTTTAAAAAGTCTAAATATATAACATCAACACTATTACCTTTATTAATCAAACGTGTAACCCCATAAAAAATTTAAGTTAATTTGACAGGACCTATTTTTCATAAACCCAGTGTAGGACAGATCCTCTGGGGCCTGACAGGCTTTAGGGAAACTTTGCATCAGTGGAGAAGCAAAATGTCGCCCTAGCACAGGGCAGGGTCTGGTTCAGGGGCTAAAATGTGCTAGACATTCAGGTTAAAAGCTTATCACACTGTGTACTGTTAAAAAAAAACTAAACAAAAAACAAACTTATCTGCTAAATTGGTGTCATTCAAATATGAGCCAATGGTTTATATTTCTTTAAGATAGTATTATTAAAGCTTTAACACAACAGTTTCTATGAATAAAATTAGTCATGCTCATGCTGGCCAAACTGCAAATACTGCAATGCCGTGGTACTTGTAGCCATAAAAATGATTAACAGCTGGCGCATACAGCATTTTGCTATTTTACATAGGTGTGTGTCATTTTTGCACCACACTACACTGCTATAAATTTTTGCAGCCCCAACATTACCAATACACATACTCTCATTTAGCAATATATTTTTTTTCAGATTCCTTTTTCTCCAACTGTTTCAGCGTTCCATAGACTGCAAAAGATGCAAGCATTCCTGGTATGACAAATCATTACTTTGCTACATCATATTCCTTCTTATAGTGGAATCCTTCCTGCTTAGGTTCTTCCTCGGAACATTTAATTTAAACGTTGCAATACACCAGATTTGCAACTAACTATGTGTAAAAAATATGTAATATACTGTCATCTAACAGATGGGTGAATCTGCTTTCTACTCTTCCCTTTGTCAGCTGTCTGCTATAACAGCATTATAGTTAACTTCATCAAGCCAGAGAGACAAATCATTAGAGCCTTTATTTAAAAAAATAATAATTTACTTGAGGGAAAGGAGAGTATTGGAGTTCCCAGCAACTCTTGGCAAGCAAAGCAACAAAAGAGCAAAGCAGATATCTTTAAGATTCAACTAGTTTTTCAAACAATGTTCTCTTCTAGAGTTTTCAAAATGGATGCTCTCGGACATTCCCGTTTAAGATGCATTGCAGATGAACTATTTTATTCAGGAATATACTCCTCTAAACCACATGCTAATCCCATATAAACCCAGCCCTTTATTTTTTTCTACATCATCATTTAGAATTTCATTTGTGCAGAGACTGGGATTCAAAGTTACAATGTTTTCAAACCTCTGCAGCACCCACATGGAGAGGAAGCAAGTACATCACACTGGTTATATTTTATTCCTCTATAATTATTATTTGCATTCTGGTAATACCCATACTGTGCTGGCACCCTTCACAGACATATGCATACACATTGTAGTTCCTGCCCCCCAAAACATCATTGTTTTATTCCTATGCACTGTAATTACAAATGGACCTTTATTTTTTTTTTAAATTATTAGAATCCTCCTGAGCTGGATAAAAGGAGACCCAGAACAGCTCCTGCTTTTGATTTTACAAAGTCAAAACCCCATGTTCAAGGTTGTGCAAAACTACCTCTGGTTTTATCCCATCTCTGAGACTCCTTAGATTCGGAGCTATCTGGCTGCTCCAGGATGCTGAAGATATGATGTGATCCAAAGGGGGGGAAAAGATGATTCTTATCACAAATCCCAGGGCAGATTGATGCACTGACAGGCCTGCCTCTCTATTAGTCTAAGATGCTGCTTTCCTTTATTTCAATCGCAGCAGCACCTGACTTGAACTACAAAGCGTGCCCTTGCCGAGTCTGACCCCGTCCTGGGAGAGGAGACTGGCCAGTGGGAGACACGGGGACAGAGGCCTGGGCTAGCTGGGTGCTGTACTAGCCTTTGGGAAACAGCTGCTGCATTGGCAGCTTTGTCGGGGTCCGATCGCCGCTGGCCCAGCCGCGCCCCACCGAGCCCTATGTGCGGTGGCTCCGGGGGGGCAGCCCGGGGACAGAGAGGAGATGGACAAGCGGGGGCATCACGTTCCTCCGCAGTGTTTGGTCACCTGGCTCCCACCATCAGCCCCCTCCGAGTCCCAAACTGCTGCACTGATTCCCCTCGGAGACAGCGCGGGATGAGCAGCAGCGGCCCCTCCAGGGGTCACGTCAGGCTGAAACTCTCGGGAAATGCCTGGCCACCCCGCCCAGGAGAGCCCGGCTGCCCGGGGGAAACCGCTCGGCTGCACGACGCGACTGTATGTGAGCATCAATCCAGCCCCAGGCCAGTATCCCCTCCCCCTGCCGGGAGCGGAGCGCTCCCGACTCAGCAGCGCGGCACTGGCTTGCGCGCCCGCGCAGCCCTGCCCCGCACAGTCCCGGGGACGTCTGCGCTGAGCCACGCGGAGGTCTCGCTCCAGCTGCCCGCGCGCGCCGCGCACCCAGCCGGGGTCCGAGCGCTGGTTAGGCGGGGCGGGCCCGGCCCGGCCCGGGGCGCTCCAGGAGACAGGGTCGGTCGGGGCTAGCGCCAGCTCCGCACAGAGCCATTGTGACGCCTCCCGCCGCCGGTGTCCTTCAGCGGCAGGGAGCCGGTGGTAGCGCACTCCCTGGCGGGGCACGTCTGCCCCAGAGCCACGCTCGTGCCCGGCCCCTTGCTGCCGAGGCTGAGGTGAACCCCAGGCGCATTCCCGGGGAGGTTTCCTGCATTGCGGAGGGGCTGGCCCGTGCCCGGCCGGTTCCCCGCTGCAGGCACAAGGGAACGCGGCTCCTCTTACCTGCGGTGCCGCCCTCCGTCTCGGACATGGCTGGAGCCGCCTCTCGCCCCTCTCCGTCCTGCAGCCAGAGCCCAGCAGCCGCACGCGGGGCGCCCCTCACTCTGCAGCCTGAGCCATCGCCGGCTGCTGCGTCCTCCTCAGCAGGCTGGAGCCCAGACGAGGCTTCGCTCCTTCCTCCCTCCCTCCCCCACCCTCGTAGCGCCTTCCCACAGATGGTGCAGGGAGCCAGAGGGACGGCGCAGCGTTTGACCCCTGTGCTTCCCTGCGGGCTGCAGGGCTACGACTGCTCAGATTGCTGCAGAGCCCCTCCCCTGCAAGCGTGCGCTCGCCCTCCGCTTCCCCCTCAAACAGGGTACCCCAGGCTGCAACTGACAGAATCGCTTGTGGAGCTGCTACAGGACGGAGACGCTCGGGGGAGGGATCCAGCCTAGCTTTGAATGTGTGTTTCGTTGTCATTGCTATCGCTGTCGGTGCGCCAATGAAGCTGACAGCGTCATGAGGCTACTTCTACACTAAGGCTTGGTCTACACTACCCCCCCTAATTCGAACTAAGGTACGCAACTTCAGCTACGTGAATAACGTAGCTGAAGTTCGAAGTACCTTATTTCGAATTAGTTGAAACTTACCTTGGTCCACACTCGGCAGGCAGGCTCCCCCGTCGACTCCGCGGTACTCCTCTCGGCGAGCTGGAGTACCGCAGTCGACGGCGAGCACTTCCGGGTTCGACTTATCGCGTCCAGACTAGACGCGATAAGTCGAACCCAGAAGTTCGATTTCCAGCCGTCGAACTTGCCGGTAAGTGTAGCCAAGGCCTAAGCACCCTGCACATGGCTGAGTGGTTGGAAACCGGAGCATGCTGCTTATAGCATGGGCTGGCCTTTGTGCACAGAAAAACAACAACACTGCAATAGGGAGTTGGAGCTAGGCCAAACGTCATGTGCAAAAGATGCACTAGGTATGTGGCTTTGCATTTTCTGTGACAAACAGCATTGCCAGCCCTGAACGTTCAAACATCATGAGATTTTTTTAAAAAGAATGTATTTGCTTTTGGGCTTTCAGGCCTTTAGCATGCACTTGAGACATCTTCAAACTCTTCTCCACAGCCATAAAGGCTAGAAAGTTTCATTAGGAAAATCTAAAAGTAAGCCAAGAAACTCAAATAATCACATCACTCCGTGAGCTGGGGATTCAAAAAAATCATCAAATATTTCATGCCTCATGCTAAAATCATGAGTTGTCAACATTGGATAAGAGTCCCTTAAAAGCAAGAAAATAAAATGAGGGCTAATTTCCTACCATGAAAAATAAACCTTTTAGTAGAAGAAAAAGTTCTCCTGAAACTCCATTAGCCTGATCCTCCAGTACCTTGTGTCCTGTGTGGTTATTCACATCCATAGAAAGTAAATCCAAAGTGGGTGTTAATGTTACTAGTTCTGATCGTGCAGCAATTACATCTACTTGGCACTGGTATAAATGACCACACAAGATGCAAGGCAACGCAGAAACAGGTCCCCGGACCTTGGGTTTAGAGAGTGGGATCTGTAGAAACACTTTAGCCGTTGGCTTATCTCTCCGCCTACTGACTTTAGGTCAATGACTGAATGCTTACAAAAATTCCACCCAGAGTTTCTACTGAATGAGCTGCCCCTCAGAGAAGGCAGGGTCCTTGTGAAACCCCAGAAGACAGAGCATCCTTAGGCAAACCGCACATATGGCAGGACACCTAGCAGCATGCCTGCTCCTTTCTGCTGCCAGGTCTTCCATACCTCCCCTGTAGCACGATTGTCACAGGAGCCTTCATGCCATTAGCTCTGAGCCCTGTGGCTATGCACTGTCCCCTCTGTGAAGGAGGAGCTGTGGCAGAAGATTTACAGATTTACAATAAACATGTGCATCTGACAATTATTATATTGATGAGCCCTTTATAAGCACCTAGAAAGACAGACTTCAGCCTAAAAATCTACTGTGTGGCTAGGGGAGAATGCAGTGCAGTTACTGCTCCCGACCGTGCCGCCTCCTCCTCTGCAAGTCAACCATAAAAAGGAGCTTCCTGCACTGGCAGGAAGAAGAGAGGGAAGGACGCATGCAGTATTCTCTCCTGGGCAAAGAATTGGAGCTAAAGAGTGTCTCATCCCAATACTTATACTAACCATCAGCTGACACTCTTGCAGAAGCCCCAACTGCTCCAGGTTCACATAAGGATCTCCCAGGGAGGTGAGTAACTATGCCACAGAGCTGCAGCTTCCCTCCCCCTTTCCTCTGCTCCACTCATGCAGCAGAGAACATCTGGCCTTTAGTCTGCTTTAATTATATATTTAGAGTCTGGCTCAAAATTTGAACTGTTATTAATCAGCATAGGAAATAGGAAACAAAACAACTTTCATTTAATGTTATGGTTTCCTGACAAGCTAAAAATTTCACATACAATTAAATACACTTTAACTGCAACTGATCTGTGGCTTTACAATTATGTATTTAAATAACAAACAAAAATCTGGCATTGCAGAGAAAATATGACATACAAGCAAGTTTTCCTGTTTTTCTTTATCTTTGAAGCAACCAAAATGCCCACATAAAAATAGCATTTGCTAGATACAAACATCTTTTTGAATGTCAAGGCAGTGACTACATTACTCAATATCCTGCCAGGTTGCCTAAGTTACAGACTCAGTTGTAGGTGTTGTGAGTAATGCGGAAAGAGCATATCCGAATGTGTGTAGCAACTGGGTACAAAAATCAAATCTTTTTCTTGTACACTTAGCATCACTGTTAAAAATCTAATGAGTTGAACCATGTCAAGAAATCTACTTCAGCTAAAATATATGTCCCCAGTCCAGAGCAAAAAGCGTACACAAGACTGTGGCACCTTACTTTTTTTTGAGGCTTTATCAATAGAGAAAACTAGGTTATAGAAAAATAAAGGGGTGGAGGAAGGATCTTTTCCCTTTGCCATTTCTCTCCCTCGTGAACAAATAAAAAGAAACATTTTGCAGGGTGGAATTAATTTCCACAGAAGGTCATTGAGCCTGATTTGGGATTGGGAAGGTTTCTTTTCTTTTTTTTTTCTTTTCTTTGTTTTTTCTTTTCTTTAGGAGGTCTGTCATTTTTATGGTCGTTTTGACATGCTGTTTAGAATTTGTGGTTTTAATGGCTGAGATTCTGATAAGCACAACCAGAAATTCTAAATAAATAAATACAAACACAAAGATAAATATTGTGAATTGATTTCTAAAAAGACTGGTTAACTATATGACCAGCAATAGCCTCTGTAGTTATGAAGTCTCAAATAAGGTAACCACCTTATGTCCTGATGCATGGGATTTGATCACTGCATGGGAAGAAATTCTTACCCTCTCCAGTACAGTACTGCACCAATTGCTGTGTGTTTTATGGGGGAGCAGAGATGGGGAGGGCAGGAGAGGAAAGATTTGTTTCCCCCTGAAGCATCAGGTATTGGCCATTCTCAGAAGCGTGATTCAGACTTAATGGACCATTGGTATTTCCAGTGCATCCATCAGCATAGAATCTAAGCACCAAATCCTGTAATTACAATTTACAGCTATCTGATCATAACTGATGCATCATCAACCTAATAATAGCTAGGCATGTGGGCTATGTTCCATCTCTGGTCCCTACTTGGAACTGGGACTTAATACATCATTTTTTTCAAATTTACATAGCACCTTTCATCCCAAATGATCCCAAAGCACTATGCAAACTTAAATTGATACATAGATCAATTAATTCAGCCATACTGATATGTACCTACCTCTGGGGTGAAACACAGCAACTGTTCTCACAGCACACAGCAATTCTACACAGCACTTCAGGGCAGAGAGTGAAGAATATCTACCAGCAGAATGTATTTAATGGAGCTGGATTATTAATGACCGATTCCAACTCAATACCCATTTCTCAGTCAGTCAGAAATGTTAATCAATCTAATCTTCAACAATGCGCCTGCTGCATCAAGCCAGCTTTAAGTGACAGATTTTAGGGCATGCTTATACTAGCCTTTTGTGTCCCCAGTTTTACTGCCATCAGTTCAGTTCAGGTGGTAGCAATGGTGAGTGCACTAGTACAGCCAAGGTTCCAGGTGGCTGCTGACATTTTATGCCCTGTGTGATTTAACCCTGCTTACAGCATGTCTATCTGACATCATGCTTACATCATTAGGATGCCACGGCCTTATTTAAGCCAATACTCCCACGGTTGCTAACACTGGGGGAGCTGAACTGGTGGCAGCACTTGTGAGAAATTTGAAGCAAAAGAGCCAATTGCAGGCAAGACTTCAGACTGGGGCTAGCCTAGGAAAGTCATTGACGGTGGACCCAACCCTGTGAGGCCTCGGCACAGGAGAGATGACACTAAAACAAGAGGGACTTGGATTCATTGGCAGAAATGAATAAGAGTAATAACAACTCTTTCTAAATTATGACTTTAACAAGTGCTGTCAGTCTCTCACTCAAACACTAATGGCCATACACAACCCGCTATCCACACACACAACTCCTGTTAGCATCAACTGAAATTGCCTGAGCAAATCAAGGGCAGTATATAGCCCTTTTAGTGTTTGTGACAGCAAGACTGACAGAAGTTATTACAGTCAAACACTAAGGGCCATATAATACCCTGAAGTCTACCACACAGCTCCTATGGGTGTCAGTTGATTATATAAAGCCCTAAAAATACACTGAATTTAAAGGAAAGTTCCATACATTAAACCTGTCGAAAGTAATGACAGCATGACAATCCCTGACCTAGGGCATTGTCTACCTGCTCTCCTGGTATTCTGTAAGCAATGGATTCACAGTCCAAAGAGCTGTCACCGTACACTTTCTGGAACATATGACACATTCTCTGTCTGATTTTTTGGTTGGATTTTCACAACTATTATTTCAAATTCCCCATACTTTATGCTGACTGTAGATACTCTTCCCAGATCTCAAGACTTTTAAAATTCCCTCAGTTCCTCTTGGTTCACGTACCAATCTCCTCCTCCTTCTAATATGTCTCTCCCCAAGAACAAGTAGGCATTGGAGAATCTTCTCCATTCCTAAAACCATTTCTTTTTATTGCTACTTGGTCCTTTGCAAAAGGTAAGAAAGCCTTGAATGAAAAGACTAAGTGGGCACATTGAGGCGGATGAGTGGTTTCTCCAAGAAGAGTATGTTCCTCTTACCCCCTTTCTCCAGTATCCGTCCGTCTGTTTTATAAAGTTACTTATCCCTGTGGTGTCAGAGCGTGTGTATGAAAGATGTACAATTCTTTATTCTTGGCACAGATTAACAGAGTAGGCTTTAGGGCTAATCTACTATATTGAAGATACTACGAGAGTGTTTCCAGTGCTCATATGATACAGACTTCAACAGCACAGACCTTCTGTCAAAAGGTTTATTCATTTTTAGGGAAATATTTTCAAAGGCACAAATGGTAACTAGGTGACTAATTTCCATTGCTTTTTCACTTTTTATTTTCCTTTTTTCCACTCCGTAACTTTTCAAAATGGCTCCAACTTTGAAAAAGTTGCAGTGGCCAAAGGAAAAATGATCATACTGCAACTTTGCCAACCTGTAGTTTTTCCAATATTGAGTTATTATTAATTGTATTGTGGAGCACCTAGAAGCCCTAGTCATGGACTCATTGCGCTAGGTGCTGTACAAACACAGAACAAAAAGATGTTCCTGTCCCAAAGAGCTTACAATCATGCTGTACCTGTTCAGTGGGAAAAAAATGGCTTTCAATCAAATCCAGTGCCTTTTGCCACCACTAACATTACTGAAAAAATTAAAAGAATTGGTGATAAGGGTGCAGTTTACACGCATTTTATAACTTACTGTGAGCACATTATTCTATGAGCATACACACCCTATTGTATATATATAGTGAAAAATTCAAGAGACGTTTCATATTATCTTTAAAAGGTCAACTTAATTTTGCCTCTGCAATGACTTCTTTTATAGCACATTTCTTATTGTAGCTCCTAATCGAAACAAAGCTGCGTATGTGTAGGGCACAATAGATAAACATAGTTTTGTTTACAGGATATGTAAGATGCCCAAGAATTTGTATGCTGATTATAGAAGGGCTAAGCTCTGCAGCTCCCATTGAACTCCTCAGGAGTTATGAGTGCTCAACACCTTTGAAAATTAGGCCACTAGACAGATAGGGCCAGATTCTGGCACCCTTACTCCCTATGCCCTCTATTCAGGAAAACTCTCAAGCTTGTGCTTAAGTGCTGTGCTGAATAGGGGGTATTGTGCTGTATTTTCGTCTGCAAATAGTCTCACTGATTTGAATAAGACTACTCAAGTTGTAAAGTACTACCCAATGTAAGTAAGAGCAGCAGAATCTGGTCCTTTAAAAATATCCCCAGCAAGGAGTGACTTTAAAAAGGTAACATTGGGTGGTGTTGGGGGGGGAGAGGATTCAGAAACTGAGCAACATCAACAAACATTTAGACACACAGTTGTCATCACAGAAATACATAAAGCACCAGACTCTATCTAAGCATGTTTTCCGCGGTTCAGTTAAATACCAGAACAAAAAGCAGCAATGCTGCAAGTTAATCAACACATGATGCTCAAAAAAAAAAAATTAAATAAAACTGGAAAATCTGCAACTTGGAGGATATAAAATTTCCACAAATTGAATAATCTCAGAGAAAAATATTGTCCCAGATTTAGTTCCCAAGAGCTGTTTTCCAAAGGCATGTGTCTGGTTACATTTTTTCAGATCATCTGAGAAGATGTGTTTAGAATACGCAAAAACAGTAGAAGGATGTATCCCACCCGAGCCTCAAGATTAATAGAGGATAAAAGAGAATAGTATATCATAGCCTTATAGTGTGCATTTCAAAGATCATTAGATTTCACCTTCCTTGTATCACTGAATGAGTAGGAGGCAAGATAGATATCACAGTGAGATACACATTTTGTGTGGAGGAATAAAATAAGCTCAGAAGTCAACTGAAAAAGCAGCAAGTGACATTCAATGGTGGTATTGGCAAGTAAGTGAAACAAAATTATTAATTTTAAAACAAGGTATTTACACCATATAGTGAATCTTGCACCTCTGACCAAAGCTTGACCAAATCGGTTAATTAATGGAGGTGGTCTTCTAACAAAAGTAGGTGTGTATTTGATGATGCTTAATAAGGGTGGCCCTTTGTATAGTTTTCACTGTAGTTAAACTAGTAATAAAACATATTTGTAACTAGTTTAGAAGCTCTGATACAGGGTTTCTATATTGTCATTCTAAGAAGGGATATTACTTTTTAGCAAGGTGGTTGCCCCAAGTAATAAACTAAATGACACTTGTAATTAAACATTTAAACATGGGTCTGAGTCACCACTGTTACTCTGGTTTTAAGATGGTGGAATGGGGTCCCCCTGGCAAAAAAAAAAAAATATGGAGCAGTGCAGAGGTGAATCAAACCTTTATTCTCAAATAGAATTCGGTGTTTATTTCTTATTTGAATTGTATTTCACCATCCGTTGGGCTAAGCAAAAGGTATAGCTTTTCTCATAAGGATGAACTACAGATTTGGGTTTCTCAGAGCAAGGAGTTTCATGGGATAAATAAGATTACTCCTGCATCAAAAAATTAAAAATTCTGTGCACAATATTTTTCAAATTCTGCAAAATTCTGCATATTTTATTTGTCAAAATAACACAATTTAATCACACCAGTTTCAATTATCTTGAGTCATTTATTTCAAAATACCTGTCAGCAAGTATGTCTATAACAATACAGACAACAAAAAAGATTCAGAAAATGTTTTTTGACAAATAGATTCCTTCCTAGGCATACAGAATTAATACAGAACTGAGTAATAATTCATTTAAACTACAATATAGAACCATATTTCCCGCACACACACACCAGAGGCAGTGTAAAGGCTCGGGGGAGTCAGGGGTAATGGAAGAGCTAAGGGAGAGGGAAATAATTGCTGGGAAGGAGCTTGGGTGTGAACTTGGAGGACTGTTGGGTATGGGTGGGAAAAAAGTATGGAACAGATTTTTTGTGTGGCGGGGAGGGACTGTTAGGGAGCTTCCCCATGCAGACCCTGGCTGACCCCTAGCCTCTCCCATTCAGTCAGGCATACATGTCCCTCCACCCCAACTCAGACACCCACTCCCCATCCCTATGTAGCTCTGCACCCCCTCCCCCATCACCATGTGGCCCTGCACCTCCCTCCACCGTGTGGCCCTGTGCCTCCACTCCCATTCAGCCCTTACCCCAGTCTATCCTCCCCCACTAGTCCTTATGCGCACCTGTCTGACCTTGCCCAGCACCCCACGCTGTCTGTCTCCCATACCCCTGTCTGCTGACATGGCCCGCTGTGAAGAAGGCTCTCTCTCTTCCCTAGCTGGCTGGGAGCTGCTGCTGTGTTCTATTGCCATTGCTATTGTTCTATACCTGCAGGAGATGATCTAAGTTTACTTGGTCCTGCCTCAGCACAGGGTGCTAGACTTGATTACCTCTTGAGGTGCCTTCCAGCCCTACTGTTCTATGATTACCTCTGAGGGAAAGAGAAGAGCTATTGAACCAAGTGTTGCTCTCATTTACACTGGTGAAAATCCAGAGTAATTCTATGGACCACACCAGTAACATGCAAACAGAACTTTAGTTAAACCAGTGCAATATAATTCTCTCTTATGGTGGTTTTGTTTACCTCTTTAGTGCATAGACAAGCTCTATATTAACTGGTGATGAGCAACACTCCATACTACACTGAAGGATACACCTCCCCCATTTTAATTCTGAATCACTGAATTCCCCACATGTCTGACTTAAAAGATGGAGAGTAATACTCTTTCATGTGGAAAGAAAATACATCAGTAAGATCCAAAGTCTGATAGTGCTCATTGAAAAGAGCACTGACTAAGGAGAGGGAATTTATAATGAATTCTACTGACCTCCAACAGACATTTGGCAGCATCAATAGGGCTTTAACTCTGGGAATTCTTATAGTTTATAGATGGAGATAGAGACTAATCAACCAAAAGCCAGTACCCAGGTCAGAAACAGAACTGAACAAATATTGCAAAGAAGTATTTGTGAACATTGATCTGGCTACAGACTATAAGTTGGCATCAACAGGCTTTGCATCGTTTTAGATTTATTTTTTATGAACATTCATGCCTGTGATTTGTGTTTGTAAGAATGTTTTTAGAATGCAAAAGTGTAAGCTGTTTGTGGAACGTTATTCGCACAAAGGCTTGAGACAATTGTATTCATATAAAAAGTGTTATTTATCCAGTCAGGGAGTGGAAATGTTGCCATGTGACTAAAGTGACCTATCACACACCATGAATCAGGAAAAACAAAATAGAGACTACTCTAATAGCAGAAGTGAATATTTGGGACTGAAATATGTTCACACAAAGTATTCAAACAATTTCAAATAATGAACAGATTTGTAAAAATCCAAGTTATGGACAATTTGCTAACAGATATAGGGCTAAAATCATCTGTAAATTAATAATTACAAATAATTTGCTCAATGCTATTCCGAAGTACTGAAATGGATAGTGTATTGATGATTGTTACCAGGGTTCCTCCAAAGTCCTTAACATGTAGCTTTGTCTTCATTTCCGATGACCACACATTTCCTCTCCCAAAATCCTCCCTCCCCCGACACTGACTCCAATTTCAAGAAGTCCAAAATAAACTTTGCAACTTTGTTTAATATCTAAATTTCTCACACTCTAGGTGCCAGCCCTTGAGACCATCTGGTAGCTTTTTTCTCCCTTGAGCACAATCTTTTCATTGAATTGGCATTTCATCAGAGACAGAAGACTCCATCACTAACTCCAATGGTCTGCCATTCTGAAATAACAGATCAATGCCAGTTTTCAGAGATCCCTAGATACAGCTGTCTAGAACTGAACCAAAAGACCTCACACCAACCAGAAAGCCAGTCCGTTCCTGTAAATTTAAGAATTTAACGTGAATGGTTGCAAATAATAAACAAAAAGGCCATATTCTGCAACAGGAACAGTACTGTCAAAGATAAGTGGGACATGACAATCCTTTCTCTAAGGAACACTGTTCACCTTATTAGAATTAGTTTCACAGAATAATTTTTTATATAATTTTATAAATGAATACTGGAATGTGACACTACTGCTGCTTTTGCTACATAAACATAGAACAAAAAACCCACCTCTTTTTCTTTCTCTCTCTTTCTTTAACACCATTCAATGCAAAAGAATTACTAGGCTGAACCACAGATTCTGTTCTTGGTTACAATCGTGTAAATACAGAGATACTCCACTGACTATGAGTCGACAATGTGACGTGGCGGTAAAAAAAGCCAATGCGGTCTTGGGATGCATTAGGCGAGGGATTTCTAGTAGGGATAAGGAGGTCCTGCTTCCGTTGTATAAGGCGCTGGTGAGACCTCATTTGGAGTACTGTGTGCAGTTCTGGTCTCCCATGTTTAAAAAAGATGAACTCAAACTGGAACGGGTGCAGAGAAGGGCGACTAGGATGATCAGAGGAATGGAAAACCTGTCGTATGAAAGGAGACTAGAGGAGCTTGGGTTGTTTAGTCTGACAAAGCGAAGGCTGAGGGGGGATATGATTGCTATCTTTAAATATATCAGAGGGATAAATACAAGGGAGGGAGAGGAACTATTCCAGCTTAGTACTAATGTGGACACGAGAACGAATGGATATAAACTGGCCGTGGGGAAGTTCAGGCTTGAAATTAGACGAAGGTTTCTGACCGTCAGAGGGGTGAAATATTGGAACGGCCTTCCGAGGGAAACGGTGGGGGCGACGGACCTGTCTGGTTTTAAGATTAAGTTAGATAAGTTTATGGAGGGAATGGTTTAATGGTAAAACATAGTAGCCAAGGAAAACCAAGCAATGGTACGTAAATAGTATAATGGCCAACAGGGGTCAGACTAGAGACTCTTGCCTACATGCTCGGGGTCTTACTGATCACCATATTTGGGGTTGGGAAGGAATTTTCCTCCAGGGTAAATTGGCTGAGCCTCTGGAGGTTTTTCGCCTTCCTCCGCAGCATGGGGCAGGGATCACTAGCAGGAGGGTCTCTGCCGATTGAAGTCACTAAAACACAGGATTGGGGACTTCAACGGCAGAGTCCAGGGAAGGGTTATGTGGCCTGCAGCATGCAGGGGGTCAGACCAGATGATCATAATGGTCCCTTCTGACCTTAAAGTCTATGAGTCTATGAGTCTATGACTTAAATGGGGTTACATAAGCGTAACTGGGATCAGCCTCTCTCTCTGAAATACTTGTTTTGACAAAGTGCAGGTAATGCCATGACTGAGATAAATATGCTATGTATGTATCATCATTTAAATATAGCAAAATTGCACTAAAACATTTAAAGACCAGAAATGTCTTTCCCCACTGTTACATCCATTGGGTATGCTCACAGTACTCCCAATAAATATTTCTGATTTCAGTCATCCATGCCAGCAGAAAAGAATATTGATATTGTGTCTTCTAACATTTAGCCTAAACTGCTTTAGTCTGCTAATTTAATAAACCAAGAATTTATTCAGAAGAAAAATTAATACTCCCCTTAAAATGTTTGCCACAAACTACTTTTTCTTATTATCAGAAAGATGATGCTGAAGTTCCTATAGGAAATGCACTGACGTCATATTCATCCACATCCTCACTGATAAAATGAGAAAAGTATCATATTGACATGACTAGCTGCAACAAAAGGCAAAAGGTCTGTTTCCTATTTCAGCTATGCGGGCAACCATCTTGCAAAAGATGCATCTGATTATTTTATACATTCTATATGGCCATATTTGAGATCAAACTGAGACTCATAGACCTACTCAGGTCTGCCTCATTATTCCAAGATCCACATAAGGACTGTGATCACAACTTTAATACATGGCCTCATCCAAATCAATTGAAGGGCTCCAATTGACTTCAATGAACTTTGGCTCTGGCCCCAAAGCACTGGTGTTACAAGCACACTGATATCTGGACAAAATATGGTGGAGTTAACAGAAGAACCTGTGTTTTCAATACAGTTACTATTTAGCTATCACTTTATTAATGCATATTATTTCATAGTAACTGCAATTTTTTGTATCATCAGAATAATGGTCATACAGTTTGTATTCGCCAAAGGATGTGTTTTTTTTCTCATTTAAAGTATGCTGCCTGGTGGGACATTGTTCTAGGTCATTGTTAAAAAGGGAACGTAAGCTGAAAAAGAGACAAGATTGACTTCAGGATCCTGCAAGCCCAGCTGATCTTAGCAAGGACACTTGGAAACCCAAGCAGATCAAATGCACAGAGATTTATGTGAGCAGTCCTTCGACTATCCTGCCTGATATAAGGTCGCCTGGCTTAAGAGGAAAGTGTTTTTAAAGTGAGTTTACATGTTTGTTAAAATTGTTTTTGTGGAAAAAAATATGTATGTTTGGACCAGCTGAAAGTCCAGTCAATAAGTCATTTCCAAAAATAACTGCTTGCTCGACCCAGTAGCTTGAACAGTCACAGGAAGAGGAATAGTTGGCACTATTTATAAATAGTCAAATGTGTGTGAAAACAATTTTTACAATACATTTGACATCTCTCAGCCTATTGCTGATGATAGCCATGTAGTTCAAAGCTGTGACATCAATTGTATTGTATGTGAGCTCCCCACCACAAAAAAGGATTATGAATCAGTCTCTGGCTGCTTTTAGATTGCTGAGCATAATGGGCACAATCTTACATTACAAATTTAAACCGTGGGGGACTCTAGGAAGGAGAGGCCACCTTTAACAAATGCCAGGCAGTAGGAAGAATTTCACAGCAGAGTTAACCCTGGCTCTTACTTGGGTGTTGCTCCAACCTCCCTCCCATCCACATATACAACCTCTGAGCCAAATTTGTGGTGTTTTTAACCAGGGCTAGTTGGTCCATCCAGGGGTATAGGCTAACACCCAAGTGAGGCTTTCACTTGGGCTGGAACCTGCCCATTCTGCAGTGAGGATGCAGGCTAAAGCACTTTAGTGCTGATAGTCCTCCAGTGCCTTCCCACTGTTCCAATCGTGGGCCCAAAAGGACTGACAAGTTCTCCTACAATTCACTGGGAAAGAATCAGAGTGCCTCAGCTTACTGCAGGCACAAGATCAATGGGATGTGTGCCCTGAAGTCCTAGCAACACACACATGTGAGTGCAGCACCAGTGAGGACACAGTAACTTGGATACAACTTTGCAGTGCGGCTGCTCACATGAGTTAGCTCTGCAGTAAAGACATATCCTTCTTGCCTATCAGAGGCCAGGCAGCCCTTATTTGGGTAAACTTCCACTGACTTCAATGAAATGTGAAATATCTGATTTCAGTGGGAGCTTGTCTGAATAAGGATGTCAGGGTTTGAGAGCAAGAGTATAATTTGAAAGGCAAAGAAAGCAAACCACTCTCATTTAGTATCTGCTAGTGCAGTGCCTAGCACAATGGGGCCCCCACCTGGATAAGGCCTCCAAGCACAACTGTGGTGGTAAAGAAGAAAAAGAAACAAGAAATCAAGTGATTTCAATAGAATCCTTCTGCTGCCAGTTGGAGGAGTTTCCCAGCATATGTAAATTAAATGCAGAAGTTCAGCAAACTAAAAATACAAAAGCAGTCACTGTTTAAGAAAATGGAAATCGCACATGCTGAGGAACATACAGTGAGAAGTGACTGCACAGAGAATAGTGCCGAGAGATAAGAATACTGTTTTCTAAAACAAGGTCACTGCAGAAAAGGTTTCAGATTCCTGTCTGTGTTTATAGCCTTTGGTGTCAAGCTGTCCAAAAACAGATCCAAAAGGATTGACTTTGTAAAAGTAAATTTTATCTGTCATCCTCTCTCTCCCCCAAGGTGCTACTCTGTCAAGGCCTATAAACTTCAATGTGGTTACATTATGTTGATGAGATGTGAAGTAAATAGCTATAGGGAAACACGTTTGCTTATGTCTAATACTGCTTTCTGTTCACTGATGTGAGTTCTGAGGGGCTTTTTCCTTAGATAAATTAATCGGGAAAGATATTATTTATAAATTATATTCCAAGTTACAAACTGAACATATAGACACCACTTGTGTGAGTGATGCAGCTGTTTCAATGAGTAATGAAATATGTTATCGTCACATATTATTCTAGGTATTTAAGAACTAGCTGGAGCAATTTTGGAACTATTATTAGCGATTATATTTGAGAACTCATGGAGGACAGGTAAGGTCCCAGACAACTGGAGAAGGGCAAACATAGCACCTATCTGTAAAAAGGGGAACAAAGAGGATGCAGGACATTATAGACCAGTCAGCCTAACTTTGATACCTGGAAAGGTACTGCAACAAATTAAACAATCAATTTGTAAGCACCTAGAGAATAATAGGATTATAAAGAATAGCCAGCATGGGTTTGTCAAGAAAAAAAGCGTGCAAAACCAACTTAATTTTCTTCTTGGACAAGGTTACTGGCCTAGTGGAAGGGGGGGAAATAATAGATGTGATATATCTTGACTTCAGGGCTTTTTACACATTCTCATAAGCAAACTAGGGATATGTGGTCTAGATGAAATGTCTATAAGGTGGGTGCACAACTGGTTGACAGATGGACCTGAAAGAGTAGTTATCAGTGGTTTGCTGTCAAAGTGGGAGGACGTATCTAGTGGGGTCCCACAGGGGTCAGTCCTGGATCTGGTAGTATTAAACATTTTCATTAATTATTTGGATAACGGAGTGGAGAGTATGCTTATAAAATTTGCTGGTGACACCAAGCGGGGAGCAGTTGCAAGTACTTTGGAGGACAGGATTAGAATTCCAAATGACCTTGACAAATTGGAGAATAGATCTGAAATCAACAAGATGAAATTCAATAAAGACAAGGGAGAAGTACTTCACTTAAGAAGGAAAAACCAGATGCTCAAGTACAAAATGGGGAATAACTGGCTAGGTGGCAGTACTGCTGAGAAGGATCTGGGAGTTATAGTGGATCACAAATTGAATATCAGTCAACAATATGATGTAGTTGCGGAGGCAGCTAATATTCTGGGGTGTAGTAACAGGAATGTTGTATATAAAACATGGAGGTAATTGTTCCACTCGGCACTGGAGAGGCCTCAGATGGAGGACTGTATCCAATTCTGGGTGCCTCACTTTAGGAAGGATGTGGACAAATTGGAGAGAGTCCAGATGAGAGCAACAAAAATGATAAAATATTTAGAAAACCTGACCTAAGAGGAAATGTTAAAAAAAACTGGGCATGTTTAATCCTGAGAAAAGAAGACTGAGGGGTGACCTGATAACAGTCTTCAAATATATTAAGGTCTGTTATAAAGAGGACGCTGATCAATTGTTCTCTATATCCACTGAAAATAGGACAAAAAGTAATGGGCTTAATCTGAAGCCAGGGAGATTTGGGGTAGATATTAGGAAAGCTTTCCAACTATAAGGGTAGTTAAATTCTGGACTAGGGTTCCAAAGGAGGTTGAGAAATCCCCATTATTGGAGGTTTTTTAGAACAGGTTGGACAAACGCCCGTCAGGGATGGGATTACGTTCACATGGTCCTGCCTCAGAGCTGGGGCTGAACTTAATGACCTCCTCTCAAGACCTACATTTCTATGATCATATTTAGGCTTGGAATGATTAAATTTTTATCGATAAATGTCTGTAGACATCAATTTCATCATACACACTCTGCTCAATGAAGGCAATGGCCTTCGCCCTGGTGGTCATGAAAGTGTTTGCCCAGGTGGGGATCCCTGGGAAATAATCACAGATCAGGGCACCAACTTTATGTCCCAAATTATGAAGGAACTGTGTAGCCTGTTGAAGATAAAAGCTTTAAGAACATCCATGTACCATCCCTAGACCAATGGGCTGGTAGAGAGATTTAATAAGACTTTGAAAAGTATGTTGCAGAAGTTTGGAGCCTTGGAACCTCACCACTGGGACCAATTACTTCCATTACACCTGTTTACCATCTGCAGGTCCCTCATGCATTGACGGGGTTCTCTCCATTTGAATTACTATACAGGAGGCAGCTATGAGAAATACTAGACCTTCTTTGGGAGACATGGATGGAATTAAATTTCAAGGCCACAAACTTGGTACAGTATGTGCTGTGGGTGAGAGAGAGGTGTGGTCCCCAGCTCTCACCAAGTCGCAGTGGGAGAAGGCCTGCAGACATCGCAAAAGTGGCAGATCCAAAAATTCGTCCAGTTTTTCTACGTGGTGTTTTCTGCAGTTCCAGGGACTCACCTAGTGTTCCATCACAAAGAGACCGAAACAGGGAAAAGGTGAGAGAGAACTTTCAGCTATTGCCGAAGCACACCTGGGAAATAGTACAGCAGGAACTACAAGCTATGTTAGACCTCGGGGTGTGGTCCAAGAGTCACATTGTGGTGAAGCCCTATAATGTTGGTACCTAAATAAGATGGATTGACCAGATTCTGCTTCCAGAAGGTGGTGTCCAAATTTGATGTCTACCTGATGCTGTGGGTTGACAAATTTTTAGAGAGGTTGTGGCTGCCAGGTATATCACCACCCTTGACCTAACTATGGGTTACTGGCAGATCCCCTTGACTCCAGTGTCCCAAGAAAAGATGGTCTTCTACATGCCGTTTGGCCTATATCAATTTAAGAGGATGCTGTTTGGCCTACATGGCGTGGCAGCCATCTTCCAAAAGCTGATGGACAAGGTGCTTTGGCCTCATGATCACTGTGCAGCCGTGTACATTGATGACTTCATCTATAGCAAGTCTTGGAATGAGCATTTAAAACATGTTACAACAGAGTCTTGCAGGCCCTCAGAAGCTCTGGATTTGCAGCTAACCTTTCCATGTGCCACCTAACTAATCGAGAGGTGATGTACTTGGGGTATAGAGTGGGGAAGTCTGTGCCCCTTGGTAGGAGAGGTCCCAAGCTTTGGTGCAATACCCTGAACCCACCACGAAGAGGTAGGTATGACATTTCCTTTGACTGGTGGGCTATTATAGGCAGATTATCCCAGATTTTGCCATGATTGCAGCCCTGCTGGTGGACCTGATGAAATATGCAGCCTTCAAGAAATTAAAAGAGCAATTGATTCAGGAGCCTGTCCTGTTCCACCCTGATTTTTTCAAAATCTTTAGTCTTGCAGAAGGATGACTCTGATGTCAGCCTGGGAAGTGTCAGACTCAGTGACAGAGATGGAGGTGTTGGCTGTAAAATGGGCCATTAAAGCACTCCACTATTACTTATGGGGATAGCCCTTTCATCGTGTGATGGATCATGCACCCCTCCAATTGCTGACCTCCACGAAAGACCATCACCTGCAAATTATGCGCTGGTACCTCTCACTGCAGTTGTATAAGCGTGAGGTACTGCATCAAGCCGGAGGTGACCACAAGAACGTGGACTTCTTTTTATGGGACAAAAGACCCAGCTGCGCAGAATGAACCCACGGTGCTCAGCCTGAGGGGAAGAGCGTATGATGGGATTTACAGACCTCACACTAAGGTAAAAGGAGTGATGGAACACTATTGGGAGATGAAGCCCCACCCTTCAGCAGTTGCCAGGCATGCTGCCTATGGAGGATCTGCTTAAAAGGGAGCTTCAGCACTCTGGCGGGGGGAGCATGGAGGAGAGGTTGGGTGGCCAAGCCTCTAGGATTGTTCTGGAGTCTCCAGGAATTAAAGATGAATCTTTAATTAAAGATTCTATTATGTGATGAAACTTCCAGGAATATGTCCAACTAAATTTAGCAATCCTAAAGAGAGCTTGGCTAAAAGAAGGTGGGGGCAGGCTGCAGCCACTGAGGCACAAGCAGGGAAGGACAGGTACTGTGAGTAAGACTTGGCCAGAATCGCCCTTTCCCCGACTAAGGCGGGGGGACAACTGGACTCTGAAGGTGAGCTGGGAAGCATCCCCCCTGCCCAGCAGGAGTCCTGAACTACTGAGATGGTGTAAGCAGTAGGCTGGGGCCATACCCCAAACGGAAGGGAAACAAAGAAAGTAGGAAGTGGCCCGGGGAGGCTGATCTGGAGTGGCAGCCAGCAGGGACTGAGCCACCTTCGCCTCTCTCCCTTGAGGCCATGGGCCATGACCTGGTGAAGAGAGAGGGTCTGGGTGCCCTTATCATTCCCTCTTCTCCCTGGCCACCTGATAATCCTGGAGGACTCTGGCGGGGAAGACAAACTGTAGCTTTGCTGCAGGGCTCCCAGACTGCCTGGAAGAGCCACCACAGGGCTTGGAGAGACTGATTGGCTGCGGCCTGACCACGAGACCTGCCGACCCCTGAGAGAAGCCTGGTACACCATCCCTTTTCCTGATTCTCCTCTTCCCCAGTCCAAAAGAGGTCACCCGAGTCCTCCAACTCTTTTCCAATCACCCACAACAACTCTTTATAATTGAATTCTTGTCTACAATTCAGTACATTGCAGTTAATACATTTGAATACAATACATCTCCCTAACACCAAGCAGAAATGACTCAATTGAAACCAATGGATTTTACATCCGCCACTCTGGTAGCCTAGTAATAGAGCTTTGTCTTGGGGGCCAAATCCTATGAGATGCTGAACCCCTGTGACTCCTAATGACTTCAGTGGGAATTTCATATTCTCAGCACATCTTAGGGTTTGGCCTTGGCTGGGGAGGATGTTCAGGGCTCTGGCAGACCTCCAGAGAACTTTCTTCCCATCGCTCCCATCCCAAATTCCCCCATTCTTGGAGGTTTGGTAAATTTTTTGTTGTGTTTTTCCACTGAATATGTAAAATTAGAGAGGAAGGATGGTGCAGTGGTTAGAACAGAAGTCTGGGACTTGGGAGACCTGGGTTTAATTCCCTGCTCTGCTACAGATGTCCTATGTTACCCCGGGCAAGTTACTTCATCTCTTTGTGCCTCAGTTCCCCATCTGTGCATCAGAGATAACAGTACTTCCCTACCTCACAGGAGTATTGTGAGAGTGAGTACATTAAAAATTGTGAGGTGTTCAGACAGCATGGTGATGTGGGGGCATAAATATCTAAGATAGATAGTAGAAAATCAGAGGGTACATGTACATTTCCATTTTTGCAAAAGTGGGGGGGAAAGTAACTCACAGATTAGCTAGCCCTTCATCTAATTTTACAAACTGTGTTTCATTTGCTAGCAGTAGTGACCCACACAGAGTTTGGCCAACAGATGTCAGTATCTTTCCAAGACATATGTATGCAAACTAGGAAGAGAGAGGGAAAACAATAATGTGAGCCTTTAACGGGATACACATCTGATTATTGTCTTTTTATGCAGGTTATGATCAGTTACTAGTCAGTCTGTCTCCCTGCCTTGGCTCTGCAGCATAATATAATCTTACACATACACTCCAATGCTGCAGAAATGCCAGATTTAATTTATATGCCTGAATCTGAATACACTTAGAATGCAAAGCTGACGCCAAACGTGGATTTACAACTAAAATAACCAAAAAGGAATAATGCATTAGTATTCTATTTTTATATTGCAATGCAAAATGTTGTAATTGTCACACTTACCTGTATGGCATCCATCCCAATGAACCTACACACAGAGATTATTAAAATATTAAGTCCAGATTCTCATACTCTAGCTCCTTCTGAGTAGTACTTTACTCCATCTAATCTACTTCTCAGCATGAGCATGGGTATCATAATCTAGCTCTTCTCCTAGCATCTCTTTTACATAACAGAAACTCACAACGCTATGTAATGCAATTCCAGCACCTTAACTGACACATATAACTAAGTCTACATAACACATGTAGGTAAGACTGAATTGCAAAATCCCAATGCTAGGCCTGCAACAGCTGAGAGAGAGAAACCCAAAGTTGTGGGGCCACCAAATCTCTAACACAGTCGTTATTCACTGAATCTGATTTAAAATGTGAGGTATACATACAAAATTAATTCAAATCTATACACTGCACAATTGGGTCAACATTTAAAACTAAAATCCATGCTAAATCCTCACATCACCCCCTCTCCCTCATCCAATCATTTCCACAGGAAAACCTGGGAGAACATAAAAACTTTGTGGTGTGACCCAATAGATGTGGTGTGACCCAATCAATAGATGCTGGTGGATCAACAGGAGAACCAAGTGCCAAAGTCAAGAACCCTTCGCTAAAGACTCCGTCTCCAGCTCCCTCTTGTTTAAACCAGGGGGCTGTTAGTCCAAGCATCTCGGGTTATCCCACCTGCTGTAGTGTGGGAGAAAGGTGCTTTCAGAATCAATCCGAACTAAAATCATTTAGAGCTTTATAGGATAAAATCAACATCTTTAAACAAATGAGCAGCCACATTCCACACTAGCTGAAGTTTCCAAGTGATCTTGAAATGCAAGACAATGTACAGTGCATTGCACTAATCTAATCTGGAGGCGACAAAGGAATAGAAAACTATGGCAAGGTTCATATGTGAAAGGAAAGATTGCAACCTCTTAGGCAAATACAGACGATAAAAACATTCTTGGCTACTGCTGCTATCTAAGCATTCCAAAGCAGCCAAGGACATCTTCAGTATAATGTGATGTGATCTGTAGAAACTCCTCTCCAACTATCTAATTTGTTCACACAGTGCTCAATTCAGCCCTCAGATAATTCTGCATAACTCCCTTTATTGTCAGTCAACTGAATTAAAAGTGCGTAACCAAAGGAAGAAATGGAAATCTACTAATTACCAGATTACTGTAGACAGGCCTAAACTTGACTGTCAAATCTGAATCAGTTCACAGTTTTGCTGAGTGGTTTAGATTTGCATCTCCAGACACACCTGATGATTTTGGTTCCCTGGTGGACCCAAAACTGCCAGCACATTAATTTCTAGTTCCGATTTAGTGGCATCTAAAATCTCACAAGAATATCTGCCTCACAAGATTGTGAACCAACAAAGACAGACAAAAATCTTGTGATTATCACTGCTTTAATTACATTTAAACCACTCAAGATAACTGCAGTCTCCTGAGGTCAGCTGACTTTGTGAGACTTTTGCAAAATTGTCCCAAAACCTCACAAGGACATGTGAGATTTCTGCATTGTTGAATCCCTTATTCAGCCTGAAACCTGAATGCTATGTTAAACCTGGTTCCTAACACTACCTCCTCAGCCCACTGATGCACAAAGTGGCCTCCAGCTTTGTTTCAATGCCATGATCAAACCAGGTAAGCAGTCAATCCCCTTCTGTATATAACATGCTGTGGTTAGTGATTTTGTCACAGTGTCCATTGTATTATCATCCCCACTTATGATATCTGAAACATGGGGCACAGCTCATCATGGGAGTAGTAATAGTTAAAGATGAAAAGGATAAGCAGTCAATGCCCAATATATGCCTGAGAGGTGGTGAATGATATGGTGGCTACCCATTATCTTGCTCAGTTAGATGTGCCTTTTTACCTTGACAAAGTCAAGATGGAAGCTTAGCTAATTTAGGGAATAGGCCAAAGTCTGCTGTCAGTTATATTGATGTAAATCACCAGCAATCTCATTGACTCCAAATTGACATCAGTATGAAGACAGAATTGGGCCCAGCATTTGGGAGACAGCTGCACAGGTTGCCGAGATTTCAATTTAAGAGAATCAATCTTTCCAAAAGTCACCCAGGTTAGCAGGGGAATGTCTAGTTGGCATCTTCAAGAGTAATACCAACTTATTGTTATTAATGGTTCCCAATCCTGCTGGAAAGGCATAACGAGTGGTACCGCAGGGGTTTGTTTTGGGACCAGCGCTGTTCAATATCTTCATCAACGACTTAGATATTGGCATAGAAAGTACGCTTATTAAGTTTGCGGATGATACCAAACTGGGAGGGATTGCAACTGCTTTGGAGGACAGGGTCATAATTCAAGATGATCTGGACAAATTGGAGAAATGGTCTGAGTTAAACAGGATGAAGTTTAACAAAGACAAATGCAAAGTGCTCCACTTAGGAAGGAAAAATCAGTTTCACACATACAGAATGGGAAGAGACTGTCTAGGAAGGAGTACGGCAGAAAGGGATCTAGGGGTTATAGTGGACCACAAGCTAAATATGAGTCAACAGTGTGATGCTGTTGCAAAAAAAGCAAACATGATTCTGGGATGTATTAACAGGTGTGTTGTGAGCAAGACACGAGAAGTCATTCTTCCGCTCTACTCTGCTCTGGTTAGGCCTCAGCTGGAGTATTGTGTCCAGTTCTGGGCACCGCACTTCAAAAAAGATGTGGAGAAATTGGAAAGGGTCCAGAGAAGAGCAACAAGAATGATTAAAGGTCTTGAGAACATGACCTATGAAGGAAGGATGAAAGAATTGGGTTTGTTTAGTTTGGAAAAGAGAAGACTGAGAGGGGACATGATAGCAGTTTTCAGGTATTTAAAAGGGCGTCATAAGGAGGAGGGAGAAAACTTGTTCACCTTAGCCTCTAAGGATAGAACCAGAAGCAATGGGTTTAAACTGCAGCAAGGGAGGTCTAGGTTGGACATTAGGAAAAAGTTCCTAACTGTCAGAGTGGTTAAACACTGGAATAAATTGCCTAGGGAGGTTGTGGAATCTCCATCTCTGGAGATATTTAAGAGTAGGTTAGATAAATGTCTATCAGGGATGGTCTAGACAGTATTTGGTCCTGCCATGCGGGCAGGGGACTGGACTCGATGACCTCTCGAGGTTTCTTCCAGTCCTAGAATCTATGAATCTATGAACTTAAATGCATGACTAAACTAGCAGGTACTGCAATCTTCAGAAGGATAGATTTTTGCATTAGCAGTCTTGCCCCATATTGTGCACAAACTGAAATTAGGAGTTTGATCTTCCAAAGCAAACAAATGCAAAAACATTGAAAGGTGTAATTTGAACCACTCACACTGCTGAATTCTAAATTAAGTTCAATCATGCTGTTAGATGACCTTGGTGTCACTGCGGATAGCAAAATGTGCAGTAGTCACCAAATAAGCCAACAAAATGTTCAGCAGCCATCACAACAAACAAAATGGTAGACAGTATAAAGAACTGCATAGAAAATAATACAGAAAATATTATAAAGCCATTGTATTAACCAAGAAGACACCTTCACCTGGAATATTTTATTTGGTTTCACTCACCCTCACTTAAAAGATACATCAGAAACTGGTGTGGTACAGAGCTGTGTGACAAAAATACTTAGAGGTACGAAAAGTCTTCCATGTGGGAATCGATTGTAAAGATTGAGAATATAGAGGACACATTGCATACAAGTGGAGGACAATGCTCCAGTGATGCACGACACATTAAGTAGCTATATAATATATTGTAAATCACAGCTTGTGTGTTCCAGGATTTTACATTAATTAATAATAGATAATGGACTACCATTTATGAGTGCCTAATTGCAGCAAATACCTTCAGTATATCAATTCAAGTACACCACATCAAGCCTTCACTCTGCTTAGTCAAATGGCTTAGCAGAAAAATCGGTACAAATAGTAAAGACAATTATAAACAAAACCCAAATGCTGGCAGAGTCAAGGGGTTTCTATTGTGAGAATATCACAAAACACCTCTCAATGGTTTATTAGAATCATTGACTCAGAGACTTGTGAACAGAAGGGGGAAAACCTTAATGCCAAAAGCTTATTGAGTCAGAGACAAATAAGCATGGAGTAGCTACAGAAGAACCATAAAGCCAGGAAACTAGAAAAGAAAAAATGCTGTAAGAATGCCAAACAGTTACCCCCATTGCAAGTGGGAAAGAATGTTAGATTTCAACCAGAGAGTGGCTTGCAACCTACCAAGTTAACAATTATACCATACACATCAAGCTCATACATTATAATCACCCCTGAAGGTCAGTCCAATAGGAGGAACAGAATATGTGTCTAGACAAAATGAAGGAGGTCACTGTCTCTCTGGTTCTTGAGGACATCCAAGATGCTACTGGCAGTGTTCCTGTGCTGGCAGAAGTAATGCGTGACAATGAAACATACAGGAGCAGCAGACACTGGCTCCAGATGATGGATCCACCATCGCGGCTGAACAGCCACTGCAGAAGGTTTTGAGAACAAAAAGAACCCACATGATCAGAAAATCCTTGAGGTTCAGAGCTAGCAGCTACTGACAAAAAGGCAGAATGATCTCATCTGTTTAGAGGGCTCAGGTTGCCTATTCTGACCTTCCTTCTAGACCACTCAATTTCTGTGTTTGATTAAACAGTTTGAGATTATTGATGGTAGGTGATTTGTGTTTCATTTACATTTGATTTTTTTTTAAATCAGGAGCTGTAACAGTAGCTGCTGGAGTCTGTGGCTACCACCCCCTTTCTACATGACATGATTATAACCTTTAGTTGCAACTATGATAGTGACTGGAAGCAGGGACAATAATAATCATATGTTCCAGTGGTTTCTAGGTCCTTGGGGAGCAAAGCAGGACATTATATGATAGAAAATGGTCTCTGTAACACTTGATTGTCCAGTATCAGGTCAGACACACACCAAAAGGTACCTGCTGCTTTTGTCATCCCTCAGGTAACTCCCACTATAGGCAATGAATGAGCAGTCTCCAACTGAGAGCATTCTGCCCTTCCCTAGGTCAACCTAAAAGAGCCTTAAGGCTAATATGTGGCTATGTGCATGAGCAAATACCCAACTCAAGCCCCATCATAGACGCTATTATTTAATCAGGGGAAGATTTTCAAAGCCACCAAGACAACGAGGCCCCCAGCTCCCACTGAAAGTCAGTAAGAGCGAGTTGTCTAACTCCCCTTGAAAAACTCCCCCTAAATAAGTTCACTGGTGTCTACAGTAAGGAGTCCTAGATCTCATTTAATTTAGATTTATCTTTTGCTCTTCACATTAGTTATCTTGTAGGTTTCATTTGTTTAAAATGCTTTGATTTTTTTCTGCTACTGAATGTTTTAGCATTTGCCTTAGTTGTTTCTCAGAATAACTGTTTTAATGGTCTTTCTGCTGCCCTTTTGGCTTATTATTTATTTAGCCTATTCAGAATCATGCTGCTTATTTAATCTCTTGCTGGGCCTATTGTTCTCTTCATGTTACTGTATTATTTGTTCAGCTATATTAAGATGACTGAAATGGAGAAACAGGATTAAATCCTTGTTGTTAACCTTTAAGACTGTAACAAAGTCTAATGACAAATTGGAGGGAGTTCAGAGAAGAGCAACAAAAACGATTAAGGTGCTGGAGGGACTGATTTACAAGGAACAATTAAACTACATATATTTAATTATTTTCCATAAGTGGTCGCTAAAGAATGTGGGGTTACGGTTTGAAGATATATATGATACCATCTACAAATATTTGAGAGATGTAGAGCCAGATTCTCAGCTAATGTAAATCAGTACAGCTTTATTGAATGCAGATTCTCAGTTGGTATAAATGAGTTTATCTGGCCCGTAAACGCTAAGGAATTATTTGGTGTCATTCAATGAGTTATAACAATGAATAATGGGGTGAAATTAAGAAAATGAACATTTATGGTGACTATCAGGAATTTTCCAGAAAGTAAGATCTAGGCAATTGTCCGAAGTGAAGGTGCTTGCACAGTTACATGTCGTCACAACAAACCACTAGAAAATATCCTGCAAGGAACAATCTGACACTGGCAAAAACAGGGGACTACATGATCTCATTGGTCTCTGTTTTGTAGGGTTCTATGGTATCCTTTTTTGGCCTGAGACGTTTTCAGAGTCTTGTGGGTTGTATCCAGTAGGAGGAGAAATTGACAGTGGATGCAGGTATTTCTTTGATGCAATCCTATTTATTTACAGAGAATGTACATAAAGTTCTATTACCCAGAACACAGTGGGAATCAAACATCATGAGAGTTTATTTGCTCACAGTTCAAAGCATCTTTTCAGACAGCACTTTTCTCATACAGCTCTCTCTCTCTCAGCATCATTCTACAAATACTTCTGTCTGGTTGTCAGGCTTGCTGCCCTCTCTGTGTGCTTCTGTGGTGTTTCTGCTGCTTCTCTGTCTCTCACACACACAGCTGCAATCAAAAAATCCCCTGCCTCATACAAGTACCGTAGTGCAATCTCTTTATCGTGAAAGTGCAACTTACAAGTGTAGATTTTTTTTACATAACTGCACTTAAAAACAAAACAATGTAAAACTTTAGAGCCTACAAGTCCACTCAGTCCTACTTCTTGTTCAGCCAATCACTAAGACAAACAAGTTTGTTTACATTTACGGGAGATACTGCTGCCTGTTTCTTATTTACATCACCTGAAACAGGTGAGAACAGGCATGGCACTTTTGTAGCCAGTGTTGCAAGGTATTCATGTGCCAGATATGCTAAACATTCATATGCCCCTTCATGCTTCGGCCACCATTCCAGAGGACATGTTTCCATGCTGATGATGCTCGTTAAAAAAATCATGCATTAATTAAATTTGTGACTGAACTCCTTGGGGAAGAATTGTATGTCTCCTGTCCTGTTTTACCTGCATTCTGCCATATATTTCATATTATAGCAGTCTCAGATGATGACCCAGCACAAGTTCATTTTAAGAACACTTTCACAGCAGATTTGACAAAACGCAAAGAAGGTACCAATGTGAGATTTATAAAGATAGCTACAGCACTTGACCCAAGGTTTAAGCATCTGAAGTGCCTTCCAAAATCTGAGTGGGACAAGGTGTGGAGCATGCTTTCAGAAGTCTTAAAAGAGCAACAGTCAGATGCAGAAACTACAGAACCCGAACCACCAAAAAAGAAAATCAATCTTCTGCTGGTGGCATCTGACTATGATGATGAAAATGAACATGCGTCGGTCCGCTCTGCTTTGGATCATTATAGAGAAGAACCTATCATCAGCATGGACACATGTCCTCTGGTGTTGAAGCACGAAGGGACATATGAATCTTTAGTGCATTTGGCACGTAAATATCTTGCAATGCCGGCTACAACAGTGCCATAAGGACGCCTGTTCTCACTTTCAGATGGCATTGTAAACAAGAAGCAGGCAGCATTATCTCCTGCAAACTGTAACTAAACTTGTTTGTCTGAACGATTAGCTGAAGTAGGACTGAGTGGACTTGTAGGACTTATTTTTTGTACATAATTCTACATTTGTAAATTTAATTTTCATGATAATGAGACTGCATTACAGTACTTATAATGGGGGAATGGAAAAATACAATTTATTTTGTTTTTTTACAGTGCAAATATTTGTACACTTTGTATTCTCTGTTGTAATTGAAATCAATATATTTGAAAATGTAGAAAATATCCAAAAATATTTAAATAAATGGTATTCTATTATTAACAGCACAATTAATCGCAATTAATTTTTTTAATCGCTTGACAGCCCTAGTTTGGAGGCATGAGGTTCTTAGTGAAGGATTCCTAATACTAGAATTTGCTTCTCTCTGTCTACCAGAACCCAAAAGTATTGACCTTTGGATCATGCCGCAAAACTCATCTTTTCCCCCAGGCTTTTTTCTGGAAGTGGATCAAACTGGATGGCAGAAGAACCCTGCGGAATGTGGGGCTGGTACGATCTCTTATTTTAGACCCTTGTCCTAATTTGTATGTTACACTATTTAATTGTTTTGGACCCTTGTGCCAAGCTGCAGCTGAACATGTTTTAAAACAAACAGAAATAAATAAGTGGGATGGTGCTAATATGCCATATCATTTCTTTCCCTGTTTATATTTTCTTAGTTTAGAAGAGCAGTGGTGATTAACGAAGAAGGCATTTCCTGACAGTTGATGCCCAAGGTAAAGGGTGACCTACTAGACATTAGCTGCCAGGAAGTGCTCTCCCCAGCAATTATTATCATCTAATCAATGCTAACAGAGATCATATTTCAAGCACTCAACCATTCTTTTATCACTATCTTCTGGTTGTGATTTAATCAATACTCCTTCCTTTCTTCACCTCAACAGAACAGCACTGGCCACAGAAGCACCCAGAATCCCCAACTGTTGAAGCAGAGCTATATGCAGGAATCTAGACCCACCCACTGATATTTTGGAGGATATCTTTAAAATACAGCATAATTGAGCTCTTTCCTTGCCCTCCCCCATCACAGGCCAGTCCAACTTCTCAATAAAGACAAGAGGAGTTGACTTCAGTGGAAGCAGAAACATGGAACTATATTTGGCAGCCCCAAAAGTCTTCTAATGGTCCTGGGATCAGAGATTCTGGACTTCAGAAGAAACTGTAGATTAAACCCGCCCTGAAGTTGCTCTCATACTCCGGCATTTATAGGCTCTTTGTGCATCTATTTAACCAGAGCCTCATTGGGAAAATTCTCATTTCTCAGTCAGTGGCCATGAATTACAGCTTCTAAGAAATTAATAAAAGCACATTTTGTGAAGTCACATACAGAGCCTGTGAAGCCGGCTCCTAGCCTATATCCTACAATACACTGCCATCATGTGGTGCAGTACATCAATTACAGGATTCTCATAATACACCAATGCATTAGCCCTAGTATATTTTCATAGGTCTTTCATATGTCTTATTTCTATTAATCCTCCCAATCTTCTAGTTTAAAATTACCTTACAAAACTTCCCCATTAAAAAGTAGTAGCACAATGTTTTTTTTTCTAAAATCATATTAAAGGTTAAATTTTTTTGCAAAATTAGTCTATAAAAATATTTGTATTTGTTTTTAAAATTTGACTAACTCCAATTTCTGGGTATAACTAAATTTAGCTGATACCACATATACTTTGCTGAAACATGCAGCGTTGGCATAAGAATCATCCATCATGAAACCTAAATTACTGAGTTCGGCAATTTATACATAGTGAGTATGTCTGTCAAAAATAATCAGAATGAGTTAAAAATTACATGAACAACATTTCAAAGTGAGTATTCTTAAGGCTATGTCTACACTACATCTTATGTTACCATAACTTACGCCACTCAGGGGTGTGAATAAAATACCCCAGGTGACATAAATTACACCAACATTAGTGTTCCTGTGCACAGCGCTTTGTCGGCAGGAGAGCTTCCCATTGGCAGAGCATCTTCAGAAGACGTGCTGCAGCGATGCCACTGCAGTGCTGTATGTGTAGAAATGCCCTAAGTATTACACCGGTTTCGGTCAATGCATATGTAAGTGTTTCTACTTATCTAATAATGTTTCACAATTTTTTTAAACCTAAACGACAGTGATTGGCTTCCTTAGATATGCCCCATTTCCATTCTCTCCTAACATCTTGCTGTCCTATCACTTAAAGGACTGTGAACCCAAACAGCCTGCCCATGGAAATCAGTGGAAAGACTCATTAGCCTCAATGGGTTTTAGGTCAGGCCTGGGGGGCAGAGCAGAGATGTGCTAGTAAGGGGGAGCTCCGATAGACATTGTACCTGAACTCTACAGAATGTACGAGAAGGTGCAGCAAGAATGGCTGTGTACCTAATCAGTTTTGCTTGCCACTGTGGAGATGGGCAGGGGCAACAAATGTACTAACATGGGAGTAGGGCTTAACAGCCAGGAAGGCTCCTTGACCTTTCCTCTCCTTTGCATACTCAGGACCAGATTGTACAAGTTCCATTAACAATCTGGTCCTAGGTGCTCTGCACACAGCCATGCACAATTTCATTTTGTTCTTTACGGTACTTAAGAGCCAAGACTGTATAAAAACTCCATCCAGCTTCTGCAATGCAGGGAAACCAATGACAACCGTGAAACATACTTTGTTTTTCACTTGTGGCACTGAAGTTAGAGTACTTATTAAATTGGTGCTAAGATGCCATACTGGTGCAGTCATAGCAGCACAGCCTTAGCTATAAAGGGAACAAACCCTGAGAGTTTGTTTTTAAAAAAAAAAATCTATATATATTTTGGATTACACGGATTCTCAAACAGATCCAAACCAACGGGAAGTTAATCTGGTATCTTTTCGTGTAGCAGAGACCAGTAACTTGCTTTGGAGGAGATGGAATTTAGACCCCATAATGGACACCAGTGTAATTACATATCTATGGGAGAAGTTTCTTCCTAACAATTAATCCAAATACTATGTTCTGAAACAAATTTGGACTGATACTCCTTGTAACCTTTAGATAATTATTATACAAATATCAAATCCTGTGTTTTTCCTTTACTAGTACCTTGTAGCAATGAGTTCACATTTGTAAAACAAAATGTTCTTGTTTTAGTTTTAAATCTGTTGCTTTCTAATTTCATTGTGTGTCCCCGTGTTCTTGTATTATAAGAAAGAATACATAGGGATGCCCAAACGACCATCATTCATTATGTTGCATATCAGTATCTGTAGTCACTTCCTACTAAATAATCCTAATCTTTATAATCTCTTCATACAGAAGTCTTTCAAAACCTCTAATCATTTTCACTGCTCTTCTCTGGTCCTTTCCTATTTCTGCCATACCTGTTTTGAGACAGAGTGCCTGTAAGCGAACACAATATTCTAGGTGAGGGCATACCATACAATAGCACTTTATATTCTCAGCATTATTCTTTATTCCTTTTTTGATAGCATTTAAGATTTTTTCCCCCATCCATAGTGATGCCCAGGGCCAAGATTCTGTGCTCAGAGTCCCGGGGGAGGGATGTGCTAAGCTGGCTTTAATTTGCCTTTGCACCCTCCTGGTCGGGGGCTTCTCTCGTGTGAACAGCATAATTTAGACAACTTTGGGAGCTAAATTACAGCAGCCTTCTCATTCGAGCCCATGGGCTGCAGTGCTGCCTCATATCTCTGCAGTGTCAGGTGCCATGGCGCTACCACCGGCCCATCATTCCTATTTTCCCTTCCCTCTCCGCCAGCATGCCAGGACGGTCCTTGGAGGCAGTTTTACAACGGTCCTACTCCGTGCCTGCTCTGGGGGAATCCTCCCAGGGCTGGAACCAAGACTTTCCGAGGGCCCTTTATTCCACTCCAACCCTTTTACAGTGTTGTAAAGGGGCTGAAGCAGGGTGAAGAGCTCACCCTGGTCTATTTTCCTGAGCAGTTAATCACTAATCACTTTTGAAAATCTTGGCCTACCTAATTACAGACCTAACCCATGCTTACTATAGGGCCTACTCCTGCTTCCATGGGAACAGGACTCTGCGCTTCATGCAAGAAAAGTACTGTAGAGTCAGGTCTTTGGCCCTTATACTGCCATGAAGATCAGGAGTTCCTTCACAAACAGATGCTGTGAAAAGATGCATCATAAATTGTTAAGAAACTCCATTGCCCCCAGACAGCATTAACATTCCACCAGGGAACTCATTTACAACAAGAATTATAAACTCCCAAGAGTTCAGTACTTTTTGAAGGAATTATGAGAGACTTCTCCAATGCTGCCTTTGGGCAAACACCTAACAAATCATTTAAAAATGAAAAGGAACCTTGTCTTTAAATCAGTTTTTTAATTTATGTTTTTAATTACAAAGCTTTGTTTTATTAAATTAACAGATTTTTTAATATTAAAGCATTGCTTTGCAAGGGAACAAAAACTGTCTTACTAGTCAAAAAAATGCTTTTTTGACTTCTGGGAGAAGTATTTGTTCATCTAAAAACAGCACAAAAATATTTTAAGTCACTCAATGTTTCGGTCAAAAATGACTATATAGAGGTGAATTTCAAGCAACTGATATCTGTAAAATGTATGTTTAAGTTTATTGGAGACAAGCACAAGGACTCGACTACAAATCTAGTTTCATTTGATTTTAGTGGCATTTGCAGTTCATAAATTAAATATGGTTTCAATCACTTCTTCATTTGTTAACTGTTTACTCCCATCGTTAATAGGCTTAATACTCATGAAGAACTTTTCTTCATAGAGCAGCTTTCAAAACCTCTACCAGTTTTCTCCACTGGAGATGGCGATATGTACCTTCAATATTTCCTACCTGTCAGATTTCTCTAGAGAAGCTCTGCGCTCATCATGCTCTCTATTTTCTTACGACAGCCCTCTCATTTTCAAGGGCATGCAAAATCCTAATCTAGTTTGGAGGAGATAGCAGAAGCACAAATTCCACTCCAGGTTATCCATTGAGATATCATGAGATTTTCAATTAAACTTGATTCAACCTGGATCTTTTCAGGCCTGATCCTCTACCACAGACATACAGCTGATTTTTGCCATTGACTACAGTAAGTGCAGGACTTGGCCTTGTGACTCTGGTCAAAGGTAGCTTCTCTTTCATCAAGATGACCTCTTATTTTGGATGACATGCCAAACAGAAGTCTTGACAACTTTTGGTCATTTAAAGACCTCTCTGCAATTTTCACACAAGAAGGGGATATTCTATTCTGCTGCCTTGAAAATATCCCTCCATAGTTTCAGTTTGCTAAAGTATTCACTTCCTGTCATCAACTGTGTAATGTTGCTATGCACTGTTAAACAGTTGCTGTATTTCACTCCAGAAGTGGCTGCAATCCAGCAGAGGATGTAGCAATTCCTGTAGTATGTATAACACAATTTGCAAAGTGCTTTGGGTTCCTTCCACATGAAAGGTGCTTTAGATTTAAGATGATCATGTTGCTTGATATACAGGTCTTAGTAGAGCCAGTTTTGTTACACTGAATTTGATACAGTGGTTACCAATGAAAAATCCATCATGCTTTCTGCAAAATTCAGCAGGTTCTGTAATTCTCTCTTGGCAGGAGACAAAGTGTTAGGTTGCAGAACCCTTACAAATTCCCTGCTGCACTCTGAAAGTCCCGCCCTGCAGGGAATGCTACTTTCCAACAGTCTCTACACAGTCTCTGAAAGAGTTCAAATTCTTTACACCAATTGAAAGTATTTCTCATCTCATTTGAATGGCAGACTGAAAGGAGATATTTGAGAGGTCTTGGTCTCCAGACATTTTAATTGACCTCTTGGCTGCAGTATACTGTAATTGGTATGGAAAACTGCATTTCTCAGTTTAGGCCATCCTGCAGTGGTCTAAGCATAGTCATGTCACTTAAGAGGATCACTTTATGAACCATAATTTTCTCCCTTCAAATTATATCTTTTGATTTAGGAGGCACACAAATACACACAGAGGTGAGGACCTGTCAGAACACATAGCTTTGATAACAGTCTATATTGACTCAAAATATGAACACTTAAGAAGGGCCCCCAACAGAATATAGTTAATGGCCTGGAAAAAAAAATCTACACTAATGTACTTCCCATAGTATCCATGGGCCAAATTTAGCCTTGGAGTAAACAATGCAACTTTCATTAGGCTGCTAAGTTACATTGGCAGAAATGGTCTCCTAAGGTCTGTTCTGTTGGAAGGGGGACTGGCGGAGCCCAGTGCACTTTCCTTCCTATCCCTTATGCTGGGGGATCTCAGGAATTCCCCATTGTCCCATTATGTCAGAGTTCCCAGGTGATTTTTGTAGCACAAAACAGCTAGAAAGGAGTTGGAGATCTGGCCCATTTTTTCCTGGTAAGCAATTAATTTCATCAAGAGATGGACTCATCCGAGAGTTCTTTCCCCCTTACCTGCCCATGACTGATGGATACTTTTAATGTTCTTACTCTTTGATTTGCATTGACTGCTGCACAGAATGGGATTTGGTTTCTTCTTTTGTTTACGTTGGCAATATTTGTGACCCAGTCTTTGCCTGCTGATTGGTTTCTCTTTATGGGTATTAAATAATATTTTAAAATACATGTTTGAAGATAGTTACTTAAGATGAAAAGATGAGAACTACATTGCTGAGGCATTTAATGCCATCCACCTGAGCAGCACTATAAAATGCTCCAGCTATTCAATGTGGAAAAGATCAGTAGTTAAGTTGTCAAAGCCTTAGGGCTGCAGTTACTCCTGCACTCCAGTTTTCTGGATTCTTTTCTATGTTTCCTCCCCTGGCCCTCAGGCACTCTGCGCTTAGGTGCATTATCCACACTCCTGGTCATTCCTAACGCTCCTTTCGTGTCTCATTTTTCACCTCATTTAGAGTTATGCCAAGCAGAAGCAGGGGAAGCAATGTACTATGGGTGAAATTCACCCTTGTTCAGAGAGCCACCATTTACATCCCACTTCAGGACTTAAGTGGGATTCTAGCGGTGCACAGGGTCTCGTGGGGGTTTCCTGCAAAAGCGGTAATGTCACCATGGATGAATAGAAGCATAATGAATGAGTACATTTTAGGGGTTTCTTTGCAAGCTAAACCAAAAAAAAAAAAATAGTAAGAAAAGTGCTGAGAAACATTTTTATAGACAGGGCTCTAAGAAAACAATTCAGGTCTAGGGGCTTAACATAGCAGCAGAATTTCCTCACCTGAATCCCCATCTGCAACAACAAATTAGGTAATTTTCTCTAATTAACCCTTCACATATCACAGATGGCAGCATACAGATGGAGGTTTCTTTAAGGCACAACCCCTTACATCAAATGGGACAGTTCACCTTCCAACACAAACCTAGCCCTGCAGTCCTTACATCCAAGAGCAGAGTTTTGCCTGAGTAAGGAATGAAGGATCAGGCCTCAAGCTTTCCTGCATACTGCCTAGTTCTATGTCAGTAACACAGGACTGCACTCATGCTGTGTGATGTCCCTCTGAGCAATCACAAGGCTGAAAAATGTGCGACCCTGCCACATACTATTTTAATTTCATTCCGTCAAGAGATTGCATATGCTGAAGTATAAGGATTTAGGTCTATACATGGTCTAGCCTCTTACCTCCAATCAAGCAAACACTGAATTACATTTTCCTTTTCATAATTATAAAAGTGTCCAGTAGACATTACAAATAACCAGTCTGCCTGAAAATCTAAAGTAATAATTCATACTAACCCTTCTTTTAAACAACGTCTAAATATAAGTGTTGCCAACTTTGAAAATCCCAGTGCTGCCCAAAGGCAGCTACTGTTATAGCATAGATATAACATTGAAAACAACAAAACAGAATCTAGAATATTTAGCTCTCCTAGCATGATTTTCATCCATAGATCTCAAAGTGCTTTTCAAAGAAAGACAAGTATAATTATCCACAATTTGCAGATGGGAAAAGCAAAAGACAGAAGTGACAGGACTTGCCCAAGGCTTCATAGCATATCAATGGCAGATTTTGGAACTGAACCCATGTCCACTGGACCACACTAGCTCCCCATTTATATGTCAAATTAAATTCAGTTTCATGCAGATTTCACCACTTGGTCTCCTCCATATAAGAGTAGTGGAACGTGTATCCCTACGTAATGACCCTACGGCCACGTTTCTCTTTTGTCCATGGCCAAATGAACTAAGGCCATCCTAGCCAAAAGTAGATGTGTCAAGGACATGATATCCATTGTATGGGCACCAGGCATTGCTACCTGCTGTCCACATCCCTCTGTATTTATCAGTTCCAAAATAGAAGGTCTAGTTCTCCAAAGTGCCACAATTCCTCACTTTTGTTTACTTCTCCTTGCCCACCATCATCAATTACCTTCCCTACTGGTGTTGCACTGACCTTTAAGAACCTGAATTCAGTCCTGAAACTTATCAGAATTCAAGAACCCGGGATAATGATTCATAACTTTCTAGTAGGAATATTTACACGTGAATACAACCCGCTCCTTCTCCTTACTAGCACTAAGCTGACTTATCCTCTATTAAACCTGATTCTAAAGCATTTCAGGAGAAAAAATACCAAACACTTTCTCTTGCTTCCAGCATTCACATACAACCAAGAACAAGATACCCAGTGGAATCTCTGCCAATACATATACCCCAAAATGAGAGGCCTTATTAGAACAACCAAAGTGGGAGCTACCCAGGCACCTTGGCCAGACTTAAAACAGATACATTGGTCAGGTGGTGATTCTAACCAGAATTCTCCATTACCACCAGCTACCTGAATGTACTGAGTTGATATCTTACAATTACTGTGCACAAGTGAAAAGAGCCAGGAGAACGAAGATTAGAGCCTCAGAGACAAACCCACCTTGGCTGTCCTGAACTCTCCAGTTAGAAACCTCCCTATTCATTTGATTATCCTTCCTTAGCCCATCTCAAACATTTTCTTCACACAGCACTAAGGGCCAGATCCTGCACAATGCCGAAGTACTTCAAAGTGAGCAGGAGCAGGCCCTAAATTTCCAATCTATGTCAGCAAGGCGCACACACACAATTCTACATAGCTCTTTGGAAGAAAATTTTCTTAAATTATTTGCCAACCATACGCCATGAGCTCATTTCTAGCCTAAACTACAAAGGCCAACTTCATGAGCTCCATTCCACACACATAGGAACTAAAATAACCCTCAAACCTCATCAGGTAATTCTAATCACAGAAAGACAGTCCGTTCTGCCCCCCCGCCCCCACTTTTGGGTAAACTAAAGGCTTCTGACAAACACCTAACAGAGAGGACTCCAGGAATAGGCAAATTTCATTGTCACATTTGCAGCACAGTACAATAACAGGAGGAGTATTCCATTTTCCTTGGAGATAATCCAGCCTTCTCAACTGTGCATTCAGGAACCGGATTAATACTTTATAGAACAGATTACCATTTCTATTACTTTTCCTGCCAAATAAATGCAAAAGCAGCTCTCATGTAATACACCTAGGGTATAACTATGCAAGAGAAAATACACAGAAAAATACAGGTTTTTCCTTTAGCCAGATCTCATTAGTCAAAAGTTGGGAGGCTGAAAATGCCTCCTAGTGGCAGATCTGCAGCTGTGTATTTTCCTCCAATTGATGCCTAGCAAACTAGAAATAGGCATAAACATACAAACTCTGTCCCTGCTGAAAAGTAATAAATACAACAGCCACCTCCAAATTCTCAGGTTTGGGCCATAGCTTCTCCTCTTCCCCAGATTAAATTAAACCCCAGACGTCTAAAACTTACTTTTTATTCCCACTTTAATAGAACGTTCAGCAAATTCCAGGAATAACTATTTTTTTTAATACTGTAAAAGGCTGAACATTCAGCTAGTCTAATGTGTTTAGATCTCTCAAGTATTTCATGGAGATTTGTTAAGGATTTAAAGTAACATAGTGAACAATGAAAAAGCTCACTTCCCATCCATATCTGTTGAAAGCTATTTTGCGTTGTTCCTATGCAACAAAAAATAAGTGTATGTGTAGGTGTTCCATGTTTTACAAACCCTACTCCTTGGTTGTTATAAGATTAAAACAATTTTCTCCCTTGGTAAATGCTTCCCTTGAAAACTACTGGAAGCACATAATTCATCTGTCCATTTATAGCTTCAATTTTCTTCCGGGCACTGAAGAACTCTTGATTGTGATTGTTGTTTTCCCTTCTAAGAAGCCAATGTTGAACAAGTGACAGATAACACAATTTAATATTTCAGTGACCAAACAGATCAATTTTTCATTTATTCTGAAGTTAAAAAAAAAAAAAGATAGTTAAGCAACCAATGTACTACAATGAGGATTTTGTTTGGCAAATTATTCTTCTCTATCCAGAAAATTTAACAGGCACTCATTAAACCTGCAGGGAGTTTAAAGGTAGCTTTAGTACTAATATATTTCAAAAAATACATTCAAAGATTTCCCTCCCCACCCCCTAAATCATTTTCTTCTCTGTGCAATCTATCAAAACAGTTGGGAGATACAGTATGTCTTTAGCTAGGAGTAATAGAAAAAGAAAAACGCATTCCCACAAAACACTGTAGATTTCAATGCAAAAGAAAGAAAAGTGGAAAAGGTGAATGATGTACAGTACAGTTTAGGAGGGAGGAAAGATGCATCTGCCTTTGGAAGAAATAAGGTGTTCAAATTGACCAGCTATGGGTTGATGCCCCCTACTTGCATTTCATATCCATAAGAGCAGCTCTAGGGTGACAAGCCATCCTATTTGGATGCCTGGTTTTCTCTCTCCATCCACTTCTGTTCTATTTTTTCTCCTTGTAGCCTCCTGGCTTCTCTCTGCAGGGCCCAAACACGCTGTCTGAAGTGCGACCATATAATAGTATATGGAAAGCAAAATGGGATTATACCATTGCATACAAGCCGGCAGCGTATTTGGACCCAGCAGATTCATAGCTGGGCCTCAGTTCCAAGATGGCAGTGCACTGCATCCAGGGCTCAGATTAGAAAAAAAAGTCCACCCACAAGCCACACTTCGCCTTCTCCTCATGCAAAATTAGATGCCAGTCCCAGTAAATTGTGCAAATCTTTATGCTATGATCCTTCTATGTCTGCATGATTTTATCAACAGTGAAATAGCTAATGCTGACACATTAAAATGTTATCAATAGGCTTCAGCATCAACAGACCATTGAAATGAAAGGAAGGCATTTACAGATCTCAAAACTATTCTTACAAGCACTCTGCAGACTTCGGTAGACATCACTGCATTGATTTATACTTACACGGTTCACATTACCTTTACAACCATAAGCACTTGGGAGTACTTTAAAAAATTTAAAACTTTGATTTGGGAGTGCAAGAAGGCAGACACTCGGGAGAAGTGCTTGCTCACCCTTTATTTATTCATTCTAGTGTATAACATGAAAGCAACAGAAAAAATAGCATCAAATTCTGCAGTCTTTATTCCTTATCCAGGCAAATTTCCTGTTGACTCTGGGCTAGAACCTGCTATCTTACTCTTCATGTGGAGCAGTCATGTTAACCTCAAAGGGGATGTTTGTGTAAATTCATCAGAATATGTTCCTTAAACATGCATTTTGCTTGAGTAAGGTCTACAAGATTTGATCTTGTATGTATCATCATTGGTCTTACTGTTTATTCTCCTGTTTTAAAACATTAAAATCTTAAACTATATTCATTACTATGTTTGTGTGTAATTTCCCCCTAATATAGCAACATTAGCATAGTTACAACAAATGACTTTCAGGAATGGTTAAGGCTAAAAGCAGCCATTTATTGCCTCATATACTACTCGCAACCACATGTCATCACTTAATTAACTGTCATGGAATCTAATTAATTAGACAACACAGACTCTAATCATTCTGGAATTTGATGTATTATGTTCAGCTGGAATACCCTCTATTCACAATGCACCCCCTAAAGTTTAGATAAAGTCAATGAGAAGTCCTGCTTCTACTCTTATCTTGCCAGATGATCTAAGATAGAGTGAGAATGTTGTAGAATAATTTCATTACAGATTTTCTGTATCAGTGACTTTTTGCAATATAGTGGATGTTTTTCAGGCTTTGAAAAAGGTTGGAGCTTGTTTCAGTTTTTTAAACACCATTTTAATCTATTGGCCAAATACATAGCTGTCAAAAATCTTATTGCCACCATATGAAACAAGATATTTCAATGTTATAAATTATTACAGCTGGATTATATAAACAAACACCTATCCACTCCTGAAAAACTATTTTTTGTTTGAACTTCTGTACCAGCCTAGATCCTTGGATTACAATTCTTCCCAACCAGCAGATGGAGACATACCTAAATCTTTTGAAGATGTGCCTTGCAAATAATTTTCTGTCCACTTCTCAAGGCTTGTCTACACTTTGTGCTCCAGTGGCACAGCAGTACTGCTTAGTGAAGACACTATCTACACGGATGAGTTTCTTCTGTCAGCATAGTCAGTACTCCACCTCCCCGAGAGGCAGTAGCTATGTTGACAGGAGAAGCCCTCCCGTCAACATAGTGTTGTCTACACTGGGGGTTAGGTAAGTATAACTACGTCACTTGCGGTTTGGATTTTCCACACCCCTGAGCAACATAGTTATACCGACATAAGCGTGTAGTGTAGTCCAGGTTCCAGGGTGCAACTGTTTGTGCCTTCAGCAGGTGGATAAGCAACAGACTTTGCAGGCAGACTGAATAGAAGGGGAGGATGGAAGCATGCCACTGAGGCCTAGAAGAGATTTCTCCTCATTACTGTGTGCAGCTGCATCAACTGCTTACAGGCCCTTGGGGTCATGCACATGGTGGAGTCCAGCAAGGGATTCAGGGCCTATTCCAAGACAATCAGCAGTGTGGGTGAGGGGTGGAATCAGACACTCTTCAGGGCAGGAATGGTCTCATTTTGCCTTGTACACTGCTAAGCACATTGTCTGTCCTTAAAAAGACAACAATAATAATAATCCAGCAAGTCAAACTCATTATTAATAATGGTATACTGCTGAAGTGTTACCACTTGTGCATCATATGCAGTAGCTCCTACTCTAAAATATTTATTTCATGTGGCAAATTATCAGTTGAGCTCTAAAGTCTTTTTTAAATGGTTTTTAATGGGTTGATCTACAAAAGAAGTACCCAGTCTATAAAGTCAGATTGTGTATGGCAATAGAATGAAAGTACCAATGGGAGACACGCTGATGAATTGGTTTGCTTGATCATTAAAACCCATCTAGCATAATTGTTTTAGCTGATCTTGTTTAAATCATTCCGTGAAGCTGCCAAGAGAGTTCAGGGCCAGGTCGATCTTCTATTCACATCATGCAAAGATCAGGCAGATAAAATCCAATCAGTTACCTGAGGATTCTTGCATTTCCATGTAATTATTCCCTGTTGTTTAAAGCTTTCATCTGGAGGAAAGAAATCTGTTCCCCTTATGACCTTTTCAGAACCTCATAACAGATTCTGCTGATTCCATACCAAAATGAAAATAAAATCTAAAACATGAAAAAAAAAATATGTAAATTCACTAAGGGCCTGAACCATTGCTGACTCAAGAGAGTGGGAGTATTCCCACTAACTTCAGCGGGAATTGGATCAGGCCCTCAGTGTTCAGTCCTGGCCTGTACTGCACGGAAAGTTATCTCCCCACAAAGCAGCTTGGCACCACCTTGCCACAGCATTCCAGACAGTGAGTGGATTGGTTAATGCACACTACATCCCTTAGGGCCATGTCTAGCCCCACCAGATAGCTAGTGCATATGCTGCAGTCTATGGCAAGCATCAGGCTTGGGCTGTCCCAACCTCTATATTGGAAAAACAGCAAAATACTACCCTACCCCCCAGCAATAAGGATCTGTCCTGGCTAAAAAGATTCCTGAGGCAGAGGATGCTTCCAGCTGTGCACGGCTTTCCTTCCTTTCCCTCCACGTAACATGATTTAACCCTACACGTCTGCTTTGTTACGTTCATTTACAAAAGACCTTACTTTGAAAATGCTCACAGAAAGGGGCTTCTTTTTTATTTACACAGCAGAAATGGAGGAGAAATTGTTATACTGAAAAGCAATAGTAAATAATCAAATGACTTCCCAGACCAATGCACGCATGAAATAGCTATCAACAGAGGAAAGCTATCAACTGCCTACTATGTTGGAACAGTATATATGTACGTATTTTCAAATTCAACTGGGACATGCAGTTAAATTTAAAGAGAAAACAGTTGAAGTAATGTCAAGGTTCTGTTTTGAACCCACAAATGGAAAGAAAATTCAATTAACGGCTAGCACTCTGTCCTTAATACAGCCCATTGTGTTTAGTTTGTCCAAGGTTTTCAGCTTAAAACAAGGTGACTAGATTTTTATATGCGCCAACTTTACAAAAAGCTAACTATATTAGATTAGGCTGCAGCAGTGTGACCTTTTGTACAGATTCCCTGTAGGGTCTGGGGTCAAGACAATATGCTTCCTTGAACTCTCCACACATGGATCATACAAAAACAACACTGATGTTGATCTGTATTTTGCTAAATAAAAATTAAAGCCAACCTGACTCATCATCTAGAAAACGGTTTGCATGGCCACCGCTTCTCCTTCACATTGGTGTATGGATCTTGGATGTACCTGTTCAGCAACAAGCTCCTGTGTACTGTAAACACCTGGAATGCAAACAGCACGTTTTTCAGTGCTCATCAGATAAACCACCACATGTACCTTCCATTTCAGTTCAAGGAGTTAGGTATATGCCTGGAAGAGGAACTAACTCCAGCTGATGTTAACTAAGATCACATGCACAAGCCTAGATAATGGTACTGCAAGTGAAGAAATCAGACAACATGCAGCTGGTTATGATGATTCAAACAAGTGTCCACCACTGTATTTAACTGAACATTTAACAGAGAAGAATGCACTGCTATTACTTTGCAGCTAACCAGTTCAATACCATGTTTATCAACTGGCCAGAAAGGCCCAAATCTATTGTGGGAAGGCTAAACCTCTATTCAGGATGCTGGAACAATGAATATTACAGTAATATTGAGCAGTCAGCTTCCTTGTCTTTGATTTCAATGCCCTCCAAGACACTGAGCACTACTGAAGTATTCCCACATCTACAACACAAGCAAAAATACTTTTCCAACATAGTCCAGTTGAAAGGAAAAAATCCCCTCTGCAAATGGCACCATGGCTCTCTCTTGCCTGAACTGCATCTGTTCTGCATGCTGGACTATTATTAATAGAAATGAAATGAATGTTGGATATTCACTAGAGACCCACTGTGTAAATCAGAGAATTTTTTCTAATGTGGATAAAACAACTCCTGAAATATGCAGATCTTGCAGTTACCTCTTCACGTTAATAACAATACCAACATCTCTTTTGCCAACACTGTAGTACAGTCCTGATAAAACGAATATATGAACCCTTGGCTTTCCTCATTTATAATTATCTTGCTGCTTTAAGGATAGTGCTCCTTATTGGAAGAGAGCATTTCATAGGGTACAAGAACTGAATTACTTTCAGGAGCAGAATGTTGGTGCTTCACTCCATAGACTTTGCTGCCGTAAGAGACATTGGCCCTGCAAATCCATTTGGGTTATGGGTTTCAATTTCCCACTGTTTTACAGGTACAACTTTGTTACATACAATGGAGTTGTATTTGTTTTTTCCAGAGTTGAATTTGGCAGACTTGCCTTACCTCCTGTGGAGGGTGAGGAACCCTGGTGGGCCAGCCTTTATTCCACCTTGGTCCCACGGCCCGCCGGGGACATCGGTTGGCGGCTCCTTCACAGAGTCGTGAGAACAGGCATGTATCTGGTGCTGTTCACCCCCATACCTGAGGCCTGCCCCTTCTGCGGCATGAGGGAGAACCTGGCACACGCCTACCTCGAATGCACCAGGTTGCAGCCCCTATTCCCACTCCCCCAGAACCTCTTGTTGAGTTCTGGCTGCATTTTTCCCCACACCTGTTTATTTTCGCACACCCTTGTTTTGAACCTTTGACCGTCACTCCACTCCCGGTTTTCTCATTAGTTGTCCCATGCGATCAGTTGGTTCCTGGGTCCAGTGGTCCATCCCGCTAGGCTGGGGGAGGGGCCTTTAGAAGTGGGCGGGCGCACCTCCCGGATTTTCCAATAAGACCTTTTGGATGGGAGAGGGAATTCAAGGGACATTTTTTTAAAAGGAGTAAAGATATAAAACTCAATGTTCTATCTAATTCCAATTACATTCTTCCTACCTAACATTTAAAAAAATCATTGCCGTTGTATAGTATGCATGCAATTATCAACACAGAATATAGCTTTTTTAATCAATTCCAGTCCTAAATTATTGTGTGGAGTTGCTTTGTGCTGTTAAACAGTTTACCCCAGAGCTGGCTGCATTTCAGTAGTGTACACAGTGATTCCTACATGCAGTGAAGTTTGGATTTTTCAAACAGTGCGGGGGACATGAAATACAGTTTCTTCAATGGAAGAGTTTCCAATGCAAATCATTAAGAAAATTGTGAAACTGGATAAGCAAGTTTAGGATAATCTGGGTTTTATTCTAATATTTTGTGCCATCAGTATCTTTCAGGGTTATTATTTATAAAATATCACTGTTGTGCCTTGTGCTTTCAAGATATAGGGCCTGATTCTCAGTTAATGCAGATCAGTGTAGCTCTACTGAACTCAAAGCACCAGTGATTTACACTAACACAAAGTAAGAAAGTTCATGCCCCCAATGAGTTTACAATCTAACACATGTCAGGACATCTAAGAGACAGAGAAAGACAGAGAGAGTATTCTAGCAGGAGGTGGAGGGATAAGAGTCTTGACAAAAGAATGGGAAGGTTTTATTTTTATTTCTGAAAGTAATATTGGGTTGCAGTTATTTGTGTGGTTTCAAAATGAAAGGTTATATAAATGTAAGATCATTATTCATGACTGTGACAGCCTTTAAACTGTACAGCATCCAGGGTGCCTTGGCAGAGGTATTTAATAAGTGCTGGTATTATTAATTATATCTGTGGTTTTTAAGGCATATCTATTAAAGATAGATCAGTAAGAGATTTTTTTTTCTGGACATCTGCATTCATTCCTCTCACCTGTTTTTAGATTTAGACTATGCAGTGCCTGGTTTCTGGAGCCCATTTTGTTTCTGCACCAATACCCAAGGTTTATTTGGAGGGCTGCTAATGACCTCCCAGAGATAAACGAAATTGCCGATTTAGTCAAGCCCATTCTTGACCTTGACACGAGACGGGCCAGGCAAAGGGAAGAGCTCGAAATAGAGTGAGTAAAAGAAAGGGAGATCAAACAAGAGCTCAGGTCTGGCCAAGACCCCCCCACATTCAGCTAACACCTGGCTGAGTTGGAAAACATGACCGGCACAACCTTCCCGTTGGAGCCGATTGAAGCTGTCAGCTCCTGGCTTGTCACCCGCTGTATCAAGAGGCCCCTAGGCTCACACAAGAGCCCTAATTAGGCAGAAATGGCACTTCTGCAACTGACCCGCCAAGACCTTTGGCAAAGCATTTAACATCATTAGTTAACATTTTTATTTTAAAAAGTGTGAATGTAAATGAACAGCCAGTGCATTTCAATAGGGTTTGTCGGTGGCATCCTCCCCCCCCCCCCCATACACACCCACTCACTCTTTTTTGCATGAATAGTTCTCTTGTTTTCTCCAAAGGGGGCTGGGGATGTAGGGAAGAGTTTCTCCAAGGGAACTAGATACATTCAAAGCATAAACAAGCCCTGAAATGATGAGACAATCTCTTACCTTTTCAGGGGAGGATGGGGGGGAGGGTTTACAAACAGAACTAAACACAACCAACCTAGCCATGACACGCGAAAAACAGTATCCCAGGCTGGCATAAACATAAAAAGAGAGAAAAAACAAATAGGTGCATGTGTGTTCATATGTCTGCATCTTTATGTATTTGTCCTTTTCAGTTGTGTGTGCGCGCACTGACTGGGGCCCCGATTCCTAATTGGAACATCTAGGTGCCCTAGCAATACAAATGATGCGTATATACATGACATATGTATAATGGGTAGGTACATGGGATTCAATTTAAAATTTTATAGCTAGCCTATAACACTGAATTTTCTTGCCATTTACCCACAATCATCCTCTCCCCTCACTTTCTTATTGTTACAATTGTTACCTGTGTATGTAAAACAAGTTTGGGAATCTTATTTTTATCTTACAATAGGGCCTTGAGTCCCCAATCAGAACCCAGTGTACTAAGCACAACTTTATTGAGCAAAGTTAACAAAGTGCAGAAGTGTTTGCAGCATCAGGCCTAATCTTCTTAGATTCTTAAGACTATAGGTTCTACTGCAATATACAAAAATAATAAAGAGATCCCCAGACTTATTTATAGAAGCAGAGAGCATGGAAACATATACATGTACACATAGACGCACACACACAATACTTTGCTCTTTTTATCCATAGATCACTTTATAAAGAAGGTATTTCACACATACACTATGTTTTCTAAAGGTTTTAGCAGTATCTATCAATCAATATTTTTAGCCCCCCTCCTCTCCCCCCAGCCACTTTGGAAATATATACTAAAGAATTTACATGTCTATTTCTTTAAAAAAATAAAATAATGCAACTCTGGAAATTCTTCTCCGTAGGTAGACCCAGCCAGCCTTGTTTGGTCTGTGCTTTGTAATCACGGTAAATCAAACAGGTAGCTTATTTTGACTAGTGTTCAAAATGCTCATAATTGATAAGAAGCTGAAGGGTAAAAATTCCTACCTGCCTTCCCAGATTAGGAGTGTAAAGGGAGACAAAATGCTGCAAGAACTACTTACTGACAATAATCAGTTGGTAGGACAATTTGCCCATCATAATGGAGCATTTAGTGCTTTTAAGCTAAATACCTCAGCATATTAAGCAAACAGAAGAAAAGCACGTTAAGAGATGTCAGAAACCTGAACTGTACAGTGCTTAGAAAGTCGATAGTGCTAAGGTGCCCATGTTTGACCCCCTTTTCCCTCACATGCCCATTCCCAGTCTAGCTGTTCAGTGTGGCTTCTTCTCTCCAGCTGGGGAGCTCATTAAAAAGCTCTTGCTTCCTGCCTAGCTTTGTCACATTTTCTGCAGGTGCCTCCCACTGTGGCCACAATGAGCTCTGGAAGGGAGGATTCAGAGCTGTCAACAACTACAGGAGGCAACTTCACACAGCATTGTCTTAAAGGACCAGCCTCATTGTGTGCATCCCTGGACCCGGCAGCACAGACACCAGCTAATGAGATGAGACCCTTTTTCTCTGTGTGTGTATCCCTCTGTTTCTCTTGCCTTTGTGTAATGATTTAACTTGATCGCTTTGGTCCCTTTTGGGGGGGGGGGGGGAATTGCGCCAGTGATCAGATAAAGTAATTGCCTGTAAAACACTGCTCTGCAACAACTACTATGTCTTTGGCTGAAAATGTCACTGCAATTGAAAAGCTCTTAGCACAGTTCAAGAATGAGGTTGCAAAAGAGAATCAGCTGATGCATATAGATGCATCTATGTCTATATATAATACGTCTACCGTGCACCCAGCTCCCCTGGTGTGTCATTTTGCTTTCTGAGGGCCACTTTCAACAAATTAGCAGTTTGCATGGGATTAAAAAAAGTTGTTAAACACACACACAAATCCAGATATGGAAATATTCTTCTCAGTTTCTTTAGTCCCACACGTCATTTGCTCCCGCAGACATGAATCCTGGGAGGAGACTATTATACTGCTATAAATGCCTAGTGTATTTATATTTTCTCTGTGTTTCCTGGTCCACTGCTTAAATAACAACATACTCACAAAAGGGCTAATCTGAATGCATAGCCTTGGAAGGTTGTCTCTGTGCAGGTGGTGAGAGTCTGGAGTGAGGTAGGAGGACAGGGGATTATTTGGATACTGCAGTTGCAAACTGCTATGAGTTTTATGCCCTCCAAACCTGTCACTTGGCGGCAGCAGTGACACACAAAATGTTCAGATCAAAGCAAATCCACATTTTGTGAAGCTTTGCTCAATAATTTTAATAAATGACCACTTCCAAAAGAATGCTGAGGTAGAGAGCAGGTTATTTAAATAAAATAGAACTCTTGCTTCTTAACTAATTAGAGTAAAATCATGAAAGGAACAGAAATAGCTTGCTTCCAATATTCTATTCATCTCCGTCTCCCAATAGGTGACAGCATGAATTTCTGCTAAGAGTTTTTGCTAAGATACATATTGTGCATTGATGTAATACCACACAATTTTAAGGGCACTCCCACTGGAGAAACATAATTTTGTATCACTAGTTTTTCAACAGACCTATAGTCTATACTAAAAGATGAGCATATTATATATATATAGCCCCTAGAGATCTTGCAGGAAGAGGAGACTTGAGCAGTAAATGGGCTTTTTGATATTATTTTTACCATCATTACTTGCAGATAAGTTTAAACAAGAGAAAGCAAGCACTTGTGTGTTAGTTTATTCAAAATATGATCAAACTAAGTTGAATATCCCCTTCAAAAAGCAACTTTTCCCAACTTTGTATATTCCAATCATTAATTTTCTGTTACACACACACAATCTTTTATAATATTCATGAGTACAACTGTCCCAAACCCATGCTTGTAAAACTTTAAAAACTTTTATATGACACCAAACTACCATATATTCCCTATATAATGAATGACTGTTGGAAGCTACTCAGACAATTGGAATGTTAGAATCAATCCTTTGGAAATTTATCAGAAGGCAGAGTGCAGGTGAGGCTGCCAGAAGTACAATGCAATTTACTATATGGTCCCACAATTTGTCATATGGATAGTGTCATATGTAAATACTAATTGTAGTGTTTAGTAAGACACTCAAGAGGTCAGGTGAGTTGATGATGCTCAGACTTCTAGAAACATCCCGGGACTGATCCTGCAGTCCATTACATCAGTTTTATTCTAGAGTAACTCTACTGACTTCAGTGGAAAGGCCCATAATCCACAGTGTATACTCAAAGGGCTGGTCCACACTAAGCCCCCAGTTCGAACTAAGATACGCAACTTCAGCTACGTGAATAACGTAGCTGAAGTCGAAGTATCTTAGTTCGAACTTAAAGGTACTTACCGCAGGTCCACACACAGCAGGCAGACTCCCCCGTCGACTCCGCATACTTCTTTCGCGGAGCAGGATTAGCGGTGTCGACGGCGAGCACTTCCGGGATCAATTTATCGCGTCTAGACAAGACGCGATAAATCAATCCCAGAAGATCGATTGCTTGCCGCCGAACCAGAGGGTAAGTATAGACGTACCCAAAGACTTATTGTAGCTATTAGGAGTCACTAAATCTTATCTATCCTCACACTGTTCCTATTGTAAGGATAGTAACACAATTGGTGCCCTGGAGCCTTAATTTGTTAATTTTCCAGGTACATCACAAAACTCATCTTTTTGCAAGGCTTTAGGAAAGATGTGGATTTCTTAGTGGTGGGACTGTAGACAATAAAAAGATATAGCGAGAGCCTTGTTTTTTCTCCTCCAATGGGGAGTCTACTGACAAACAAATTGTGGGCCTGTATACTGGAAAAACTGAACTATTGTTTACGATGTTTTGTTAAGTAATTGGAGCTGCCTGGAGATGAGGATAAATTGTAGTAAATCCCCAGATAAATCCTAGTAAATAAATATAGTGCATATACCCTTTATTACATATATAATACATAACAGAGTTTAGATATCTCAGCTACATCTGGTCCTTCAATATGATGAATGATGTTAAGACATTGTAATGGTAGTATTGCCATTCATTGGATGAATTTAATACACCATTGTTTCTTTGCAGTGGCGAGATAAAGAGGATTTGGTAGAAGAGGGGTGAAGAATACAGTTCCCTCATACAAATAATTCTGTCTGCTGATTCCCAGAACAAACAACTGATTTCAGTCTTGTGTCTGGAGAGCAGACAGACAGAAGGACCGGGAAGACTGGCTCTGGATCCCTTGATATAAGTGTAACACATCTTGAGTGGAGGTGGCAACTGCTACTTTTGCTTGTCCTTAAGCAATATGGCCTTTGAATGAACTCCCATGACTGGCTGAGCTGGTGCAAGCAGTTTAAACACCATTTTCTGGCAACCCCTGAAATTATTTTTTACAGGAAGGAAACACCAAAGAAAAAGCCCAGCCACCTCCTATGGAACAAAAGCACAAAAAAATCTGACAGTAGCTAGGGAATATAACTTGCTCGTCTGGCCTTTACTTTCACCTCAATATAGGCAATACTCTGAGGGGACCCAAACAAGAATTATAAAACAGAGAAACCAATATAATGCGAAAGAGGTTAATTCAGAGCTATGCTGTGTATTATAAAGGCACAATTTAATTTAGAGTTAAATCTTTAAGAAACTAATTTATAGATCATCTGAAGAAATGCCAGGTTTGCCTTTATATTTAAAATTAAATAGCAACACTTTGCATGTCTATAAAAACGTAAATAGCATAAGAAATGTGTATACAGTTGCTTTCCAATTGTTGCAATATACTAGTTTTATCTTTTGTATATTTTTTAAAGGAGTGGGTGATAGTACATTAACTGTTGGCACCATCACTTCGACATAATGGTTTGACATTATCTCGGTAAATACAATTGTGTATATTTATTACTTCTCTCAGTCTGGTCATGAAAAGTCAACAGATTACATGTCCTCTCTCCTTGCTGTTTAAAGTAGTGTGGGTGATTATTATGACAGATGTTTGGATAACTTAAGTACAGTGTAATTGTTTTCTGGCTGAAGCTGTGACTGCGTGATTGGTTTGCTCCACATACACCCAACAGAATACTGACCAAATGCACTGTATCACTGCAAGAAAAGGGTTTCCTGTCAAAACATATTTTGCATCAGTCTCAAGTTTTTTCACTCTGGTTTTCTGTTGATATTCATAATAAATGAGAACTGGAAAGTTGAAGTCCTGTCTCTAGTTTAAATAGTTACTTTGCTGTGGCAGTGCAGATCACTGTAAGTACTATTATTATATTTTCCATTTCAACAGCTTTTCAATGCGCTGCATATGGTTGTTCCTAAGACGATACATAAACACTGACCACTGAAAATGTAAAGCTTGGCCCTGCGTTCATTTCTCAGGCAAAATTCTGAATATATTCTTTGCATCAGACTCTGATCTCTGTTACACTGAAATCAACAGAGTCACTAGATTTATACCATTGTAACTTCCATCATTATCTAGCCCAAGGACAGAAAGATCAGGTCCTTATGAAAATTTGTTATGAGATTACACATATCAATGTCTTTACCAGTCTAGGAATCTAAAGCATCAGGTCATTAATCAGTAGAATTTTTTTCTGCAAATATATTTTGCCATATTACATATTTTGTGGTCACTCACCTGGTGCAGTTTTCAGTCATTATGTAGTGCTAAAGAATATGCTGTAAAAATCACATTACTCTGCAGTTACAGGGTTTTACTTTTCCTAAAATCCACAGAAGCAAGTAAAAATTACTACAGCTATCCATATATCTGATTCTTGAGTTCTGGTTATTGTCAGTGTTTTATCAGGTAATGAGAGAAGGCACCTGCTAACTTGTTACTCCCTCCCCACCTCAATGAAATTATATATGAAAGGGGCAGAGGGATGACTGTCAGCCACTGCTAGGGACTCAGAAATTAGGAAACTTTAAAGTTAAAGTTGCAAATGCAACCTTAACTCTTTGTGCAATAGAAGTAATCACACAATTCCACATTATTTCTCAAATAATATCAAACTATTTTTTCTAAAATCTTATATGCACATCTTGTAATACTCACACCGCTAATTTCACTGTTGTGGCATTCCAGTATATCTTAGATTTCAAGCCATCTTCTAAGAGAGGATGTAGACATGCAAATCCCACTGATTTCAACAGAAATTGAACATGCTCAGCGTCACTCAAGATTTGGCCATCAGATAATTTACACATTAATACTGTCTTTAAATAAATGTTATCAGTACCTATGAACTCTGCATTGAACACACTTTTTTGCAGGTAGATATGCCTTTGAACAGTCATTTGTGTTAGTAGCTCAGTCACTGAAGAAATATACAGACATAATTGCATTTATAGAGTACATTATTTAAATTTATGTAGAAGTATAACTATTTTTTGTGTGTCATGTGATTTTCCCTGAAAGTTTCTTATTAAGAAGGCAAAGTTAAAAATCAGGCACACAGCATTAACATTGGCATTTCCTGACTTTTGACTGCTCACCAATGCAACCTTACCATTCACTTAAAGCTTTTTGTGTGGAATCTCCTAGATTTTTTAAAAGGGGTTAAATGACATTTACCATCCTTCTATGAGGTTTTACTTAATAAAGGTTATCAAGTACAGGACATGATTAAAGGCAACAATGGAAGGAGTGGGTATATAATTCAGGACCTCTTCGCTCCAAGACTTGTACAGTATTTCCCTAGGCTAAAGGAAGCTATTTACATCTGACTTATAGCAGGTCATGAGTAGGATCACATTATAGTACTGTAATATTAATTTCATATCCTGTCTGAAAATTATATTCATGTTATGTGAAAATTAGTAGTAGTGGAAAAGGGGTTACGTGACAATTGAGATAAATATATATTGCAGAAATCTGAATTAGTGGAATGGAGAAAACAGTACATTTTAACTTTATGATCTTATGGGCTTATCCCAAAGTGATAGTCAAATTTTTGCTTCAGATGGTGCCATACTGTTTGTGACATCCACTTTGAACTACAATCTAGTTGTGTGTCAAGTAGGATAGACCATCATTCACAGCATCAGAGCTTAGGAAAGAAGGTTAAAAGTTCAAGACATGCCCCAAGTGATTAAGGTTGTAAAAGTCAGGGATGTACCCTGGGAAACAATGTGATTTCAAAAGAAAACATGATTACTCATTTTGTCTCCAAAAAACCTATATATATACATATATAGTTTATATGTAAGAGAAAAATAATAGGAACTAATTCTGTGTAAAAATAACAATATTAAATTATCACCTTCCTTTTGAATTCCATAATCCAGAAGTTTCAGTTCTCTTGAGGAAAAAAAGGGATAAAAACTGTTTTCCCATCAGTGATTGGACACTGAACACCGAGCTAATAATTTTTCTCTATCATTATGATATTAACTTTAAAACACACTTGTAGTTAGCTGTAATTTAAAATTAGTTATTTTCAATATATAAAGGATAGGTATTTATAACTATTATATGGGTCACTGGCTCACCTGTAGTGACTGTGTCTCAATGTTCAGTCACACTGGTCAGCAGTTCAAAAGCTTACAATGGAGATAACTGGCATATAAGTCTCCTTCATTAAAGGTATGCTTAGTTCAATGACAAGCCACTGGGTCAATAGAACTCACTTAAGTGTAGGGAAGAATATTTCCTCTCCACTGCTTGAATTGCTATGTGAAATTCTGTGTCACACCAGAGATCGCTCAGGATAATCATAGTGGTACGTTCTGGCCCTAAAATCTACACGTATTGGACCTGTCTCCATGTAATTAATTAGAACCGTATGCTTGTAGAAGTGAAAAATTTGCTGAATATATCAGAATCTGGACTCCATTTCAAAAGTGCTCTGAAAAAGAAGGATCAGCTGTCTCTAAGCCATTTTTTTTCCAGTAAAAATCTGATTAGTTCAGGGGAGGCCAGCTCATCCAAACCCTTCATTTACAAACTCAAATATATGTTCTGCTGTTTCTGCTCTACAGCTCTCTCACCTTAGTTGTGGGTTTTTGTGGGGATTTTTGTTCTGTTTTTAAATTGTTGTTAGTATATGCTCTTTGAATAGGTTGCAAGCTTATAAAGCTATCTTGCTCTTATTTTTGAAACAGTAACATCTTATTGCTACAAAGCATAGCTGATTAATAAAGATATACATTTCTGTTTATTTCTTTTCTCATCTTAATAATATGCTTGAAATAAGAAATTTCACAAGGATCTTTAACATATAGGCTCTGTGTATGCTCACAAGTGCACTACCTCAACAGACAATAACATTGCCAAGAGAGTCATGGTTTATTGTGTCAATGATCCTTGAACTAAGAAGCTGTTAAGTAGGCCTTGACATGATCGCCATAAATAGCCCCTTCATAACTTGTGTACAACGGAATCTTGTAGTAGGCCTTGAAATCATAAACCGAAACTGCTCCTTACTATATCAATAACCTGTATACTAAGGAAAATTAAAATCTACACATTAGAATCCACAAATAGATTAGAGAAATTTGAGGCCAGTTTTCTGTAAGCTTAGAAGCTGCTCATGGTATGGGGAGCTAAACAATTTGGTGGAATATTTCATTTTGGATTTCAGTGCTCTAGAGCAGTGGTTCTCAAAGCCTCTTGTTCAGGTAAAGCCCCTGGCAGGCTGGGCCGGTTTGTACATCCCTCGGCCCACGCCACTTCCCAAAGCCCCCATTGGCCTGGAGCGGCGAACCGCAGCCAGTGGGAGCCACGATCGGCCGAACCTGCGGACACGGTAGGTAAACAAACTGGCCCAGCCCGCCAGGGGCTTTCCCTGCATAAGTGGTGGCCCGACTTTGAGAAGCACTGGTCTAGAACAGTTCAAAATTAGGGTTTAAAATACTCCTTTTATTAAAGCATCTTTTGGAGAATGAGCATGCTAAATGAAAGGCTACTAATTCTCATATTTTAGTCCTAAAACCATCTTTTGAAAAGTCTGAGCTACTCCTGCCTTGGGCATACTGGTTCTGGCTTTGTAATATTGTTTTCTATTTGTATTATTTCGCTATGATACAAATATATACATACATCCTCTTTATCTGTATTAGGCGTTCGGTAAAGATGTAAATGATGCAATCAATTTCTGAAATATAAAGAAAAATCTTTTTAGGTATTCTTCTGAATTATGTGATGTATATGAGGAAACCTGATGATCCTATTAGACTATTATTTAGACACTGAAGATGGTCTAAGAGAAAGAAATTGCACCACATCCCTTCACTGCTATACATACTCAAACAAAAGTTATCCAGTCTGTGAACTTTTTAATCTTACATGTTTACTAAGGCATATACTTCGTTGTAATGTAAATGGATTTTTACACACTGCAGTACTGATGGCAAACTTGCAATATGTGTGTTTCTGTAATTTTAATCCTTAAAATATGTTTTAAATTACAAAAATTTGAACTTTTCATTATGGAAGACCAAGACAGAACTATGATATATGGAAATACAATAATGAAAAGTGTAACAGGTGCCAGTTATAGGTGTGCAATCCAGTTAGCTTCAATAGGCTGAATTCATCCATGATATACCACCACTCAAATTCTACTGAGAATTTGTACATATTTGTACATAGTCATATATCAGAGCACAAATTTGTACAAGTGACATCTCTATCCTCAACTGATCTTTTCCTCGCGGTATTTAGTCATATCTATTTACTTTAGTAACATATACAAGTTTTTTACTTACTTACAAGTGTTTTACTTCTCTTAGCATGGTAGAATCAACAAAGCTAAGAGAAAGTTGAATTCCTTTCAATTAACACAGCTGTTTACTGAGTCCCCATTAATTACACCATTGCAAACCTACTGACAATAATAGGGTTGCACAGGCATCACTGATAGCATGAAATGGCTTTATTCATCAGTTAACTACACAATAATGGGTAGGATCATAGAATAAATCCTCCTTTTACTACATACCTGCAACTACTATCAGTGTTAATGGAAATTACAAGGGAATAAAGAAAATAAAAATTAACATGATGTGTATCAGTAAACTAAAGTGATAAATATTTCTAAAAGAATTTTTACTATTATTTCAAATGGGTTATTCAATAAGAACCAGTAAGTGTTAAAACTGCTTTCTATTCACTGCTTCCCTAAAGTTAACCAGCAGTGTTGGAAAAAAAGATCTCATCAAAGCTTTCATTCAATCATATGTAGCCTCAGAAGATGACTGGGGGCTTTATCACACCAATGCTTTATTTACAGCCTTATAGAAGGCATAAGGCAAGAAATTAACATTTTAGTAATCTGAAACTGGTTTGAGGAATTTTATTTTCGATTTGTTAGATTGTAACAGTGGGAAAATCCAAATAACTCTCACCATGGCACTTCCTTTAAGGAATGCCTGGGGTCGGTTCAGAAGATTCTTCTGAGAAAGCAGCCATAGGAAGAGGGATTATGTCCTCAGAGAAGTACTGTGATATTTCAAAGGCAAAAGAAAATAACTGTGTAGGGATTTTTCTTCATTACCACCCACCCCAGAGAAGTGAACATACAATGAGCAAGGTCTATTGGTTTTAGAACGGAGGAAGTGTGCTGCTAATAGCATTTTAAGTCTCCATTTTCAGTTACTTCAACAAAATTACCAATGAACCAGGCAACAAAGTGAAAGTTTTTTGGTGAGAAATTGTAGACTACAAATGAAACATTTCACAGCCTGAATGATCTTTTTTCATTGAATGTAAAGGATTTTTAAAAGCAGAAGTAAAGTTACTGGGGCACTTAGCAGCTTTGTCCTCACTAGATATTTCACAAGCTATAATCTGTGTCTCTTTCAGGATGTTAATCTTGCGCAATTTTGTTGTTCAAAGACTCTTTTACTACAAAAGGGAACTCGCTTGAAAGTGTCTAGCATTAAAGATCATAAACCAACCCCTGGAAGAGTCTAAGAGAGAGCGCGGACCCTCCACCGTGAAAAAGAAGAGTTGTAGACATCTGACTCTCTAACCACAGCAAGCCCAGCAACGTGGCAGTTTATAGCCAGGGCAAGTCCAATCCTCTTCCTTAATTCCCAGCTGTTCACACAGCCATGACACCTGCCACCTCCACGCACTAGTCACTGTAGCCCACTTATGAGACAGAGCAAATACCCTCATCCCCGTTGGGCTCCCGGGGAAAGCTGAAGGGCCGGTAGGTGACTTGCCCAGGGCCACACAGCAGCTCACTGGCAGAGGCGGGGAGAGAACCCGGGAGGCCGAGGGCCAGGAGAGCGTGGGGGCGGGGTCTGACCCCCGACTCCTCCCAGAGGGCGCGCGGAAGGCAACCGCCGCGGCGGCAGCTGTCGCGCGAGAAGTCGGCGTTGAGGGGACGCGCTCCGTCTCCTAGCAGCAGCCTCCTCAGCCCCATGGAGCCCGGCGGGGAACGCGAGCGGCGGCGGCGGGACCTCCCCGAACTCAGACACCAGGCGGCCGAGTATTATCGGAGCAACGAGGTCCCGCAACGGCTGGAGGAGGCGCTCAACGCCACGTTCTACCTGCGTCCTGCGGACCTCTACGGCCATCTGGTACCTACCGGTGGGGGAGTAGTGCGCGGGGAGGGAGGGGGCTAATGCGCAGGCGCTGCACTACCTCTCCCCGCCCCCCCCCCTTGACAGATCCCATAATCCCCCGCGAAATGGAAAGTGGGCGGGGTAAGGTTGAGGCTAGGACCTCTGCTCAGCGGGAGGGAGTGAGAACGAGGCTTACCCGCTGTAGCAGGGGTGGAGGGATGAGGCAGGTGGTCCTGGGGGTACCCCGCCTCCTGGCCTGGGCTGCTGCAGCATCACCTAGTGAGCACTCCAGCCTCCACCTGGCTGACCTTCCCGTGAGATGGTGCTCGAGCCTAAGGGTACCAGCTCACATCACATTATCGCCAGGCTCAGCTCTTTGCTATTTTTCATAAAGCCTCAGCTCCTGGATTCTCGGGATTAGGTGACAATTTCAGTTTCTCACCAAAAGAGTTATCAGCCCTTCTGGTTGTGGAGCAAAGCTTAATAATGAGACCTACCTACCTACCTGCACCAGAAACCAGAGGACAAAATGACCCTTCCTTTTATTTAGCTTAAAACAGATTTGTCACAGTTTGAGGCGTGGGGCATGGTTTTTGCATGCTTAGGTTTGTCACTGCTGGAACGGCAGCATTAGGTGGCCCTTTAACAGAGCTATTCAATCATGTTAAGCTAGCTCGATTGAATTTTGAACTAACAAGAGATTGCAAAGGATTTTCTTCTGAGACTGTAGGCAGATGCTCCCACAGCCACAACTGTTGTGCAAACCTCTGCCAAGCATCATAAGAATGAAGATAAAGGGAATCTGGTTAGTTTTCACACTGCTATTGGTATTCTGATCCCTGTGGGCCTCGGTGAAATGGACAAGAATCAGGCGAGCTTTACCCTGCAGCTGTTCAACAAAGCTCTGGCTAGCAGCAGAGAACTAGTGTGGCCAATAAAATATCCTCTCAGTATAATAGTGGAATGGCCAACACCATACTCTAGAAGCTGTTTTAAAAAGGTTGCCTTCCAATGCTTCCTCCTACACAAATCTCTCTAGGATAATGAAGTCTTACATCTCAGGCATTATTCACTGCATTGTTCTATGTTGACCTCAAGTTTCATTATCTCCCTGATAAGGTGTGACCACTAGTTCTAGATCGGGGTTCTCAAACTGGGGGTCAGGACCCCTCAGGGGGTTGTGAGGTTATTACATGGGGGGTTGCGAGCTGTCAGCCTCCACCCCAAACCCCGCTTTGCATCCAGCATTTATAATGATAAATATATAAAAAAGTGTTTTTAATTCATAAGGGGAGCCGCACTCAGAGGCCTGCTATTTGAAAGGGGTCACCAGTACAAAAGTTTGAGAACCACTGTTCTAGATTATGTTTTACTAGAAAGAAGGTAAATCAAACAAAATTCTGTCATGCTTGTGATAGTTGATTTTTTTTAGGATACTTGTTAGGTATACCTCTGCCTCCTCACTGCAGCTTTCCACACTGTGTACCACTCTATTCACCAGGATTGCATCCATAGCTACGCTGGTGTTTCTAGTTTCCACATGTTATGGTTCACTTCCTACCTCGCAAATCACTCCCTGGATTTGGTGATGGTTCCTCTTCTTTGCTAAGACCAGCTCTCTTTAGTTCTTAGTCTTGTCTTGTCTTTTCCCTCTTGGGCATTTACCATATTAACCCAGATGGAACTCAACTGTAAATAACTAATGATTCCTATGGCATCTTGACCAAGTCAGCTTGTGATATCACCTACATATTCAGCTGAAAAAAAGCTGAGAAGATGAAATGCTTCTCTTGGGCAAGAGAAGCATTCACAAACAATCCTTTTTTCTCTGTCCTCTTTCTTGAAGTTAGATCTCTCATTTGCTTCCTCTATAAACTTAGAAATATTCTTCCTCTAATTAACTTATATTATGAAGGCAAAAGTGATAAGGCGGGTGAGGTAATATCTTTTATTGGACCAACTTCTGTTGGTGAGATAGACAAGAGACCAACAAAAGTTGGTTCAATAAAAGATATTATGTCACCCACATTGTCTCTAATATCCTGGGACCAACACAGCTACAGCCACACTGCATACAACAATGAAGGCAAAAGTGGCAGACATGATGCACTCAGTAACAGTGTATGCACAGCACTGCATATGAGAAACTCTTTTTGAAATAGGGTGGCTTTTTTGAGCCTCCAGGATTGTTTGATAGTGTTTTTTTCAGAAACACTTAGAGCTTAAATGTGATCTATAACATTTTACATCTTCAAAGTACTGTACGTTAATATTTACTTGACCAGTTAACTAATACATTAAGAAGTGTTACAGGATATTTAATGCTCCTTTAAGGCCAGATCCTGTGAGTCATCCTCCAAATGGCTTTAGCAGAATTGTTCCTGAGTAGGCTCTCTCCTCTGCCTTTCCCCCTCTGCTTTCTAGAGACAGACAGGTACAGTCTTTTTTCACACGGCTTATTCAAGGTCAGAGTGCCCTACACCTGCAACATCAGAAACTCCTCAGTGGGCCATCAGGCAGTGAGGGGCTTATTTTGTGTGTCAGTTTCAGGAGTAACTGCACCTGTATTCCTCCTCCATGATCCACTCCAGGATTGCCCAGTCTTACAGCCATCACCTGGCTCTGGGCAGGGACCCATGTTCCACACCCTTCTGACCAGGAGCTTTAAGGATGCATACCCCCTGCCAAACACTGGGATATCCTCAACAAGCCATTCGGTCTAACAGCCAGCACCTGTGTGTTGCTTTCTTTCTGAGGGCTATGAACAGTGTATTGCCAGCAGTTACAAGGGGGTTCCAAAGAGGATGGATCTAGACTGTTCTCAGTGGTACCGGATGACAGAACAAGGAGTAATGGTCTCAAGTTGCAGTTGGGGAGGTTTAGGTTGGATATTAGGAAAAACTTTTTCATTAGGAGGGTGGTGAAGCACTGGAATCGGTTACCTAGGGAGGTGGTGGAATCTCCTTCCTTCGAGGTTTTTAAGGTCAGGCTTGACAAAGCCCTGCCTGGGATGATTTAGTTGGGAATTGGCCCTGCTTTGAGCAGGGGCTTGGACTAGATGACCTCCTGAGGTCCCTTCCAACCCTGATATTCTAGGATTCTAAATGTTTATTTTTTTTCTAATTTTGGATTATTGTTTTTTATTTAAGATTTTTTTGATGATCAGTTTGCATTTTTAAGATTTTTTTTTTATTTAACTATTTTTTTATTTTAACAGCTGTGCGGGGTAGTGTTCAGATTAGAGCAGTGCTGACAGTGGGGATGCAGGAGGTCCTTGTGAAGCTGAGGGGCCAAAGACCCGAGGGTGCAAGGTGTGGTGTAAGCTTCAGTTGTCCTGGCCCCCTGCATTTGGAGTAGAGACTCCCAGCCAGGGCTGGTAAGGAGGAGCATGAGCCCCAGCCACGGGGAGGCTACCCCACTGCTGAACCGTTCCTGCCTGGGAATGGCTCCCACAGTCTTGATTGGTGCATGAGCGAATGGAGCCATGATAGCAGAGCTGCAGAGGGTTCCCTGCATAGCTGAGGAGCCAGTGGCACTGGATCCCTGCAGGCACAAGGTGCAGGGAAGGCTGGGGTCCTGATGAGGGAAAGCAGAGCTCAGGCCAGACTAGGGCCATGAGGCAGAGTTGTCATCCAGGGACAGAGCCACCACCATGTCCGGGGACAACAACTCCACGTGTCTGCAGGGATTGGACGTCACCGACCCCACCCACTCACTCACCAGCCAGAGGTGTGGGAGCTGTTCCTGAGCAGGAACTGTTCAGCAGCAGGATGGCCTCCCCTATAGCTGGGGGCTCATCCTCATCTTTGCAGTTCTGGCTGGTGGTCTCTGCTTCTCTAGATGATGACAACCACAGCATCCCCCCGCACATTGTGCCTGCAGGGATCAGGTGTCACCAGTCATGTGCCCATGCAGGAAGCTTTCTGCAGCTCTGGTGTCATGGCCCTGCTCCCTCGCTACAGTGACAACAGAGCTGCAAGGCTGGTGACACCCAATCCCTGCAGGCACAAAGTGTGGGGGAGGGTGCGTTCCTGGCAGGGCAGAACAGAGTCTCTTAGCACTCCTGTGCCACAAGGGCTATTGAGGGCTCCCTGTACTGCCACAGGAGGCATTCAGCAGTGGAGTGGCCTCCCCCCTCGCTGACACCAGCTTACTCACTCCCATGACAGCAGGGTTGCAGAGGGCTCCCTGCACTGCTGCAAAGCCAGCGACACCAGATCCCTACAGATGCCCCATCTGGTACCAACTGATATTTTTTCAGTTGACTGCAGTGTTTCAGCTGAAATGGATGTTTACTGACTGTTATTGATTAAAACTGAATCCTGCCAAGCCTAATTACAAGTTACCATGCAGCTTTTTCTCAGCAGAGCACATTTATTCTTAGGGTAAAAGCATCACAGAGAAAACATAAAAAACAATGAAAGTTCTGACATGCTTATTAACAAACATACCAGAAATCATCCATCCGTCCTAGGGGGCCCAGATAGGTCAACACTCTTCCAACCCTTCCCTCCAGGGTTGGTGTCCTCCTAGGATCTATGGTCCTGTCCATTTGCTGAATCAAAAGGAGGTCACAGGTGAATTCAAACTCATTCTTTTATACCAAAAGCCCTTTCTTTATTTCCTAGTCTTGGAAAACTCAGCCTAAAGCAGTATATGCAAACCACCCCAGGGTATGGTATGTCTTGGAGTTGCATATAATCCTAGGAGTAGTCAGCTCCGACTGTTTTTAAATTTCTGGAGGAGCTGTGGTAACCCTCCCCCATGAAGTAGGACACAATCATACATAAACCATTCATAAATTAATACAATAGTCCCCAGATATATGGCATGGGGCTGTAATACCTGTCACAATATGAACCTGAATAGAAATGAATAGTGCTATGTAGATTGCCAGCAGAAAGTATAAGCCCAGGTTCTAGAGTGGCTGGCTCTGAAGCACACAATATAGGAGTAAGAATAGTAAAGTATCCTGATGAATATCAAGACACAAAAATAGATTTACCCAATGATGGATTTAGTACTAACATAAAATGAAAGACTTATTTACACAGAAATTGATATTTTTAATCAAACTCTCTCTCTTTTTCAAGGCTAACTACTTCTCTACATTTTCAAAACCTCCAGTAATATGCAAATTAATTGGAAGGAAGGTCCTTGATGGAGTTGGTCGACCAACATTAGAAGTGGAAATATTTTGCACAGTTAAAAACCATGAGAAGGTATGAGCTACATCTTATTTTGTTACATATCCTAACAGGACATTACAGAGAGATGCTCATCTCCACCATTGTTAATGATGGGTCATTTTAATTAATGAGACAAAATGGAGGAGTTAAATTTGGATCAAGTTCCTGAATGAATTACTTTTGTAAGTCAGAAGTACCAAAACTCTGGTGAAAATTAACTACATTGCACTACCCCTGACTATTATACAGTATTTACTGGTTTTGGAATAATAATGCTTTGTTTATATTTTAATTTGTAACCCACATCTGATATTACATTTATGTATGTTGTCGTTTGTCATATAATTGTACCCTGGTCCTTGCCCTGTTATACTGCCGTAGTAACCATAAGCAAAAACTCCTCTTGACTCCAATGGCGACAGGAGATAGCTTTTAGCATTTCTCAGACTTGGACCCTAATTTAACTCATCCCCCCTACAGAACATGAGTTTTGCAGTTCTGTGTCTTGCTTTTCTTTCTTTAAAATGTCTCAGTGGCACCTTTCTGAGTCTTCTTACACTGGTAATATGCTAGAGGAGGCTCCTGTCCTCCTCAGTAGCCCCACGGAAGTCAACAGAATTACTCATGTGCTTAAAAATATACATATATGTGTTTGCAGGATCAGGGCTGTCCCTGTTCTTGGAGATAGCTCTGCGTGTTTTCTCCTGTACATTTATTTTCATTCATATGTTTTGAGCTACATATCTTTCTATTCCTATTGCACAACTGTATTCCAGAAAAAAAGCATGCAGTCTAGTATTAACACAGTTCATGTTTTCACCCTGTGAGTTTAGGGAAATGTACGTTTCACTCCATTCAAAATATTGTTGTGTGTTCCAGAAATTCAAGACTAGTGCTGAGTTCCCCTCACATTAGCATTATTCCACATTAGCATCCAGGGTTTTTCCATAGATGGCTGAATAGAGACACTGGATTTATGGCTTATTACAACAATCTATATCCCACTAACAACCCGCTACCCCCAAGCTACTTTTTTTTTTACCCCTTCCCAACCCCCAGTGAATGGAGGTATGGTAATAGACCCTTCACCTTGAATGGTCCATTGAAACATGTGTTAACTAGTTATGCTAAACAACCTGATCCACCTTATATATAGCTGTGATACTCCTTGAACTGAAGAAAAGCTCTATGTAAGTTTAAAAGCTTGTCTCTCTCACCAAGAGAAGTTGGTCCAATAAAAGATATTACGTCACCCACCTTGTCTCTACTTCACTACAGATGGTAGCTGTTTACACTCTCCTAGAAGTAGAGCTATGATTTACAGTAACTCCTCACTTAACATTGTACTTATGTTCCTGAAAAATGCGACTTTAAGTGAAACGATGTTAAGCGAATCCAATTTCCCCATAAGAATGAATGTAAATAGGGGGGATTAGGTTCCATGGGGAAAAAGATTTGCCAGGCAAAAGGCATTATATACATTTTAAACAAGTAATTTAATACAGGTACTGTACTATAGTTGGGAGGTGCCCCTGCCTTACCCCTCACAGGCACAGCCCACAGGCACTGGAGATGAGGCACGCAAGGAGGCTGAAGGTGCTGTAGGCTAGGAGAAGCACGTTGCGCAGCAGCAGCTTCCCCTACTCTGTAAGCACCGGGTGGAGGGAGGGGGGCTCAACCCTCAGCCCACCCACTCCTCCCCTTCCCCCAAGCCCCCATCCTTGACCTGCCTCTTCTCCCCCCCCCCACCTCCTCCCCTTTTACTTCCCACACTCCTCCCCCCCACTTCTAAACGCTGCAAGCCAGCTGATTGCCACGGGCAGGAGAGGGAGGGGGGAGGCGCGCCGAGTCCTCGCTCCTCCCCCCTCCTTCCTGCCTGGGGCAATCAGCTGGCTTGCATTTAGGAGGCAGGAAGGAGGAGCGAGGACTTGGCGCAGGCTCCCCCTCCCTCCCCCCCGCCTCCTGCCCGGGGCAATCAGCTAGCTTGCGGCGTTCGTTCGGGAGACGGGGAGGGAGGGGGAGCCTGCGTGCCGAGTACTTGCTCCTCCCCCCCCCCCAAAACGCCGCAAGCCAGCTGATTGCTGTGGGCAGGAGGCGGGGGAAGGCGCTGATCCACGGCATCTGCCGGTGGGCAGGAGGTGCTGTGGGGAGAGGAGGGGGGGCGTAGGGAGGTTGCCAGCTGTGGAGCAAGCAGGCAGCCGAACAACATAAGAGTGGAGCATTGCACAACTTTAAATAAGCATGTTCCCTAATTGATCAGCAACGTAACAACGAAACAACGTTAACCAGGACGACTTAAAGTGAGGAGTTACTGTACTTCATTGAAAATGCTCAGAAAAGGAGACAATTTATGTATTTTTTTAACCCAGTTTGAAAAGTATTTAAGGTTCATTTTGTCTAACATCCTTAATGCAGAGTATCAGCGGGGTAGCCGTGTTAGTCTGGATCTGTAAAAAGCAACAAAGAGTCCTGTGGCACCTTATAGACTAACAGATGTATTGGAGCATAAACTTTTGTGGGTGAATACCCACTTCGTCAGATGCATGTGTCTGACGAAGTGGGTATCCACCCATGAAAGCTTATGCTCCAATATATCTGTTAGTCTATAAGGTGCCACAGGACTCTTTGATCCTTAATGCAATCATCCTTAGGAAATCTGTAAAGGATGCACAGTAGTTAGTCACTGATCAAAATGGAGTTCATTTTAAAGGTCACATTGTCATTATATGACACTTTTGACTGCAACAATAGACAGCTCTTGTATCATGATTAAGGTTAAGATTCTGTCATGGGTATTTTTAGTAAAAGTCAGGGACAGGTTGTGGGCAATAAACAAAAATTTGTGGAAGCCCACGACCTGTCCCTGACTTTTACTAAAAATACCCGGGTGGATAGAGAGTGACAAACAGTGCCGCCGGGGCTTTCCGCTGCTCACAACCCTGCTGCTGCTCCTGCGGCAGGGGCTGGCCACTGCTGATCCAGCCCCACAGGGGCTGATCCAATCCCAGCTGCTGCTCCAGTGGGCCGGGGACCGCTGTTCCAGCAAGCCTGGGGCTGGCCAACTGCCAGCTATTCTGGGGCCACTGTTCTGGTGGCTCCAGGGCTGATAGCTGCTCTAGGTCCCGGAAAGTCACAGAATCCATTACCTCTGTGACAGAATTGTATCCTTAACCATGATTCACCAGCATTTATACTTGTTCACCCTCAGTTGTTAATGTAATTTATAGGCACATCTTCCTATAATATTGCCAGTTAAACAACACTTCTGAAACTTATTTTGGCAGATGCTTATTTCAGAAGAGGAAATGGATGCAAGGTTTTGAATTTTTTTTTAAAGTTACCTATGGTCATCTTTTTTAAAATTTTGTTTTGTACATTTGGCAATCTATTGTCAGTAATATTTGTAAAGAATTTCTATTGCTGAAAGATCTGGAAAAACACTAACTTACACAGAGACGTTCACACTTCAGCAGACCTGAAGAGCTTTGAGTAAGCTTGAATGCTTGTCTCTCTTGCCAAAAGAAGTTTGTTCAATAAAAGATATTACCTCACCCACCTTTTCTTACAGTGAAAATAGCATTCTAATGGTTAAAACACAAACTAGGACTCCTGGGTTCTATTCCTGGTGCTGTTACTGCTTTAGGTCCAGATTCTGCAATCTGATCCCTATCTCCATGCAAAGCCTCACTGAATTGGGATTGGACTGAGGCACCATGTAGGTGTAAATTCTGTTGGCATTGATCAGATCTGCAGGCTCAGGGCCAGTCACTACTTTACCATCCTATAAAATGAGTGTAAAAATTATGTGACAGGAGAATTAACACATAAGTAATATTCATAAATGGTTTGAGAATATTAGATGGAAAGCTGTAAGTGCAGACGTACGAGAAACCAAGAAAAAGCCTGAATTACGGGATCAATTAAGTTGCTGGGGAGAGGGGATATGTATAAGTCTATATCATTTTAATCTTTTAAAGTGACATTTCAAAGTTAGAAATGGAAGAGTCTGTAAGCTTTTCACAATCATTTTGCAGAGCATTTGTTCCATTGTGGTCTCTTCTCACTCTGAAATCCTTGAAAATGCTTCACCTGAAGCAATTGATGCTGATGAGAAAGAAAGAAATGACTCTATTAATAGAGCCCTGGAATGGATAAATGGATCACTGAATGAAATGCTCAGAGACCTGCAACCTGCTGACCAGTGTAAAGTTGATGAGCTGCTTGGGTAGGTCTTGCATATTATTTCACTGATTTTTACTGTAGTAAAACAAATTATTGCAAATAATTGTATTGTAAATAAATAATTTGCGCAAAATCTCAATATTTTTTCTAATGTTAGTCCTAATTCTTTCTACACAATATTTCTAGATATTATTACCACTAGAAGCCTTGCACTATATTATTTCCAGTGCTGTATATTTATATAATGTGAAGTTCATGCCAGCCTGCACAAAATCCAGATAAACCAGCATTGTGCAGAATACAAAGATGGGAGTTAGGAATACACCTCCAATACACACACACCCTGCTTTTGGACATGACCTGGAATATCAGCCACAGTCCCCACACATTGGATCCATGTAAGGAACTGATCCAGTGCCCACTGAAGTCAGTGGGAGTCTTTCCATTGATTTCAGTATGCGGTAGTACAGATCCAGTGGTCTTTCCCTCAGCAGCTCATGGAGCTTTGGTTGGAATCTTACTCAGCCAGCAGCTCGGCCACTGCCTCTAGTGTCCTGCAGGACATAAGTGGTGTGAAAGGCCTTCCATGGGCCCTCAGCACTGAGATTAATTTCCCACATAGTGTATTTACAAGTCTCTGGTTTTGTTGGAGTACTCTTTCAAAGTAGACCACTCTGAGAGGCTATCTAAAGCTCTTACCTTGGGATCATTATCAACCTCCTTTTGTTTCTGTTTTAAGATTCTGATTTCTGTTTTATGCTTCCTCGGAAAATACCTATTCTGTAATCAAGTTCATTTCCATTTTTCCAAACAAACTTCTTCTGATCTTAGAGAAATTATGAAGCAGTGGAGAATAGTAATATTTTTCCATATATAACACATTTATCTGGTCTTTCGTAAGAAAAAAATATAGGCTAACCTGAAGTGTCCCAAAAGGTGTTTTGATTTTCCTAGCATCAAACCCTCCTGCAGATTTAGTTGAACAGTTTAAAAAAAAAAAAGTTTGTCTTGGGAATTGTCTAATACTATTTTTCATGTACAATATATAACATTTTTCATCCCAAATCATACTATAAACTGAATTTTTTTTCCTTCACCAAAACCCTTCTTTATGAATGGAGTCTCACTGTAATAGGAGAAGGCCTATCTGGCTAAAGATTGACTGCTCTTCACTCTGGGAATGGTGGTATGACCTCTCCTCATCCTCTGCAGTTGTAAGACTTACTGGCAGCTACCTCTTGGAAGCGATCAGCCTTCTAACAGGAGCAGCTGCAGGAAGACTGGGAGCCAGGGCTTCCTTTCTACCTGTTGGAATGGAGTACCTCATATACCTGACGCGTATAAACTGTTGCATTCCAAGAAAATTAGCTCTGTGGAACATACTTAGTGGAGTGAAGCTTCACTATGGATGAAATTCATCTAATTGATGGAGGCCTGAACAAAACATTGATTTACCACTTATATGGCCTTATTCCCACTGCACTGGGGTGAATTTCACTCTATGTGTTGCTTCCATTGTATACAAACAGCTAAAATGCAGCCACTTCTAAAGCAGCAGCCATATAACCAGAGCTCAACTCTAGAGAAAGATTACCTTTTGGATAAGCAAATTAAGCCAAATTCTGACACTTTGGGGAAGTGCCATGGGATTTTTAATATCCATGCAAAGCAAATAAGTCTTCCTTTTGAGGGTCTTCTCTGTATAGAGCTCACATTATTTACCTCGGAAGGATAAAGAGCTGAGTCAACCTTGCTGGGTTTGAAGGTGGTTTTGCACTTCAAACTGGTTGTTTAGACCACTAAGCCATCTCCTCTGAGTTTCAATTCAATAGGCTATGAAATAGCTGAAAAATGAGGTTTAAACTAAACAGCATTGCCACCCTCATTCGAATAGGTATACTTTGCCCTTCTGTTACTTCTGTCCAAAGTTTTCAAAGTACATATCTATTAAGCCTTATAACATCCCTTTGTGATGTGTATTATTAAACCTATTTTATAGGGTTACCATTCGTCCGGATTCCCCCGGACATGTCCGGCTTTTTAAGCTAAAAATAGCATCCGGGGGGAATTTGTAAATGTCCGGACTCCCCCCCCATGCAGAGCACGCGCGGCTAACAGTGCTGCCGGCCAGCCGGTGTCACTTACTTGGGGCTCCGACACTCAGCCAGAGAGAGCTCCTCCTCCTCCCTCTCTCCCTCCCTCCCTGCATCGCAGATCGGCTCTGGCAGTCTGGAGCTCCTCCCCCGCTGCTGCCCAGCGGCTCAGGCAGTTCCTGAGCAAGTTCACCGAGACATTAGGTGAAGAAAGGCCAACAACAAGGGGGCCAGAGGGTCGGAGAAGGGGCAGGGAGGTTTTGGAGGGGGCAGTCAAGAGACGGGGGGGTCGGGAGTTCAGGGGGGGCTTTCTGGGGGTGTGGATAAGGTTTTGGGCAGTCAGGGTACAGGTAGAGGGTAGGGTCCTGGGGGACATTTGGGGGGGGTCTTAGGAGGGGGCAGTTAGGGGACAAGGAACAGGGAGGCTTAGGTAGGGGGTGGGGTTCTGGAGGGCAGTTAGGAGCAGGGGTCCCAGGAGGGGGCAGTCAGGGGACAAGGAGCGGGGGGTGTGTTTGGGAGTTCTGGGGGGGCGCTGTCAGGGGGCAGGAGTGGGGAGAGGGATCGGAGCAGTCAGGGGATAGGGAGCAGAGGGGTTTAGATGGGTCGGGAGTTCTGGGGGGGGCTGTCAGGGGGTGGGGAGTGGTTGGATGGGGCGTGGGAGTCCCAGGGGTCTGTCTGGGGGTGGGGGTGTGGATAAGGGTTGGGGCAGTCAGGGTACAGGTAGGGGGTAGAATCCTAGGGGGCCAGTTAGGATGGGGGGAGGGTCTCAGGAGGGGGCAGTCAGGGGACAAGAGGCAGGGAGGCTTAGGTAGGGGGTGGAGTCCTGGGGGGCAGTCAGGGGACAAGGAGCGGGGGGAGGGTTTGGGGTTCTGAGGGGGGGGAGTGGGAGGGGCAGGGGCGGGGCTAGGGCAGGACGGGGTGGGGCTAGGGCAGGACAGGGGCGGGGCTCCTCCCGTCCTCTTTTTTGCTTGCTGGATTATGGTAACCCTATATTTTAGAGATGGCTAGATTGAGGCACAAAGAAGTTTATTGACTTTCCCAGGTTCACATGAGAAGTCACCAGCAGAACCATGAATAGATCTTACTTCATCTCCCAGCATGTGCTTTTCCCACTAGCCCATGCCTGCTCCTCATTTACCTAATAATATTCTTAAGCAACTGTGATAAATGAAGGTGGAGAGTAGCTTCCTTTTATGGAAACCCAGCCAGTTAGCTATAAAATCCCTCTTGGTAGCTGTTCTCTACCTGCTTTACCTGTAAAGGGTTAAAAAAGCATATAGGTAAAAAAAGGGAGCAAGTACCTGACCAAAAGAGCAATGGGAGGGCTAGAACTTTTTAAAATTGGGAAAAATTTTCCCTTTGTCTATTTGTTGTTGTTCTCCGGAAAGAGGATACACAGAGCAGGAACCGGGCTGAACTATGATGTAGGAAACTTTAAGCCAGGTATGAAAAACCATCAGATCATACCTAGAGATTGTTTATCTGAAGCCCCAGATATGTAAATAAGTCAGGGACGGTCTAGGAAGATGCGATTAGGTTTATTTGTTTTATTTCTTATTGACTCCTCTGTGCTAACCCCAGGTGCTTTTGTTTTTCTTGTAACCTTTAAGCTGACACTCAAGAGAGTAATCTTGATGCTTAATTTTTGTAATTGTTTTTTTTTGATCTAGCAAAAACCCTAAGTTCCAGATGTATTTTCTTTCTTTTTGTTTTTAATAAAATTTACCTTTTTTAAGAACAGGATTGGATTTTTGTGTCCCTAAGAGGTTTGTGCATATGTTGTTTAATTAGCTGGTGGCAACAGCTGATTTCCTTTGTTTTTCTTTCTCAGCTCTTCCCTGGAGTGGGGTGTGAAAGTGCTTGAGGGTACCCCACAGGAAGTAATTCCCAAGTGCACCTTTCTGTGTTCTCAAAAGGCTTTTTTTTTTTTGCATTTGGATGGTGGCAGCATCTACCCATCCAAGGTCAGAGAGAAGCTGTAACCTTGGGAGTTTAATACAAGCCTGGAGTCGCCAGTATTAATTTTTAGAATCCTTGCGGGCCCCCACCTTCTGCACTCGAAGTGCCAGAGTGGGGAATCATCCTTGACAGCAACTAATCATATGCCTTTTCTTTTCCCATCAGTGAATACTTTGCAAAGAAGGTAGAAGAAGAAAAAGAAAGAAAGGCAATTGAAAAGGAAGAACAAGAAGCAGTAATTTCTGCACCTGCATATATTCCAGCTGTATCAGCTGTAACACCATCTGGCAAAAAAAAAGGAGTCAAATTAGGTTTTAGTTGATTTTCTTCTAATATTTCTTGCAAGATAGTAATCAATAAAGATGCTAGCATACCTTCTGTACCTCCCCATGGGCACTGAAGGGTAGCAGTGCTTCTCTACAGTGCTTTTGTAACTGTATCCCAGACCTCCTTCTTGGCCACTAGCTGCAGTTCCTCTCTCCCAGAGCAGCAGTCAGCAATGAGAATAAGTCATCTCCACTGCAAAGCTTGGGGCCGGGAGAGAAGAGAACAAAGCAGGCTCAGTCAGCCACATGGGATAGTGAAACGGAGCCGCTTTCCAGGTCATGATTGGCCTAGCCAGGTGGGGGAGGAGGGGTCCACTCTTCATCCTGGGAATGAGAATGGAGGAGGATGTGAATGAAAATGACGGGGGAGGAAGTGGGAACCATAGGAATAAACAGGAAAATGCAAGTGGAATGAAGATGGGGAGAAGAAACAATGGGAGAAGAGAAGAGATATTGGGGAACACAGAAACGGAATGAAGAAAGGGGGACGAATGGAGGTAAGAAGGCAAACAGAATACAGAGGAAAAGGGAGGGGTCTGCAAAGAGAGGGAATCAGACAGTGAGGCAGTGTGGAGAGGAAAAGCTGAAAGAATAAAGATGACGAAGGGGAGGGAGAAGAGAAAGTGGTATGAGCAAAGGAAAATGGGTGGTAGAGACCGAAGGTAATAAATATATGGGCAAAAGTAAGGAGCAAAAGTACTTACATGCTGCCTTCCTCAGAGAAAGGGCCTCCTTTCTATTATCTTCTTTCTGTGGAATTGGAGAGTGAGACATCACCTCTGCTGCTGATGATGCCTCATCACGTTTATCTTGTTAGTGTCTTCTTACTTATCTTGTAAGATCAGTGTAATTTCTTGATATTGCTTTATAGATATGCACATTAATGCAAATATACATCTACTTTTCAACTTAGATTATTAGATATGCTATCCACAGTTATCATTGTCCATCCTCAGATGTCATCTTTTGCTTCACACAGTAGTTTTAGTGGGTTTTGGTACCCAACTGTCATTGACTACTTAGTTTCAATAGTTATAATTGATTTCTTGCTGAATGTAAAAATTGAAAAATTTACACTTACTTAAGACAGTTTTGGCTATTAGAAGTCAGTTGGTATGGTTACTGACTCACAGTGAAGCATCAGAGGGGTAGCCGTGTTAGTCTGAATCTGTAAAAAGTAACAGAGGGTCCTGTGGCACCTTTAGTCTTTCTGTTAGTCTTAAAGGTGCCACAGGACCCTCTGTTACTTTTCACAGTGAAGCAGTAGCAGATACTCAACTGCCGTTAGCTGGTTTTAGAATGTACTCTGTCTGGTTGCATGTGGCACAAAAGACAGTTTCCTACAAAGAAACTTTGGAGAACAAAACAACTCTTTGCTTTAGCTTTTGATCATTCACTTACTGCGTCCCTATTTGTGCTACTCTTTACCCTGTGGGTATAAGTGGTGTATAATCTATCACATGCTGTAAATGTAGTTCAGGTCCTATTTTGGTGAATCTTCACTTACAATACTATAAATGTACTCTTGCATTTGTATTTTGTTACTGAAAATTGCTCTGTGATTCTTGTATGAAGGGTCAGATTTTCAAAAGAGCATGTGTTTAGGAACCAAAATAAATGATAAGATTTTCAAAGGAGATACACTGGATGCTGAGCACTTTTGAAAAATTTAGCCCAAATTGTGGGTGTTGAACACTTGAAAATCTGGTCTCTTCAGGTCATGGCTTAAGGGTGCTATATTCTTCTTAATGTTGCTTAGCAGAAAACAGAAGGGGCATTTTGTCTCAATGAGCTTATAATGTAAACTAGATAAATGCAGAAAATGATGAGAACAAGAAAGGAAGGGAGGGATGAGGTTTACAACAAACAAAGAACATGCAAAACATGCTTTGTGTATGGAGCTTGAAAGATCAGATTATTACATCTAAATACAGAGAAGAGTAAAAGATAAGATATAGAGATCAGTGGTTAAAAGCTAGCTGAAGGAAGTGAATTTTGAGGAGGGATTTAAAATCAGAAAGGAGGTGGAATGCATTGTGCAGTTGGAGATCAAGATAATCCCAAGTGATGAGAGCTGCAAGATACAACAAAAAATGCATTGATTAATTGAAATAAACATCAAATTAATACTTAAGATCGTATTAGTACGTCAGTTAATATGCATAAATTTAAATGGCAATATTTTACTTATTTGTAGGATGCTGATATTGTAGGTACACAACTGAATTTTAAACTGAGAAAACATTTAGTAAATATTCTTAATCACATTAGGGAAGAAGAGTTCTGTTGCAGAGAAACCAATCTCACCCGCGGAACCTATTGAACCAGTGCTCTGTGGCAGCATAGCCATTGGAGGATTATCACTTGCTGTTGCTAAAACTGGTGCCACCATTAACAACACACCTTTGTACTTACATCTTGCATTGATGAAACATGATCAGGTAATTGTCAATATATATATTTTTCATTTGGTCTCAGCTGTAGTCACTGTTCCAGAGTTGTGTACTTCAGGAATGTTCAGTGAAAAGCTGTATAGTTTGATGTCCATTGTCAGATGACTCCTTATATGACATCCAAAACTCATTAAGGTCAATGGAGGGAATCTTTCCACTCACTTCACTGGGCTTTGGATCAGGTCTGTAGTGAAAATAAACAAGAAAACGCTTGGTTAAACAATAAGAGTTAAACAGTCTTATTTTCACATAGCTTTCTCAATTTCAGGATTTGCCTAAGGAGTTGACTGTGCCACTACCAATGGTCACTCTGTTGAGCTGTGGAAAATCATCATCTGGAAAACTGAAGTTAATGAAAGAAGTGATGCTCATACCACCCACAGAGTTAACAGTTAAACAAGTTCTGTATGCTACTATTTTCACTTGAAGTTTATGACATCATAACTTATTGACCTCATACCTTTTAGATACAGTCCTGAGAATGTGATTATTTATTTCTGTTTATGGGAGAGGGCAAAGTTCCTTTAACAAAATGTTATTGCAGAACTGAATAGTTAGAATATGGAATGTTTTATATTGCAGATCTCCAAATATAAAGTATGTGTGTCTAGTGGATCACAGGAATCAATTCAATTAAAAGCAGCAGCAGAGTTTTGTAATAAAATGGGAGCATATAATAGGCTTGTATAAAATGAAACTTGCCATTCATAGGTAATAAATCATATCATTCAGTGCATAGCACACAGTTAAAGGATGACTCCAAGAAAAGTACACAATAAGATATAAAAATCTTTACCAACAAATTGTTTTTAAAATGAAATGATGTAGAAGGGAAAGCAAAGAAGAACAGAAACCCATTAAAGGGCAGGAAGGGTGGATAAGGGCAGGCTGGGTCAACACCTTATTTGCTTAGCAGTATGTGGCATTATATCTGCACAAGATGCCTACATTAAAGCTGTACATTCTGTTTTGTATGCCAATGACCTGAACAAAGTAGCTGAGCGTTACTCTTGTTGTTTATAATTGTCACCATAGCCTATTGATGGAGTTAGAGACATTGTGCCTTTCAAAGGCATAATGCCTCCTGGGTGCTTGAGGGGGGAGCAACAAGAGATTCTTTGCTACAACATGCAGTAGCAAGCATAGTGTGCCCTCTGTGTAGTTATGTTATCAACTGTGACCTCTGCCTGCACTAGTGCACCTGTTTTAGGCATGATTAACAGAATATGAAGGCATAGGATTTATGAAGGAGGAAGGTTAATCTTTTCCTTATTCAGTTGAAGAGGAAGGATGGTCTTGTGGTTAAGCAGTAGACTATGACTCAAGATTGGGGTTTGTTTTCTGACTGCCACAGCCTTCCTCTGCGAGTTTAACCTCTTTGTGCCTCCATTCCTTGCTTGTAAAATGGAGATCACAGTATCTTCCTACTTCAGAGTTGTGGAAGATAAATACATAAGTGTTTCTGAAGTGCTTAGATGCTAATCTCATAGGGCTTGTCTACAAAAAAGACACTCAGAAAAATTAACTAAAAGTGTGAATTTAAAGTAGGTTAGTTAAACTGTATTAAAATTCTGGGTGGACACTTTGATTTAGAAAGTGAATTACTCTAAAGCAAATTAAGACCGTTTTAATTCTGAATAAGAGCGTCCACCCAGGGGTTTCATGCAGTTTAACTAATCCACTTTAAAACTTAATTCAGATTAATTTACCAGAGTATCCCTGTATAGACAAGCCCATACATAGATAGATCTAGGGAAGTGCTGATTAGTAGGCATGGGCAGATATACAGATGATATTTGATCCCTGAATACCATCACCCCAACAAGCTTGTGATCCTATCCACTGGGGACTCTTTCTCTCAGCACATGCGCTTAGCTGAAGTTATATGGGGGTGGAGCATAGTCAGGTAGCCGCCTTTCCTGGTGCCTGCATCACTTTTTGAGTTTTGGGGCAGTCATCTAGCTTTTCCCCTCCTCTTAGATCTTAAGGGGGCAGACCAATGTGTCTGCTGGTTGTTAATTCAAGTAGGGTTCTTCTTAGGGTTCTGCCTACTCCCATTCAGCAAGACAAGGAATCATTGGTCCTAGCTCCACTGCTACTGGCCCTCTAACACTGGAGAAGCTTGACCAAATCAGAAGGCCATGGATAGTTTGTGATTTTTGTGTGTGCTAATCAGACCTACAGAATAAAAATTTGCACTGGAATGTGTGGCATTAGGATCTATGTTTTTTTTAAATAATTTTTTTTTCTCATGTTTTTATTTACATTCTTAATGCAAAATAATAATTCTCTTTTGGCTGACTATTGTTATTTAATTTAAAGGGTATTGAAAGGCTTCTGGAGATTCAGAAACAAATGATGAGATTGCTGGATCCTGTAGGCAAAGGGGTAAGATACAAACTAATCCTAATTTAATAACTTGTGGAGTTAATACTGTTGATATGCTTCATATGGCCTCTCTAATACTGAACATAAGATTTATTATTTGACATTGGTATCAGTCACCAGTGTATATTGAAAAGCGGGCCTTGTATCACATTTCTATCAGCTTTGTGGCATTAGGGTGACCAGACGTCCTGATATTATCAACCCTGATATTAGGGGCTTTGTCTTATTTACGCAACTCCCCCCCCTCCCCAAAAGTGTCCTAATTTTTCACACTTGCTATCTGCTCACCCTAGGCACAATATAGTAAATGCATTTATTTCACACACCCACATATTATACACACGTTATAGCAGAGGAGTAGCTCTACTATAGTTAAGATTAAGGCCAGCTTTCAGTTTAAAGCTTGATTGTTCTAAGTGCCCTAAAAACTGTAGGGTACTTATATTGCCTTGAAATTTGGTTTGCTTAATGGGGTGGTGAGGTAAGGTCAGTGATCCAAATTTGGAACCATTTAACAAAGGTTTTCTGAGATATAGACCCCAGAAAAGTAAAAACAAAAAATAGTATTTTATGAAGTTCACAGATTCTAGCAATTTTGAAGTTTGAAATCGACCCTAGGCAGAAATCTAAGAATGAACTGTAAACAGTTGTGAAAAATCTGCCTCTGTCAAGAGTGTTTTTTGAGATATGTAATCTAAGTGTAGCAGAGTACTCAGAAGGTGCTGTAACGATTTTTGAAAAGAAAATAAATTACACATGTGAGTGCTCACTGGGAGGGAAGGGGTGACGGGTGCAAGAGTAAGTGGTAACAAGGGAAGAGAGGGTTGGGTCTGCAGTGAGGGATAGGGTTCTTATGGGGAGGGGAGATAAATGGAAATGGGTGGAGGGAAGGGAAGAGGGCTTGGGGGCTCAACTAAAAAGGAGAGGGTCGGAACTGGGAGGGTGGGAAGGGAAAAGACAGGAGGGGTTGGAGAATATGAGGGGTAGCAGAGGAAGTTGGGGGTTTAGGGAATTGGGGGCTTGTCAGCCCTTCTGTGTACATGCTGGACTATGGTGGAGTTCTGCACCTCAGCTCTACACCATTGCTGGCTGTGTATTCTGGGATCTGGGGGACCTTGCTCATCTTTGGGTGTCTGAGCCCCTCTCCCTAAAATCCAGAAAATGAGTAGTTAAGATACACCTCACCTCTGTGTGGAGTGGGTGGGGATGGGAAGGGCTAGCCAGAGTGTGTGGTGGAGGGAGCCCGGTTTGGAGGAGGGTTGGATTGGGTGGACTTGGGGCATGGCTGGGGAAGCCTGACTGAAGCAGGGGCAGAGTCCCAGCTTGGGATGAGTAATGGGAGTGAGAGGCCTAGCTCAGTGCAGCTTGGGCTATATAACTAAGGTGGTGTGCCACCTTCCAGTAAGCTGCTGCCTGTGATATGTGCATGCAGCAGCACAGAGCAGGAGATAGCAAGGAGCAACTTCTGGCTTCTGAAGTGCCAACTAATGGCTTAATGGGATGGGATGGGAAGCTGGAAATGTTGGTGGAGGGACTATATGTTGTGAGGAATGGTGGGATAAAGGGTGGAAAAGGAGTGAGACACACCAGTCTCTCAAACTTTTAAAATTATTGTAACCACCATGCATTAAAACTGTCAAGGTTTGGGTACATAGACCATGGATGAGTTTTCTATGACCGGCCCTGGTAGCAACTACACATTGCAAACGTTTCAAAGCACAACATTATCCCTATTCCACAACAATAAAATGTATAGAATGGGGGAGGAGCTATGAGGAATCACATTGCAACTATGTGACCTAGTGGAAAGACTACTGGACTGGGATTATTATTAGCTCTGCCACTGGCCTGCTGGGAGATGGTGGGCAAGTCACTTCACCGCTCAGTGTCTCAATTTCCCATCTGTGAAATGGGGATAATGACGTAAAGTTCTTTGAGGTCTACTGATGAAAAGCACTATATAAAACTATTTTTTTTTAATTATTACCTAGCCACAGAAGCATGTCCGTTACAAACCTAGGTGAAAACTACAACTGTCTGAATGAACCCAAACATCTACCAACAAACATTTCTCTTTGTTTAAAAAAAAATTAGAAAATGGCAATAAAATTCATTAACACAGAGTAAAGGTTGCCTGATGATATCTCGTGCACTTCCAGAGCATTGAATTCAGCAAAACTCAAACGTCTGAAAGCCAGGAAGTAAGAGGTCAGGTAAATGCTCGTGCAGCCTTAACTCTACTCTCTCTGAGTGGTGCCCATAATACACACTCATAGACTCATAGACTTTAAGGTCAGAAGGGACCATTATGATCATCTGGTTTGACCCCCTGCATGCTGCAGGCCATAAAACCGTCCCTACCCCTTCCCTGGACTCTACTGCTGAAGTCCCCAATCCTGTTATTAGTGACTTCAATCTACCTGGACTTGCCCTATGCTCAAACACACAGCCTACTCCCCTAAGAGAGTATTACACTTGTCAAATTTAACAACTGCTTCACACCTTTTTACAACTCCTTCACACTTGCACATAAGATACCACCTAAACCTATTCTTTCCCCTATCCAACATTAAACCCACAGAGTTCTTTCATATCTCACCTTTCTACTGTCAATACCCATGGCAAGAAGACCCCAGTGCCCTGCTACTGACACAACCTACACAATTCTGTATTGAAATGATGCAGATTGGAACCTCAAGGTACCCATAAACCTCTCTCCTTTGATAATATACATGAGGGGACTCAGACCCAGATCTCTTCATATCAGAATCACAGCTCTTTCAAGCTACTCCATTTTATTCCTCCACCATTTAGTACAGCTACACTACACAGCGAATGCACCTGGAGTGCATGCATATAATTTCCAGTGGTTATTGCCAGCTCTGGGGGCATTTATCTTAACTCTGTATTTCCTGGTTTTCAGAAGTTTTAGTTTCACTGCACTCGACATTCTGGAAGGGCATGAGCCAGGCAACCTTAAGTGCGTTAACAATGTCTTTTGCCATTTCTCTCTCACACACACTCACACACACACACAAACAAACCCCTGTTTGGTGACATTGAACTTTAATCAGAAATGTAGAATAGAACATTTTCACAAACACGAGATAACCAGCTATTCCATTATCCTTACAAGAAAAACTGCAATAAGAAGGAACCACATTCCAGCATAAGTACAATGTAAAAGAAATGACCCTGATCCTGCGAAGACATGTTTAACTTTACACACAAAATAGTTCTACTGAAGTCAGTAGGATTATTGACAAAGTGTGTAAAGTTAAGTGTGTGCATACATTTTTGCAGGATTGGGGCCCTAATTATTCTTCATGTGCATAGTCAGTCCAGATCCACACTTTTGGGAGCACATATGCAGTTGGCACAGAAAGTGAAAATTCTCTGGAAAAAGCAGCAATGCACATTCTTCATTGAAATGAACATTTGGAGATGAGTTATTGTGTGGTAATAAAACAATATCGTTACTTTGTACTGTACACAGAATACTCCTCTTCTGTGTTTTCCAAGCTAATGTTTTCTAACCTAAAGAAGTACACTTAATGTTATGAGATCAAAGTTGATCAACTCTTTTTTTTTCTCTTTTCTCTCCCTGAAATAATTATGTAATTCTTGGATTTTCCCAAACAAAACTGCTTCATTGCTTTTTCTTCAATGCCAACAGTCCAGCCCTCAGCTAACAGACAGTAAAAAAGGCAGTGCGCGTAGTGCAGTGAAAAAAGCTCTGGTAAGAAAACAGATTTTAGTTTTAAGCTTCCAGAGGATTATTACGAACAACAGGAAGCCCAAACATTCTACGTTATAAAATGTTCATTGACAGTGGCCTTTTTAAAAGGTCAAAGTCAAGACTTCTAAATTCCAGATAGGACACATTTTGCATAATCTAATAGGAAGTGTTTTTTGGATTCTATTAGCTAACACCGCCCCCTCCCCCCCCCCCAAAAAAAAAACCCGTGAGGGGGTACTCCACGTGGTTCATTACATGGAGATCCTGATGCATCATATGCATAGGGGCGGGATTTGGGAGGCCAGTGAGGAGGCAGAGAGCATGACCCTCTCACTACATAGATCCTCGAGACAACTGCATGTAAGGATTGTCCCTGTGTGTTGCTTCCTATCCCTGGCAGCACAACTAACTAGGAAACCACTCTACCTTTGATTTACCAGACCCCTCTGAAAGTAGTAGAAAATTGTATTGTCAAGCTTCTATTTAGGTATTATAAACAATTAAAATCAAAGCTATTAAAATAGCAATGGATTTTGGGGTGAGGATTGTTATACTGAAGTTTTGGGGCTTTTGCTTAATATAGAAGGGTGTTTTCGTTTCATTCTTTTTTAGCCTGAAGAGGTTGATAAAATGGTATTTTGAGAGTTGGCTGTGCAGTATATAAATCCCCATAATGCATGAAATGTCAATATACTATTTTATCAAAAAGCACATTTTGTTTTTTTAGTAATTTAAATCATCCATATAAGGGACTTCTGTGTTTTGTTTCTGTGTGTCTGTATATAACACAATGCTAGCAGGCACTCATTTAGCCTATAGCAGTTCAAGACTCAGTCCCTGTTACATCCTGGTTCAAACATAGTGTGTTTTCCAGGGCAGATGAATTTTAGACTACTTTTTTGCTTTACTTAAACAGTTCACAAGGATGAAATAAGAGACGGATGTCAAAGGGCTTGGCTATGCTACAGATGGTACAAGAGCACAGCTTCGGCACTGCAGCTATACTGTGGTAGCCCCATAGTACTATAGACACTTGTTACAGTGACATTTTCTCCTGTCACTGTAGTTAATCCATCCTCTCAAGAGGTGGTAGCTAGGTTGATGGAATAATTTTTCCATAAACTATGGGTATGTTTGCACTGCAGTTAAAACCCAGTGGCTGGCCTGCGTCAGCTGACTCAGGCTTGCAGGGCTCAGGCTAAGGGACTGTGTAACTGCAGTGTAGATGTTTGGGCTTGGACAGTCGAAGTGTCTGAGAACTCAGGCTCCAGCCCAAGCCTGAACATCTACACCGCAATTAAACAGCCCTGCAAGCCCAATCCCTGCGAGCCCAAATCAGCTGACACAGACCAACTGCGGGTGTCTACCTGCAGCGTAGACGTAACCTTAGCGGTATCTGTACTGGGGCTTAGGTCAGTTTAACTACTTCTCTTAGTGACATAGCTAGGTCAACCTAAGTTTTAGGTGTAGACCAGGCCTCAGGAGGAAGCAAAAATAAGAAATTGAAAAGAAACAATTTAGAGAAATCATATGAAAATACAAACTTAAGCCTTATGCTGGGAATATGATAGCATTCAGGTGGACTGCTTCACTCATGCACTATCCATTGCAGGATCATTTTCTGATCTTAATGCTCTGTCTAGATAACTATGAAATAAATTGCCTTTTCACTTCTTCCATCCCGGTACAAGACTCTCTATCTCACAGTAATCTGAACTGTACCCATCTTTCCAAATTTTATATTTGATAGAAGGTCCCCAACTCAGTCTCTGTAGCTAGTCTTCTGCTCCTTCTTATGGGTCTTACTCCTTCAAGATCTCTTGAGTTTAGGCAGAGACACTGTGTCACCTTCCAACTAACTTCTTCCTCAACAGAACCCAGTTCTGCTGAGTTACCTTGGCAACCTCATGATGTCATTCTTTAGAATCCCAGGTCTACAGCTATTATAGTTATTCAGATCAGCTGTGCTCAATCTGTTTAGGTGGTAGCATCAGTTTACCAGTCTAAGATTTCAGCTATACTTGCTAGTATATTCAGTAGTATGTGCTGTAACCTGCTGACAAGCATGGGCTACTGCACATGAAGGAGTCCATGTTCCATTGTGAGACAGAGCACTCACAAATGAATTTGTAGTACAAAAGCTCTACATCAAGGTAGAGCTGGGGAAGCCTGAAGTTCATATACCTGTTGTTAAGAAAGAATAATTTATTACATAGACATAGTCCCATGAGGTCTCTGAAGGAGAGCTCTATCTAAGCTCGAAAGCTTGTCTGTCTCACCAACAGAGGTTGGTCCAATAAAAGATATTACCTGACCCATCTTGTCTCTCTAATATCCTGGGACTAACACAGCTACAACACTCGTTTATTACATAACATTCATAGTAGTAGAGTTTATAAAGCAACACAACTTTTGTAGCTGATTAAGCACCAAAGCAAAGCTGAGACACTTTATTTAGTACAAATCTGCTTATGGCTAGTATATTCCCACATCAGAAACATTTTGCCTGATGTTCAACACGATAAAGACCATAACATAGCTATATTTCCCGCAACATTTTGTTTCCTCATGAGGGCTTGAAAGAGCTGTACTACCTCTTGAATGTTCCAATGGTGTCACGTTGGGGTAACGGACAAGGATTACTGAGTGGGAAGTGAGTTTAAAATTTCAATGACAGTTGGAAGGAACACGGAAACAGTTGTGTAGAAAAGGCATAATCTACAGCAAGGAAAACTTTTTCATAGCATGCCCCACTTCTTAATGGAGATTGGGGGGGGTGGGGGGGGGGGGGGAGGAGATCCACAAGGCAATCACAGATGTGCAGACCAACTCCCAAGTGTAATTTCGTAACAGACTTTTGGCAATTACAAAATTTGCTTATGTGGAAAGGCAATATTAAGAGAGCTTTTACGGTATTTTGGTGGTCTTTTAATGAACTATAGTAGCTGGAAACAGGTGAGCCAGAACCCTGGGACCAGCCATAGTTCCACAGACTAGCCTTCCTTCCATGGACCAGCTTTTGGTAACCTCTCCTTATATTGGGTATTGTCCATAAGGTTGTCCGTATCAGTTGTGAGAGGAGAACGTTATATTTTTCTGAGCTGAGGTTGACTGAAATCCTACTGTCCTATAGCTACATATATGTTAATACAGACATTGTTTCTGTTTTATTTCCAGCCATCAGTTTTAAAGAGAATATCCCATTTGGGGTGCTTAATAACAGGGTGCGATAGTCTAGAACAACCTCTGATCTTACTGCAAACAGCTTGCAGGAATCTAGGTCTGGAACTAGGAATAGATGTACATTTAGCAATAAACTGTGCGGCTCATGAATTGATGGACTATGTAAGTTATTTTTAATATCTCTTTTACTGATTTTAAAGTGATTGCGTATTGTTTCTTACTTATTTTGCGGTAGCACATAGGTATCACAACCACATTGTGTTAGGCAGTGTACAAACACACAACAAAGATAAGTCTCCTGCCCTGATACAGGAGGCTTTGAATATGTAGCCCCCGGTGGTGTGCACCACCCAAGACAGCAGAAAATGTTATGGGTGAGTGGAGGGAAGCAAGCTTCAGGGAGACCACTCAGTTGTCTCATCCCCGTGTATGCTATGCAGCATAGCTCTGTAGTGACTCTGCACATGAACATGAAGAACAAGGGACAGCTAGTGTGATGAGACATACCCATACCTACTAACAGGATGGGTACCCGGGAATAAAACCTTGCGTGGAGCAAAACACACTGGGCCATAGCAGCTATTCCTCCCTATGACCTGGCGTAGCAGCTGTGGCTCTCTTTAGACACACTTGGGACAGTTGTGGCTAAGTCATCCATCCCTTTTCATGTGGGGGTGGCCCATTATTCAGGATGTGGCCTTTAGAATTTAAACACTGAAAGGCTAGTTGTGCCAGCCAGCATTACTCCTATTTTTCTTTGTTTGAGACTTTTCTGATCAATCCTTGTCAACTGTAGCAATGCTTTAATGGATAAATATTCACTACTAGTTAAATGGAGCAAGCCAAATTTATTTCACTTATGATCTAAACTGGATGCGAGTCCAAGTTTCCAAAAGAGCCTTCAGTCATACCAATGTGCAGATTATATGCCTAGATTCCATGCCCCGCCCCTTGCCTTTAAATGTCTAAATATCTTCATATTCTGCAAAGTAATGGATTCCTGCTGTAATCCATTCACACTATTCTCCTCCCCCCACCCCCGACTCCGCATTTTATTGTACACCACCTGTTATGCTTTAAGACTATACACACATCAAGGTGTAGGGTACAATCTACTCTGTAAAAACAAAAACAAAAAAACACTTGCAGCAGCGAGCCTCAGATGTGGGCTCGTGCTACAGGGCTAAAAATAGCAGTCTAGGTGTTCCTGCTGGGGCTGAAGCCTGCGCTCTGAGACCCAGTGACGGGGATGAGTCTCAAAACCAGGCTCCAGCCTGAGCAGGAATGTCTTCCCTGCTATTTTTAGTCCCGTAGCACAAGCCCTGTGAACACGTTGCTGCAGGCTTTTTGTTTTTCTTGCAGCGTAGATGTACTCAAATACCTGTTCTGTCTGGCTTAGTATTTAATGAGTTTTTTAATGTTTTGCTGTCAATGACAGAAGCCCTTCATCTTTAATATCAGACATTTTATAAGACGCTTGTAGTGTGTAACAGAAACTGTGCCGAGGTCAATTTGGCACACTCAGAAATCCTATTTTAAAATGAACAGAACCTTAAACGATTAAACAACAGGAACGGTCATAACATCAATGGTGTGTGAAAGTGATGAAAGCTAAAACGTCTCCTGTAGTTTGGCATTCTGCCATTAATTTTACCACTACCTAGACAGTATTTCCAACCTCAGGTGTGCCAAAATCATGAGTCAGGTCTCACAAATCATAAGTATGGCATAAAAACAATATATTTTGCTTCTTTTTCTTTGCCCTCTGGTTTCTGAGCCTTTAGAGTGCACTCATTTCACGTTTTCAAGCTTTTTTCTGCACCCATTAGGGCTAGAAACTTTTTTCACCAAAAAAAACAACAACAAAAAAACCAACCCAGAAGTTTTTGTGCAGTGTCTTTATTCAGCAGCAGAGGCTTTCAGAAAAATGCCAAATAGTGTGAAGCTCACAATAAAATCACGAGAGTTGGCAACACTGCCTAGGACATGCAGAGGTCTAAAAATAGCATGAGGTAAACTCCATCCACCTCACGCAAAGCCTGAGTAAATAGCTAATGGTCTCTGGACTGAAATAAGGGCCGTGAACCCTGCACTCACCTCCGGAGGGTTGTGTGGCCACTGGATATGCATGATTGCAGTGGAAATTGTTTACCACAAAATTGCTACCATTTTTATCTTTTACACATTTAACTTATGTTTTTAGACCAAAGGAAAATATGAAGTACTGACTGGAACACTCAAGAGTCCTGATGAAATGGTCGATATGTATGTGGACCTAATTAATAAATACCCCTCTATTATTGCATTAATAGATCCCCTGAGGAAAGAGGTAAGATAGAGATATTTTGAAAGCTTTTAGATTATGCTCTGGGAAATATATTTTCTAAAGAAAATAAGAAGCCATACATAAACACTCGTGGGTGAAATTCACTCCTATCCAGAGGGCCCGTACACCATTTATCCACCACCTATATCTTACTTAATCCCTATTCTGAGAGCTTAAGTTGTACATATGGGATGCATAGGCCATATGTTAGCTCTTTGCATAGGCCTTGTGTACTCATCAGGAACCATATGAGGAATTTCACTGAGCCTGCATGTGCTTACCAAAAATTAAAACCATGAGGAAAAAGTGTCATTTTTCACTCTCTTGGAGACACACACAATGAAAATTGATGTCAGACTTTATTCACATGTCCACTAATTGGTGATAATGGCCCTTACTTTATATACATTTGACATGACACTTGATAGAAATTAATCTTGATTAGTGTGAGCATAATGCAGATATACAATACATAATGCATTTTAAAGAATTAAATGAAAATGAAGTTCTGGCAGATTCCACTTGCTAAGCCACTGTCATTTTAATTACACATCCTTTCTTGGGTGCTCATATAGTATTTTAGAAGCATTGCAAAAGTGAAAAACTACTTGTGCAGCAGGAAAAAAGATGTAGACATAGCTGTACATTCCTAAGAATCATTTAGTAATGAAATAAGTTGCTATGATACTATCGCACCAACATTTACACTCATACTGCAATATAAACCTATATTTGACAGTGCTGCTCAACAGAGTTAAAAGGAGTGGAGTTAATTCTATGTGGTTCTATGAGTATATTAACATTAGATTTAACTACCAATAAAATCAAAATTAGAAGAGATATATAGATGTGGCCAATGAATAAATCATAATTAAGTAGAACAATATTAAATATGATATTAAGATATATGTATATGGATGAAAGGGACAGATTTTATAAATTTAAATCTCAGTGGTTTTATCATTGTTTCCAATTATGTTAATATTTAGGTTTGCCATATTTCAAAAAGACAAAAGCCCAACTATAGGCATGTAAATATATTTTCCACAGTTCTGCAGCCACATCATTTAAAGTGGAATCTATCCCTTGGAGAAGAATTGTGCACCAAATCCCTAAGCTTTCATTTAAAAACAATGCATCTTTCTAGCCTTCATGCTTATGAAGAAAACCTTTAAAATGTGAACCAAGGGTAAACCAATGCAATGTTGTCTGCCTGAATCTGCTCATAGCCTGAAACAATAGCTCTGAGAGGAGTGAACTGCCACATTCATCTCAGTGAGTTGTTAACTCTGAAACCTAAAGGTGACCATTTAAATATGAAAGTTTAAAACAATTTCATTGCTGATCATCCTAGCAGAAATGTATAGCTAGCTTTGCTTCTCTCACAGTTCTAAACTGACTCACGCCCTTCCCAAGGTGCCAGAAGCCCAGATTGTTCCTTAGCTGCCCAAACTTCCAACTTCCCCTGACAGCTGCTGTGATGAAGTTATGTGCTTTCAATATAAAAATCTGCAGAATATCAAAAATTGAATATGGGGCAGCTTAAAATAGTTCAGTATTTAACAAAAACAAATGACAAAGCTTATTCACAACACAGCTTTGCCACAAACATTGAGCATTTTAGAAATATCACTAATCTGGACCCATTTCATCCGTCCATTCTTATACAGCAAAACACTTTAGTGAGTGCTTAACTTTAGGCATGTGCTTAAGTGCCATTAACTTTAGTGTGACTTAAGCATGTGCTTAAATGCTTTGCTGAATTGGAGCCCTACATAGTGCAAATTTCTAATTCAGATACAGATTCTGTATGTGTGATTGGTAGAGCAAGAATTATGAACTGAGGAAATTCACAAATCTCAAATACATCTGAGAATTTTACAATCTATTCACAGATAATTTGTGAACAGAAAAAAGGCAAACTTTATTTGCTGTTCTCTCTGAGTTTGACTGCAGCTCTTATCTTCCTGCCTTGATACATGTCATCAGGCTGATTATATGGCTACTTCTTGTTTCACTATTTCAGATTTAAATGAGATAGGGATTTTAAAATAAATAATTTCTAGCTATTTAGCCATATTTTATATTGGATCAAGTGACTGGGAACTATTTTATATTCCATTAGTTTTCTTTTAACCAAGTCTGCAGGAGAGTAATCTGGGTAGCAGACTCCTACATTCAGTTCATTTCACAGTAATATATTAGCTGATGCTTTTTACCTGTGACTAGCTCTCTTCTTGCCTTAAGCAAAATCCCTACAGCCAAACAAAATGCCAGTGATATATTTGATTTGTGTCTGCTAATAAAAATAATTTCTCTGTGTGAATGATAGCCCTGGGGCAAAATCCTGGTCCCACTGAAGTCAATGGCTGTTTTGCCATCAACTTTAGTGAGGTAATGATTTCACGCGTGGTGTTCCCTATGCCCCCCTCCCCACCTTATTTTCACCCCTCAACATTTTTTTTTGATTGTTTTCCTAAATTTGTCCTTTAAACAACTAATCATTTACTTTACTGTTTACCCAGGATGGCCAGCAATGGAGCAATATATGTAATACTGTTGGTTCCAGATGTTATTTGATTGCAGAAGATGCAGCCAAAAGTATTTCTAAACTTGTGGAGGATCAAAATATAAACGTACCAAAATGCAGTGGTCTTATAATAAAATATACAAATCAAACCAAGATATCTGACCTCACAGAACTTACCCGACTTCTAGATGGTGAGTAGTGGAAAAGTCTGAATTTCAAAACCCTATAATGAATAGATAAGACAGCTACACTTATGCAATCTATAAATATGGAATATTTCACATTTAAATACAGCAGTTGACAGTTTAGGACGTGCTTGTTAAAAGAAATTAAAACTCATGGCTTGATTGCCAAATATATTTAGGAGTTCATATATTCTGAAAATATTTAAAGGAATCCTTATAATATGTTCCAGTGCTTCAAATGTACCTGAGTGTTAGTCTCTAAGGTGCCACAAGTACTCCTGTTCTTTTTGCGGATACAGACTAACATGGCTGCTACTCTGAAACCTGAGTGATACTGTGCATGTCTGGAATGTGTATGTATTTTCAAGCTATGGCTAAACTTTATATAGTCGGACACCAGAACTGAAGAACAAAAACAAACAAACAAAAGCTGAACGGGAGGAAGCTGAAATGTTGCCTGTAACAAACAAACAAAACCAGATTGGTCCACAAATGTAATCTAGACAGATAAATTAATGATTCTCTGTTATTGACCCTTGGTCGTTACTGGACGTAATACTTATGGGGAGTTACATTTGTCAATATCTTATTTTGTTCTTTATATGTTCCCAAAGACTTTATGATGGATGCATTTTTATATATCTAACTGTTCCCCTCCTCCCTAAAATAAAACAAAATGAAAAACCACCATGTCAAAAATCAATGAATAGTGAGCTTTAGGATTTAAATCACACCAGGTGGGAGGGCTGCTTTTCATAGTGAAGAGGAATCACTTCTGCTATGCTAGAGAATACATTTAGAATTAGAATACAGTACCTAGAACCCCATTCTACCATCTGAAATACATTGCCAGAATGATCAACTTAGCCTGTAGTAGTTATAAGAATTAGAGCACAGATGTTAGGTGTCACCTTAGCCAGGCTGAAAGGAAATACACTTCTACCCCGATATAACGCGACCCGATATAACACGAAATCGGATATAACGCAGTAAAGCAGTGCTCCGGGGGGCGAGGCTGCGCACTCCGGCGGACCAAAGCAAGTTCGATATAATGCGGTTTCACCTATAATGTGGTAAGATTTTTTGGCTCCTGAGGACAGCGTTATATTGGGGTAGAGGTGTAGATTTAACAAGGTAAAAGGAGAAATAATAAAAATGCAGACAGGTATTATATTGCAACAATTAAACTGATATTCATGTGTACTTTTCTATCAGAAGGACATTTACTCCATCTTTCCCCTATTTGTATTTAACCTCAGAGCGAGCCAAAGGACTTAATGTATAAAAAGTGAAATCTAAATTTTTGTGAAATATATAAAATATTTACTAATGAAGGCTAAAAACTCTTATTATATAGGTCAAAGACATATTGCCATATTAGGAAGTCCAGCTGGAGAATCTTCTGATGATAGCCTTGTAGATCTGGTATGTATTGAAAGCTGTTCAGTTGCAGAATTGCTAAACCATTGCTTTTATCATGAACTGGTATTTAGGAGAAAGGCTGTCTGTGTTTGAGAAAGGCATATAATCTATTAAAAGGTTTTTTTTCCTTAGAAAGTCACCTTTTACAGAGAGTTAATCTTTGAACTTTTTTTTTTAAAGCAAGAAAATTGCCAAAGCAGGATAAAGAGAACATACTTAAAAGTGTGTATTATCTATTTGCTTGCATTAGTTTGTAAAAATGTAAATGAATTACTGAAATTATACCCGAGTAGTAACAACAATCTTGCATAGTACATCTTAGCTCTGATAGTTAGTCTCTTTGTATTGACATTGCATTTGCAAATAAAATTTCATTTCTTATGACAGTGATTAGTGTGCAACTCCAACTACATCTTTAATTAAAGGAAGGTTTTATTCCCACATAGAGAGATGAGAAGTATTATTGTGAGTAGGGTTTACTTTAGGACACCAAGTTAAATAACTAGGAAGAAAGTGACTTCATTGCTAAATCGTGGAATTTTAAAATATGCACTTTTTTGTCCTAAGGCTGTTGGCCTGGGTGCCAGGTTTATCAAGTTGGGAGGTCTTTCCCGTGGAGAAAGGGTGACCAAATACAACCGCCTTCTTGCTATAGAGGAAGAACTGGCCAAGAATGGAACACTGCGTATGAGCTTCTTTCTTACTTGTTTTCAGCTTGCAATGAATAAGAGAACAAAGATTGCAGGAGGAATGATTGAAACTGCTCCACGGGAGGGAAAAGGAATGAAAAGACTATAAATAAGCAATGACAAAAAACTAGGATGGCACTTGCCACAACGTATATTGTTGTCCTAATGGATTATCTGTTTACCTGAATGTTAAAATAGTCCCCTTCTTGAGGAGTAGCCTACATCACATTTTTCAGCAGAATTAATTGGTTAGAATCTTCAAGCCCATGTTGGCAAAACTAAGATAAAAATTAAATTAAATTAAGGTTTCTCCTCACAGAAAATTTTAGCCAAAAGCAGATGTGTCGCAACCAAAGCTTCAGTTTACAACCCATTTCACAGTAATATTCTTTACAAAAATGATGTTGAAAAAGTTCAGGTTGCATGAATAAGCACTCAAAAGTCAGGAAATGCTAATGTTAAGGATGCATGTGCAATCTTAGCTGTGCTCCTTATAGGTACCAGGATGCATGACATGGCCTGCATCTTCTCTCACACCGGTTTTATGCTGGTATAACTTCACTAACTTCAGTGGAGTCACTCCTGATTTTTACCTGTGTAAGTGAGAGAGTAAAAGTCCAAAATCTTTAACCCTTTCATAGTGTATTATTTCTTGACTAATATCTCAATTTTTTTTCACACAACTTTATATTCACGTGTAGCATGTGATGTATTTTCATTCTTTTATACTTACACTAACTCTGTATAACTGACAGCAACCATGTACTCTACATGTTCTTTACAAGTGTAATAGCCTTCCTTATGTTCAATTCAGAGGGTGAGGCAGCTAAAGGAACACAGCCAATTTATTTTTTGGAGGTAAATAAAACGTTTACCTATTATTAACAACACTTCAGATTATTAAAAAAATATATACTACTTACTTTCCCTACCACCACGTTTTGCATTGGTCTTGGCTGGGACTATACAAAAAAAAAAAAAAAAAAAAATCAATGAAATCAGTTTACTTTACACATATGTAAAAACTTTAACAACTAACAGAAATATAGTAATATAATAGCCCAAATATAAGTTCACCATGTCCCTTTTACTAGGAAAGGGACTTAGCTGAACATGCATGTGCAGCACAACCTTTCTTATGTGCATTTCAAGTGATGGGGCAGATATCTACAGCGGTATGAACTTAACTGGTTCATCAGTATTTTAGTACACAGTACTTTAGTACACTAAACAAAAGATACTAAGCATTGACAAATGTTTAAAAATATACCTCATAAACTTCAGCAGTTTCCTGCAGATAACACTGCTCTAGCAGTAACAAACCCCAGTAGCAAAATCCGCATTCACCTCTAACTACTCCCATCTCCACATAGATCAGGGAGAAGGGATGGACCTATCACTGTGCCCTGAAGATTAACCAACTCAGGCTGTTATAGACCAAGGTTCTGATCCTGCAACCAACAGTGTACGGGTGATGTTAGACTCTAAGGGCCAGATTGCTGAAAGTATTTAGGCACCTAAAGATGCAGATAGGTGTCTAGTGGGATTTTCAAAAGTGCCAAGGCATCTGGGAGTTAGGTGCCCTGCCACTTTTGAAAATCCCATTAAGCACCTATCAGCATCTGTAGGCACCTTAATACCTTTAAGAATCTGGCCTAGCTGCTCTGTCAGTTGCAGATCAGACCCAAGGGAGGTAGTGAATTTTCATTCATATTAAAACTGTGTACTTACGTAAATTAAACATAATACATGCATCATTTGGGATTATATTTTTTAAATCTAGTGTAGTGTCTGCAAATTTGTTTAGAACAATCAAGAAACTTTTTTTCCATTGCAGGTTCAGGAGAAAACCATGAATTTGTTGATTTTGCTGAAGAGGCACAAACAGCAGAAGAACTTCTCGACGCACTCCCTCCCACAGAGCAGGACCCATGGCCTTCACAGAATTCTCAGCCTCTGCTGGCCCAGGTCCAAAATCCTGATTCCTTACATGGTAGTTCACTGCATCTCAACGAGGCTACCAAGATGGACCCATCAATATTTCCTTAATGACTGTTTGGCACTAAGGTGATATCAAAGATGTAGTCCATCAAGGTGCTGAGCGTCCTCAGCTCTCATTAAAGTTAATAGGAGTTGAAGGTGCTCAGCACCACATAGGATTGGACCCTAAATTTGGAGTTTTAGATTCTGATGATGGCATTAGAACTGTGACGAGGGAATCATGTGCTTGTATGGAACCATAGTTAAGTTTCCACATGGTTGCAAGTTTCCCCCTCGTGCAGATGCAATAAGGCGAGAGCTCTAGTGAAATCTCAGTGAATCAAACTTGAGTTGTTTGATTGCCATTAATTCTATCCTGTTACATCTCACTTACAATAAACTATTTTTAAATGCCTGAAGTTCAGTGATTACCGGTACTTTGTTTTCATTCAAACTCATCCTATTTTGATAGTTTTTGTACCTGCGCATGTTTTATTAGTCTCTAATTCTCCACCTTGTATTTAGCTGTGACACCTTTCCCAGACCAAGAGCAGTTCTGTGTAAGCTCAAAAGCTTGTCTCTCTTACCAACAGAAGTTGATACAATAAAAGCTATTACTTCACTCACCCTGTCTCTATAATTCTGCTACAAGACACTGCACTACTAAAATAGGTGATTATATTTCTTTGTATATATTTTTAGCCAGTGTAAATTTGTAACACAAAATAATCCTACAGAGTACGTCATTTCTTATTTTAGATATTCCATAACACTTATCTGAAGATACTTTGTGTGGGATTTTCAAAAACAGCTCCATACTGACCTATCTCTGCTCCCATTGACTCCAGTAGAAACAGAGTTAGGTCAGTAGTGAGAAGTTTTTGAAAATCTTACCCATCATCTCTAAAACAAGATTTTGGAGTACTGAATGTTTTAATAGCATTATTTTCTCTAAACTCTGCATAACTATATTTATTTTAAACAATAACTTGTCTATTGATTTTAAAATGATGCCTAAGCTTTATATAGAACAACAAATTATGGACAAGTAATAAGCAAACACTTTATGAAAACAAAAAAACTTGACTGTTATGCTATTTCATCACACAACACATCCTCAACACCTCTCGTCAGCCTGGTGTACATCCGGAATTTTGTCCTGATTTAGTAATTGACATCAGTGTAAAACCCAAGTGTAGACAAAAAGAGCTGCACTTTGCACAGGCAGAAGAGGTTACCCCATTTTCAAGTAAGGAATAACAACAACAAGACTTCACAGTGTCTGGGAAACTGTCAGTAAGATTTTTAATAAGCAACAGTGAAAAGATAAATAATTTATATCAGTGTAACAGAAATAGTTTACATAAAAGAAGTATTTTTTTTAAAAAAAACTTCTGGTTTAGGACAGCTTGCGGTTAACATATACAGCAGTAGTAATAATTTGAGGAAAAATACATTTATAAAATTTTACATTTTAAATTCAGTGTAAGCAGATACCTAAGTGTAAAATCAACTACTAAAAACCCCACAGAAATGTAGATATACAATAAAATGACAAATTTCCCCAAAGTTAGGAAATACATTTAGTTGACTAATTAGATCAACCCCAAGATTTGCTTAGCAAACATGCCAAAAAAAAATAAAAAAATAAAAAAGGCACAACTACCACATTCATGACTACCATTTTCTTTCTAAAAGAGAAACACCAGACAGCTCCATGCAAAGCCAAGCTAACAAACTGAACACATTCATCCTTTTCAATAGTTAAAATACTATCACTGTTTCTTATGGGCATTAAAAAAAAAAAAAAATCTAATAGTGCATTCAAGTATATTACCACTCAACATCAGTAACGTCAATCTTCAGTTTAAATTAAAAAATAAATCCCTGATTACATTTTGTTTGTTCAATGTAGTAGACAAGTAGAGTGAAATATTGTGCTGATTTTTAAAAACGTCTAAGGAATGGGGATTGGTAGTGAAGATTAAGTTATATACCTGTGGCTCTGTCTTCATTGGAAAGAAGGGCTGTGATAAAATGTGGTACTCACATGATAACACAACTCATGCCACCACAGTATAAGGCTTACAAAGATCACGTTGTAAGTTTGTGTATTAGTAATATTGGACCTGCTCTTGAAGTCAATGGGAGTTCTGAGTGCAGATCAATTGCAAAATTGACAGAGAGCCCCAATCCTGTATACATTTACTCAAAGAAGTCCGGTAAAATTTATTATTTATTACAGTAGCCCCTAGAGGCTCCAACCAACTTCAGATCTCCACTGTGTTGGGTGCTGTCCGTGCCCTGAAGAGCTTACAATCTAAACAGACAAGATGGACAAAAGTTGGGAGACCAAGACGGGGAACTGAGGCACAGAAAATTTAAGTGATTTGCTCCACAACATATAGTAAACTGTGTTAGTAAACTGGGAACAGAATCCAGATTTCCTGAGTCCCGACCCAGTGCATTAACCACAGGGCCGTCCTTCATCTTCAACTCAAAAGGATTTACATTTACTTCAGCGGGAGTTGGCTCAGGACTATGAGTTGGCTCATTAAGCTAGACTACAATGGACTCATGCATAAGGATTATTTACATGTGTAATGATGTGCAGGAATGGACTGTCACACTGTGATCTAGTAAAGGGTGAGTGGAAATGTCCACATAGGCACAGGTTTTCAGGATTGGGCCTTGTTCATTATTTTCCTATCACACTCTATATTGAGGACCTCACTCCACTGAAATCAATAGGAGTCTTTCCATGGATTTCAATGGAAGTGGGATCAGATCTTAACAGAGTTTCAATTCCCAAAGGCTAAGGAAGCATCAGTTTAACAATCTAAATTTAGAAACCATTACCAAAACTGGTACCAAACTGGCAAACTGCACTGCCTGTTTTCCCTGCTCGTGTCAACCGTTTACTGGAGAGACCGTTTCACGTTTGTGGTTTAAAATGATTTAAAATAGCCTGTGTGGAGATGTTAGTGAGAAGGAGATCAGTAGAAGCCCTGTATTAAATAGGTATCAAAACATTTTTAAGGCAGTGTCTCTAAAACGGATTTTTATTGATATTACCCAGTCTAAATGAGGAAAGGTACTTTTCTGTGATTACCTACTTAGGGCCTGATCCAAAGCCAACTGAAATCAGAGGGGGGCCTTTCCGCTGACTTCAGTGGCCTTTGGATCAGTCCCTTATTGGCCTTTACAAAGTATCCAGTTGTTAACACTAAAAAAAGGATTTTTTTGATAAAATTAAAAAACAATATTGTGAGTAACCTATTATCTAGGAAAATACATATACGAGGCCAAAACAAAAAGGGATTTTGAGTTGTATTTAGTTATGTAACCTACTAATGCATATACCAAAACTGCATACAATAGGCCATTTCAGTAAGCTATTACTGAATATAGTTCTGAGTGCAGAATATACCCCTTGCCAATTCACTTAAGCAATTTACACTTACTGAGAAGGACTTCCAAAAGTCTCAGCCTTTTAGCATAATAATTAGCAGTTAGAGCTGTCTGACTCTTTTGCTTTATCAACACTAGTTTCTTTATATAATTGTTTATTTTTTTCTTCTTTCATCTTGTGTTGATTTATGATTTTTTCAGGCATCTGGTCTTTGGTTTGTGCTTCACTGGCGGAAACAGGATCTAAAACTACAATGGATTCCGTTTGATTTTCACTGCTAATAGCTTTTCTTGCAAATCCCACGTAACTAGGTGACCTGGGAAGAAAAGTAGAATAAATAAATACACAGATAAAAGGTTTCTTTATCACATTTTTGGAACAAAAGTGAGCAGAAATGTATTTAAATTATTAACAGCATGGATGACCAAGACAGTTACATTGTACAGACAATGACACACAAGTATAATAATCAGTTAATATACTAAAAACACTATGAATTTAAGTAGTAAACTAGGAAAAATTAAGTTATACAGCAGCAAACAAAGGCTTTCAGACTATGAAGGAGAAAGTCATTTTTAAGTGACATTCTCTTTTCTGTGATCTCTCTATACCAGCTCATAGCTGGACCCCAGGTTTTAGGTTCTACATGTCAGCCAGGGAGGTGGCAGTAAATAAAACTCAGGATTTTCACACCATAATCCTGCGGCGAAATAGGGAGAACCTGGCTTCTTGTCCCACATCTGCATTCTGCACCGTTGAAGAGGATGAACACAGCCTCTGATGTCCTAAACTCTGCCACATGCTAGAAAGGCAGACATAGATGGTCAGATTTTCAAATTGTGCTCACCACTCTGCATCATTCTCAATGTAGAGTACTTTTGAAAATCCAGTCTTGAGATTCACTAACAGGCAGAGGGTAATAGGCCCAGATTCTACACTTTTTGAGATAGGCTTATACTCTGATAATTTGCTGTGGGGAGATCCTCACAGGAAGAAGAATATTTGTGGGTGCCTGCCTAGGGAGATCACCACGAAGCAAACTGTAAGGACTTGCCTACTTTAGGGAGTTTTGTACTAGTGAAGTTACATGCATGCAAACCCCTAGTGTAGATAAACTGCACCAGTGTTGAATAGGGCTAACACTGGTATGACTTAGCCTAAACGAGACTACGGAAGGGGTCTACTTGGGGCAGCTACATCCTTGTGACTAGGTAAGCATGGGCAGATGAATTACATCAGTGCAAAAATCCCAAATGTAGATAAGCCCTAGATTCACCAACAAGTTGGTGACTCTGCTCTCATGGAAGAGCTAACTACACATGACCACTGGGTTCAGCTGCACATGCTTGCCTGGAGCTGCCAGTAAGGGAACTTGAGTATTGAATAGGGTTACCATACGTCCGGATTTCCCCGGACATGTCCTCCTTTTGTGTGCTAAAAATAGCGTCCGGGAGGAATTTGTAAAGCTCTCACAATGTCCGGGATTAGCAGAGAGTGGCTGGGAGGGCTGCAGGGAAGTCCCGGGCTGGACTAGGGAGCAGCTGTAGAGGAGCCGGATCCGCCCTGCATTCTGAGCAGGCAGCTCCTTTGCAGCCCAGTCCGGCAGCACTGTGCAGGGCCAGACCGGGTTTTGTTGTGCAGGGCCAGACCGGGTTTTGTTGTGCTCGGGAGCTCAGCCACGTGTCCGGCTCGGCTGCACAGAGCCCAACACTCTGTTCTGAGCAGCAGGGTAAGGAGGTCAGGGGGCAGGAAGGTTCTGGAGGTGGAGGTCAAGAAACAGGGGGGGCTTTTTGGGGGCAGTGGAGAAAGTTTTGGGCAGTCAGGGTACAGGTAGGGGGTAGGGTCCTGGGGGGCAGTTGGGGGGGGTCTTAGGAGGGGGCAGTTAGGGGACAAGGAGCGGGGGGGGGGGGTAGGGGGCTGGGAGTTCTGGGGGGGAGCTGTCAGGGGGCAGGAGTGGAGAGAGGGATCGGAGCAGTCAGGGGACAGGGAGCAGAGGGGTTTAGATGGGTTGGGAGTTCTGGGGGGGGCTGTCAGGGGGCAGGAGTGCGGAGAGGGATCGGAGCAGTCAGGGGACAGGGAGCAGAGGGGTTTAGATGGGTTGGGAGTTCTGGGGGGGGGCTGTCAGTGGGTGGGGAGTGGTTGGATGGGGCGTGGGAGTCCCAGGGGTCTGTCTGGGGGTGGGGGTGTGGATAAAGGTTGGGGCAGTCAGGGGACAAGAGGCAGGGAGGCTTAGATAGTCCTGGGGGGCAGTTAGGGGCAGGGGTCCCAGGAGGGGGTAGTCAGGGGACAAGGAACGGGGGGAGGGTTGGGAGGTCAGGGGGGGGGCGGGAAGTGGGAGGGGCAGGGGCGGGGCTAGGGCGGGGCTCCTCCCGTCCTCTTTTTTGCTCGCTGAAATATGGTAACCCTAGTATTGAAAGGAAAAAACTAGAATCTACTGAAGGAAAAGAAGTTAATGTGATGGTTCCATCTCTTATGAGCTGCCCTCTCATGTGACTGTTCTGTCTGAGACAGAAAGACAACAGGGAGAGGGGGCACCTGGTTCAGCAACTGAAACTCAAGTGATGAGGTTTCACGGGCTCCTACCTGACTGACAGGGATCTGCAACTTGAACTGAGGCAAGCAAAGTCACAGAAATGGCAAGTTGCACTGAAGGTTTGTATTCCATACCCTAAGAGTGAAATTTCTCATCTGTTTTACACAAGAGACAAATGTTTTGCATCTACATTTCAAACGGCACATCGTTGTTTGTATTTAGTGAAATTCCACGTTCAAGCGACCTTCACAAGCATCAACATAAGAGCTTCAGTACAAGTTAATTAATTCTGAAATTGGCACTAATAGATACAGTTGCAGACTCACTTGAATACAGTCAAAACACACAAAATTAACAAGGAAAATAATGCTTATTTTATGCAAATGATGCCTCACTAGCTTATTTTTGCTGAAAATACAAGGTGGGATATTTTGAACATTATAGTGAATGAAACTTTTCAGAGCAGTGTAACTACAAGAGGGTTATTTTAGAAAGTGCTACCTCTGAAAAGCTGATTGCCCAACACTATAAAAATCGTCAAAGCCATAAATGCCACGTTCATTTTTATTTCACTTCGGAGGTAACTATCTTTCAAATCTCAACAGCTGGACTATTTAATACAATCTGGTGAATCAAAGTATAATTCTTCACTGGGCTCACAGCAGGGAGCCTGCATTAGTGTGTGGCAGCCATCCAACAACTGATGCGCAGCCAAACACTCTGAAGTCTGTTTCACTTACAATAAAAATGGATAAAACTGCAATCATATTTACCACCTTCAAGGACAGAAAAGTGAAAGATTTAAATCTGTCGATATAAAATAGTTTAATGGAGAAATCCAGTGATTAAGTCCAGTGTTATATTTTCTAGTGTAAAAGAAGAATGACTATTCACAGTTCATTTTACTAGTATTTCCTTCGTCAAATCCTTTACACAGCTACACCAGTTTGTCAGGACTGCTGCTAGGGAGTGTTACTGTTTAAATTATAAATCCCATTTATATATCTCACTCTTAACAGTTCAAATAGAACTGAAATTGGACATGATAAAGTTTCAGCCCAAGAGTAAATATAAACTCGTTTTAAAAAAGCGAAGAAAATTCCATGCTTTGTCCAAAAAAACAAACCACACCAACTTTTATTGCCAGAAATAAAGCTTGGGAGAGCAATTAGTGCATAATATGGTTAACTGTCTTTTTAAAAAACAATATATTACTACAAATCCAACCAACTGAGATATTTACTTCCAGCTCTATACAAAGCTTCTTTCCATCTTTCCATTCAGAATTTTATTTTGGATGTCAAACTCAAATTATTAGTTGTGCAAATGTGTGTTGAAGACGGAAATATTCTCTGAGTTCATATTTACATAATAATAGTGCTTAAATCCACACATATTATATTTTTCAAAGCGACTAAATGTTTCTAATCTATTATATGAAACCTAAATACATTTTTACATGATAAACAGTAATATAACTGACAGTCTAATATGTCAGCTCCCCTGCAGTTTCGAGCAGGAGTGCTTGTAATTTTAACATAAAAATACCCACATTAACACCGTGACACAAGCCAACAAAAGCAGTAAAACAAAGAGTTATGACTGACAGTCCATCTGAGAACTAGTGCCACTACGGCTTTTGCAATGATTCTGACCTTGGGGGCAGCTGCAGAATAACAGGACAAACTGAGGACCAGTTCTGTCAGCTCTGATGTGGATTTTCCTTTTTGTCACTGGTTTGCACTGTAACTTTAAGATGATTTAAATCTGGTTTTCTGTTAATTATATCATTTTGTTATAGATATTAAAAGCCAAAGACGTCTAAATACATGTCTGGACAGAGTCTTGATCATTTGCAAAAGCACAAGCCCAAAAGGAGAACATTAAGAGAATGAAAACACACCGTTGAAACATTCATGTTTTGATCCCACATTTTGATGACATTAACACAATTCTACACTAACTATGATTTCAGGATTTCCCTATTAATTTACCGTATTGAAGCAAAATCCCCTGAAAAGTGTGTTATCCTCATGCAAAACTAAATATGGTGTGAAGCTTTATGATAGTTGTGGACTAGATTACCATCATATTGTGGGACCACTGCAGCTTACACTACCTAGAAACCAAAACTGTGACTCTGGTTCGGTTTTGAGTGTTGTTGTAGCCGTGTCAGGCCTGAGAGACAAGCTGGGTGAGGCAATATGTTTTATTGGACCAATTTCTGTTAGTGAAAGAGAGAAGATTTCCAGCTACACAGAGCTTGTCTCTGAGACTTGGTTTGTCATTTCTTTGTTTACTAAGAAAAACTTCCCTACAACCTCTCCCAGAAACTAAGGTGAAATTCACTCCTCTACTACAAAACTTAAGTAAATGGGCTTTATGCACAGAATTGAACAGGGGGTCAGTGTATGTGACATTTATCTCCCACAATCCACAGGCAGGTCACAAGGCTATAATGCAACTTTCCAGGGGCTACTACTCCAACCTATGTGCCCTTTACAACTCCCTAAGCCAGATCAGTAACCTGTCTCCCGACCTAGTGACCCCCTTCTGCACCAGGCTATTTAGGGAAGCACAGGTCCACTGTAGCCGTCTACGGAAGTGTGGCAGACATCAGCTGGCGAGTAAATTCATCCATAAAGCGTGAGCATAGCAAGTGCTGCAGAAATGCATATGAGAACATTTCAGAATCTGTAGCAGAGAAGTGAATAAAATGCAAAGGACTAAAGGCAAACACCCATTATATTAGTACAAAGAGATAATGAATTTTCACAAAACCTTCTTTACACTCTAGTTCTTTTCAAATGTGAGTTTCAGGAATGTAGAAATTGCCACAGTGGATTAGAAGAGTGGTCCAGCTATTCCTTTTTCCTATCTTTGACAGTTGCCAATACCAGGAGAAAGAAATCTTCTAACAGACAATCACAGAATACCTTGCCCATGTTGGAAGTTCTTTCTTAAGCCTAGGCAGGTAGTAGTTAGCTACAAGGAATTTAATGCTCAACAGAACTGAATTTTTAGAAATACTCCATAGTCAGTGGGCTGGATTTTCAAACCACCTAAAAACCATTGTCACTTTTATGCCTGTCGTAGCATGTACTTGAATAATCAGTGAAAGTCACTGAAACGGAATGGTTTTGAATATTGTTTCAGTGTCAGCACTGTAATTTAGGGTATTTTTTATACATACATACAAATATATATATACACACACACACACACACACACACACACACACACAGAGAGAGAGAGAGAGAGAGAGAGAGAGAGAGAGAGAATCTATGTCAGCTACTTTTAAAACTAGTTGTTAAAAATAAGAAGATTCTCAACTTCCAGAACATCCCATTGTCCTCCTCATTTTGTTGTTCAAGCTTAATTGTCCATGTTCAACCTGCACACGGAAAACCTTTGTAGTTGTGTCTCGCTGAGGCCGAGCTGTTTCCTGCAGTGTCAGTAGACAATTCAGTGGTACTAAGATTACAGCTGAGAGAAGGAGAACAAATCCTTTAATTGTATAAAATCATCAGATTAAGCCTTCCCCTCTGTGTGGTTCATTCTGTTAACTGAGTCATCTACTGCCTGGAAACAAATGTTTACTAAGTGAAAAAAAAAAAAAAAAAAAAAGGAAGAGCGAGGCACACCTTTCCTTTCTGTGTGTATACACCACAGGAGCCATGGGAACTCCCTTGGCTTCCAACCGAACAAAACATTAACTAGTCTCTCTTGAGGAATTGCCATTAAATTAGACTCCTGCTGGGATAAATGTTTGGGAGGACAGTTGTGTGGGGAGTCGTCTTAAAGTTGAGCTAAGGCCCTCAATTTCTGTTTGTGACCCATTCCTTCCTTTGCCTCCCCCACCTCAACCCCGATTCCAAACCAGCTTATTAACAGCTTCTAGCCTTCACTTTGTTAACCTGTTGTATTGAAATCACTGGACTGATGGTCAAAAACAAAGCATTGTCCTCTGAACTAATTTTTCCAAATTCTGAAATATGAGCAGTTTGTCTGTCTGTTTACAGGGATGTTTTAGAATTGACTTGCATCTACTCACGTGAGGCCCAGTTCTAGAATCCTGGCTCAGACTGGAGCGCTTACATATATAGGAGTACTCCAATTACTTTATTTTAAGTCACTATCTTGTAAGCACTTATACACAAGTAACTTTATTCATGTGTTTAGTTCCATTTAAGCCAATGAGTGAAATTTTGGCCGCACTGAAGTCAATGGCAAAACTCTCATTGAGTTCAGTGAGGCGTGAGTCTACTAGTGTCAGTAAATTATTCATGTGTTTGGATTGCAAGGTTGGGCCTTCACTGATTGCACGATCCCCTTCTGCAATGGGACTACTCACATGAGTTAAAGCTACTCAATACGAGTAGAGGTTGCAGAATTGGGCCTTTAATATTAGCTAACATTCTTTAAGTACCACTCGGACAATGAAGCAAAAAGCAATACATCATGCAGGACTGTTTACATGATTTTTCGATAGGGATGCTATAGATCTTTACATTTAAAGTTAGAGCAAACCAAAGAAAAACAGATTATACAGGAAGAGTTCCTGTAATTAGGGAACCTGTACTCTTGCATGGCAGGGTGCACTGTAGGTGGTCTGACAAAACACTGAAAACAACAATAAAGGTCAAACCTTTGTCAGTGTTTAAAGAAATGTAAATGGTAATGAGATGGATAAAGCCCCTTATCTTGGGCGGGAAGAAGGACAGTGACAGTTGATAATTTGCTTGTACCTCTTGCTTAGGTGTCTGGTCAAAGCAGAGTGTTGTTTGTTTCTTACCAGCCTGGTTAACCAGGAAGTAAGTCTAGGATGCTGCTGTGTCAAGTTGTCAGCTGTGTTCAGCAAAATGATTTTGCCCTGACTTCAGTCCTCCTTCCAAAGCAAGAATACATTAGGACCTAGAGCAGGGATCGACAACCTTTGGTACGTGGCCCATGAGGGAAATTTGCTGGCGGGCCGGGACAGTTTGTTTACCTGTAGCGTCTGCAGGTTCAGCCAATCGTAGCTCCCACTGGCCGCGGTTCACTGTTCCAGGCCAATGGGGGCTGTGGGAAGTGGCGGCCAGCACATCCCTTGGCCCACGCAGCATGAAGGGGGAACAGCACAAGAGTCCCTACACTATCTGTATTCCATTGGAGGATCCTCCTTGACAGTAGCTTAGGCCAGTTTACACCAATGGAACAGCATACCTCACTAGAGAACCTGGCCCACAGCATTTGTATTGGTGCATTAACAGTTAGATTAAAATTAAATGTGTCTTTTAGGTTCCCACAGAATAGGCAAGCTGCAAAATAAATTAAGCTTCACATATGCTTTTATAGCACGTAACAACTGTGACTGTCAACACAAGATCCTTTTCACTGTCAATTCACCACGCATTCTGCAAGACCTTGGGCCTGCAATTATTTCATTTCCTTTCTTGCAAATGTAATTTCCACTTAGTTTGGTGGAATAAAAGGTAGACAAAAGGTGGTAAGAGTCACAGAATTTTCTGATTAAGATTATCTGTTCAAAATGGTAAAAATCTATAGACTAACAATGCAGTGTTTCTCAGAAACTAACTCACCTCTACTGAATTGACTCTGTATCAGGGTATTGGTTAAAAAAAAAAAAATACAGCTACACTGTTGAGGTCAAATTAACTCTTAAACACATTGAAATCAGAAAGATAAAGAGTAAGTATAGATCATATTTCTGTTAAGGACTCTTATTGAATATAATTCAGTGGAGGAAGACACCTGATTGGAGAGGGAAATTTGCTTTTAAAATTCAATCAGGATTAAATAAAACTATAAGGCACAAAAAGGATATAAGGCCTTTCATTAAATAAAAAAACAAAACAAAAACCAAAGAGAGAGAGAGAGAGAGAGATAAAAGCACCAACAAGAGAATAAAGCAAATACCAGTTCACAAAAAATATATCTGAATTGAATTTCCAGTTCATTTGTCCCGATTCTCCCCTTTGAACTAAGCAATGGAGACCTACGAGAATAGGTGTTCTTTTTCTACTGATGGAACAGGAAATCAGAGGTTTAATTAACCATGATTATAATATTCTGCTGATCTGATTTGTCTCACCTATTTCCTTTTTCTTTAAGTGACAGACTACCTGACAGACTACCTGACAAACATCCTGGCAAGAGAACTAAAGCAAATCTGCAGACTAATTTCAAAAAGAGGTTTGCATTGTTATAAAACAAACTGATCCTCAACCGGATCCGTCTGAAATGTATATTTCTGAAGCAGGATTAACTCTTTGATGCTTAAATGGCACTTTGAAGCTTCAATCTGTTGTACCAAAAGAATCCTCTGTCTGTTGTGCCAAAATACTATCTCATTCTACATTTTCTTTCAGCATCTAAATCCTGTGACTTCCGGATAGTTGGACATTTCCATTTCCTGCTGGTAAAAGTTATTCTGAGATTGTGAAAATGTGCATTCCTTTTGGTCCATTGGGGGCAAAAACCAAAACAAACACTTTTCAGTTGGTCAGGTTTATTTGATACTAATGTTGGATTTACAAACTGGCTGTCTGTTTTTTAAAACCAAGAATACACTGCCCACATGTATCCCCTCTTCTTTATTGAGAATGGGGAAAATACCTCAAGTGAAACATTTTGCTATTCCTCAAAAAGTCCCACTATCTTTGTAGCAAGAGATCCTGAATATCTCTGGGCAGTACATTCACTGACTCTAGGGTGAGAAGAGCCTTGTTATAATGGAGAGTTCAATCTCCAAGTGGGACTGAGAGATAACTTGTATGGGCAGTTACATATTGCACATTTTCCTGATTAACAAAGTGATGTAAATGGCATAAATATACACCAGTGAAATAGGTTTGGCATTAACATATGACTGGATGTCCATATATAGCATTACTTACTGAAATGTAACCTTAGAACTTGCGCTTCCTTTCATTTGAAGAGACCCTTCGCCCGACTCAGGTGTTTTGGAGCTGAATTCTGCCTCCAGAGTTTTCTTGTTCAATGCTATTTGTGCTGTACTGGATTCTGAACCTAACACTGGCATGGATTTGGATTCTGATGTGGCCAAGACTCCAGCCGGACCTACAATCCAAACAGAGTTTAGCATTTTTGTTACCCCTGCTTGTCATGGGTATTGAATCACAGATCAGCTCAATGTAATTCCAGTCAGTTAGGTAGGTCAAATCGGTTCCTTAAAGAGTAGCTTCTAGTTCATGGAAAGTGTTGAAATGCATTCCATTTAGAATCAGCCTCTTTCTCTCTACAGTGTCAAAATGCCATGGCTCAATGCAGCCAAGCCTAGGATTTAGAAGGGTCCCATAGGAACTACAGAACCTCAGCTGCTGTCTGAATTCACTCAGCTGAGAAGTGTGGACTGGTGAGTATATTGAAGGTGTTAATGTTTCTCTTTTCTGCTATAAAAGGATATTTGAACAAAGCTTTAAAACCATTAAAAGCTGCCGCAAATACTTGTTCTTTGGAGAGAGTGAATTCAAGATGGCGGTCGTAAGCCATCATTCCCCTATTTTACATTAGTTTATGAAACACACCTTTGTGGGAAGCACAAAGCAGCAAAGTCAGTCCAAGGGCTTCAGTAATGCTGCCTGAGCTTGGGAGCAGAAGGTTTACAAGGGTGGGCAGAGAGCACTGAGACACACTTATACTAGAGAAAATCGTGATGGCAGAGTGCAGCTATTAAGGGGAAGTGGATCAGTTGGGAAGCAATTAGAGCTCTCCCAAATAACACTGGGTGAACCTGGAAAGGTCTTAAAGACAGAGTAATTTGGCGTTTAAATAGCTTTAACACAAGTTCTATAAAACTCAACAGTAGGACTATGAAGGACAACTTACTACTGCTGTCTTGCTCGGCTGTCACCTTCCTGCGCCGTAAAATTCTTTCTAACTCAGTTTCATTGCTGTCTGGGTCTGTTTCAAGAGATTTTAAGCTTCTTGAACTGGTGGATTTGTTGAGTGTTTCCTGTAATAAGAAATATTCATAGAAGGTCATCAGAACACAGGCCCTTCCAAAACAGTAGATAAGGTCAAACAAGTGAAATGGGTATTGGAGATGGTAAGTGTTATCATTTTAGATTAAGGAACAGTTCTGCTTGGTCAGCACTCTGAACCAGGAACTCCTGATTCTAATACTATCACAGAGCCCCTCTGGGACACTGGGCAGGTCACTTAACCTTTCTACCTCAATTTACCTATCAGTAAAATGGGGAGAACCATGATTACAGAGAGTTTGTGAGGCTCACTGGCCCATAATCAGCTCAGGAGGAGGCCCCTGGCAGTGGAAAATTCCATCTGTGGGGAAGCCTGCAGGAAGACCTGGGCTGGCCAAAAAGGTGGTAGTACTGGCAAGGGAGAGATTATGTCTAGGTAATTTAGCACATCCCCTGAACAGACTCCATGAAGCCCTGACCTCAAGCTAACAATGCCCTTTCCTAGTGAATCCCACTCCGTAGCAAGGAGTCAGGCTAGCTCTGAGTGGGTAAATCTGGTGGAGTATTTCTAAAGCGCTATGTAAATGCTAAGTATCATTACTGGAACAAACCCAACTATTTACAGAAATACCAAAATACTCCCATGTAAAAGCTGTGAGAATCTTAACAAGATTTTACAAGAGGAATATCTTGTTAGTAACAAACCTTCTCTATTAGCTAAAAGCCAAAGAACCACATTTAATTGACTACTACAGTATGCAACCTTTTCTAAATGAAGTTCACTCCCAGTGTCTTACAAATCAGCATGCTAAACTGCCCTACTATCCAAGCTTATAGCAGGTTCATTTAATTTACAAAAAGAAATACCCACTATGCTCGTGCTGATCTCACAAGTCCTTCAGTGCCCACCAAAAACTCAAGTATTTCCATAGGCCTGGCTGTGTCTTTTGGTGGCAGTATCAGATCTCTGGTTACTGCTTCCTTTTAGCATGCACAGAATGCAGACCAACGTCATTGCTGCCTTATACTGAGACTAACACTTTTGTAGCCTCTGGCTTAGGCCAAAAGGCAGGGTCTTATTTTACAGCCCTCCTAAGAAAAAAAGTCTTCCAAAGCTGAAACCTCTAAAAATGCTGCCACTGGAATTTTAACTGGCACAAACCATGCTCAGCATGCTCCTCCAGTCTGGCTGGAGTTCACTGCCACCTTGTCAAATACCAAATTGACTGTAAAATTGCCCTAAATGTTTATAAATGGAGCTCAAAATTTGGGACGTGTATTTATTGCTGTCTCTCTCTGAGCCTCACCATTGTTTGTGACCCTTGTAAAGCCTGTTTGCTAGCTGGCAGCTGCAAAAAACACATCTAGAGACCCACACAGCATGTTTTCAAGTGGTGTATCCCAGCTCAGATCAGGCTAGATCAAAAATGCTGTGTCAAAAAATCTCAGGGCTAATATTTAAATAAAAACAAAAAAACCAAACCACCACCCCAACAACCTCCTTACGGACAGAATCTTTTGTATGGTACATGGGCCTGATTCTCAGAAGTGGTGGATATGCTCAAGGGGTGTTGTGAGAAATAATTTAATACACTAGGTTTACCCACGAGGATGTGAAGCTCATTTGCATGAAAGCAGCAATATGCATTTATTCACTGTTGAACTGTGTTATTAAGTGAGTATTAGTTGTCAAAAATTATTATTAAAACACTGGGGTAGCCGTGTTAGTCTGAATCTGTAAAAAGCAACAGAGGGTCCTGTGGCACCTTTGAGACTAACAGAAGTACTGGGAGCATAAGCTTTCGTGGGTAAGAACGAAGTGAGGTTCTTACCCACGAAAGCTTATGCTCCCAGTACTTCTGTTAGTCTCAAAGGTGCCACAGGACCCTCTGTTGCTATTAAAACACTGCAATCCAGCTCATTCCTCGTAATATTACACACATGTGACAAGAAATAAGGTTACATGTATTCTTTCCAGATGTTTATAACTACACCACTCTCACTGTAGTATCTCAATGCCTCCCACCAAGTTAAAAAGAAATTAATCAATGGCAATGGCCTTAATTTTTTCCCTACTTCTTTCTGATGGAATCTGGGGTACTCGCTCCCTCCCCCATTTCCTTCTTCTCTTCTCCTCCAAATTCCTTTTCTCTTTTTCCTCCAGCTTGTCTTCACCTCCTTTTGTTCCTCCTCTTGCTTCTCCCTCCTTTGCTAATTCTAGTTGTGTCTGTGAAAAAGCCAGGCCAAAAGAGTGAGTGTACAAAGACCCTGAGACCTGTGGTCATAGAGATATCCTCCTGTATGAATGCAAAGTCTTGGACCTGTTGTCAGACAAGCCTGGTCTCGCACTGTCATGAGATTCTCACTGAAGTTGATAACTTCATAGCGTCTCAGAATTACTCCCAAAAGGCATCATGTATCCTTTCAGAGAGACATGGGCAGACAGTCTTGTGGGAGTCCACAAGGGAATATTCTGAATGTGGAGTTACCTGGCTCTGATCTCTGGGACAACATGACCAATATCATCTGTTTCTAGGCCCTGCATTGTGCAACTCATTGCTAACCAGTTGAGCTTATGGACCTTGAGTTGGTTGCTCGCTGTTTTGAGACAGCACACAACTGGTATCTTCAGCTCAGTCCTATTCACTCTCTTCTATGGATCAACTGCTCCCTTGGCGCTATTTTCTGATATGGTATTGCCTTCCTACAGAGTTCCACAACAGGCATGAACTTATTGTCATGGCTGCCAGGAAAAGTTTGGTCTCCAGAAGTGGTATATTTCTTCAGAGAGTAATCAGTGAAGAGATACAAGATACAGTGTTGTACATGTACACTCATGAACGGGGGTATTAGATTGCAAAAGCAAACAGCAGCTTATAAGTCACAGAGGCAGCACTACTTCCAGGACTCCATCAAAACAGCTTGTCCCTCAATAAGTTAAAATATTTTACTTTGTAGCTATTCTGAAATTAACTGAGCTGGGGCATTAATAATGAGTAATAGTCCTCAGCACTGTACTAACATTACAGACCTAAAAGTAAACCAAAGAACTGAGTTGCTTTCCTTGAACTCTGCAATTTACAGAATGAATATAAATGTGTTTATAACAATTATATGGAGGTCTGCATGGAATGCACAATTAGCACAGTAACAACAAACATGTAAGTATTTATTTCTTCAGTACCCACCCCCATGTTTGTCATCTGACTGTGCATAATGATTAGTCTCAAGAATAGACTAGAATTTAGTTTATATAACACCTCTCATACTCTAAATATCCTGAAGAGTTACAAAAAGCATTGAGCTAGATACTGATAGCACAGCGATCATGGGTCTCCTCTTGTCCAGGTTGAAATCAATGGCAAAGGACACACTGAATTCAGTCATGAAGAAGCAGCCCTTGACAGCAAATGAAACAGCCATTATGTACGTTGCAATAGCTCACTTGCAGCCTTGGACAACAGAAGTTAGCTCCTAACGGAATGCTAGCCAGGACATCAGGGTGATCCTCCAGTCTCTTCACAAAGGTGCCATTGGATCTTTAACTTACAACTAAAGAATAATTTCTGCCAAAGATGGACAGAACTATCTCCAGTTTAATGCTACCCCAAGATTGCCACCCTTGCTGCAAACTCCCCTTTCTCAGCACATCACACTAGGGGGCTTAAACTCAAAATCTCCTGGACTAGAAGAGAGAGTAACCAGGTAAGCCAAAGATGGTGGCATAAAATATTGTTCCTTGTTTTAAAATACCATAGTAATGGCCCCTAACACTGCAGTAGCAATGCTGTCAGCTGTAGAATTTTGGACCATTGCTGTACAATACTATAGTATATATTAATAAAGGTTATGTAAATCCTAGCATTGATTGTTAGGAACAACATTGCCTATTAAGCGTGTGCAATAATATTAACAAATTATGGATAAAACCCTGGGCTCACTGAAATCTATTGCAAAACTCCCAATGGCTTCAACGAGGATAGGACTTCACTCTATGCATGTGCTGAAGTTACACCTCAACTTTTAACTCTCAGGACTAGAGAAGCCAAGTAGGAGAAGCTATGTTGATTTGACTCTTATTCAATACAATTTAAGCACCTATTCAGGAGAAGGAGCTACTGAACATGTACAATGTACAGTGTAAGTACATTACAAAACAGAAATAAACTGAGCGCATTTTGTTAAAGATGAGCAAAATATCAAATATAACTGCTTTATGTAGTGACAATCAAATACATATATGTAACTATATATATACATACATTTGTATATATTTATATAAATAAATACAGATAGAAAGATAAGAGTTCTAGGTCTTTAGATATCTATATCTATTCAGATATCAAGAAAGAGGGAGTTAGAGAAATCTCTCTATGACTATTTATATCTATCCATCCGGCCTCAAAATGTCCTCTCATCTCACGCGAAAAGAGAACAACAGAATGTAAACAACATGTGTTCTTACCAGTATTCCCTTGAGTTCTTTCACTGCACTATCAGAGGCTTTTGGTTCTTCCGGCTGTAATTAAACAAAACACACACATCATGAAATCTGATTCTGCAAATACTGACTGTGCAAGATGTGTGTGTTTGTTTTGTATTGTATTTTAGGACAAACATCACATGAATCTGCAATGGGTTTGTTGGCAAGGCCTATGCAAATTTATTAACTCACCACCCCTCAAAGTGGGACATTTAAAATTGCTAGTATTTCCGAAAATATTCCAATGCTTGGAAAGATATTAACTAGGAATTAAGGAGAAAATTAAATAACTTGAATTCTAGCGAGTATACTTTAGTAAATTTGAATGTTAACATTTTAGCATAAAAACATTAAATAAAAATGAAGGCAACAGAAGCAGGGAGTTCAAATAAAGTCCCCTTTTTACTACTGCTCTCCTTGATTCCCTACTTTTAGTGGCGTCCCCACCTCTCCCACACCACCAGAGGCAGGACAGATGTGGAAGGGAACTGGGGAGGGGCAGCCTTCTTTCCCATCTCAGAATCCTCCTCCCATTGGGGTGGGGAGAAGGGAACACAGGAATTTAGAGACAGCTAAATGGCAACAAAGGGGGAGTCTTCTTGCTCCGCCCTCTGCCCCATACTGTTCATATTAAGACAGACTATTGCTTTTGTCAAACCAATGCCACAACATCATAGAACCCTCCCTCTACAGCCACTTGCAATGTCCCCACCCTTTTCCAGGCTGTCTCATGATGCCCTGGCAACAACGTTGGGTGCCATTATGGGAGTGGATGGTGCTCAGCACCCTGCAGGATTGGGCCCAGTGCACTCATTGGAAGATGCAGGTTCCCTGCTTTTCTTAGGATCAGGCCTGCTGGGAAGCAGCAGTACAATGGCAGCTTTCATTCAGACACAGCAGAACAAAATCAGCAGGTTAGGGTCTATTACCTGAGTAGCATCTACCCCTTGAAATATTTCTGAGTGTTAGGGTTTGGTTCTTCAATTTTTTTTTACAATAAATATTCATAAGGTTCTCTAGGATACTAATTTCTGCTCTTTTCCTTTCAAGGTGCATAAATCTGACTACCTTAATTATTTTAATCCCCTTAGCCAAACGACACATTTTAATGAATCCCTTTGTGTCATTATATTAGTGAGAGCAAGGGTCGGGTGACCGTGAAAACGAGTTAGTTACAGTTAACAAAATACTGCCCCTGCCTACCCACCCTGCAGGGAGAAAAATGGAACAACAGATCCAACTGCTATCCAGCTGCACTCTATCTTGCTTGCACTTATTGCTTGAGGTATTAAGGTTCATCTACAGTATTTCAGCCCAAGTGTCTTTCATTCCCTTGAAGTCAACAGAAGTTAGAGGGCAGTCAGCCAGTGCTGAATGAAGGCAATGCAGGGCCCCAGGCACACCTCTACATACAGGTCTGGCAGAGGGCTCACTATACTGTAACTCATATCAGCTCTGACATCAGCTCAGTTGTCACTGTGACTCTGGCAGACCAGGTGCCAGCTCATGCCAAAGCCCCTAGGTCTCAGTGAACACTGCCAATTGCATAGCTGGAAACCAGTCTGGCTCACCTGTGTATTAGCATTATTAAAACAGATAAGTTTATAAGGACGTGTTTAGACTTTATGCAATGCTCATAGGATACTGCATGTATTGATCTCACTTATAACATCTGTACCCCATGGTATAAAGTTATATTGAGTGTTCGCATTATACATCTCCGTAACTGGGTAACTAACCAAAGAGGAAAGGAGCATTAATTAATGTAAAGTGCTGGTCCCCCACACAAGAAGCCCCACTGAAACCAAATGAGCCATTGTGAAATAAAGACTTTGCTGATTGCCCCATACACACCGTGAAGAGGAGACAGGGGCAAATACTTGTCCCATGAGTTTGAACTCTGGGGGCAGGAAATAAAAATCTCTGACCAGAAGGAACTATATCACTATGCTGCTTGGAATTTGGAGATGGAAAGGGAGCCCCAAGCTGCTACGCTTGGGTTAGCTCTAATGGACATAGAAAGCTTGCATATTGCAGCAGCTTCTATGATGTTCTGGAACCTAAAACTGTAACTCATTATGTTTACCTGCTTTAACCTTGTAAATAACTCTAATTTCTTTTTTTCTTTGTTAATAAATCTTTAGTTAGTTTATTATAGGATTGGCTACAAGCGTTGTCTTTGGTGTGAGGTCTAAGATGCAACTGACTTGGGGTAAGTGACTGGTCCTTTGGGACTGGTAGTAACCTGAATATTGTGATTTTTGGTGTAAGGGACCATCTATCACAAAGGCAAGTTTGCTTGGGTGGCAAGATAGACCAGAGTACCCAAGGGGACTTTCTGTGACTGCATTGTTAGGCTGCTATAGTGCTTGAAGAATTAACACTTGTTACTTGGTTGGTGAAATCTACGTATAGGACTCACTACCAATTTGGGATTTTTGTCTTGTTTCTTGACAGTCTGCCCTGAGGTTGACTCCAGACAGCTTGACAGTCATAATATGTATCCAAAAGATATCTTGTAAGGTGTCATATGTAAACAGGTGATGTGCTGGTCAGGAATACATTGCATGAGGTATGTATGGATTATGTGCAAAGAGTTATGTATGTGTGCTGGGAATATGTTCTTAAAATGTGTTTTAGAGGCAATGCATAAATCATGCCGGCCCTAGACAAAGGGCTGTGGATTTACCTGTCTCACTGGCTTGATTACAGGCAGAAGATTATGAAAGTATATTTACATATAAGGTAAACAAAGCAATCAAGATAATAAGCAGCAGAGGAAACAGCTTATAAACACTTTGGAGCACAGAGTCTATACTCCCAGCAAGCCTTCCTAGCTCTTGAGGCAGGAAAATATAAAGAGGAGCAAAAAGACATTTTAGTTATCCACCTCATAGGGGACAAAGGGGACATCCCCTTCTGATTCTATGAATGTTGGATCTCTGACCTGGAGGGCTGGAGATGCTGGTAACCTGATGTGACTAAGAAAACTGCTTAGGCAAAAAGAACAGGAGTCCTTGTGGCACCTTAGAGACTAACAAATTTATTTGTTATGCATCCGAAGAAGTGGGCTGTAACCCACGAAAGCTTATGCTGAAATAAATTTGTTAGTCTCTAAGGTGCCACAAGGACTCCTGTTCTTTTTGCGGATACAGACTAACACAGCTGCTACTTTGAAACCTGTCATTATGCTTAGGCAAAGATTGTAACTTGCTAAGATTAAGATTTAGCCACTAGAAAGTGTGTTTTGTTTGTAACCAGACCTGTCTCTTCTTTTTCTTGCTAAGTATCACTTAAATCTCTGTCCTCTGTTAATAAATGTATTATTTGTTTTACTATTAACCATCTGAGTGCTGTTATATTGAAGTAAAGAGTGAGTCCTCAGCTAGCCTAACAGGCTAGTGTGTGCACTGTGTCTTTGGAGGCAGCAAACTTGACTGTGAGTATCCAGTGAGAGGGACTGGACACTGTAAAGACACGTCTCTGGGGACCTGCGGAACTGAAGTTCACCGATTGTTACCAGCAAGGCAAGGATTAGCCTGGCAGCGTATCAAGGGGTTTGTTTGGGAGGCCGGCAGAGTGGCATGGCACGGAACTGACACACAGTCTAAGCTCAAGCAAAGCTCTCCCTTCTTAAGGCAGAGGGGTAACATAGTGGCTTATAGTTCTGGGTGCCCTGAGGAAAGTGTCACAGGGTCCCTCAAACCCCACAAAGGGGCACCAGGACCACAGCCAAGCAGGGGGCTTGATTTGCATTGGCGATGGGTGTGGGCTCAGACAGCTTCCTTTGAGGCTCTAACAGCTCCTGTGCCCTCAGACATCACTGTACTGGTTACACCTAGCTCATGCTTCCATTTTTTTCTTTACAACATGAAGACTAGAAATATAATTTCTTTTAATGAAAGCTGGAATTCTGATGTCACCAGAAGACTCTCTGAGCTAAGGCTGTAGTAAGAACCTGAAGGATCTGGGCCTTTACCTTAATGAACACTCTGAGGTCTGATCATCCTGCAAACACTTATGGTCACGAAGACCTTCTCACATTAGTAGTCCCACTGCGTTCCAAGTTACTCGTTTGTGTAATCGCAGAATTGTCAACCCAATTATTCAAAAATCACGAGTAAGGTCTTTAAAAAAAAAAAAAAAATCGAGAGATCTTTTTAAAATGTTTGGCTTAAAAATTCTGAGGCATCTTGGATGCATTGTATTTGTTATCTAGTTTCTGAGCTTCTCCATTTCACTTGGGATTATATTTTCAAGCTCACCTCCATAAGGACCACAAGGATTAGAAATGTACTTTCTAAAAAATACCAAAACAAAACATCAGTCTCTCATGTAATCACATGACTCCGGGAGCTGTAGCTTTATGAAAAAACATCAAGAATCACATGAACTGTGACAAAAATCACAAGAGCTGGCAAGACTCTCAGCATTTCTAGGATCAAACTCTTTCACGGTAGTGAAAAAGCTTTACTTTTTGGCACAGGACTAACTTTTCATTTATTTTCTTAAGATAATTGCTACTTTAATCAAGAGAAGATTTACTTAGCTTAAATATAAACATTTGAAAACCACTATCCCATTATTTTACGTTTGCGTACAGGCTATTTCAAGCTTTAATGTCTGCATAAAACACTTTGCTGCAGACAGGTTCACAGATTACTGCTGTGTCTTGCATAAGGGGAAAGAAAAGAAATACTGATGAGATGGAAAGTACACTAGTCTGTGTTGTTTAAGGATCAAGTCTTTTGGAACATTTCCTTTACATAACCCAATCACATTCCTTTTCAGATTGTTATTTTTGTTCAGTTTCCTCATTGTTACATTTGCTTAGGATTTCTAAAAGAGTAGCCTCTATTGTATTGTTAGGCTTGAGAAGGTGCTCTCTTTTAGTTTCAATCTGTATCAAGACAAATGCACCCAAGACCTTTCTGGATACTTCAAATACCAAAAAGACATTGTGAATTTGGAGAAAGTTCAAGGAGGATCAACAAAAATAATTTAAGGGCTGGAGGAATAACATGAAGACAAAAATAGTGCAATATTTATAGATGGACTACATGATGACTAAGGCCTCTATGTTCAAAAGTGACTCATGATTTTCAGTGCTCAATTCAGGAACCTAGAAATTGAGGCACACAAAAATCACTAGTCACTTTTGAAAACTCAGGCTTGAGTGTGTACATGTGTACACCCGGGCATAGAGGGAGGCACAGCAAGTGTATAAGAACATTTGAAGACTATCGGAAGTGTGTGTGTGGGGGGGGGAGATCATAAACTTGAGGTCTGTTAGACTGACTTTCTAAGGAATTGAGCCATTGCTTGAGTCATTTAAAATTGCACTAGACAAAACTCTGGAGAACAAACTGTCAGAGAAAATCTTACACTAGCAGGGAGATGAATGAAATGACAAAGCAGCTATTCCATCTCTAATTTCTGTGATTCAATAATAGCTCTTTCAGATTTACCTTTTAAAATTACATCTTGTTTTGGAATCACTGCCTTATTTTTGTACCTTCTCTCAATTATTTTCGCCTCCTTCAATCTTTTAGGCTGAATGGTTTATAGTCCAACAGTTAAACCCACTACCTTACCTTATTCTGGTCAAACAACAAGCAAAGTAAAAGAAAAAAAACCCAAATTGTGCTCTGATAAATGTATTATGGTACATTTCATTTGTTTTCAGCATACATTACAGTACCAGGCTAATATTGTTCTAACTTCCCCCAGTGTAAGACTAAACACACAAAGAAACCAATGTTTAAGTATTCCAAACCTTTGTCTTAGGTCTGCTTGACGGATTAACTGGCCTTAGGTGAACTCCCTTTTTAATTCTATCCATCATTTCTTCAACTGCTTGTCTCTTCAGGTCTCTTACTTCTTCCCCTGTTCATAAGGTATAGATAGTGTCAAGTTAAAGATACAAGATACACCGCTACCTCGATGTAATGCCACCCGACATAACACGAATTCGGATATAATGCAGTAAAGCAGTGCTCTGGGGGGCGGGCGGGGCTGCACACTCCAGTGGATCAAAGCAAGTTCGATATAACATGGTTTCACCTATAACGCGGTAAGATTTTTTGGCTCCCAAGAACAGCGTTATATCGAGGTAGAGGTGTATTAGGAAGAAACAAAGAAAACACTCATTTTAAAGAGATACATTATAAAAATAAGTAACATTCACCACATGCTGCAAGTTATAAATATAGTTAGTAATTTAGTCACGAAAATCAATGATCAAGCAATGATTAATGTGCAATGCAGATAGTTGTATAACTGAAAAAATTCCTCATGTCAGCGGGAGCAGGTGGAATATATACACACTATATATAATCCAAACTTGCATCCTTCCTCAGTTTGGCGGTATTATTAATGTAAATGAGAACGAGAGTTAAACATAAGCCTTTTTTTAAACTCAAATCTTAGCTGTTCATGGGGTTTTCCCACAGGACCTCCTCTGTCCCAGCCCTTAGCTCCCCTTACCCCAGAGAGGCACCCCTTACATCACTTCAAGGTATGTCCAGATGGAGATAACATGATCCACATGCTAGCAGAAGTCAGAAGAATCTACTTTGTATCTTTTTACAGAGTTGTAGCACCTGGGTTTAGGGTGACTCAGGAACCTCACAATCATATGCAGGATCCTATGGACAGTTCCTGAGTTGCTGTACATTGTTACCGCCCCACTGCCTTCAACTGAACTATGACCGTTTACACAAGTTGATGATCTGGCCCTCAACCTTTCCATCCTGTTACAGTCAGATCATTAGTATTTATTATTTGTATGATCATAGCACTTAAGAGCCCCAGTCATGGGCCAGGACCCATGGTTCTAGGTGCTGTACCAACAGAAGAAAAAGATAGTGCAGTATATAAATTCAGATCTGGAACCAGGGGGCTGATCCTGAACAGTTGGAGATGCAGGTCTTCAGACCCCAAGAAATTAGCAACCCTGGTTAAATCGGGAGGTCAGATTCTGATCGCACTTAAAACACTGTAAATGGAAACAATCCCATTGGCTTCATTAGAGTTGGTCAAGATGGTCAAGTCAATGATGCTTACAGATGAGGCAGTATCAAGGCCCCAATTCAGCAAGGTACTTAAGCACAGGTTTAACTTTAAGCAATGGGGCTACTCAATGTGCTAGAAGTTACAGGTGTGCTTAAAATCTTGTGAATCCATGCCCAAAAGTCTTAAAAGAAAAAAAAGTAGAACTAAACAATGTGGCATTGATATAAAAATGAAAAACCTAAATACCACCAGGGGATCTGGCTTCCAAGAGACCCAACAGCAGACCTGGCTCAGACCTGTGAAATGTTCAAGTAAAACTGAAAGTCCTATCTGATAAAGGTGAGCTTTTCATACTAGCATATCGATGCACTAGAAAACATGACTAAAACCATGAAATAATTGCACCATACGAAAAAGGCCAACCTAATTAAGAGAGACAGATGGAGAAATACGGTCAACACTATTAAAATCTGCTGTAGTGCCTAATATAAAAGGAATTTTAAGTAGACCCTCTCTCCTGGTAACACTGAAGTTCCACAGAAGGGCAGTTCCTGTACTGTATATCAATTTAATGCCAGGTTTTAATTTCCCAAACAGTCTGTTTCAAATGTAAAAGCTTAATTGACTGTGAGGAATAGGAACCACTCGTTGTAAGTCCTTAACAAGGGTCAAAAGAAAACTGAAGTTAGATACAGTAACCAGAGTGAGAGAGACCTTTTTTATTCTTTTTTATGAGCACTCAACCATTAAGGGAAGAAGCAATTTATGTGTGATTGAAGAAAGATCAGAACTGTTAAAAAGTTTACTAATAAATAATGGAAGAATGGGGTGTACTATTCACAGTATTTCCTGCAATCACAGCTGGTAACAATCAATGAAAAGGTATAATCAAAACATCTAAAATGCTTGAAGTTAAAAAAAACATGATAAATGAAGACAACATAGGTCTAGCATTATTGAACAGTTACTGGAAAAGAAGATTAGCTCTTTATAAGATATACAGCTACAAGGTAATTTCTCTACTAGTATCTGGACCGAGATCACCAATCTCATTTTTCACGGGCTGGTAAACAGCTAACATCCATAGACTTCCTGTGTGACCTTGGCCAAATCACTTAAAGGCTCTGTTCCTCGGTTACCCCATCTGTAAAACGGGAACAATAATACTTCCTTTTTCCCCACTCTGTCTTGTCTATTTAGGCCACACAAGCAGTAACAATCCCGCAAATAATTATCTATGTGCTTTCTTTATGTGCACAAGGATTAATGGGACTACTCACCTGCATAAAATTAAGTTTGGGTGTAACTGTTTACAGGACTAGGGCCTTATAATGTATGTTCTGCAGGGCAGACACAATCTCTTACTATGTGTATGCACAGCACCTAGCACATTTGGTCCTCCATGTGCTACTATCATATTACTACGAACAGATAGTAACAATTATTAGTCTTTACTAACCTGTTTTGCATTAAAACTGGTGCCAGAGGTGAATGCTTCCAAAATGGGTGGGTTGTTGAAAACTACTTAAAAAAAATTTTTTTTTTTTTTAATTTCACACAAATATTGTTTGAATTTTCTAACAAGTGATCCACACGGCTTGAAATAGGATGAGCCATACCTGATTCTTGCTGAGGAGCTCTTTCTTTTTTGCTCACAGTGCTGCTAGGATGAGACCTCTTACGAATCATGGACATAAGGGACCTTTTCAGGACAATTAAAATGAAGATAGTCACACTGCTTTCTCTTATGAGCAACATCTGTACTTTTAGCATTGACCCTGAACATATGTCATATATTGCAAAAGGAGCCAGCATTGAGCGCTTGCTTCACTGATTTATAATTCTCCTATTTACAAAAGAGGCGTTAATCATTTCCATGAAGAGACAGAGGTGAAGCACCCCTACAAATACAAAGATATTATTTACTTTTCTTTTATTGTTGCCGGGCATCATACAAAACACTTAAGATCTGAGTATTAAAAGGTAACATGGCATTGTGACACGTAACAAATTAAAGCCCTCCCGCACAACAACAAAAAATGAAGGATTGCACATATTAATGTCAAGCATTATTCTCCAGAGGACATTGCTAGAGGGTGATCATATCACTCCCTCATTTTTCAATAAATATTTGTTGGCCTACGTTTACCAGATCAAAAGAAAAAGCAGAGCCTATGTGTTGTGTTCAAAATAAATAAATAAAAACCCCACCATGATATGCACTGTGAAATAGATACCTTCAGGCTAAGTATGCCCCCAGAATTTAGGGGTTATTTTTAAAATAAAGGTTTACAAAACTTATGACCAACAGAAGTGTTTAATTCCATGGATTCGAAAAAACATAAAACATTCCTCTGTAGTGTTTGCAAAACAAGCACTTCACCATTATGCTAACACATGAAAACCTAAAAGTGAAAAACCAGAAACTGATCAGAAACAAAATGTGAAACTGACCAGTCTATATTCATTGTCTAAGTTGAAAGAGAAATGCGAAAAGGAAACAGCCACCCTATACAATTCAGAGAAAATTCTCTCTTTAATACTCTTTCAGTTTTAATTTCAGTTATTAGTAACACAGAGGGAATTTTGCTTTTAAAATCGTGTCTTTGAACTTGGCAATGTACCCTTTTATCAAAAACACTGTAGAGATGTTTACACTTCTACATAATCTTCTATGGCTAAAGTTTATCTGTCTATTCCTCATATAGTACAAGAACATATCCCAAGAATACTTCAGAATAACATTTTTTTCCAGTCAAGGAGACTGCCGTACAAAGAAATACAGTTTCATTAAATAACATTGATTCCTTATTAAGGTAAAATAATTTACATCTGGTTCATGTCAAGTTTTGAAATACCCATTTATCTTTTAATAATCGTAAGTTGATGATGAATATTCTACTAATATTTACATTATTATTGCTGTCTTTCTTTGAACTACCTGTCATGGCAGTTGTAGCGTGTGTGTATGTATGTATGTATGTATGTATGTATGTATGTATGTATCATTTAATATAATTAAAAATAAACTTCTGAAAAAAACCCACTTACTGCCCCATTAGTCATTACAGATTTTTTTTTTCTGGCAATCAGTGCTATTACATAATATGCAAGTTCTTTTGGTTCTACAAACAGTACTCCAGAGATGATACACTTAGGAATGATTGCAGACAGTCTATTTCATCTTGTTTAATTGTTCATAGCCTTGAAAAATAATCTCTTTATGTCACAATTTAGCTACTTCCAATGTTAGGACACACTTCAGTGTTTCTCTCATCATCAATTCCAAGGTCTAGGCTTGAAATTTTCCATACCATCTCAAATAATTACACCTTATTGAAAAGAAAAGAACTGAACTAAAGATTCAGAAACTTGTCCTAAAATAATGATGTATTTAACTCCTAATTTTTAAAGCAATCCATAAAATATAGCCTGAAAATGTAGCTGTGTATGACAGTTACTCCGCACTCCCAAAATTCCTTCATCTGAGCGTCAGATTACATGTAAAAGTTACTCTGCCTTAGCTACTTTCGGCACCCTGATTACCTATGGAATTTGTCTTTCAAGAGGTGCAGTTTTGTTTGTGGCATGGGAGGAATTTACATACTAATCATTCTATTCAAATGTGTATATAACTGTAGTGGAAATGAATAAAGTGGCTGGATTGTGTAAAATAATTAAGCAAGTCACATAAGCTAATGAAAGGTAAAAGCAGGAAGAGTCCAAATATGGGTGTTCAGAAATATATTTTACAGAATCAGCTAAATAATGACAGAACAAGGTTGAATTTTCATTGCTAAGCATTGGAATTTTTGTACATTATTCCAATAACTTAACAAGATTTGCATATGTTACATCTAGTGCAGTATGACAGAAAATTTCACTTTTAAACAATCTATTAACACAAAAAGCAAAGGCCAAGATTTTCAAAAATGTGTCTGAAGTATGACTTCACTGGCAGATGGCAAGTGCTCCGCAGTTTTGGAAAATCAAGCCACTTACTCATGTGTCTAATTGTAGGCATCTAGACTGAGATTTTCACAGGTGAGTTGAGCAAGACAGCAAAGCACTGGAGCACATACTTAACTTTAAGCATGTGAACAGTCTTAATGTAGGACTCTTCAAGCACTTAAAGATCATGCAGTTCAGTGCTTTGCTGGATTTGGTGCCTCACCTGTCAGTAAATTTCAGTGGGATTTGGGTGTCACTATGAAAATCTTGTCCAATCTGTTGGATGCTTAGAAGGCTGATTATCCTACCTAAAACCTGGGATCCCACAGATTTAGCTATTTCCATCATCCACATTGGATGGAGAGGCAGACATACCAAACCCAGCCCTTTTGCTTGCAGAGGGTACCCCAACAGCAGTGATTCAGATAAGCACTTCTCTAGGTCACACAGGAGTACATAACTACAGCTATCAGATAACAGGAAGAACAACTTTCCAAATTCAGATCAAAGAGGTATCCCTCCTTCCCCCAAAATCACGGTCTAAACAGGCCACTGAACTTGAGTACTTCTTGGAGGACGAACACTAATTGGGACTGGTCAATGCGTCTAGCTTGTCAGCCAAATATGGAAGACAAGATGTCCAGCCGGTTGAGAGGAAGAAAAGAAGTCCAGAACAGCTAAAGAAAGTTGGTTTATCACTGCTCAGTCTGCTTGAGTTCAAAACTGCTCAGCCTACACCACTGCCTAAGGAAAAACAGTTTCCAAATATCTTGACTTACAGCACTTACCGAATTGGATTGGGAGGAGGGGGAGGAAGCGGAGGTGGCGGTGGGGGCGGAGGTGGCGGTGCTGGATTTTCTGACCTGTGTATTCGTTTCTGGAGTTCATCAACTGCATGAGAGCAACAGAAAAGCAGAATGAGTTCTCAGGAAAAGCGTTTCCCCATCTGCTACTGGGTGATTTGAAACCAGAGTCCTAAACAGAAGTTCTGCCTGTAAAGAAAGCCACCGATTCATTCAAAAGCAAAATGGCAGCACTTCTCAATGGCTGATCTGCTATCACACTGGGTCAGTGGTAGTTTTTGCACTCATCTTCACCAAGAACACTGATCTAGCTGCATACAATTTCTACAATCCAGGCAACTTCTGAGAATTGAATGCCTAGCTGCATAATATTAAACTCTTCATACACAATGATTGGAGCTTTAAGGAGAAACCAGAGTGACTGCTACATTTCCTAGTTGTGAAAGGGACATCACGTCAACTGGAAATCTAGTCAATTTAAAAAAAAAAATTATTTCAGTTTCTACTCTTTACCATGCGTCGCTTTGATAAATTTTTGCAGGTTTACAGTCATGTTCTTTCAAACATGGGGTTTTTTTTGTTCTGTTGCTATGTGAGAGATCTACACAATCAATGGGGGAAGCTACCGCAGTACAAAGGGGAAACAGTGAAAAAATATATTTTTCTCTAATGTCATTTAGTTACAGGAAATCTTAGCAGCTGTTTCTAAGTATAGAGGGAATTTCAGACAGATGGATGGGGTGGGACTTCCAAAGTGGATCTTCAATTCCTATTAATTACATTTTAATTTAAATTCCTCACGTGGCTTTAAAAACCTATCTGAGATTCTTATGTAGATGGTGCCCTTTTTAATAATAAAATATGTAAATGGGAAAAGGAGTACTGTGAATGCACATTCAAATCTACTTTGTGCTTTATGTAAATGAGCGATGTGAAGTTTAAATAATCTCCGTATAGTCATTCGTAAAGAACCTACTATCATACAGAACAGCACCTGCATATCTTTACTGAAAATCATGTGCAATATTCGCCACATCAAACAACACTAAAGACTATTCAAATGACTTCAACAGGACTACTCACGTATCTCCAGGTAAGCCTGGGCTTGAGCCTCTGATTCAGGAAAGCATTTTGGCCAGAACAGAGATGGACTTCAGCATGTTTTAAGGGCTTTTTTGAATCGGAGCTTGACTTATGGGTTCCCCATAGAATCATAGCAATATAGGACTGGAAAGGACCTCAAGAAGTTATCAAATCCAGACTCCTACTCCATGGCAGGACCAAGTATATCTAGGCCATGCCTGACAGGTGTTTGTCCAACTGTTCCTAAAATTCTCCAATGACGGGGATTCCACAACATCCCTTTGAAGCCTATTCCAGTGCTTAACTACCCTTACATATACCCTTTTCCTAATATCTAACCTAAATTTCCCTTCCTGACAATTAAGCCCATTACTTCTTGTTCTATCTTCAGTGGATATGGAGAACAATTGATCACCGTCTGTGACGCTGCACTCCATATGATTTTATACAAATATGCTAATCACAGAATCATAGAATATCAGGGTTGGAAGGGACCTCAGGAGGTCATCTAGTCCAACCCCCTGTTCAAAGCAGGACCTAATCCCAACTAAATCGTCAAGCCTGACCTTAAAAACCTCCAAGGAAGGAGATTCCACCACCTTCCTAGGTAACCCATTCCAGTGCTTCACCACACTCTTAGTGATAAAGTTTTTCCTAATATCCAACCCTAAACCTCCCCCACTGCAACTTGAGACCATTACTCCTTGTTCTGTCATCTGGTACCACTGAGAACAGTCTAGATCCATCCTCTTTGGAACCCCCTTTCAGGTAGTTGAAAGCAGCTATCAAATCCCCCCTCATTCTTCTCTTCTGCAAACTAAACAATCCCAGTTCCCTCAGCCTCTCCTCATAACTCATGTGCTCCAGACCCCCCATCATTTTTGTTGCCCTCCGCTGGACTCTTTCCAATTTTTCCACATCCTTCTTGTAGTGTGGGGCCCAAAACTGGACACAGTACTAAAGGTGAGGCCTCACCAATGTCGAATAGAGGGGAATGATCACGTCCCTCGATCTGCTGGCAATGCCCCTACTTATACAGCCCAAAATGCCATTAGCCTTCTTGGCAAGAGGGGCACACTGTTGACTCATATCCAGCTTCTCGTCCACTGTAACCCCTAGGTCCTTTTCTGCAAAACTGCTGCCTAGCCACTCGGTCCCTAGTCTGTAACAGTGAATGGGATTCTTCCATCCTAAGTGCAGGACTCTGCACTCGTCCTTGTTGAACCTCATCAGGTTTCTTTTGGCCCAATCCTCTAATTTGTCTAGGTCCCTCTGTATCCTATCCCTACCCTCCAGTGTATCTACCACTCCTCCCAGTTTAGTGTCATCTGCAAACTTGCTGAGAGTGCAGTCCATGCCATCCTCCAGATCATTTGAAGATATTGAACAAAACCGGCCCCAGGACCGACCCTAAGGGCACTCCACTTGAACCGGCTGGCAACTAGACATGGAGCCGTTGATCACTACCCGTTGAGCCCGACAATCTAGCCAGCTTTCTATCCACCTTATAGTCCATGTGATGAGTGTGAATATAATGTAACTGGAACATGCTTCATGACAAAGGTCTCTTGTAAGGTATCATTACAAAGCTTATAATCTACTGAGTGTGGTCATCCTATTTGTAAAAATGTTTTGTTCTTGTATCTGATACTAGAAATATGAAATAACTCTGAAGTCCTATTGTAATTATGTAAAGTGTGGGCCATTAATGGTGGTTTGGAATCTTGATGGCTCAAACTAGGAGTCATCAACTAGGACAATTGGTTGTAAATGGGTCTGTTTATTTGCAAGCCTTCCTGTGAGTCAGGCCAAGAAGAATGAAGGCTTGGGGTCTCACAGGACAGGTGACCATGTCACCTGGTACTGGAATCCATCTTAAACCTCATGCTTTTCCATGTAGAAGGAGGGGTGCGGACCGAGAGACACAAAAGATTCCCGCCTTGTGCCAAAGCTATAAAAGGGGGTGGAACAGAACAAAGGGGGCTGCCAGTCATGAGAAATCCCCTAGTTACCACTTGAGCTGGAACTAACAAGGATTGTACCAGGGGAAAGGATTGGGCCCAGACTAAAAAGGAGTCTAGTCTGTGAAAGAAGCTTATTGGAACATCTCTGAGAGTGAGATTTACCTGTATTCAGTTTCTTAACTGTATTAGGCTTAGACTTGCGTGTTTTATTTTGCTTAGTAACTTACTTTGTTCTATCTGTTATTACTTGGAACCACTTAAATCCTACTTTTTATACTTAATAAAATCATGTTTTGCTTATTAAATAACCCAGAGTAAATGATTAATACCTGGGGGAGCAAACAGCTGTGCATCTCTCTCTATCAGTATTATACAGGGCGGACAATTTATGAGTTTACCCTGTATAAACTTTATATAGAGTAAAACGGATTTATTTGGGGTTTGGATCCCATTGAGAGCTGGGTGCTAGAGACAGGAGCACTTGCTAAGTCGTTTTCAGTTAAGTCTGCAGCTTTGGGGGCATGGTTCAGACCCTGGGTCTGTGCTGCAGCAGATTAGCATATCTGGCTCAACAAGACAGGGTTCTGGAGGCCCAAACTGGCAGAGAAAATGGGCTCAGAGGTAGACTCCGCACGTCAGTGACAGTCTCAAGGGGGTCTCTGTGACCGAACCCATCACACCATCCCCTTTATAATAGCCCTTAACATATTTGCAGACTGTTATCAGTCCCCCTCCCACCCAGTCTTCTTTTCTCAAGACTAAACAGGCTCAGTTTTTTTAACCTTTCCTCATAGGTCAGGTTTTATAAACTTTTTATCATTTTTGTTGCTCTCCTCTGGACTCTTTCCAATTTGGCCACCTCTTTCCTAAAGTGTGGCATGCAGACCTGGACATGGTACTCCAGCTGAGGCTCACCTGTGCTGAGTAGAGCAGGACAATTATCTCCCATGTCTTATATAAGACATTCCTGTTAATATGCTCCAGAATAACAATACCATTTTTCACAGCTGCAGCATATTGTTGACTGATATAAAATTTGTGATCCACCATAACGCCCAGATCCTTGTCAGCAATAATACCACCTGGCCAGTTATTCCCCATTTTGTATTTTGGCATTTGATTTTTCCTTCCTAAGTGAAGTTCTTTGCAGTTGTATTTATTGAATTTTATCTTGTTGACTTCAGACCAATTCTCCAATTTATCAAGGTATTTTTAAATTCTTATCCTGTCCTTTAACATGCTTGCTACCCCTTCCAGCTTGGTGTCATCTGAACATTTTATAAGCACACTATCCACCTCATTATTCAAGTCATTAATGAAAATATTGAATAATACCAGATCCAGGACTGACCCCTGAGAAACTCCACTAGATACATCCTCCCAGTTTGGCAGTGAACCATTGATAACTACTCTGAGTAGGGTCTTTCAAAAAATTTTACACTCACCTTATAATAATTTTATCTAGACTATACCTCCCTAGTTTGCTTATGAAAATGCCGTCACAGACTTTGTTAGAAGCCTTACTACAATCAAGATATATCGCATCTACTGCTTCCCCCCTACTCACTAGGCCAGTAACCCTGTCAAAGAAGGAAATTAGGCTGGTTTGGCATCATTTGTTATTGACAAATCTATGTTGGCTATTCCTTATAACCCTTTTATCCTCCAGATGCTTACAAAAGAATTGCTTAATAATTTGTTCCAGTGTCTTTCCAAATATCAAAGTTCAGCTGACTAGTCAATAATTCCCCAGATCCTCTTTGCTCCTCTTTTTAAAGATAGGTACTATGTTTGCCCTTCTCCTGTCTTCATGGACCTCACTTGTCCTTCACAAGTTCTCAAAGACAAATGCTATCAGTTCCAAGATTGCTTCAGCTAGTTCCTTAAGTACCCTGATGAATTTCATCAGGCCCTGCCAACTTGAGTACTTCTAACTTATCTAAATATCCTTTAACCTGATCTTTCCCTATTTTGGCTTGCATTCCTTCCCCCATTGTTGTTCATTTTAATTAACTGTGTTGAGTATCTGATCTGACTTATAGTGAAAATGCCTACCCAACAAGAACCAGCATGATCTTATTAGTGTCAGTATAATAATGACAGCCTGGGTTACATTTTCATAGCATTACATATGACAGGCACACACAATCCCCTGTAGAAAATAATGGTATTTCCATGTGTATCTCACATGTTTTGGACATCTGGCTGCCTTCTATCCACATTGCACATGAAACAAACTGCCAGAATCAGAATCTGGTGGAAGCCTGGGATCAACTTTCAATTTCCCCACTCTCAGAGACATGCTTTAATGATGGGAAACTTACTCAGGTGTTCAATTCTCAGCATCTTAGAACTTTCATTTAATTCTTTAGGGAAGAGCAAAAACAATGATCATGAAGTTGAAAACGTATGGAAAAACTAAACTATCTAAATATGTGTACCTTGGCTAACCAGTGACTCAGAGGGGAGATAATGGAATATAATGGAATATAATGATATGACAGATGTAAAACCAAAGGATGGAAAGGAATTACTTAGTTTTCTGTTTTTTAAACTTAATCACACACCAAATTTAGGATGACTATCAGGAAAATACCATGACAACCATGTTACCTGGGACTTTTAAAAATAGACTGAAAAAGCGAGCCCTAAGAAAATATATTCTAGGGAATTTTATCTGCTTATGTGTGCTTATCATCCTGGTAAGTGAGCATCTAACAATCCCACATTGATTGTGAGATGGATTGCATGATCTAATATGTCTTTCCAGCTAAATTCTATGCGTCTATGATTAATTTGACACACACAAAATTGTAAAATATTTTTTCCAGAAGCTCACACCACCATATTGGTATGCTTTTTCTCTCTGACATTTTCCATCTACACATTCCAGCTGTGTTTGGAGAGTTAAACAGTAGTTCACCAGCTGCTAACTATATTTTGAATTTATTATGAAATGGCAATTTTAAATAAAGAGAGTTAAATTACAGTTTTTAGCATTTAATAGGCATGATGCTGTAAGCTGGTCAGGCACCATTCTAGCATATAAGACTTTGATAACTAAATTACAGTAGTTGTTCCATACGGTACGTACTGTAAGTGATTTTTGTCAGTGTTCTGGAGGCTTTAGTTTAGCCTATGAACTGGACAAATAGTCAGAAAGTCAGACAATTTTTTCAGTCAGATAGTAAGGGGATAAATATTTAGCATGATGCACAGGGAATTAGACACACAATTCCCATGGATTTCAGCCATTAAAACCCACAGGAGTCGTGTGGTTAATTCCCTGTGCCAAGCTCTGAATACAGTATTTACCTTTTAAATGTCAGTATCAGAAGAGCCTATAATATGGGGGAAAAAAACCTCACTTCAGCAGGAGTTGTTTTCTCACAACTCAGTCTGAAGGGCTAAATCATTCCTACAAATTCACTGATAACTGCCAGATCAAGAGTAAATGCTTGTGTGATTTCCTAAGTTGCTTGATAACTTCCATATATGGAATTTTTCCACATATGGAAACATGAACTTCCCCCCCTCATCATCTGTACAATAGGGGTGCTACATGATAAGCCATGGTGTATTGTGTGTGTATCTCTGTGAAAGAATTAACAGAACGGTCATGTTCTATTTATTTATGTCTTTTGAGTCAATGAAAGATACAAATTACAGCTGAACTTAAAAGGATTATCCTTTCACATGTAAACACTGCATTGAATCTTTACTTACTGTAAACTCGGAGTTACCTAAAGATTTAATTTTATATGCCTGTGGAAGGTGAACAACCACCGACCATGCTGCTTAGTGGTCAAGCAGGAGGGTGCAGGCCATCTCCCTCTTGAAAACACAGTCCCGTCCTTCAGTGCCTCCCCCGTCTCTCCAAGAATTTCCAGTCCTTCCCTTTAACATGGGGACTTGGAGTCTAGGCCCTTGAACAGTCAAGGTCTTTTCCAGCTGGGTTCTCAACCCAGGTGAATGCTCTTGTAAATGTAATATCCTCTTGAAGTGGGTATGGGAACCATGGCCCACCCCCTCCACTGCTCTGGCCCAGGGCCCTATGGCGGGCAGCTACACTCTACCTTGCAGTGCTACACAGCTGCCCCCCAGGCCATCTCCTAAGCAAGCCTCCTTTAGCTTCCCACAGTAAATCAGAGAAGTCGCTGACCTGCACACTCAGTCACCTGACTCTCCTTTATAGGTTTGCAGAGGTCTGCGTTGTCAGGTCTCAGGCAATGAGTTCCTGGGCTCCCTCATAGCAGCTGTCTGCTCCCTTCCACTGCCCCCTGCCTCTGAGCTGCTTTGCTTCCCTTTTTAAAGCCCCTGCCTCCAGTTTGTGCAGGCCCTGCAAGTGTGGCTGGACAGGGCTGCCTGGGACCAGAGCTGTTCCTTAACCCCTTGTTCTCCAGTGAGGTTTGTATGCCTCATCGCAATGCCACAAAATTTTAAAAGATTTTTCTACTGAATAGATTCTAGATATTATGTTGAGTTGAGTCACTGAACTTCATACCGTGAAACACAAATTATGCACAGATGTTCATGGCTTTGTCTCAAAAGTATCATGTATAATTCTATTAGGTCTGCACCAGTAACACTTGAGAGAATTTCACTTCTAAACTTAATTTAATTTAAGTGATTTTACCTGAATGCTTTAGGTTTTTAACTTTTTCTTCAGAGTTCTGCCACTTTAGTTCCAACTCCTTTTTATCTTCTTCCAGAAGCCCCAGCTGCTGCTGCAGACAACTGATCTCCTTATGTAGTGCTTCATTTTCTAGCTTCTCTTCTAATTCTTTAACCTGAGGGTGGCAAACATAAAAAAATAAATGCTCATTCTGTCTTTTGCCTTGATAAATAGCGGGGCTATCTATCAGACACTGTAGGCCTTAAGAATATGAGATTGGCAGAAACACTGTAAACGGCAGTAATATACATGAGAAGTCTTTTTAAGCAAACATTTTTGAAAGAGAGCCACAAAAACTTTTTTTCTTTAGAGATTTAATCATCTTATTTGAACACAGTTTCCTCATCTGAAGCAAACACTAATGTGCTTTTTTTTTTTTTTTTTTTAGTTAACTGCTTCTGTTTAAAGGTTATAATTTAAACTCACTCCTTCCGTAGTTCATGCAGTTGTCAATGGATAAACTACAGAAAGACATCAGATTGAGTGGCAGCATTCAACTATGTTGAAGCAATCACTTCCATAGCTATTAAATATATACAATCTGGTCTAGTTTACAAAAAATCAGAGATTTTCTATAAGCCGGCTATTACACCTCAAGTATGTTTTTAAATAAATATATTAAGTGAATGTATCTTTGGCTTTACTGTACATGTGAAAGTACAACTACTGAGCATTACCCTATGGCAGTGGTCCCCAAACTGTGGGGCAGGGGGCATGGAGGAATATTCAGGGGGGCACGGCAGGGCCCAGGCCAGACCCCGGGGGGAGAGGGAGCACCACCCAGCCCTGCTCTGCCCCCACGTTCAGTTCCCACCTCCAGATCCGGCCCTGGCGTTGGCCACCGGCTCCCGGCTCCGATTCCAGCTGCAACCCGCAGCTCCCAGCTCTAGCTCTGCTCCCAGCCACGACTGCAGCCCCACTCCCAGCCGAGGCCCCAGCTGCAGCACCAGCCCCACTCCTGACTGTGGCTTCAACTCCACTGTGGCTTCTGGGGAGGGGGGCATGGACAAAAAGGTTTGGGGACCACCGCCTTATGGTATACACACACTGGAAACTAAAGCGATTTATAGGTGCAGATCCTCAGCTGGTGGAAATGGTCATAGATCCACAGATACCATACTACATAGTCTTACTTCAGAGATGCCATCTTCCTCATGCCTTTCATAACTCTGGGGTTTTCCACGGCACCCATATACACAGCATTTTGTATAATTTCTATCTTTTTCTATAGTTCCCCGATACTGTGGGATTTATACTTCCTTCTACTGCTCTCATTTTCCTGCATCTCTGGAACCAGGAACCACCTTCCCATTGCAGGATGCCTGGATCCTGCCTTCTCTTCATTTAAATCCTTCCTGAAAATCACTGCTTTCCCCAAGGCACATAAATATTAACGCACATCAATGTGACATCATATCACCCCTATTAATTTAAAAAGCAACACTCAAACTTATCATCCATTGAGTGTCCTAGTGCTTTGGTAATCCATACTAGCACATGCCTTTATCAGTGTCCAGTGGCTGGTTCACAGAAGAGTTAAGTGCCTGCTACGGCTACCAGCTAGTAGAGTCATTCCTTTACCTCCAGTGTTAAAGGAGCATGCTTTCAAGACCTGATTCAGGAAAGAACATCTTTAACTTCATCCCTATTCAGGACATACCGGTAATTTTAAGTACATGCACATGCTTAAAGTAAGCACATGCTTAGCTTACCTGCTTTCTTGAAGAGAGATGCTTTCTGAATCAGGGCGTAAGTGCTGAAGATTGTGTGTTCAAACCCTATCAATGACCCAAAGAGACAGGGGCTAGGGGAGGGACCAGATCTCTGCATTTAACTGTGCTGGGCACATTTAATAAATGGCAATTAATAGGAGTTTTGAGAAGCTATCTAAAATCCTATAGTAGGTGAAAAATCTTACACTACCTTTTGCTGGTGTTGATGTCTCTCTTCTTCCAGTGTTTGGGTCAACTTGGCATTTTCATCTAAAGCTTTCATAAGCTGCTGATCAGGAGCAGAATTTTGCAGTAGCAGATGACTTTGCCTTTTCAACTTGTTTTGTTCAATATACATCTGCCAAAAACAACACCCCCCAAAAAAACTGAATGGTTAAGTAAAGTCTCCCATCTTAACTGGAACCAGATAAATAATAATAATAAACACAGTGAATCCTCTAGCATTGGTTAAGAAACTCGGGGGTGAGGAGGGGAGAGGAAGTTTACAATAGCTAAGTGCCTAAAGTGCCTCCTTGTTAAGAAAACTATGTCATTTATTATTAAAATTGTGTGTGTTTGCAACACTCGGAAATTAAAGCTCATAGATGCTTTAAATTAGTATTCTCTTAAGAGATTAAAGTTCACTTGGTATGCAAGCACTTACACAGTCAGTTCTTCACTAGATGAGAAATTCAGTCACTGGGATAGGAACCAAAGAGCACGGGGTCTGTAACAGCGACCATAGAGAGGCTCATGCCCAATCTAAGTGTCAGGTGATAGATTTTATCCCCCAAACACTTGCCTAGTTCCCAACACAAGGCCCATTTACTGGGTGGTGGTGGGGTATGTGTGTGTTCGTTCCCAACACAAGGCCCATTTACTGGGTGGGGTGTGTGTAAAAAAGAGAGAGAAACACAGTGGGGAGGTGAATTTCACCCCAAGTCTATGTAATCAGTCACCATACCTACTCCACACAGAAGGTGGTGAGTTTTAGTGTGATTTTAGGCTAGTACAAATGGGGCTCAGAGATACTCTCAACAACTTGTCTTTAAAGCCATTGTTCCCATTTTAATTTTGGACTGTCTACTTCTTTCCCTTTCCCAAATGTTGATACTTTTGGTTTGGAGGATGTGGGGGGAAATAATCAGGTGGGTGTCACTACCAGGCATTTTAAATAGGTCACTGGGCCCTCGGAAGGGATTGCTCAGGCCTTTGCGCTGATCAAATATAGAGGGTACTTCCCTTTGTCTGCTGGAGAGCTCCACGGAGAATTCTTCTTTCTTGCAATAAAATTACCCAAGGAGCTACCCCTGCAGCTCTATGCTGCCAATAACATGGGGCTGTGCCTGAAGTCAGTAGGGGGTTGGGTGTGCAAGGAATCCAGGATTGGCCCAAAGAGAACCTGATCTTTGTAGCAGAAATGACAAGTGTAACTAGGAGAGGAGATTTCTGATGAGAATGCTGGGTTTTGCACAGCCAGTGTTTATCCTGTGGAGACACTTTCGATCATTTATGAAAAACACACCCTGAGTACAGTGATTGTCCCCAAATTGCTGAAAAATTGATCCATTGTTCAGCAGAATGATTTATGACCCAAAATTATAAATGCAAAGCTCCATGAAATCTTGACAGTTTCTCTCACTGCTTATTTTCTGGCCAAAATTACTAGCGCAACATTCTGACGAACTATTTCTTCCAATCCACTATTATTGGACTTTACAGTATATTATTAAAAAAAAAAGAAATGCAATCAGATGTGTCTGTATTTATTTATGTAGCTGAGTTTTGTAGCAAGTTTCTATCCAGCACTCAGTTGGGCTATATAATGTATTATTATGAGGTTGATAATAAAAAGGGGCATCTACTGACCTTACTGAACTTAAAGGCCTTATCTACACTTCCACTTACTTCGGTATAACTTACATCACTCAGGGGTGTGAATAAGCCACCTCCTTGAGCGACGTAAGTTACACCGACCTAAGCGCCAGTGTGGACAGCGCTATGTCGGCAGGAGAACTTCTCCCACCAACATAGCTACCTTGCAGAGGTAGTTTTATTAAGTCAGCGGGAGAGCACTCTCCCGTCAGCACAGAGCGTCTTCACCAGACATGCTTTAGCAGCACAGCTGATCAGTACAGCTGCACACTGTAGTGCTTCTAGTGTAGACTAGCCCTAACTTTTGATGAAGTCTAGATGACCCAAATGCAAACCGAGTGCAAAAACAAAGAGATGTCGCCTTAATATTAAAAAAAGCCATCAAAGAACACCTCATTGGGTAGAGCTATGCAGTGGGAAAGGCACTAAAGAACTGAAAGCACCCAATGAAGAGAAAACTATGACTACAGACTCCAGTCCTCCACTTATATAAAAACAGGGACTGTTGTGGGGGTGTGGGACCACAACACAGCAGAAGTTAACATCCTGCAACAACTGCAGTGACTCTTCTCTGAAGCAAAGTAATGGTTTATCTTCCTCATGGTGACTTACTGAGTAGTGGGCCAGGATTAGGTTTAAGTCAGCCTTACCCCATCCTTTCAATACAAATCCTGGTCCTCTTCACCTTCCTTTAGAAAAGAAGAAAGCAGAGAGCACAGTGCAGCAAATGGATCAGAGATTTCCTCTAGAAACCTCACTACATGGAACTAATTGTCCTGTGAAGTACTTATATACTACAGTGATGGGTGCTGTACAAAACACTAAGATGGGCAGATGGCTGTATTTCTGACTAGGGAATGCACAGCCACTTTGCATTCCCTTCTGCACACTGAAACATGATCAGGGGCCGTATTGTCCTACAAATATATGTTAAAAAGACCCATTAAACAATACTAAAACTGTGCCACAAACTGGCCAAAAGCAAAGAAGAAATTCAGATTTAAAGCTGGCTGCCCATCCAAAATTTTGAATGTTTGGCAGGATTTCTTGGTAGCCCATTATATTACGTATACTTGTTTTATGTATTTAATCTCCTCATCTAGAAAACCCATCTTTGAAGAGTAATAATTTAACTGCTTACAGGTATTTCTAGAGCACTCCTCACCAGAGTATAAAATCTATTGTCTGCCTGGGAGAGCAAGGTAAAGACATATAGCATTTAATGTCTACAGATTCTCATTACCTGACAGTGGAAGGGATCTTTGACCCTGATAGGGCAATGAGCTCCACCCTGGCACCTACGTAGCACCCCACTGACTTCAGTAAGGGTCTGCATGGACCCAGTGATCTGGCCACACAGATCCCTACTGATTCCATTGAGGTGTTATTCTGGGTCACATATTATGGAAAATAAAGGATATATTAGAAAAATTTGCTTCTATTTTACACCCCCATTTTTACACCCCGGATCTGTTGGTAGCCTGAATGCTTTCTTTTGTGCCTATAATTGATGCTGTCTGCAGTTTACTGCAGGCACTAAATTAGAAGCAGAGTGAAAACTTTTTAAATATCTCAAAAAAAGCCATACTGAAAATCCAGCAAGCAGTTATTGTGCAAGAGCAGAAGCCACTTTTAAAAGGTTTAATTTCTGTGTCATGTTATTTTGGTTTGCACAATATAAGAACTATTAGGCTATCTGGTGGGCTAATATTTAGCAAGGTTTCATTTTTCAGTTATACTAGAATGAAGCAACATTGCAAATATATACATTTTAAAATTGCTTCTGGATTGAAATATTTTATGGCCACTGTCAGCCTGTATCACCATTTTATAATTCATCCATAAACCTATGTAAACAAAGGGAGGAGGGAGGGATAGCTCAGTGGTTTGAGCATTGGCCTGCTAAACCCAGAGTTGTGAGTTCAATCCTTGAGGGGGCTATTTAGGGATCTGGGGCAAAAATCTGTCTGGGGATTGGTCCTGCTTTGAGCAGGGGGTTGGACTAGATGACTTCCTGAGGTCCCTTCCAACCCTGATATTCTATGATTCTATGAAAGGTTATTAATGGAGAGGATGTCACAGCCTTAAACTGTGATAACACATTTCCAGTAAGAATTACAGGCTTGGTTTATTGGAAGGAGAGAGCATTCTTTACTCAGAAGCTCCATTGACTCAATTCTTCACCAACAGAAACTTAGCATAGTATAAGTAGAGTCATGGAATCAAACTGATTGCTGAATTTGCATTGCCTTGCACCCTGAGTTGTGGTTTAGGATCTGATCCAGCTCTACTGTAGTCTATGGGAATCTTTCCATTGACTTCAAAGGATTCCGGATTGGGTCCTCAAATGGAGTGAGTAATGCTACAAAGCCATGATGGTAGCATTTTACACTCACTTTGCACTGGTGTCTGCGATTTACAGGAGAGGCAAGGTAAAGAAAATTCAGGACTAGGAACTTCAAAGTTACACCAGAGATCAATTTGGCATATGGAGTCTTGAAACCAATAATTCCACTGATAAACAACAACAAGTCACTCAGTCACACAGAATAGTTGCCCCCAGTGAAATTTAAGTCATCTCTGTAAAGAAAGACAGAACATGAGAAATCAGCATAACAGTTTCTCTATAATTCTGTTGTGGAAAAATGTTTAGCAGCCCAAATTAAGGTACATACAATATGTTATTAATAGAGCTGGTCACAGTTTTTCAGTCAAAACATTTTCCTGCTGAAAAACGGGATTTTGTCAAAAAACTCTGTTTTCATGTGAAAAATATTTCAATTTTTTTCAAAATTTTCCTGACCAGTTTCAAAGCTAAATGAAAATTTTTACTTCAGAATTGAAAATTTTATTTTCAAAACCTGAAAAAAAAAATTGAAATGTCAAAATTCCACTCCCTTTCACGCCAACAAATCTAAAGGAATGAATAATGGCTATAATTTGGGGAGGGTTCCCTTTGTGCACTCTAACTTTTCCAAACTACCTCAGCTTTTGAAAACCTACTGAGTGGCAAAAAGAAACATTAAACACTGCAACTTAGCCACTCAGATTTTGAAAAAACAGAAAATTGTAATTAATTTTATTTCAAGGTTTTCCTGTGAAAATCAAACACTTTCTATCAAAAAAAAATCAGTGAAAACATTTTGTTCAAAAAATTTCACAGAAAACTGTCTGGGTTTTTTGACTACCTCTACTTTATTACTTTCTTAACATCACAGATAATGTGCACTGTGCTTACAATATGGAGAAAGGGAGATTTCTAAGCCAAAAAAATGCTTACTATGTATGATCCTGATCCTGTAATCATGCATGATTTATTCACATGAGTAGTCCCACCGATTTAAAATATTATACCTATGCTTAAGTATTTGCAAGATCAGGCCCTAAATTAAGGGAACAAAACAGGATAGGACTGAAAATACTGAGTGAAACAGAATGAGAGGGTAAAATATGATTATACCCTCACTTGGAAGGTCAGTTTATCTGCACTAAATAAAAGACAGTTTTTATTATATATAAAAATTAAATTTCTAGGACCATCTAATTAAAACACATTTCAGCAGCACAGAAACCTGCATGTAGCACCAAAATATCAAACAAAGTGTTTGTTGACAGGGCAAAAGAACTACTTGAAGGGATTATTTGATCTGTGGTGGGATTTAACTAGCTGATCGATTAGTTCTGACTTTACCACCTGTGAGACAATTATCTGCAGAACATCCCAATCAACACTCGAAGCATAAGCCAGCGCTAGGGGGAATCTACTGAAACTACTACTACAGCTAAAGAAGGCTTAAAGAGAACAATAAAGGGCACCTCATCCAAGATCTCTAAATATTTTACAGAGGACGCTAAGTCTCATTATTCCTATTTTATAGATAGAGAATTTGTGGGACCGAATGTCTGCAACTTGGCCAAGCTCAAGCACCAATCCAGTGGCAGAGTTGAGACAAGAATCAATGGGATTTTGCCATAGACTTCAATGACTGTCAATGGGACCAGGATTTCCTCACAGGTGTTTCAACTCCCCATCCTCTGACCCTTACACAATTCTGCATACTGTGCACTTAATTTTTATGTGGATGCCAAATTTGAAGAGGGAATTCTTCCTGTTTAGAAGAGTTAAAATGTAACGCTGAGAACTTTGATCCTCATCTACGTAACATCCAGATTCCAATTAGGAGACTTTCAAAACTAACCCCCCACACTGCAGCTCAGCAAGATAAAGAAAAACACTTTAAAGCCATGTGTTTCCCTACATATGTACACATTCAGAATATTAAATATTGGCACACTATTTTCAGAATGTTCCAGCAAATGACCCCCTTCATTATAGGCTAAATTACAACTTGCACATTTCATGCTTGATCTCTATTTTGGCAGTCCCATGGGAAGAAGGGAGCAAGATTCCAACTCTCTGCCAAACTATCGATCAACTCTGGTTTCAAACTCTCAGGCCTGCTGCTTGATCCACTCACTCTAGATCCCAAAGAAGAACTGAAAGATCACCTTTATGGAGTGGGAACACTTAACTACACTTTGCCATAACCTTGGGGTGCAGATGCATTATAGCCTTGTAGTTTTATGTCAAACCTGAACAGGTACCCAGTTCTGGAACAGGACCTCTGCCTATGTTTGCTAAGTAGACGGGCTGCTGCTTATTATAACAATAGACAAACGAGAAAGGTGAGCAGTATGGATCAGTTAAAAGACTTTGTGTTGTCTAGTTGTTCATAACATTTTATTATTTTGTGGTTCATTTTTTAAAGGATTATATTAATTTTGTACTTTGTTAAGGACAGTATCAAATTTGGTGGTATTTTATTAATTAGTTAATAGTTGTACAGGTTGAACATCTCTAGTACAGCACTCTCTGGTCTGGCAACATCCGTGGTCCGGCATGATTTCATTTTATGTTTTTCATGCTTTATCTACTTATTTCCTTGTGCCAATACAGTAAAATTGTGCAACAACACTTTGTTATGAAGAGAGCTGGTAAGCCTTGGCTAGGCGGTATTGCAAGTGTTGTTCCATTTATTCGCCTCGGCGAGATAAAAATAAAAAGAGACCCGCTCGCTACAATATTGACCTCCTGTGGTTCAGAAAATTCTCTGGTTCGGCATCGGTCAGGTCCCCAGGGTGCCGGACTAGAGAGGTTCAACCTGTACAACCTTTTTAAGAGAATACGTTCTATACAAAGTGCCAAGTGCTGCATTTATTAATTCTATGGGTCAAAGGAAAGTGGCCTAATTCACCGAGAACAAGGCAGCGGTTGTCGTTAGTTCAACTAAATTTACTGCCTTGTTCCTTGCCCATTGCATACTTTTCCCTGAACAGTCATTCAGAGGTTGCATTTTAAGCTGCAGATGGCTGAATCCATATCAGAACGGTAGCACCCACAAAAACACAGCATCACACTGTGACGGGGTGTACCAGGCCTTCATGGCCCCTTACTGGAGACCCCGCTGCTCTGCCACATCCCACCCCAGGAAGCAGCAGGGTGGGAGGAAAAGAGCAGCAAAGGTAAGTCCTCCAGGCCTGCCTAGAGAAGCCTCACTGGAGCATTCATCTTGGAAACTAGAGAGACCTGCTACTCCAAGGGCTAACAACAGCTAATCAGAGCCCAGTAGGCTCAGATAAAAGGAGTTGCAAAGCCTCAGCAGGTCAACTCTTGGCTGGGACCAGTGGAGTGAAGAAGGGTGCTCCTCTCTGGCCAAAGGAGCCTGATAGTCAGAATTTATGGCTGGCTAAGCTTACCTAGCTGGGAGAGAAGGACCTGAGAATGGTGGCCCTGAGATAGGGCTGGGGATAAAGGGTCCCAGTAGGAAGAGGCCCTAGGAAATAGCAATGAAGGACTGAAGTTGAGCAGCATGTGAGCTACTGTGTATACAGTCCCTGGGTTGGAACCTGGAATACTAGGCCAGCCTGACTTTCCCTAGCTACCATAGGTAAAGTGGTGTAGACCTCAAGAAGGGGACAGGGCTTATTTGATATTCCGAACAAGGGGCTGCATTTAAAGGTCCCCAAACTGGGGCTGAAGACCCTAGCAAGGGCAGAGAGATGGTTTATTTATGTATTGGACTCTTTAATACCCCAGCAGAAGGGGTTCACTCAGACATTGCGACTTGGGCAGAGGGCCAAGCTACTGAAGACCTCAAAAGGTTGGCTGGCAGCCTGCAAGGGACATGAGGGGCGAGAAAAGGACTGTGGTACCACTCCTGGTCACTTGGAGGTGCGTGCTCCATTACACATCCTTACAGTCTTCTCAGTATGAGAAATTCATCACCAAGTCATACCAATTATCTTACATCTATAGGATAATGCATCAGCGCCCACAAGTCCCAAAAAAGAGAATCTCTTACTGCTACTTATTTATGTTCTCCAGTTAACATTTTCCCGTTTTAGCATCATATAGAATGGATTATATTATTCTATATATTCCTAAAGCACCCAGCCTTGTTGTATTCGGATGCCACTGAATCCATTTAGAAACAGATCAGATGCTTCCTGGAAGAGGAGCAAATCTCTTAACCCTCTTCCCAACAGATTAAATGGCTGACTTCAGAGGACTTAGATCTAGGTGGTACACTTCCTAGCGCACACAGCTGTGGCGATTTCACAACTTTGTTCTTAGATGAAAGCTTGATGAGAGAGATTAGACTTGTATCATGCTCTAAAGGTGGCAAGATTCAAGCCCAGGGTCTAAGACCTAAACATCTCCCTCCTCTGTTTCAATTATTTTCAGTTCAACCAGCTAGGCAGTGAATTAATTATTGTTACTAGGCTTGGTAGGATTACCTTATCGGGTAAATGTCGATTTTGTCATATACACATACAAATATTTCCTCAGTAGATAACCAAAATTTGCAGACAAAGAAAAATGCTGCTGGAAAAATTATTAAAAGTTTGATGTAAGGATATTTACTTTCTATAGTTTGACATGAGATGTTGACAATTGGTGTTTTAACAGTTACAAAGCTTTGACTTTTTGAATCTCAACATCTACTGTCATTAAATAATTCTTGTCTGACTCCCCCCATTATTCCCTGCAATGGTGAATATTTAAATAAAAAAAATGCTTAAAAATAAACAGATATTATCCATCAAAAATTAAAGTTTGATTCTGCCAAGCCTAATTATTACATAGCAGCTTTTGTTAAACTGTCCTTGGTAATACATAGATGCAGGTACGCATAACAGAAAAGTCTTTCCAGGAGCACAGGTCTTGCGGTATCCACTTGCAGACATGCCACATGGTCATTATAAATGACTCAAATGCTATTAATGGCTCTAAACAAGAGTTCTTGTGCAGCTCAACACACTCAGATCTCTGACTCAATTGCATGCAATCTCATGAGGGGCACAGGTCATCATCCTTTGTAGCAATTATGACAGTCCTTCTTAAGAGTCACAAAAATAATAACAGCATCTGTCCTTTTTATATAGGAAAGTTCAATCCTGGATTAAATAACGTGCCAACCAAGCACTTTCACAGGGCCCCATAATGAGAAGGGGCATCCTGAAGGTAACAAAGTTAAATACAGACACTGTACTGTACAGTTGATGTATACATACAGACACATTGTACTGTATATACACACTTTTAAAATGCATCTGTAATGGTCAGGGATTGAGAGGAAAATTAAAGCAAGCTGCAGGCAAGGCATGATACAGGGTTTTTTAAAACCTATATTAAAAAGGGGACTATAAAATGTGAATTTACCTCTGGGTAAAGCCTAGGTTGGCCTCTTAAAATATAAAAATATATAATCCAAACCATTCTGCTGTTCACCGTAAACATTTACAGAAGCCTGTTTCTTTCAGCAAGGTTTCAAAAATAATTTCAGGTGCAGGTATTGCATAGGAGCCAATGAGAGATGCTAACAAAGTGTCTACAAGTACTTTACAAGTATCATTGCAAGGCAAGATACATGCTTAATACATCTTTTACATTAAATATTTTATTAAGTATATGCGATTGTAGCAACAAGATCCTTATCCTTCCTACACCCCTCCCGCTTTCCAGCACTGTCATATCTTCCTTTTCATTTGTGTTTATGGTACCTAACACAGTTTTCTTTCCTTTGTGGAATATTGCTTTTCAGGTCTAGCCTCTACATTATTGCTGTGGCCTTCAAGATCCCCTCTACGTGCCTTTGTTTTCTTGTATAGCATTTCACAAAAAAACTGATGAATCTTAAAATGTCTCTTAAAACATGACACTAGCATTTTGATTATGCTTGCCAAGATCCCTAGGTTAACAGCCCTGGCTTATTCAGGTGGATACAGATTTTCTATTCCCTCATCCATCCCCCCTCCTTTCCCTCGCGCCCCCCCCCCCCCACCATTTATTTAGTTCTTTTATTCAGATTCTTGTAGCTTTTACAAAGGATGACTCACTTTAAACCCTTTTCCTTTCTCCCCCCTTCCTCACCACAGCTGACAATATTTACTCAGTTTCTTTAGAACCTCTAAAGAGAATGAATTCTAATGTTTGAAGTTACATCATTTTTGATTAATTAAATACATATTATGGTGGTGCTAGCAGAACGACTATAATTAAAGCTGCACTGGATTTTTTTTTTAATCAAAAGCTTGGATTTTCAAGTGTTCTCATTCTTATGTGTGTGTGCGCTCGCGCTCTCTCTCTCTCTCTCACCTGCACCTAGCACACATATTCCCCTCCCAACTGCCTGCACTTCAGTGGCAGATCCTCATCACTTATAGCAAAGACAAGGGGCACAAGGAGCATCACACATAAATGCACCCTATTCCAGCTGTCTGCACGGTTTCCTGACTCCTGCTATCTCAGTAGTAATGGTACCCTCAGAGTGTCACCTGGGAGATGCATAACCATGCAGGGAAGGGTTTGATTTGAATGGGCGGGCCCTGTCCTGCACCTACTGGACATGAATAGCTCCCACTGAAATTAAGAGGTGCTGCAGGTGTTCAATCTAGATTAGATAGACAGACAGACGGACCCACCCACCCTCTAGGTAAAGGGCCTCTATTGTCAAAATAAAAAGCCAGGACAATATTTCTTGGCTCACAAAATAGTCATACAAAAGACAGAAGTGCACTATGATAAAGCGTATGTGCTGGCATTACTATTGCCAGGTCATTACTCAACAGTGACACATGCATATTACTCAGAGTGGTGGCTTATTTCCAGTAACAGAGTTCTGAATAAATTTATCATGAAGCTCTGTGGTTAACGTTAACTTTGAGCAAAAGAATGGCTTTGACAGCATCTACACTCACTCCAAATACTGTTCATCACAATGAACACTCGCTCCACTGGCCTGTATGTTCCTGATATACTCAAAGCAAGTTCTACTCCATTTAGCAAAATTTTTATCACATATTCTACAGTTATAAAGAAAAAACCCACCTGACTGACAAAATAAGACATCAGAGCGCTTCAAGACATCCCAAAAGATATTTCTGGCATAGGCGCTGACTCCGTAGGTGCTCTGGGGCCACCGAAAAAAATAGGGGGCCCTCAACACCCACAGGGTCAGATTAATCTTTTGTGGGCCCCAGCACCCGAACTGGGGCCCTGCCCCGTGCTGTGCCCCGAGGCCCCACCGGTCGCTTCACCCCGCCTGCCGCTTCACCCCACCCCCACTCGGCCTCTTCCCCCCAAGGCCCTGCCCGCACTCTGCCCCTAGACCCCGCTCCTGCTCGGCTCTTCCCCTAAAGCCCCACCCCCACTCGGCCTCTTCCCGAAATGCCAGAGCTAACATAATGCAATCATTACAAAATCATATCCAACCAATGGGTTAAAAATCATATTTTGTTAAACACATTTCTTCTACGACCCCAATCCTGCAGTCAGCTGAATGGATTCTTGTGTCCACATGAAGCCCCACTTAGCTTCACATGATTGCAAGGATCTGCTTACATGGATGTGACTGCAGGGTCCTGGTCTGTGCATTTAGCACCACCTCAGATTATTAAAGGGATACCAGCTAGAAATTGATGTCAAAATTATTAAAAGTAGTTTCAAATACTCCTGTCCCTGAGTCCCTCTAAAAATGCTGATTTTATAATCATGTTTTCCAATATTTTAACATGTTTTTCTCTCCCCTGCTGCTCATGAAAGACCAAAACTAACAATTGGGGAAACTGAATATACAGGGGAAACAGTAAAATGAACTTCATACTAATTGCTGCTATCTTGGCTTGCACACCAGGGATTAAACAAGGGACCTCTAGTGCTGAAAAGCTTAAGTATAGCACTTGAGCTAAAGAGTCAGGCTCGCCACATGAGAGCTGTGACAGACCCACATCCTCTATGGCAGTGTTTCTGAAACTGGTGTCGCTGCTTGTGTAGGGAAAGCCCTTGGCAGGCCGGGCCGGTTTGTTTACCTGCCGCGTCTGCAGGTCCGGCCAATCGCGGCTCCCACTGGCCGCGGTTCATCACTGAAGGCCAATGGGAGCTGCTGGAAGCGGCAGCCAGTACGTCCCTCAGCCCGCGCCGCTTCCAGCAGCTCCCATTGGCCCAGATCAGCGAACCGCGGCCAGTGGGAGCCGCCATCAGCCAGACCTGTGGACGCAGCAGGTAAACAAACCGGCCCAGCCCGCCAGGGGCTTTTCCTACACAAGCGGCGACTCCAGTTTGAGAAACACTGCTCTATGGGTTGGTCACAAAGGAGGAGATGCAACACACACTGACCAGTGGGTTATGCTGTCAAATGCATAACGTAAATCAAACTGAAAAAAACAAAATAATCTGAGGTGTTATTTGTAACAACAGATTAAAAATTAATAAAGGAGTGATTTTAAGATGATAGTCCCCCTTTTAAGAGCGAAAAGAATTTATACATATACATTACTTTTTGCCACTTGTTTTCTTTGCTTAGTCTTTCTTCATTGTCAGAATTCAGTAAAGTAAAAAAAGTAATTACTTACACTTTTATGCCAGTTTCTACAGTCAATTTCACTTTTATTTTCCGGTGCACTGGCACAACACTGCAATGTTTGGGTAACAACTTTGCAGGGCAAAATTTGAATCTATACTAAAACATAGCTTACATATAATTTTTTCATATATGAAAATATTTCAAGTTCCGTAGGTACTTTTGTTTTGCCTTTTTTCATTCAGTTTAAAATTCTGGGTCCATAATACCAGACAGTGTCCCTGTACATTTTGACAAATATCCTAGCTCTGTAGATACAAATGGCTTATCTCTGACAGAGACAACAATCTCTGCATCATCCAGTATTCAGAAGTAAATAACTATGCTGCACTTCAGAAGGGAAAGCTAAAGCAGTGGTAAGAAGTGCAAAAGACTTAGCAAAATGTAGGGTATGAAAGGTGATCCTTAGTAATCCTATATGTTGGTTTTCAGGATACAAAAATTATATGGACATAATCACAGGCAAACATGGGGGGAAATGGTAATAAAACAGCAGCAATTGTATAGTCCCAGGAGACTTAAAGGAGGAGAAAAATTGCTGCCATTTACCTGTAGTAAGTTAAACTATCCTAAGAACAAAGTATATAGAGCAAGACATTTAGAAGTAAATATTTTTATTATAGAGAGAGAGACAATAATTCACTCAGTTTCCACATCTGTAACTGCTTTTGTTTTGAATACACTGAAGTGGAGTTTCAGGTATGGTTTTTGATCTATAAAATATTATTAGGCCCTGATTCAAAACTCTTAAAAAAAATAATAAAATAACCCAATGGAAAGATTCCCATTGACTTCAACTGGCCATAAATGGCCAGAGAGACTCCTACCTGAGACTGCCCATCTCACCTTGCCATACTTCCACAGTTGTGACCAGTGGAAGCATTCAAGCTCCATGTCCCTTGATTTTAAAAGAAGAGAGTCTGCTAGCAAGATGTTGTTCAAGTGCCTCAGGACTTTGGAAAATTCTCCCCTTCTTGGTCCAAATAGACCCTAAGGGCATGCTTCAAAGACCATCTCTTTCCCTAGGCTTTTGTGGTGGGAAGGGTGTGTGCTGAGGGCCATATAAGAAAGAATGATTTTTGTTCTGTTCAGTGGATGATTTTTATTTCTCTTTTGACTGGTCATTCCTGTCATTTGCAGGAGGCTGCTAGATTTACTCTAGTTGGTATTGGTTCATGTACAAGCACTCTCTTCTATATCACATACATCTAAATCTGCTTTGGTTACAAACGCATTAATCTAATAATTAAGGGTTTAGCAACTGAACTGTACCTGACTGAAACATAACTCTGCGCAGAGGTTCAAGACTATGGGCTTGTCCACACAGAGACATAGGTCCGGACTGTCAATGGGATTTGGGCTCCTAGCTACCTAAATCCTTTTGAAAATGAGATTTAGACTTTCAAGCCAGGTAGGCCTTGCAACAGTGAGCGCAGTAATGCCTAAATACTAGGGCTGTCGATTAAATGCAATTAACTCACACGATTAACTCAAAAAATTAATCGTGATTAATTGCCATTTTAATCGCATTGTTAAACAATAGAATACCAATTGAAACAGTATTTTTCAACTCACCTCATACAAGTACTGTAGTGCAATCTCTTTATTGTGAAAGTGCAACTTACAAATGTAGATTTTTTTTTATTACATAACTGCACTCAAAACCAAAACAATGCAAAACTTTAGAGCATACAAGTCCACTCAGTCCTACTTCTCGTTCAGACAAAGAAGTTTGTTTACATTTACAGGAGATAATGCTGCCCGCTTCTTGTTCACAATGTCACCTGAAAGTAAGAACAGGTGTTTGCATGGGACTTTTGTAGCTGGCATTGCAAGGTATTTACATGCCAGATATGCTAAACATTCGTATGCCCCTTCATTTGTCGACCATCATTCCAGAGGACATGCTTTCATGCTGATCACGCTTGTTAAAAAAATAATCCGTTAATTAAATTTGTGACTGAACTCCTGGGGGGGAAATTGTATGTCTCTGGCTCTATTTTACCTGCATTCTGCCATATATTTCATGTTATAGTAGTCTTGGATGATGACTCAGCACATGTTCATTTTAAGAACACTTTCGCTGCAGATTTGACAAAATGCAAAGAGGGTACCAATGTGAGATTTCTAAGGATAAATACAGCACTCGATCCAAGGTTTAAGAATCTGAAGTGCCTTCCAAAATCCGAGAGGGATGAGGTGTGGAGCATGCTTTCAGAAGTCTTAAAAGATCAACACTCTGATGCAGAAACTACAAAACCCAAACTATCAAAAAAGAAAATCAACCTTCTGCTGGTGGCATCTGATTCAGATGATGAAAATGAACATGCGTCAGTCCGCACTGCTTTGGATTGTTATAGAGCGGAACCAGTCATCTGCATGGACGCATGCCCTCTGGAACAGAGGCTGAAGCATGAAGGGACATATGAATCTTCAGCGCATCTGGCATGTAAATATCTTGTGATGCTGGCTACAACAGTGCACTGAGAACACCAGTTCTCACTTTCAGGTGACATAGCGAACAAGAAGCAGGCAACACTCCTGCAAATATAAACAAACTTGTTTGTCCGAGTGATTGGCTGAACAAGAAATAGGACTGAGTGGACTTTTAGGCTCTAAAGTTTTACATTGTTTTATTTTTGAATGCAGTTATTTTTGCACATAATTCTACATTTGTAAGTTCAACTTTCATGATAAAGAGGTTGCACTACCATACTTGTACTAGGTGAACTGAAAAATACAATTTCTTTTGTTTTTTACAGTGCAAATATTTGTAATCAAAAATAAAGTGAGCACTGTACACTTTGTATTCTGTGTTATAATTGAAATCAATATTTGAAAATGTAGAAAACATCCCAAAATACTTAAATAAGTGGTATTCTATTATTAACAGTGTGATTAATCACAATTAATTTTTTTAATCGCTTGACAACCCTACTAAATACCTTTAAAAATTTGGGCCTCAGTGCACGGCAAGCCAGGGTGCTTTCCATTTCAAAAGAGCAGTAAAGCTAAAGTACACCCTGGAACGTTTACTGCACAGTAGCAGGGTCCACATGGCCAGTTAGCACATGGCAAGGTAGAGCGTTATAGATTCACACCCCAACTTGCTGCGCACAAAGTCTCCATGTAGACAAGTCCTTACTGTTACTATTTCTTTACTAGTTTAAGTAGTTGAAACATTGTTCCACAGTTTCTGGGATTATTGGGAGCAGAATTTTATTTATATATATTTTTAAAATAGAGTAACAGCGTAAGACATCTTTCCTGGAGAATGATGTGTTGCAGATCTAGCTCAGCATGTTATTGTTCTTGTTGACATATTCATTAGGATTGTGCTTGGCAACAGGTTGTAATTCTCTGGAAAAAAAAAAATGTATAGCCAATGACACTTGATAACCTGCCAGCTGTCTAATGAAGGCTTTTCTTTTTAGAGTGGTTCACGGTCATCCTGTTCTCACTTTTCTATTTTCAGTGTGGATATGATGCATAGGAATGCAAAAGGGGCAGTGTGCTTGTTGAGATGATTGTGATGTGTATCAGAAGATGGCAGATGCCTGTATTTGACGATTTTATTTATAAATATATGGGGGGGAGAAAAAAACCAAAACCAAAACCAGACCAACCACCTCCAGACAAATAAACACTGGAATCTTCTCTGGCAAATGCTGGCCTCCTTCGACTTATTCTTACTCTATTTCTGTTGCCTCCAGTAGTCTTTTTTTGATACAGTTTTCAAAGGAACCATAGGTCATTCATTTCAATCTAGATGGTCCAATCCTGCAAAGCCTTAAATACATGAGTGCTGCTGATTCAGAGAAGCAGTCCCATTGAAGTCAATGGGACAGATCCTAAACTGAAGTCAATTGTTACAGTTTTGAAATCATTGGGAGTTAAATGCCTAGATGCTTTGGAAAATCCCACTAGACACCCATCTGTGTCTTAAAATACCTAACTACCCTTTAATGTCTGGTCCTATACACTCTTGTCTTTGAAACTCTTATCTTTCTCCTTGAATATCTGTACTAATGAATAGCTGGGCCAATTGTTCAAATACAAAGCTGAACAGGAACTAGAAGCAGTGATTTGCTGTGCGTGCAGCAGCAATGCACACTAGTTTTGGAGCTGGAAAGCCTTATAAGCGTCATGCTGTCAGCAGAGACCTTCTCTTGGCTTCTGAGCTGTTGGGATGGGAGACTGAACCTGGTACCTCTCGTTCTAAAAGCATGTGCCTACACCGACTGAGCTTGCCAAGGCCGTAGCAGGCTCATCAACCTCTGTATATGGCCCAATGACCAGCAGCAGAACGACAAAGCATAGCACTGTGTGGTTTTGGGCTATACTCACAGTGTTTTCTTCCCCTAAAGAGTTCCCAGTTCTTTAAAGTTCATTCATAGCCTACCTAGGGCTCTCAGATCAACAAAGCCTGGGGGGTTTGGAGGTGTTTTTTTTGAAGAAACAACTTTTTCTATGACTCTCTTCATCTATGAAGCATTATGAATATTCAGACCAAGACAAAGGTGCAGCTGGCAAACACTGCATCCAATAAACACATCCATTCGCTTCCGTAATCTCCCAGTCAAAAAATGCCCTTACCACACAATATGATCACTAGCCTAGTGGGTGTAGTTAGATGCGCAGGAGTTATCAAGCAGAGATTTCTTGAAAGACTTGGTTAAAAGAAAATAAAAAGCCAGCCAGTTGCCCAAAAGAAATTTAGTGCCCAGGAAAGCACATTCTATTTGCCTGCCTGCACCCAGGGGTTCAAAATTGAATGGACATTTCAAATCAGACCTAACATACTTCTACCGTTCACAACACTGCTGTTTTGCCAGCTCTTATTTTACTATGAGTCTTGCAATATTTGGTGTTCTCCTTAAAACCCTGGGTTCCAGAGTCACATGATTATTTGAGAATCTCAGCTTCTATTAAAAAAAACAGTTTTCTAGCCTACATAGTTATGGAGAAAATGCTTGATAACATAACCCATGTGTACCCTAAAGCTCAAAAACCAGGACGCAAAGAAGAACATTATTTTTTTAAACTGCATGAGTTTTAAGCCAATCTCACGACTTTTCAGTGCTTGGGATTGGCAAGATTGCGCTAGAGTTTATCAGAATTCTCATGGTGAACAATACTGCCACCTAGAACAGTAGTTTTCAACCTTTTTTCATTTGCAGACCCCTAAAAAATTTCAAATGGAGGTGTGGATCCTTTTGGAAATATTAGAGTCTGCAGACCCCGAGGGGCCGTCCAACCACAGGTTGAAACCCACTGACCAAGAGGGTATTGGGACAGTTATCACAGACATTTCATAATGTTCTCTCAAAGCTCATTTTCTTCTTTGTATTTTCACAATCTATTTATGCCTCTCCCCTGCAGAGATGATTGTTTGAAATCTTCACCAACACTGGGTCTTCACTGAAAACATATTCCAAACTGCAGACATATTTGCATATATCTGAATATTGTGCTGTGTCATATTTCTTTGGCTGGGTTCATATATTTTGCGAGTAAAAAGTATTCCACTCCAAACCAGAGTGAAAAAAGAAAGTCATCCTTGCAACATTAAGCCGATATTCTGGGAATATAAATTCTCATGTTATGACTGTCTGAGCCATCTCAAATTTAATAGCAAAATTAAAAAATGAAATAGAGGGAAATGTTACATTTTACCAATTTAATTTATTAATATAAATGTATTATAGTTTGCACTTCTAAGGCACTTACCAAGTAATGATCCTAAAGTGTCTAGAATTATTCCTTAAACATACCTGTGAAGTAGGTATTGTTAGACCAATTTTACAGGCGGGGAAACTGATGGACAAAGGTTAAGTGACTTGCTCAAGGCCATAGAAATGGTCTGTAAGAGGTCTGGGTTCCAGTCTGCTTTAGCCATAAAACCATCAAAACCTGTTCTCACCTCTTTGTATTTTACAAGACCCATATTTTATGGAATTCCTTCATCTGCAGGATTTCTGTTGATCTACCTACCTCTTGTGCAAATGACTCCGCTTTCTTCCGTAAATTCTTTTCCAACTCAAAGTTTTCCTGGAGTTCTTCATATTCTCCCACTGCCAGTACAGACACTATTTAAAAAACAAAAACAAAAACAGACAAAGCTGAATAAAAACGAGCTAGCAAAGAAATTAACAAAGATACAGTTTGTTTTATCAGGCCAAGGGACAACATTGCTCAATATATTTTGATTCCTTACAAAGAATATAAAAATGTGTAGTTCTATATGTCCATATTTCTACATTCATTTCCAACCACCTATACTATTCTGATTTTGTTTTGCCCTCCTTTTCTTCCCTAGACTTCCTCTTTATATGCGTAATCACTGAACTATTAGATACTGCATTATTTCCTTCTGGTCCTAAACTGTTGTGTAGTGTTGCTATGGACTGCTACGTAGTTAAACGCCACCCAGAGATGGCTACCTTTCAATGGTGGGTGAAATGATACATACAATTTACTTATAATTTATGTACGTCTGTGTGTGTACACGGGTGCACATGCTCCCCATGTGTACATACACATCCCAAGTTTGTAATGTTTGGAAAGTACTTTGGGATATTTCTTGTTATATAAACATAAAAAAAGGACATTATTTCTATTATTTTTCTCATGTCCTGTAAGGCTGGCAGTACACGGTGCGAAGTTGACTATATACCATATCAAATTCTCTAAATTAACTTTTCCTCCCATAAAATTTCCAACAATACTTATTAATGTATTAAGACCTACTAAGTATGCTATTCCCCCAACACCTTTATCCATCCATCTAGACTTTTAATAATGGCACCCACCACTGTGGCTAGTTAAAACCAAATCCATGAAAGGTCTCTGGCTTAAATTTCATTCCTATTTTCCATGAGGCTGTTAAGCTCAGAAAAAAAATCAGCCCATGTTTTGATTCTCTCCACTCTCCTACCTCTTCCTCTTTTTCTCTGGTAACGATGTTGCAATATTTCTAGATAAAGATTGTTATTTCAGTGTTGTTGCATACCAGTGAGCAAGGGATAAGATGAGGCTCTGCCCATTCCCCCACCCACGTATTACAGGAAGGAATAAGCAAGTGCACAATAGTACTTACTCTGTCATACCTGGACTCAAGTAACCCTGTAACAAGCACAAGGATGTAAATGGGGGCCTATTCCCCTGTGTCAGCATGCTCCACCATCTAGCCCTATACGCGTAATACTCAATCCATAAAAGATGGTTGCATATTTTGTAAAGCAGCACGCATTTCCAGGAAACTCACATTTGGCTACCAGAGATTAGTGGCTCTGTATCAAGGGGTCTCTTTACATCAGAGACCAATGAGATTGCAACAAGAAGGTAATATCAGTACTATTGAGTGTAACGTATTAAAACAATGGTTATGCAAGTGAGACTGATATTGCTGGCTAAAAAAATAGCCATAGTGAGGCCAGGCATTGTGCAAACTTCCTCATATTGTTCTGCCCATACACCTCAATCCTGACCTGTGAGTAATATCAATAAACCCTTAAAAAAAGTCTCTTAATGACTACTTGCACACATTGCTCTCTCAATGCACTTCAGCTCTAACTGACTAAGGACTGGTTTTCAGAGTAATGACATACTATTTCAAACACCACCCTCGGTAAATCCCCTGCCTCTTTGGAGACAAGCTTAACTATGTCTAAAGCAAAGCACTGTCAGTGGTACTTTGTGACATGGATTATAGGCTGCTAAAATCCAACTGATTCTCAAATTACATTTAAAAAAGAAAATTCTTGAACAAAACAATTAGAAAAAATTTACGATAATTCACCAATCCTGGCCAGAATAATTTATTCCTTCTACAGCTACAGAACTCTGCAACAGAGCTGCATGGTATACAAGAGCTAACAGGAATAGAGCGTATGAGAACTAGCAAATCAGTAATCTCCAGCGCTCTGCTAGCTCACACAAAGGACAGAGGGATCAGTGTATGGTCAAGTAATTTTGTCTGCCTATGTATCCTATCTTCTAGGTGGTAGGGCATTTCTACTATGTACATCACCACTCAAATAACTGAAATATATTGCTATACTAGACACTGGTCTGGTATTAGCCTACTCCGTTGGATCTGCAAACACTTGGAAGGTGGTAAGGTGATAGGGAACAGCCAGCATGGATTTGTGAAGAACAAATCATGTCAAACCAATCTGATAGCTTTCTTTGATAGGATAACGAGCCTTGTGGATAAGGGTGAAGATGTGGATGTGGTATACCTAGACTTTAGTAAGGCATTTGATACGGTCTCGCATGATATTCTTATCGATAAACTAGGCAGATACAATTTAGATGGGGCTACTATAAGGTGGGTGCAAAACTGGCTGGATAACCGTACTCAGAGAGTTGTTATTAATGGTTCCCAATCCTGCTGGAAAGGCATAACGAGTGGGGTACCGCAGGGGTCTGTTTTGGGACCGGCGCTGTTCAATATCTTCATCAACGACTTAGATATTGGCATAGAAAGTACGCTTATTAAGTTTGCGGATGATACCAAACTGGGAGGGATTGCAACTGCTTTGGAGGACAGGGTCATAATTCAAAATGATCTGGACAAATTGGAGAAATGGTCTGAGTTAAACAGGATTTAACAAAGACAAATGCAAAGTTCTCCACTTAGGAAGGAGAAATCAGTTTCACACATACAGAATGGGAAGAGACTGTCTAGGAAGGAGTACGGCAGAAAGGGATCTAGGGGTTATAGTGGACCACAAGCTAAATATGAGTTAACAGTGTGATGCTGTTGCAAAAAAAGCAAACATGATTCTGGGATGTATTAACAGGTGTGTTGTGAGCAAGACACGAGAAGTCATTCTTCCGCTCTACTCTGCTCTGGTTAGGCCTCAGCTGGAGTATTGTGTCCAGTTCTGGGCACCGCATTTTAAAAAAGATGTGGAGAAATTGGAAAGGGTCCAGAGAAGAGCAACAAGAATGATTAAAGGTCTTGAGAACATGACCTATGAAGGAAGGCTGAAAGAATTGGGTTTGTTTAGTTTGGAAAAGAGAAGACTGAGAGGGGACATGATAGCAGTTTTTCAGGTATTTAAAAGGGTGTCATAAGGAGGAGGGAGAAAACTTGTTCACCTTAGCCTCTAAGGATAGAACCAGAAGCAATGGGTTTAAACTGCAGCAAGGGAGGTCTAGGTTGGACATTAGAAAAAAGTTCCTAACTGTCAGGGTGGTTAAACACTGGAATAAATTGCCTAGGGAGGTTGTGGAATCTCCATCTCTGGAGATATTTAAGAGTAGGTTAGATAAATGTCTATCAGGGACGGTCTAGACAGTATTTGGTCCTGCCATGCGGGCAGGGGACTGGACTCGATGACCTCTCGAGGTCCCTTCCAGTCCTAGAATCTATGAATCTATGAATCTAGGCAGATGGATTGCCCTTCTGCTCAAGCACATGAAGATATTTCAACAAAACATTGTAGAAGGTGTTAAGAAGAGCCCCTGCTTTCATCCATCACACCATGCCAGCAGACACTTCCTTGGCACAGTCTATCACGCTGATGATGCTTTTAGGGTTCTTCCACATGGCAAGCAGGAACCTGCAACAGCGAGTCTCAGAGCCCAAGACTACAGACTCAGGGATATGGGGCTCATGCTACGGCATTAAAAAGAGCTGTCTAGACATTCAAGCTTGGACTGGAACGTCTATACAGCTATTTTTAGGACCGTAATTTGAGTCCCACAAGCCCAAGTCTGTAGGCCTGGGCTCTTAGACTCGCTGTTGTGTGTTTCTGCTTGCCATGTAGACGTACCTCTAGAGTCCTCAAAGTGCTGCCTTCACGTTTTCTGATGCTCAAGCAATGGAATTGCAAGTGAAAGTGAGGAAATACATAGAATCACAGAACCACAGGGTTACAAGGGAACACAAGGGTCATCTAGTCTAACACCCCTGCCAAGATGCAGGATTTATTGTGTCTAAACCACCAAGACAAATGGCTATCCAGCCTCTTTTTTGAAAACCTCTAGCGAAGGAGCTTCCATGACTTCCCTAAGCAATTTGTTCCATCGTTCTATTGTTCTTACATGAACTATGAAAGCTTCCAGAAAGCCCACTGATGTTTCTGCAAACTCTTTCCCTGTGCTCAATAACAGCCTGTAGGATTCACAAAACAACAACAAATACAAGCATTTCCTGCTAAATATTCAAGCCAACAGCAGAATCCCGAATTTCACAACACTGTAGAAGGGGACAGACTACGCTGATCCTGTGTACATCTTCCTATGACATCATAAATTGTCTGGAATCCCCACTACTTGAGAGACCACATCTGTCTGTCAGTGTGACACTCGCCAGCTGATGGATTCAAATTAATAGTCCCTTTCGGTGTAAAAGGACAGAGCTGGTCAAAGAACATTCTGTGAGAAGACTGTGGCCTTTGGAACTCACTGTGCTCCTTTGTGTGTAGTAGCCTGAATCAGAAGATTTTGGGGGGGGTGCTGCAGGACCTACCTACCTGTTTTCCCATGGGAGTTGGTGGAGAATGATTGTGGGGGAATGATTTGGAGAAGACTTCAAACAGGAAATGGTGTATGAGTGGGGAAGATCGCTCACTTTGAATATTGATGGGTGTAGCCCTTGTGTGTGCTGTTTTGAATGTAAAACTTTGCAATGCATCAGGAATTGTAGATATTTAAAATTAAGTTCCTAAGTTAAGAGGAAGGTTGGTCCTTGTGGTTAAGACAACAAAATGGGACTCAGGCGATCTGGGTTTAATTTCCACCTCTGCCACAGACTCCCTCTGAAATCCTGGGTAAATTCACTTAAACCTCTCTGTGCCTTGGTTCCCCATTGCTCACACCTTTCACCTGTCTTGACTATTTAAAGAATGAGATTTTTTAGAGAAAGGACTGTCTCCTACGTGTTTACACAGTGCCTAGCACAACATGGCCCGAATGTCACTTCAGTCACTATGAAGATAAAATTACAACACAATTTAAGAAAAAGCTCTGCAGATTATCTGGAGATAAAGTAGCAAGGGAGGAAGATGGTGAAAAAACAATATTGAGAACACGCACCTCGGTTACATTTTTCCAATAGTTTCCTTTGTTCATGAACTTCTGCTGTCAGAACAGTTTTTTCTTCCTTTACTTTATTTACCTAGAAGAGTATAAATAAGACACAAACAGATTAATAATAAATTAGTGAGAATCTAATTAACAACATAATATATTATTGCATCTTATTTTACATGCAGATTTACTTTGAATAGTTGATTTCTGACTGGAGGGCTTACTTTCGGCTTCAGATTGTAATTTTCAAAGGGGTTTAAGGGAGTTCCCCACCTGACTCATTGATATTTCTCTCCTCGAGATAATATTGTTTTCAAACGTTATGAAGTACTGCAGAACCAAATTGGTCTTTTGAAGATTGCATTGCCCACTTTCATGACACACACCAATTACAGCAGCAAATACAACATATCTGTACTTCTACATTGTCTTTATCCTGACAGATTCCAAGGTAAAAGATTAAAAAGTTATTCACTTACCCACTATTGACTGAATTTTAACACAGGCAAGCTAGTTATGCAATTTGGGGGGGGGGAGGGGGGAGACAAGTGGAGGGAGAGGATGTCTCCGTTTATTGTCCAAGAGCTGTTGCTTGGAATATTGAATGCAGGTGTAGGGCAGACAGGACAAATGATTATAAGTTGTGATTTGCATCAGTACATAGCTTACCCCAGTTTGAAACTGGTTTAGTTCTATATGCCATCAGCTCAAAACAGCCCCTTTGCCTGTCTAGTTACATTGGTGAGTGACTGCTGATGGCTAAAAATTAGGGCAAGATCCAACGCAGACAACACCACGGTTTAGACCAGAGAATAACAATCCTTGGTCCACAAAGCCCTTCCTGGACATCCACACAAAATCAAATAATTTGGGAGTTGGGGGATACATTAAGGTGGTCAATGAAAGGACCTGTCTCTTACGAAGTCGTCCATAGTACAACAAGGTTGGTGAACCCTCCGATTAGATAGTATTCAATTAACTTCACAACTGACAGTTTTCAACCAACACTACATACAAAAGGTACTGAATGCACACTAATGGTCTCGCCTTCCATGCTACAATACATACTTCTTCAATTACTTCTACAAGTTTGCGCCTCAGGTTTTCCAGTTCAATGGCCAAGGTCTTCTTTTGCTCCTGAACAGATATAATTTGATCTCGCAGCTCTACATTTTCAGGAGGGGAAAAAAAAATATTTTTCATCTTATACTCGAGGGGGTGGGGTGGGGAATGCAACAATTATGTGGATACAGCCGAGCATGAAACACACTGGGCTGCAAAGACAAAATATCAGTCATAGCCTAGGTTCCATAAATACATACACAGACACATGCTTCTCTTAGGTGTCATACAACAACAGATCTGCAACGTGGCTACAGTTTCAGATTTGCTCTACCAAGGTAATCTCCCTTGTCCAGTTCTTTTGTCTTTGTTTTTATTGCATTCTGCTGAAAACTCTTTCTGCAAAGCAATATGCTATTATGGGTGCAATGCTGCCAGATGCTGAAGACCCTCAGTCCTCTCAGGAGATGCTCAGCACCTCACAAGATGAGGCCATGTGGCAACAGAAAAATATTTTTAGAGGCTGCCTGTAAAACAAATTAATGCACTTGAATTCCTTTCGGATCATGATCTCTTTCTTGTCACAATAAGATATAAACAAACAACAGGCACTTAATACTTTGGGAGGTTTTCTGTGAAGAAATACTCCTGAATAGCTGCCAATTTATAACCCTTGTGACATTATTTGAAGTGAGTCAGCATATAACCTTTTAACTGATAGAAGAGCTAATTCTAGTAATTTTCTCCTCGGAATTTGTTTCTTAATTTACTTCATATTTTGATAATTAAATTACAATGGAATAAAACATTTGATTACAATCACTTCTTATTGGGAGCATAAGGGCTTAGTTTAAAATTGTTGCTTAACACTAAAAAATAAGGAGACACAAAGATACAGACTTACTGGTTCTATTAGTTCTCACCAAACCCTCTGATTCCCCACCTGCCTTCCCATTTTTCATAGTGCTGCTGCTCTTTGAATACCAAACCATTAGCTTCAACATCTATTCCTAGTCAATTGCAGACTGGGCAGAGATGGTTGCTGGACATATTGGATATTGCATATTGGGAGCAGCGATTAAAATTATTTAAAATCCCTGGAAATATTGGGCTTCTCAAACTTTTTCTTTTTGTCTGAATAGCAGCCTCCACCCTGCTCTCTCTGGGATTGGCACCTGGGGAACTTTCCATGCAAGTGGCTGGGCAAGTACATTGGCAAGGATTGGGGGTGTTTTCCGTGTGTTGTTTTTGGAGCAAATCAGCAAAGATCTCCCTGCTTAAACAAACGTGATCTCCCTCCAGCCAGTGGGACAATACAACCCCTCCTACTACAGTGACTATTATACCACTGTTAAAATACTTTGCACTTCCATTCAAAAATCACATTTAACAAATGTTAAGGAAGATCCCAGCATCCATGTGAGATAGGCAGGATTATTTATTATCCTTCTACTGTGCAGAAGGAAAGTCTGAGGCACAAGGTGGTTGTAACTTGCCCAAGACCTCACAGTGAGTCAGTTACAGAGCAGGGAATAGAAACCAGCTATTCTAACTCCTGGAAAACAGACCACATTTCCTTGTATAATGGCGTCTTCAACAATGATAAGAGATACAATGCATCCCTCCCTTTCCCTCCACCCTCACTGTGCACATACTTATCTGAACCTTTGACCTTTCAGTTATTCTCTCCTCCTCAACTTCCTTAGTACCCTTCTCAGTACCCAACCAGACTTTTCCCTGCTCCCTCTCTTCTCAACCTCCAACAGGATCCTTGGCTTCTTTCTCCGAGGGGAAGTACTAGGAACTCTGGCGTTCGATCCCAGTTCCGACAGTGATTCGCTGTGCAGTGTTAGACAAAGCATTTAACTGCTCTGTGCCTCAGCTTTCTCGTTGGTAAAATGGGGAGAATCATACTTCCCTACTACACGGAGGTGTTTTGACAATTATCTAGTTCATGTCTGCACAGTGTCTGATCTTTACATCCAGACTCTTTCTTCACTAGCATAGGCTGCAGCAGTATAGTAATTAAGTGAGGTCACACAAGTTAAACTGAGAGTAATTAACATGATTAAAGCTCAGGACCATAAAACACTCTGTAAGTAGTAGGATTACTGCTATTGCGATTAGAAAGTGTAGAGGTTCTTTTAAAAAGGGAGCATTTTAACTTGTCTCATAATGCTGAATTGGGGAAATCCATACATGCCCTTTGTTAGAAGCCATGCCATCATAATCAACACAAGCTTATGCAGAATCAGGCTGGGAGGGAAGCTCTTATTGCAGTAGGGACTGCTTGCAAAAAAAGAAAAGGGAACTCAGAAACTTACTAATAAAGTAGAGTTCTCTGGGATAAACACCCTTTGTCACCCTCAAGCTTTGCTGTTTGTCCCAGTGCAAAAGTCGCTGTTTAACCCATTTATTTTGGTAGTGCCTCATGCAAAGTTAGATGGACACAGGGTTTTCATGGAAGGAAATATAGAGATACCAAATGAAAGCTGGCAAGGAACACTGCCTTATATGCCTACTGAGGAAACTTTACACAAACAGCAGCTGAAATAATGCCATAGGTGACCCTGCCCTCAGTCTTTCTGTGTATGTAAAAAGTAACAAGTGACGGACATATCGCTGTTACTAGACTAACGCAAATGTTTATTTTTATTGAGTCAACAACACTGAAAGCTCTCACCTGAGTGTAGGACTACTCCATCATTGCATTGTAACTTGTTCTACAGTATGTATGTTTGATATGGTAACAGTTAACCTGCATAATGCGGTCTATTCAAAAGCAGAGCTCACCTTTCATTTGCTGTTGACAATGCACCGAGTTGCACGAACCCGAGCTACCTTCAGTTTCTGTGGATGAATCATCGTCATCAATGTTAATTTCTTCTGTAATGATATCTGGCCCCAGTTTAGCCATATACAACATGCTAATTCTTTTCAGGGTCTTATTTTCTTTGTTCAACTGAAAAGTAAAGATACACACAGTATGTAGCTAAGTATATTCTTTCTCTTCTCTATTTTAACCAGAAGATTTAACAATCAGCAGCAAGGAAGACAAAATTCTATTACTTTAAAACATAGCACCTAACACTAAAGAGGGGCCCAAACCATGAAGTTTGCCCCCCTACTACTTTGAAGTGGTTTGGATCTGACATTATGGTTCAGTCAGGCCCATTTCTTACTTCATATAGGAAATGTTTCTCTCTGGTACTCCTGGTTAGTGAATATCCTAGATAGCCTCAAATCAATTAATTTGCATGCTTACTTTAATCCTATATATTGTGATAGCTGCCTCAGCTCCTGTCCTTCATCATACATTGGCATTAATAAAAGTGTTAATCCTAAAGAAGTCATAATTAACTTCTAATTATTTTGATGCCAGAGAGTTAACAACATAGGTTCAATATATGTAAAAAGACAGTCATATCACAGAATTTAAATAATCGAATACACTATGGGTCATAACCACAGGCCAATGCCCATCCCCAGTAGTTGGGTTGGATGCTAAGCAGATGCATGTCTGGGAAAGAACAATGAGGGAGCTTAAATGCACCCCTACCATGGAGCGAGTTGGTGCTGGCAGGAAGAACTGGAGGATCCAGATAGCAAAAGATTCTTCCGTCTCCCTCCCAGCCTTGGTTGCTCCACATCTGTATTCTGCCTGCACGCACATAGCCCCCCAAAGCTAAGCTCCACAGTGCACAAGGAGTCTGCAATGTTTGCATGCCCATGTGCCAACATCTAAGCACCCCTCTCTGCCCCCACAGAGATCAGGTCCAGATCTGCCCCCAACGACACGCAATGCACCCTGGCCTATACAATCTGAAAAATGCAGCCAGTGACCATACTTCCTCCTTTGATTAGAAGGGATACCCTACAGTTACTGTACTGGGGAAATGATCCTGAATTCTTTACCTAGGCAAAACTCCCTTCCATAAAAATGGGAGATTTGCTTGAGTACAAAGCCTCTTCAAACACATCTCACTTCCAAAGACTCAAATAAAGGAAGCAAGAGGAATCTTGCACGTTTTAGTCAGCACATACTAACAAGCACATCAGCCCTACTGGACAGTGCAAGTCTTTTAACCACCCAGGTGTGTCACTATGTATGTTACAAATAATGAACAGAGGAGAGGAAAGTTACATACATAAATTACTTTTCTTAGTTATATGCTGATTGACTACCTTATGAATTCTAATACCGTGTCATTATGCAAACAATTAAGTAAATACCTCTGGAAAGTACATTGCTAATGCATCTAAATTAAAGAGATTTCTTGTTGGTGTGATTTCTGCCACATCCGAAGTAGTACTCTGGGCAGGCAAAAAAAACAGCTGGCATTGCTAATGAAATTTGGTTCAAAATTGCTGTAATCCATTTTCTGATGAAGTGGCTCAGATGCATTTTGCACAACCAAAAATACATAATACAGAGATAAAAACATTCTTTAATAATAATGTACTTCTGATGAGATGGAATATAGAAAATTACACACTTGGTAAATTCATCAGACTAGATGCAATCAACAGAGCACTGGAGGTCACCTTTTGCCTGCCCTCGGTTAGCTTTCATGAACAATCACCTGAAATGTAATGCTTTGGCCGACTTTTTCATTTGATTCAGATACTGAGATGCCCATATTCCTTTATGTCACGTGTGGGATAGTTTTAAACTTGTTTACCATTTAGCCCAAACACACACAAAATGGACTATAAAAAGTAATGCTCCATGAATTACTGGTATCTTGCTTGCTATTCCAAAAGCATAACTAAATAGACACTTCTAAAAGGACGGCACCTTCCATCAAAACAACAAATACATTTTACAGTGTTTCACATATGAATTATAGTTTTTACTATCTTAAAGCTATTTCATATCTCAAAGAAGGCAAACAGCTATTTCATATCTCAAAGTGTGACACAACAGAGAGACACACACCCCACCCCCTTCGTTCAGAATGAGATCATGAAATCAGAATACAGATATAACTGAACAATTGTATTAATTGTTCTCACCTTAGAAGCCAAAGCTTCAGCACTTTCACGGCACGTCTTTTCGATTTCAAGGTGGTTCTGCATACAATTTACTTCCTCGATAACCATGTGAGAAACTAGAAAATGGGAAAATGTGTTTCTTACAAAGCTGAAAAAGCTGACTAATTTTTTTTTACAGTAACTGACACTCATCCCATGATTATGACTACACTGTCTTCCACATCAATAACGTTTTAAAATGGTTTTGCAAACTCAGAAAAGCACAGCCCATACGAATGCACGTAGAGAGGAAAGGTTATGAAAACAGAACGAGAGATATACTTTGTAAGCAACAATCAGAATATTATTAACCATGCTAGCAAAATTATAATTACAGAAGTTTCAGATAGCTAAAAGCAAGTCATAAATTGACAGGTTTTTAAGGCCAGAAGGGACAATTTTGACAATGATCATCATTTATTAATTGTATTGTAGTAGCACGCAGGAGCTCTAGGTGGACCAGAACCCCATCATGCTAGGTGCTACACAAATAAAAGAAGGGGGGGGGGAGAGGGAGAGAGAGTCTCTGCTCCAAAGTGTGAGTTCCTTCAGAACACAGGGCACTCACATGGAGTAGTACCTTACTCCACAAGTGAGCTCACTGACTTCATGGAGACCATTCCAGGCATAATGTAGGATTCTGTTGCTGACTGAACACTATATCATAAAAGCCACAGAATGGGCATGCCACACAGCTTAGTTAATACTGCTGTTGAAACTTAAACTTGGGCATTTCCTGACTTTACTTGTAATTTAAACTGTGCAATTGGAACAATGCAATGACAAAGGTTTTTGTATTTTAATTCTTATTTATGGCTTGAGTTCTCTCTGTGCCTGGCACTGTACTAACATAAACTAAAGACTTTACAACCTGTGCTCCCAGACCTGCTACAACACATAGGCAGACCCCAACACTCACATGGATCCTTTTGTGGGACTGGGGCCTAAATAAGATACAGTGATGATCAGATAGTAATACACAACAGAAATATCCACATTAGAACTTTTGAGATCATGTCAGAGTGATTGAGATACAGGCAATTTGAGCACCTCACAATGTTTACATGTATTTATCCTCAAACCCCCATAAAACAGGGAAGTACTATTATCCCCATTTTACAGAGGGGGAACTGAGGCACAGAGTGACTAAAAGGGGATTTTCAAAGCACAGATGGCAGTTAGGTGCCTAACGCGCATTGACTTTCAGTGAGCGTTAAGCACCAGACACCATTTATGGCTTGGAAAATCTCCTCCTCTAAGTGACTTGCCCAAGGTCACACAGGAAGTCTGTGGCAGAACAGGGAATTGTATCTGGGTCTCTCGAGTCCTCAGGTTAGAATCTTAACCACTGCACCATCTTTACTCTGAGGGCTAGATTCTGACACCCTCGGTGTCCTGGGGCCCTCATTCTGCAGCTGATTCTGTGGTGGCAGATTGCTTTCCTTGCATGGAGTCAACTGCAGAATCAAGACTTTAATATGGAAATAGGACTATTCACAGACTATGATACTACACAACGTCAATAAGGGTAGCAGAATTTAGCTTGAAGAGAGGAAAACTGAAAAATTCATTTGTATTATTTAATCGCCAGGAAGATATAGAGTTAAAACTTAACAGCTTCATACACTAAAGAAATAGATATATTTCTTCCCCCCGAAACAAGCTTGAGAATTGTGACTGGAAAAATATTTTCAGACCATGTAGTTCATTAGACAAAGATATAAAAAAAATGGGAACAGACACTACTAGTGCCTAGACACCACACTGATGAGCACAACACAGATGAAATAGTTTAGGAAGATAGCAAAGTGCTGTCAGTTGAGAAGTTTTACCATTATTTTACAAATGTACTTTTGCTAATGCTATTTAGTCAATAATACAAGAAAATTTTATGTTTTGAAGTTAAAAATAACTTAGAGATTATGGGGCAAGTCTTTGGCTACAGGTGAAAGGCAGGCCATACAAGTTGGGCCAAAGTGGCATAAAACACTCACCTTGACGCTCCTGGTTCTGGGACCACTATGTGCAGTGTTAGTCCTCCAGCATAAATAAGGCTTTGTCCACACTACGCACCTTTTAACAACACAGCTGTGCTACTACAGCTGTGCCGCTAAAAGGCACGCAGTGTAGCTGCTGTTTGTCGGCAGGAGAGAGCTCTCCTTCTGACAAAAAGCTTCCACTCCCAACGGGCGGCAGGCAGGAGAGCACTCCTGCAAACAAAGCGCTGTTCACACCGGCGCTTTTCGACTGCAAAACTTTTGTCATTCGTGGGAGTGGTTTTTTCACACCCCTGAACGACAAAACTTTTGTTGTTCAGTTTCCAATGTAGATAAAGCCTTAAAGTAGCCCCTAGTCTGCTCTAATTTCTGCTGGCCATAAACAGCCTGAAAAGACCAAAAGAACAGCTGGATATTTGCAAAACATTGAGGAATCCTGGCCAACAACCTCTATCTATCCTCAGACCATGTCCCCTAAACTGGCAGTAGAGAGAAGAGGAACATGGGAGTTCCCTGATCATTGTGGAATCTCATGGGCTGGGATGATCTTTCTGTGGCCAGTTATGCTCGCTTAACAGAAAGACTACACTCTTGGTATGGAGCAAAGGTGCTGCCCTTCACTGGAGGAATATATTTTAAAGAGGAAAACTTAAGAAATTGACTATTGGTGCTTTTCCTTTTGTTGTTGTTGCATCATAAACTCAGAAATTGAGGACAGATGGATATATTATACTGTATATATCCACCAAGAGGGAAAGAACCTTATCTCAAATCCTGCATGCAAAACTAGTTAAAGTTAGGAAACCAGGACCAGGTCACATAATACAACTAGAGATTACTCTTGGTTCACTTAAGCTTAATTAATCTGCAATTATGATTAAACTCAGGAAAAAAATTCTTTCCAAATTAAATACAAAAATATATTACTTCCTAAATCTGCCCAAAGTTCTTATTATGTTAATATTAAAATTCATAAAGCAGCACTAAGTGGCCAGAAACATCTCTAACCTTGACGTTTTTTCAGAGGTAATAATAATCTGCAGCAAAGGCAGGCCAGCCAAAAACCACTTAACTAATTAGTAGTTGCAGTCACCGAGAAAACATGAATCAACACTGTTATTACAAGTGGCACATTTGAGTGGCATCTAATTATGACTTGATGAGCACGATACTTGCATTATCAACATTACTACTGCATCCCATCAGGGACTAAAAGCTGCTGATGGCATTGACTGCGAGAAACTCCCACTCAATGGTACGGCAGCACCCAACAATCTCCTTGGCAGGGGCACCCTCACTAAATGACACGTTAAGCGTAATTACTGGTAGACATTGTAAATAAACAGGATTGGAAGTGAAAATTGTACCAAGTGCATAAGACACAATCTGACACATTGGAAGTGGCAGCCTTAATTGAGAGTTTCTTTGACTGCTCAAGATCATTTCAACTGCATTTCTCGGAGGACAGTGATTATAACTGTGGAGACAGACGGCATAATGGTATCAGCACTGCTGACAGAGCAGTGAATTAAATTGTATCTGCTGTTGTGTGAAAGCCTTGATGAGAGGTACAGATCCTTAGTGGTCTTATCATTATAACACAATGGTCATGTTGTCATCAACCTTGCTGGCTCCAATTGAAAAGAAATGATTGTGTGTTGAAGCTTTCCCCCCCACCACCACCTTCTATCTCTTGTGCTGAATAGAACCAATTTTCAGAGAGCTATGAAATCACGCAATAGGGCCTAAAATGCAGCTGCTTGGCATACAAACGGGGCCCCATTAAACTGGAATCACACACAATATGTGTTTATGCCAGGAGAACAAATAGAAGCTGAGTACAGGCCAAGTTTATTCACAGACACAAAGCCGGTGTAGCTCTTCATCAATATAATTGCCTTTTATATTGTCATTTAAATAATGGGCTCTATTATTGCCTTAAAATCCTAATATTCTTGGCATTTTATCACTATGTTTACAAGGTATGTTCTTTAAAAACGTGAAAGGAAGATAAAGGAAACCTATAAAATTTTACATCAAATATTACTTTGAATTTTAAGCCTTAACTACTTGACATTTTTGTCACATTCTGGTATTCACGGTATCATAACAAAAACCCAAACAGGCTGCGTTTTTTTCCACAGGAATTAGATTTCTTATTTAAGAATATCCTTGCCTTATGGAGCAATTATACAAGATCATTTGAGGATAGTAAAAGTTACCATTTTTAGGTTCATTTTCTATAATGGTATTTGTCAACAATTACCAAAAAAAATTTAAATTAACTTAGTCTCACACTGTATATTTTTATGTGTGCTTTCCATTTCCTGTATTTCTAATGGTCATCATGCATTGACACAAACCAGACATAACAGACCAAAATCCCATTGTAATGGTCCCTTATGAGGAGCTATTCCACTAGGATACTTTCACTCCCATTAGCTGTGCTTTGTTACTTCCAGACACCATACAGTGTCAATAGAACCATTACCATAAAAGTGTAAAACTGATCTTGACATTTTTCACAGAATAAAATATGACTTGCTATAAAAATTACCAAGGGACATCGGTAATTTCTTTTCTTTTAGCAGCTTGACTCCCACCAAAAAACTCCAGCTACTCAATTTACATGGGTATAATAGCTATTCAGTTTACATGTGTATAATTCCAGAATAACTCAGCTGAGGAGACAAAGCAGAATTTGGCTACTATCTTTTGAGCTCTTACTCTAAGTGTTAATATTCCCATTCAAATACCTACTTACTTTTTTGAAACTCTTCAAGTTTTTTGACTGCCTCATCACGCTCTTGTTTAATTTTGTCGCACTGTACAGGGGAAGAGAAAACAGGAATTCAAGTAAAGCTGTGAACATGGTCATATAATTAATAATCTGTACAATATTCATGTAAAGCCATAGGGAAGAGGGTAAGGAGAGATAACGTATATGAACCTATAAAGCAATAGTCTTTTTGCCCTCAGTCCCCCAAGATCTGTGGAGTATCAGTATTTAAAAGTTGCTGTCCAAGATGTTTCAAATCACAGCTGACAAAAAAAACCTCGAGTTCAATCAGTTTTGTTACTAGTGTACTGTTACTGAAACAAACACAGCTAGTCTGCAATTATTTTAGAAGTGTCACATTGACCGGTCCAGATGTTAGTAAATTCTATCATACATTTTACAATAATAGAAGTAACATTAATGGCATGTGAGATATACATTATATTTATCAGAGACGCCAACTGCTTTTTTGCACAGTGTCCTACATTTCTATACAAATATATATAGAATATCTGTATCTTGGAGGTTTATACTGCTGCCCATTACCACAGTATCTGAGTGCCTTCCGTGTAAACTCAACCGCAATGGTGAAGTCCATAGTGCACTACATAAAGTCTCTGGCACCTCTCCCTTTTTGGGATCAAAACTGTGTTTAGGATTGGTGTGTGAGGAGGGTGTCTTTGTGGGGGGGGGTGTAGAAATAGGGGTTGCGAAAGTTTTAGAGCAAAAGAGGTGTCGGTGTTCTCAGTGTCATTCTTATGATGGAAAGGCTTTTTCAAAGGAGAAGAATAAAATGAACACTTAATTGGTAACTTGCCTCTACAGCTTTCACAACTCCATATAATAGATATAATTCCAAGAAATAATGAGTATAGCTCACGTGACACATACTGTAAGTGATCATCCAAATCATGGAAAACACATGACTTTATGGGGAAGAATGACACCATTACAGAAAAATAGAACGTCATGAGATTTTTCCACATAACATACCTTACATACTCATGTAAATAGGCAGTGTTCTTGTAGCTGTCCTGATCCCAGCATATTAGAGACACAAGGTAGATGGGTAATATTTTTTATTGGACCAACTCCTGTTGAAGAGAGAGACAAGCTTTCGAGCTTACACAGAGCTCTTCTTATTCCCGGGTCTGAAGATCAAGAAGGTGTAAGATCAAAAGCTTATTTCTCTCACCAACAGAAGTCGGTCCAATAAAAATATTACCCACCGACCTTCTCTCTCTAATGCCCAGTGTAAGTACATTCTTTCTCACATGTAGCTATATAGGACCACAATAACTAGAGATGGAAGGGATCCACCAGATCAGTATCCTCACAGTGTAACTATATTTCCAGATTATACTTTCAACATTTCAGAAGTTCATGACAGGTTAAACAGTTTTTGATTTTTAAAAGAAAAAAAATAGTTATATTTATGTTTCTATTTTCAGTTTGCCCACTAGGGGCCCCACTTCCAGACAACTGTAGGAGAGGGGCCCACAGCAACAAAGGGCCTGATCCAAAGTCAGTCAAAGTCAACTGGAATCTTTCCATTGACTCCAATGGGTTTTGGATCAGGCCCTCAGACAAGACCTGCTCTTCAGCAGAAGGGGGTGCCACAGAGAATGTCTCCACCGCAGCTGGAAGCCAGGCCTCAGCAGAAGCTGCAGAAGCCACTTTGGGGGCATCCTACGGAAAACATGAGGAAGAGGAGCTGCACTGAGCAAGTGACTGCCTATCTCAGGGGTTCTCAGACTTTTGTACTGGTGACCCCTTTCACACAGTAAGTCTCTGAGCGTGACACCCCCCCTTATACATTAAAAACACTTTTCTATATATTTAACATCATTATAAATGCTGGAAGCAAAGCGGGGTTTGGGATGGAAGCTGACAGCTCACGGCCCCCCATGTAATAACCTTGTGACCCCCTGAGGGGTCCCAACCCCCAGTTTGAGAACCCTTGGCCTATCTCAACGTGTGAGGTGAAGGGAGTGTGAGCAGCTGCAAAGTGGGGAGAGGATCAGACACCTGTTGCGGCAGGGTCGGCTGCTGCTGAGGAGGGTAGTGAAGGCAGGGAGGGGATGGAGAAAGAAAGCTGTAGTGATTTGCAGGGAGCTGGATGGGACTGAGAGCTTCTTACTGTAACTGCTGGGAGGAGGGATACAACCAGCTCCAAAGCAGCTAAAGAGGGAGAAACAGCCAGGGGGAAAAGGCTGAATGAAGCGCTGTCTCAGTACCTTCTGTCTTTTTATATATAACGACTGAATCTTTCCCCAAAAAAGAAAGGAAGGGAGGGGAAAGCAGAGCGACACCTCAGTTTCCATTTACTAGGAATTAAACGAAGGTCTTGTTGCTTCCTCCCCTCCCTCTCAGTTTTCCCAGCAGGAAGCCTCTGTCCTACCTCACTGCTAGGAGAGGGGCCTGCACAAGGGAGGTGGAGAAACGCAAAATAAGATATAAAGATTACGCACTTAAAATTGTTGTTTCACTTGCCACTGGAGATCACCGCTATCTTGAAAAGGGATTCTCTGTGATCCACTTCCAGCTAATGCTTGGTACTATAGAGCAGGGGTAGGCAACCTATGGCACGCGTGCCGAAGGCAGCACTTTAGCTGATTTTCAGGGGCACTCACACTGCCTGGGTCCTGGCCACCGGTCCGGGGGGACTCTGCATTTTAATTTCATTTTAAATAAAGCTTCTTAAACATTTTAAAAACTTTATTTACTCCACTCTATATGCATCCGAAGAAGTGGGCAGTAGCCCACGAAAGCTTATGCTCTAATAAATTTGTTAGTCTCTAAGGTGCCACAAGTACTCCTGTTCTTTTTGCGGATACAGACTAACACAGCTGCTACTCTGAAACAATAGTTTAGTTATACATTATAGACTAAGAGAAAGAGACCTTCTAAAAATGTTAACATTTGTGACTGGCACATGAAACCTTAAATTAGAGTGATTAAATGAAGACTCGACACACCACTTCTGAAAGGTTGCCGACCCCTGGATTAGAGCAATGACATGGTGTACTGAGCCACCACACCTCACCCAAGAATCTCAAAACGCTTCAGAAGCTTTCAGCCTCACAACATCCAGGGAAGTGGGTAAGCATTATTATTGGAGTTGTAAATATACAAAGAGATTAAGAGCCTGATCTGAAGCCCAATGAAATCAGTGGGAGTTTTTCCAGCGAGTTCAATGGGCACTGGTTTGGATCCTTGGTGACCTGCCCAGGGTCATCTTGAATCACTGCCAGTGAAGAATAGGACCCAGAAAACCCAATGCTGTCCCTGGCCCTAACCACTAGATAAAACACCCTCCAAATCTCCTACTAAAACATTTTGTTAAGATAATGTAACAACAAGGAAAGTTAATGACCCAGTCCTCCAGATCTTTACTCACATGGGTTGTCTTTGCACAAGCAGTCCCCGCTGAAGCCTCTTTAGGACTACTCACATGAATAAGGATTAATTACATGACTAAGGCAAACACTTATGCACACAAGTAGTCTGACTGAAGGCAACGTGATTACTCACATGCACAGTTATTCATATGTGTTTGCAGGATTAGGGCCTACAGGCTTGGCTCCTAACTTTCCAAACAATTTCCATTTTAAGTCATAATTTTCTCACACAATTTCATTTGCTGCTGTTATGTCTCAAGACAAAGACAGGGGATTTTGCCATTGATTTCAGTGAGGGCAGCAGCGAGCACACTGACTTCAACCGTGCAATCAGATCTACAGAGGAAGACCCTCCATCCGATCCCAGCCCTAGTCAAACTCCATTGAACTTACTATGAAGATCAGTCCATCCCATTTCTTAAAATGGGGGGGGGAAAAGGAGTCTTCTTTTACTTATACAAAAAGTAGAATAGATAGTTGAAAATAAACATGACATCTCAGAAAACAACATTTTCAGCTCAAGAAACAATTAATATTAATAAGTGATAACAATGCAGTTGCTTATCACAATTTAAACAAACCAATCAACCTTGTATTTAAAAGAAGAAAATGAATAGTTAAGGACATCAAATCTAGAACTGCCAGTTGCTCCCAAAACCATTATTCTTTCTCCAGTGTTAGCAAAATATAAAACACAATAAATAATCCTGTTGAAAGAGAAACTTTAAAAGTATATAATTTATGTTCACATCAATAATCACACTGATCGGCATCAAATGCAAGAACACTTGTACATAGCATAACCATTCATTTGAAAAGTGTGTCGTTGATTTAAAATACATATAAAACTTTCTTGTGAAACAGTAATTGTAAGTACTTTATCAAACCTTCTGCTGTCAGTATTAACTAATAATTCCCATTTAGCAGTAGTCTTTAAAAGAGAAATGTTTAGATACCAAAATCAAAAATGGGTACGTAAGAAATTACCAACATCCATGGGTCAGAGGTAAGGCTTCTTTGCTTTGATAAAATATGAATTTAAGACAGCTGTGTTTATGATGTCAGTAGCGTAATATTTATAGTGTCCTTACTTGAGTTTTTTTAAGTAATGCAGCAGAGGATTATTATGTTATTTTATAATTGTCACTTAACAACTCAATCTGAATTTCTTAGCAAGCAAACAGAAATCTGTTGATATTTTTAAGAACTAGATCCTTTTAGTTCAGTTTACTGAATTAGTTTTATATTAATTTCTCTCCAGGACCTGATTTTTCAAGAGCTGGTACATGTAAAGATCATGCTCGAGAGACTTGGCAACTGGCTAGTACTAAAGTTTAGATTTCTGCCTTCTGGTTATTCAAGTTACTAAGAAATTCTTCAGTAGCAATTAGCAGATCCTCTAGCTGCCTGCAAGTCTAGAGCTGTGGAAGGTCAAAGGCCTTCTGTTTTTCTGAAATTTCAGTACTCCTAGCTGGTAGCCATGGAATCTGCCAGCCAGAATTCCATTTTTAAAGAAAAGATCATTTCTAATGTAGCTGACTTCTTACAAGAGGAAATACGTGAACACTGAAGCTACCCATGCAGTATAGTATTGGACATGTTGGGAGAGGGATGGAAGACTTCAAAATTGACCAGCATCATGGGTCAGCATAGTACAAAAACTGTCATTGCCTATTCTACACTCTGATCCTACAATGTGACGAGTTTAAGTGGTTGCCTGCACCCGCGTCGAGCTCCACTGACTTAAATGAGACGCTGCATGGACACATGAGCCCACCAGGCAAACCACACTGGAAGTCTGGAGCCCTAGGGTGAAATCTGAGCCGCACTGATGTCAGTAGGAATTTTGCATTGATTTGAATGAAGCCAGAATTTCACCCCTAGATCCTTGCAAGTGGCTCAGTTATCCAGCTATGGGTCTGATCCTGCACCCACTGACATCAATGGCAAAGCTCCCATTAACTGCAATGGTGCAAGATCAGGCCCTAGGTGAGAAAAGACTACTTATTTTTCACTTAAAACAAGAGAACAGTCTTTCTGAGCCAAGTATTAGATAGAATGGCTTAATACATTTTAACTCATCTAAATAATCATGGGAGTTTATTTATCCTAGATGTCTGGATGCATCAAAGTTTACTTAGTCATCGTACAGTGAATTAAGCCATTTCCACTGCTTAGCCAAAAATTCCTTTTTTCTTGACATGGTCATTTTATGAAGAACTTTAAAATGTTACAATTTTAGTGAAAAGATCAAATTAAAAATTAAGTATTGTCCAAGAAGGAATCACATTGCATTTGCCACATTCAACCTAAAGAGAAAGAGGCATGCCATCAACATAGGGATCCTTCTTCTTTGTTTCTAGACAGACGGTTGCTAATAGGAGATTCATTTTCAAACAGCCAAGTAATTACTTTCCTTTTCCCACTACAGTACCATGTGCCATTTGGTCTCAAAGAAACTGCATATATACAGCAAACACAATGAAAACATACAGTTTCCCCTTTTAAAAAAAGGTTTTATTGAAATTTAAAGTACTCCAAATTAACAATCCCTGCTCTGTGAAAGCCATGCAAGGAAAGGGAAATTAACAATACCAAACAGTATCAGAGATACTGTATTACATATACTGTTTCTTGAAAGGTATCTGTCTCGTTCCCTTTTCTACTGGCAGGGTGACAAAACACTGCCCATGCTGATGCACAAAAGTAGTTCCTGTATGATTATCTATAGCAAGTATTCATAAATATTTATTCATTCCCTGACTTTGAATGCTTCAGTGCTGCATATTAAGTATCTATGGAGGGGGAATTAGGTTGACTGTTAAATTACCTTGACATCTTTAATTCTATTTTGGTTTTGTTTTTTAAATAAAAAGGTGACCTACAAAGGAAAATAATCAGGGCTGTGCCTTTTTTACTCCATTAAGAGGTGTAAACCAGGCTGGAAAGGAATTTTTTTGAGGAAGAAGTGGGGGGACGGATTATTTGATTTTACCTTAAAATATTAGGAATGTCAGTGTTATTTTGCTGGATAACTCACTGGAGATCTCAGTGCTGATTGTGTACTTCCTCACACCTTAATAGGATGGGAGAGGGGGAATTGTTGAATTTTTGACTGAGGGTAGGTCTACACTTACCCGGTAGTTCGGCGGCGAGCGATCGAACTTCTGGGTTCGACTTATCGCGTCTTGTCTGGACGCGATAAGTCGAACCCGGAAGTGCTAGCCGTCGACTGCGGTACTCCAGCTAGACGAGAGGAGTACCGCGGAGTCGACGGGGGAGCCTGCCTGCTGCGTGTGGACCGAGGTAAGTTCGAACTAAGGTACTTCGAACTTCAGCTACGTTATTCACGTAGCTGAAGTTGCGTACCTTAGTTCGAATTAGGGGGTTAGTGTAGACCTGGCCTAAGATATCTTTTCTCCTATTACTGGGTGCTTGAGTTTTAAAATGTTAGCCAAAAAGTGTTTTAAATAGCCTGACTTAAAACCACTTCCTCTCTCAATCAGGTTTTCCCTGGTGTCTCCAACATCATGATCTAGTTCTTCATAGAATCTTCCAGGGGAAAACAGGATAGACAAGACCTTAATTTCCAATATAAAACCAAGCAGGAAAGAACCTTAACACACAACAAAAGTCTTTCAGGCCTTCTTTCTATATTAAAGAAGTACAAAGGGCACAGATCTAGTTTTCATTTTTCTTTTCAGGTTACTTTTGAACATAGCTGTTTGTTGTGTGATGAACTCTACTTGAATTTCTAATATATACTAAATTCCTTTTTCCAAGAAAGAAAAATATCTAGCATGGCATCTTCCATATTCACAAAAAATGTACATCTTCATTTAGGGAAAATGGCCAATAAACTGTGGTAGAAGCACATACACTACTACCTAGCTTTTATATAGTGCTTTCCACATTCAGGTCTCAAAGCAAAGTAGTTATCTGTCATTATCTCCGTTCTACAAATGGGCAGAGATGCAGAGAGGTGAAGCAACTTTCTCAAGGTCACAGTGAGAGAATGTCACAGCAAAGAACAGCAATCAGAACTCCTGACTTCAAGTTCTATGCCCGGTCCACTGGACCAGTGGTTCTCAACCACGGGTCTGGAGTCCCCTGGGGGGCAGCGAGCAGGTTTTAGGAGGGCCTCCAAGCAGAGCCAGCATTAGACTAGCTGGGGCCCAGGCAGAAAGCCAAAACCCCACTGCATGGGGCTGAAGCCTGGGGCCCTGAGTCCCGCCACACGGGGCTGAAGCCTGAGCAATGTAGCTTTGCAGGGACCCCTGTGATGTGGGGCCCCTGGCAATTGCCCTGCTTGCTACCCCCTAACACTGGCCCTGGCTTTTATCTGCAGAAAACCAGTTATTGTGGCATAGGTGGGCTGTGGAGTTTTTCCTTCTGAGCCCCCTCCTCCAACATGCTATTAAAAAGGTTGAGAACCTCTGCACTGGACCCTGCTTTCTCCCATTCTCGCTAAGAGCTTGATGCGGCAAAGTCCGGAGCATTTTTACCTTTATCCTGCAAAAAACATAAGCACATGCATAGCTTTAAGCATATAAGCAGCCCCGTTAAAATAAAGTTAAATGTGTTTAGGTGTTTTGCAGAATCAGGACCACAATGCTCAGCACTAGAACTAGGCAAAAAAAAGTCATCAAAAACCAAATTAATTTTTACTTTTTGGGGCAATTCTGAATAATTATTATTATTTATTTTTTTTGCAAAAAATTTCATTTTATTGGGGGGAAGGGAAGGAGGAAAGCTTTGATAAAAAATGTTGATCAGTCCTGCTGGAAGCTCTATGAAGGCAGATATAGAATCATAGAATATCAGGGTTGGAAGGGACCTCAGGAGATCATCTAGTCCAACCCCCTGCTCAAAGCAGGACCAAACCCCAGACAGATTTTTGCCCCAGATCCCTAAATGGCCTCCTCAAGGTTTGAACTCACAACCCTGGGTTTAGCAGGCCAATGCTCAAACCACTGAGAACTTTCACTGTTTGCCCACACTCTCCCCACCCCCCGCCTCCCCCGCAGCTACTTCCCACACTTTCTTTTATTGCAGATATCCACAATAAAACTACTTCCTCATTTACATGGTACATTTACTGAATGGCAAACACAGCACCACACTCCACTTCATTTTAACTAATCAGGTCCCCCCACCCCGCAGTCGGCTGTTCATCCGCACGTAGTCCAAGTTCACGATTTCCCACCACTTGGAGAGTCACAGGCACCTCTGCAGAAGCTTGAAGCACACGTCCCTCCTCCTCAGCCAGCCCAGACTCAGCTGGCCTGCCTCCTTTTATCTGTCCCTTCCACCTGGACCATGCGTAGCAGGGGTAAGGGGTCGTGGTCTCCAGGCTCCACAGTGATTAGTCAGGCCCCGTTAGCCCAGTGCGGGGTTGGTCTAGACAGGACAAGCACAGAGCCTCCCTGCCCGGGTTGACACATTTTGGGTAGTAGGGCTTGCCCTAACACTCTAAAAATAGCTGGGGCTTGGGCTGGAGCTCAGGGATCTGAAATCTAGGGAGGAAGACTTTCAGAGCCTGAGCAGCAAACTTGGTGCACTCCCAGAGTCACTGGCTGAGATTTCGAAACCAACTAGGTGATTTAGCAACTAACAATTTCCATTGAAAGGCCGCAGAACCCTCAACTGATCTCAGTGGAAGTAGCGTGGCTAAATCCCTGAGTCACTTGGGGATTTCCAATGATTCTGAGACCTCCATTGCTTTACTTCTTACTTTAAGAAGTCCAATCCTGCAGTTCTGACTTGTCCATATGAAGTCCAGGGGAGTTTCACCTTCATCAAGGCTATAGGATCAGGCTCATCTATAATCTTTAATTCCAGCAAAATGAATTAAAAATCTGGAGGGGTGACTGATTTCAAAGGCTTTTTTTTTTAACTGCATTCCTACATTCACAATATATTTTTAGACTTTTTAAAATAATATGCATTTCATAAACGGTTCTGACAAATGAGATTCAGACCTAGGAGAAGCAGATACTTTTGAATGATTTACTTGGTCTACATTCATATTTAAACCACTTTTACACTGGGTGCTGCTGCACCCAACATTAAAAACGTACTTAATTTTCTAATGTAGACAAGGCTTGGCTGTGTGATCGTTGGGATTTAAATTTACAATTCAGGTATTGGAGGCATAAGGCCAAGAAAGATCTTCCTCCATCCTTGAGGCACATGTTTGTCTCACAACAATCATACACATGGCTGTATATTATTCTTCACCTCTAGTGTACAGTTAGCCTTCAGCTGCTACAACAGACAACAAAATTCCCCTCGATATACTTTGACTCAGCTGAAGTCAGTAGACAAACAAAGACTTCCAATATCTAGTACATTAGGTGTTAAGGAAACATATTGCAGAGTACAAACCTCCTCTTTCTTTTTGTTGTTTGCTGCTCTAAGATCTTCATATTCACCAACAGCTACAAAAAAAGAATTAAAAACAAGATTAACATATTTTAGTAGTACACTCATGGCCTGATTCCATAGCTGCTCCATGCACAGAAATCCCATTGACTTTCATATTCATTCATTTTAAAGCGATCACGGTTATCTAATCCAGGGGTGGCCAACCTGTGGCTCCGAAGCCGCATGCGACTCTTCAGAAGTTAATATGCGGCTCCTTGTACAGGCACAAACTCCGAGCTGGAGCTACAGGCGCCAACTTTCCAATGTGCCTGGGGGTGCTCACTGCTCAACCCCTGGCTTGGCCACAGGCCCTGCCCCCACTCCACCCCTTCCCGCCCCCTCCTCTGAGCCTGCCATGCCCTCGCTTCTCCCCATCCACCCCCCAGAGCCTCCTGCATGCCACAAAACAGCTGATCGGGAGGTGCAGGGAGGGAGGGGGAGGCGTTGCCGGTGGGCAGGAGGCTCTGGGAGCGACGGGGGAGGGGATTCATGAGGGGCTGCTAACATATTACTGTGGCTCTTTGGAAATGTACATTGGTAAATTCTGGCTCCTTCTCAGGCTCAGGTTGGCCACCCCTGAAATCTAACCTCCTAGGTTACACAGGCCGGAGAATTTTACCTAATAACTCCTGCCTTAAACCCAATAATGTGTGGTTGAACTAGAGCATCTCTTTAGACTTCAGGAATCTGTGGAGTGTCTGCAGAAGAAGAGGTGTCCTAAAAATCAATCAACTTCTTCAACCAAAAGGGAGTCAGACAGAATCATAGTGACAGGGATTCATGGTTTTAAATCCAAATTAGAACAGATTATGGATCAGATATTGTTTTAGTGCTGGTGTCTCATGAATCATCCTATCCAAGATACTTTTATGGCTCCCATTACTGTAATCTCTGAGTACCTCACAATCTTTAATGTCTTTATCTTCACTCCTTTGAGGTAGGGAAGTTCTATTAGCCACATTTCACAGATGGGGAATGGAGTCAGGGAGAGCCTAACTTCCATTGATTTAAATTGGGAGTTGGACACAAATACCTTTAAAAATCTGACCCTTAGTGAGTTTCCCAGGGTCACACAGGAAGTCAGTGAAGAGGGTGGGCATGGAACCTGGTCTTCAGAGTCTCAAGAGAGAGCTCAAACCACTGGACCATCCTTCCATCCCAATCATGAATGTAGTACATTACCGGAGAACTAGGAATTCCAGCTTCCATTTTATTGTAAAAAGCCTTTGATTTATACATCTATTTATAAACAACATTTGTTTGCTCAACCTGCTGTGCACACAACTTTGCTGAATAGTTGCTTAACCTCAATGCAATGACCACTGTCTTCTTTGACCTATTCCCACCCCACAGTTTTGTTGTCCCTTCATTGTGTCATATGTGACATTACATATTTTGGTCTTCAGGACAGGGACCATGTGCAATTTATCTGTCTTCTGAGGTACTGTGGACACCTTGTGGAAATAAATTAAAGAATACAAAAAGAAATATGGTGTAACTCTCGAGAGGGACGCATCATTAAACACAGCAACCAGAGTATTTGATTATTCTAGCCATTGTTCCCACCTTACCCACTTAACCACTCAGTATCTGTCACTATCTTTTCTTTTTGTCTTTACAAGAAAGTGGCACTGGTTTAACTTAAGGTGATATTTTTAAACTGATATAGTTAATCTGGGGCAAAAGGCTCTGTGTGTCTGTTTAAACCAGATTTATTTCAGTTTGCCTTAGGCTACGTCTTCACTACCCGCCTGAATCGGTGGGTAGAAATCGATCTCTCGGGGATCGAATTATCGCGTCTCGTCGGGACACGACAATCGATCCCCGAATCAATGCTTGTACTCTACCAGCGCAGGTAGGAGTAAGAGCCATCGACAGGGGAGCTGCGGAGGTCGATTTGCTGCCGTCCTCACAGCGGGGTAAGTCAGCTCGGATGCGTCGAATTCAGCTACGCTATTCGCGTAGCTAAATTTGCCTATCTTAAATCAACCCACCCCACCCACCCCCCATAGTGAAGACATAGCCTATGTCAATTAGGAATGGTCTTTAAAACAAAATAAGGGTGTCCACACCCTTTTTGCACCAGTTTAACTAAACTGGTTTAAAAACCAATTTAAGTTAAATTGATGCAACTATCTCTTGTAAACAAGCCCAAGATGGTAAACTAGTTGGCAGTCTGCAAGAATGTTTTTCTATCTAAAGGTACATATATATACCCTCTGTCCCCACTACTGCCTTATCTAAGCACTTGTCAATTCTTTTTAATGTATCTATCTTTATAACGTTCCAGTGAGGTAGGGAAATGCTATTATCCCCATTTTACAGATGGGTAACTGAGGCACAGAGACTTGCCCAAGGTCACACAGGAAGTCTGTGGCCGAGCAAGGAACTGAATCCAGGTCTCTCAAGTTCTAGGCCAGGGCCCTAGCGACTGGACCATCTTGCCTCTCTGTGTCTGCAGATTAGCTAATTGGAATTAGTAAGAGCTGATTGGCCATATCAACTGCAAAAGGTAATTCAAGGATGCTGGTCTCCTTAAAAGTAGCTTAAGCTATGTCTACACTGCAGGCAGGAGGTGCCACTGCAGCACGTGTGCACAAACACAAGCTAGCACTGATCTAGCTAACCCGTTAAAAACTAGTAGCCACAATAGTTCAGGCAGCTACATGGGCTAGCCACCCAAGTACAATCCTGCGCAGGTTACGTACTCCGACAACTAGTCTGTGCCACTGTGGCTACACTGTTATTTTTAGCAAGCTAGCTCACCCAAAGCTAGTTCAGGTATGCGTACACACACTGCAATCACACCTGCCAACTGCAATGTAGACACACTCTTTGTTAGCCATTTACACGAGCAGCTGATGAGAACGTGTGGCGAAAACGAATGCTCTGGGCTACTAGAACAATGAATCTACCTCCATTTCCTAACGGAGGTTCTCACCCTCACACCTTTGCTTGGCTGCAAACAATGGCTACCCCAAAACCACAGTGTCTGTACAGAGCCACCCAGGGCTTTCAAGGAGAAAAGCACAACAAAACCGCTGAAAACGTGGCCACAAACCACATGCAAACTCACCAGATATCTGCAGATCTGACAGATAAGGAAACTATATGGGAAAAATATACACACAGAGAAAACAGAGCAATAAAATTAAGTTCTCTCTTAGGGAATTTAAAAATTAATTGCCACTAGCTAATATTCTCTTTATAAGAAATTTCTGGGTTTGCTTTATGACCATGAAAGAAGAGGTTTGTAATCTCAGTAGACCCCAGCCACAGATGTGAAAATTAAGGTTCTTGTTGTCTTAGTAGGTATAGCTGTTTGGAAAATGCTAACGGTTTCTAGGTATATTTAAGGATAATGCAAACTAGGTACGTAGGACTTAAAATGACTGGATATACAAACCAGTTTTAAGCCTGGAATTCCTACTGCGTTCCATCTTACTGTTTTGTTAGCCCCATACACAAAATCAATCAATCGAGAACTGTCAGGCCATGATCTTTTATTGTCAAGAAGTTGCCCCCTTTTCCCTGTTTGAATACACCTGACATGGACTCAGAAGAACCTTGTTTCATATTAAGATCTCTGTTATCATTATATGGATGACAGCTTCCAGAGGACACATGTAGGCCCCTTTTACGGAATCTTTAGGTGAAGCATTCTTAATAAACCTCTTCCCTAAAGTAGCTCAACAGTACAAGCTTTCTTTAGAAGTGACTTCACAAAAGTTTTTAAAAGTGGATCTATGCTGTGAATCAGATTCTTGGTTAGAGTGGAACGAGGGTGACCCTTACGAGGGTGACCCTTAACAAGTATGTGATGAAAGATGCAACAACCTTTTTCTTGTGGAGCCTTCATGCAGGTTTTTGTTTTTGAAGCGTCACGTATAAAGTCCATACTGTATGCACTTGGATACCAAACAAAGTTCAGTGGCATCCCTAACTCAAGTTAGCCAGGATCAGATGTCTACAAGATTCACTTAACTCTAAAATTCCACGTGTGACTGATAATCATCTTCTTATAATTCAACAATGTATTGGGTAAACACATGACAATTAATAATAGTACCATATACTTATGTAGCACTTTGTTTAAAGTCCTGTACAGATATTAATGACAGGCAGGCAGAGAATAGATTATAGATGGAGAACAGAAACAGAATGGTGAAGTGATTTGCCCAAACCCTCACAGTTAGTCAGTGGCAGATCCAGGATTTTATTCTAGCCTATTAAAGTTCTACTATATCCATCATTGTGGTATCTGAGCCTTTCAAGAGTTCCTGGCTCCCAGTCCTGTGATAGGGAGCGAGAGGGAGATGTCGACGTTTCCGGGAAGCTACCCAAAATAAGTGTCACCTGGCGCCCGCACTCTGCCCCGTGCCCCAATCCCTTGCCCCAGCCCTGAACCTCCTCCCGCGCCCCAACCCTATGCCCCAGCTCAGAACCCCCTCCCGCATTCCGCACCCCTCGGCCCCAGCCTAGAGCCCCCTCCTGCACTCCAAGCCCCTCATCCCTGGCCCCATCCCAAAGCCCACACCCCAGATGGAGACAGAGCCCCCCCTGCACCAACCCAGAGCTCCCCTCTCGCACCAGGAACCCCTCATTTCTGGCCCCACCCAAGAGCCCACACCTCCAGCCCAGAGCCTGTATCCTCTCCCACAGCCTGGAGCCTCCTCCAAAAACCTGGAGCCCTTGGCCCCAACCCCAGGCTCCTCCTACACCCCAAACCCCTCATCCCCAGCCCCAACCCAAAGCCTGCACCCCCAACTGGAGCACTCACCCCCTCCCGCACCCCAACCCCCTGCCCCACTCCAGTGAAAATGAGTGAGTAAGGTGGGGGAGAGCGAGCAACGAGCGAGGGGGGGATGGAGTGAGCAGGGGTGGGGCCTCAGAGAAGGGGAGGGGCAGAGGGCGGGACAAGGGTGTTCTGTTTTTTGTGATTAGAAAGTTGGCAACCCTGATTCTGATTTCAAATCAGACTGTTTCCTCCTTTCAGCCTGTGTGCTAGTATGGGATGCAACAGGAGCACAGGAGACAAAGTCTCCCTCAGTTCCTGTGCCTGGCACCACATCAGTCCCGGATGAATGGAAGGAGCAATTGCAGGAAGAGTTCTTCTCAGTCCCTGGCGCCCCAGGATGAAGAACACTCAGTACCAATGAAATCTTCAGTGACTCTACCCGTCAATTCCAACAAGTCTCTACTGACCATGCATGAACTGCAATTTTCGGAGTCTCATTAGTTGGCCACATTCAGGTGGATTTTCAGCGAGACAGCAAAAAAAGCACATCTCTGAAACCAGACTCACTGCACCACCCTACCCTGCCAAATGTCAAGTTTTTGTTCCAAAGCATGCAGGCACTACAGCTTTAAAATGAAACTGTTTTGTGGGTTGTTTGTTTTTTTTTAAATGGGCAAATCATATTTTTCCCTTACTTCATTTTGAGAAATGACTGAACAGTTTTTGCTGAAACTTTCCAAAAATTCACCCTAAGGCAGATACCAGGTATGGAAAATTAGGCTTTACAAAGTAATAAGCAACCAAAACCAGGGTCTTGCAATGGAAAGTGTTGGGCAACATTAACAAGAGGTGGCAGTACCTACTCCAACTAAAATCACACACTAAAATGTTTGCCTGTCTAATGTTTCACATTTCCCAGCTTGGAAACATTTAAGTAACCTCAATGCTATATTCGTGTACGGTTTTGTATTTTTATTTTGAAGAGGTTCGAATGACCTCCACAGAATATGGCTGAGTGTCCTTCCACGTCAAATCAACCAAGGATTCCACTTAATCAGAGTTACTAGGTTGAAATGGTCATTTAATCAGATGGTAAATAAAGCTGTCAAGGAAAGGAAAGCTCAGTCCATCATCTGCTCCTCTAGACGAATATCTAATCTACACCCAAAAAGGTTTGCAGCAGATCCAGCATATACTGGCAAGAGTGCTTTTGCCAATATAGCTTATACTGGTTCTCTGAATGAAATAAGCTACATTGGCAAAAGACTGAGTCTCACCAGTATAAATGTGTCTACACTAGCACCTTTGCTGGTATAGAAATGATGTTTAAATAAATAAATCACACGCTTACCCAACATTACTTAAGCAGTAGAAGTTTTACGTGCAGACCTGCCCTATGGGGGTGGTGGTGTTGTGCTTGCAATTCCTGCAAGCCTGGAAAGCAGGAGATTAGATCATACTGGGTCTGTCCCACAGCACATTTCTCAAACAATAGTACCCCACCATAGTAAAACAAGTATAGCAAAGATAAGAACTGTTAATCGCTGTTAGGGCATAAAAGGAGGATAACAGAGGCTCTACTTTATGTTCCCTCTTCTCTTCCAAACTCCACAGTCAACACCTAAAAGGATTTCAGTTAAGGGTGAGTAGGTGTGGACCCCATTGGAGCCGTAGATAGCCCAATGGATTCACACTTAGTACTGCCACAAAAAACCATGTTATACTCCCCATGTGCGCTCTTGCAGGGTGGGTAGATTTGTGTAAGTGCACAGTGGGCAGCAATATAAGCAAAACTCATGTAGCAGTCACACTTTTGCAGGGGAAAGGAGAAAAAACAACACAGAGAATACACTATAAAGATGCCAATCATCCACAGGACTTGATCGTCCATTCTGTACAGATCTCCAGGATCCATGGGGCTGGGAGGCCTCTGCCATTGGCCCCATAAACCGTCCTCTGAGAGGAGATTTAATTGGGAGCTTCCATGCTGGTTTACCTTGTGGAGTTTCTTGGAGTCCTGCCCTATCCTATGGTTTATACCACAGGAGGGTACAACACACAGCCCAACCAGTTAGAGGACATTTCTGTAGACAAAAAAATGATTAGAAACACACTGCTTTTTGTCCATTTGTGGGCCTCACCGTATGGTTAGCTGCTTCAGCTAGAAAGAATGGTCAGTCTGCTAGTAGATAATAGACCAACCCCTGCAAAAGTCTGAGGGGAAAAAAAATCAACATACAATCTATAGAATTATGGGTTCCAAGAACGGAACGAGGAAACTTCTGACTCCTCGATGAATTTGCTTCATTACAAAATAAAATGATCAAAATCCTCAAACATATTTGGTTCACATGTGAGTAGATTTTTCATCCAATCTATACATTTCTCAATGAATCTCGGATATTTTCCCACCTCTTAGTACACCAGAGATTGATTGTTACTCTCTCCAGTGGTGAGATCTCTCCAGATTTCACCTCAAAAAGAGATGATGGTGCATCAGGCAGTAGCTTTTCCTGCACAGATACAGCACCAATGGGTCCTGATCTTAAAAGGATAACGAAAAAAAATCTACTCAAACCTGTCAGAATAGAAGATAGGGAAGAAAACTGTCAGAATAATGAATTAAAGAGGATCCTCTGCAACCCTATGTGTAAAGAGAACCATGAAATACTGTATCTAATGAGATTAGCGTATTATGGATGAGAGTACAATTTAGAAGCCAAGTCATCACCAGAAAAATAAGAATTAATATCACCTTGAGTCTCAAGTGCTTCTAAAAACATGTATGCATGCATCTAAAACTACATGTACATAAACACAGACACGCAGACTATGGCACAGAGCCTGCAGATACTCAACTTTAGGTACGAGTGAAGTTAAGCACCTGTGTATGTATGTTGCAAAGTGTTTGCAGAATCAGGGCCCAAGTCAGCATCCTGCAGTTTCACAGTTCTCCGCACTGAGACGTAAATTAAGTGCACCATTACATTATAAAGCCTAATCATTAAGACTGTACAGAAAGCTTTATCTTTGCGTGTTCTTGAAACCAGACGTCATTAATGACTGAAATTGAAATGAGAGAATTTGTTAAAGTACAATAAACACAGAAGACTTTCATGCAGGATTTGAACTGGTGAATGGCAACCACATGGAAGGTCTGCTTAAGCAGGGGCATGATTGTAACAAGTTTTGCAATGGTCAATATGGAAAAGAAACTGCCCAACAGCCATGTCACCTTGATATGATACCGTATCATAGACTCCGAGATATGTCCTCTACCAAGGATGAGAATGAATTTGTCAGGTTGCATTAAGAGTTTGCAAGTGGCATATGTTTATGGTACTACTGAAAGATAATCCCACTGGGCTAGTACAGAGTCAGTTCTTTGGGAAGTGTATGGTCCTGCTCTGTTCAAAGTTACCTGGGATAATTTTTTTTAACAGATAATTTTTGGACAATTTCAGAACTATCCAGACGCACTGACAGCTGGGACAAGAGAAGTGACAGTTGTAAATTGGTATTTCATGAATCATACTATTGGCAAGTATGGTATTAGCTAAGACTTATCAGACAGATGAAGAAAAGCGTGCAATATAAACTGATATTTAAGATGAGATAGTGAAGATAGAGGTTAACTACGACAGTTTGCAAGGTCAGCAAGAGACTTAATGGTACTTTGAGGCTGTTTTCATCCAGTGGGCAATAACCCTTGGTATTTTAAGTGTTCGCCTACACTGTTATCCCTTTAACTTTGATGGCAAAGTAACAGTAGTGCTAATGGAGCCAAAGCTAACCCAAACCCATCTTTTGATCAAGTGATAAAGCACTATTATGATGCACTGGCTAAGCCAGTTTGGTACGGTACCTAAAATTACTAGAATAGACAGTTTCTTCTGCAAATTGTAGTCCAACTACCTGCTCTCATAGGAACGTTGAGTGCCATTTAATGGAGCTGCGGTTTTGGAGAATTTTCTGAAATATCAATTATGGTATACCTGGGTAACATATATAGCAATGACTCTGAAAAAGACTTGGCAGTCATGGTATATAATCATCTGAACATGAGCTCCATGTATGATGCGGGGGGGGGGGGGGGGGGGGGGGGGGGGGGAGGGCTAATATGATCCATGGATGTATCAACAGAGGAACATCCAAGAAAAGGTCATATTACCTCCATATTTGGCACTGATGTGACTCCTATTACTCCTGGGAGAGTCTGTGGGACTGCGTGCCCGCAGAAAATAGCCTCCCTGCAGAATTCCTGTGCTTCCTTGCAGAAAATGAAAGGGAAGCGATGTGGGGGAAGGAAGGGGGGGGGGGGGACAACCATGGGTGCAGTTGGGGATGGGAGGGATTGCCTCCCCCAACAGAGGCGAAGCATGGGGGGGGCACACGGAGTTACCTGCCACTCCCCCCCCTCCATTCCTGCAAGCACAGAGCTGCCCACCTGAAAGAGACCACGTCTCCCCTAGGGTGACCAGACAGAAAGTGTGAAAAATCAGGACAGAGGGTGGGGGATAATAGGCATCTATATAAGACAAAGCCCCAAATATCGGGACTGTCCCTATAAAATCGGGACAACTGGTCACCCTACTCCCACCGCTGAGCGTCTACAGCTGAACGCCACCTCTAGGTCCTAGTGCCAGTTGTGCTCCCCTTCTGTGTCCTGGGAGCCTTCCTGTTTTCTGTGTAACAGTGAGTGAGAGTGGTGGGGCTGGGTAAGGGAGACCGGGCAAATGAGAGAAAGGGGGGTGGAACTGGGTAGGGGGAGAGGAATGTGGGAGTGAGGGCAGGGGGATGGAGAAGAAAAGGGGATAGGGGAATCACGGGGAGGAGTGGGAGCTTGGCATGCAGCATCCCCTCAGCAGCACCTGGGGCTCTCCCATTAAGCAGCCCATCAAACCCTCACCTGACAAGCCCTATTCGCCCACACCTAGACCCCTCCCCCCCAGACGTGGTCTCTTTCAGGTGGGCAGCTCTGTGCTTGCAGAAATGGAGGGGGGGGAGTGGCAGGTAACTCCGTGTGCCCCCCCATGCTTCGCCTCTGTTGGGGGAGGCAATCCCTCCCATCCCATACCCAACCAGCTGCACTTGGACCCTCACCCCATCGGACCCCTCCACTAATTCCCACCCACCCCCCACCAAGCTCTATTTCCCCACACCCAGATCCCCCCTGCTGAGCCCCAAACACCTTCACCTGGATCCCCATCAGAGTCCCAACGCCCCTGCACCCGGAACTCCCAATGAGCACAAAAACCTTTCACCCCACACCTGGATCCCCCCACACTAAGCCCCTCCACACTTCGATCCTGCTGGGCTGAGTTTGCCCACCCACACTGGTGCACCTGGCACAGAGGGGCAGGGCCCTGAGGTGTTTCTGGAGTAGGCCCAGCCCTCGCACTGTGCCAGGGTTATATGCAGCCTCACTGTTGAGTCCCTGTACTGGGGAAGGTGGGGGCTTCAGGGTGATCTCCTTAATGCAGCCAATGGTTTGTGCTCCCCACTCCCATGTTGGAGCCACATTTATTTTTTGACAAATAAAATGTGCAGACTTTTGCAGAATATTAAAATATTGTGTGCATTATTTTTAATTTTTGGTGCAGAATTCCCTCAGGAGTATCCTATGGGAATACTGTGTCTAGTTCTGATGGCCAGAATTAAAAATGGATGTTGATAAATTGGAGGGTTCAGAGAAGAGATATAAGAACGATCAAAGGATTAGAAAACATGCCTTATAATGAAAGACTCAGGGAGCTCAATCTATTTAGTTTAACAAAGTGGTTAAGGGGTCACTCAATCACAGCCTATAAGTACCTAGAGGTGGAAACAGAAATTTAATAAGTGGACCATTCAGTCTCACAGACAAAGATACAACAAGATCCAATTGCTGGAAGTTGAACTAGACAAATTCAGACTAGAAATAAAGCAGGGCTTTGGAGCGAAGCCCGGAGCTGGAGCGCAGAGCAGCTCCGGAGCAGTGGAGCTGCAGTTTTTTGCCTGGAGCTGGAGCAGAGCCTGAGCACAGCTCCAAAGCCCTGAAATAAAGTGCACATTTTTAAGAAATGAGGGTAATTAACCATTGGAACAATTGACGAGGGATCGTGAGGTATTCTCCATCACAAGCAACTTTTAAAACAAGACTGGATGTTTTTCTAAAAAAATATTCTCCCGTTCAAATAGGAATTAATTCAGGGAAGCCCTACGTTACACAGCAGTTCAGACTAGATGGTCACAACGGTCCCTTCTGGCTTTAGAATCTATGGATATGTCTACATTGCAATTACAAACCCACAGCTGGCCCTCAGGCTTGCGGGGCTCAGGGTAACACGCTGTTTAATTAGGGTTACCATACGTCCGGATTTTCCCGGACATGTCCGGCTTTTTGGTCCTCAAATCCCTGTCCGGGGGGAATTGCCAAAAAGTCGGACATGTCTGGGAAAATAGGGAGGGAGGGGTCGTGGGGTTTGGGTCCGGGCTGGAGCTGCTGGGGCCGGCGGGTGCTTGGCCGCCGGCCGGCGCCGCTTGCTCTGCCAGGGCCGGGCCAGAGCCGCTCGGCCGAAACCGGGGCCCGAGCCAGCCAGAGCCGCTGGGACCGGGGCTGCTTGGCCGCCGGCCGGCGCCGCTCGCCCAGGGCCAGAGCCACTCGGCCGGAACCGGGGCCCGAGCCGTCCAGAGCCGCTGGGACCGGGGCTGCTTGGCCGCCGGCCGGCGCCGCTCGCCCAGGGCCAAGGCTGCTCAGCCGGAACCGGGGCCCGAGCCGAGCTGGGCCGGCTGGAGCTGCTGGGACCGGGGCTGCTCGGCCGCTGGCTGGCGCCCGCTCACCCAGGGCCAGGGCCAGCGCCCCAGGGCCCGAGCCAAGCCGGGCCGGAGATGCTGGGGCCAGAGCCTCTTGGCCGGGGCCGGCCACCGGAGGGAGCCGCTCGGCTGGGGAGGCCGGACTGGGCCGCGCCTCCTCGCGCCGCCCCCCCAACCCCAGCCCCAGCTTACCTGCTGCCTGCCTGGTTCAGGCTTCCTGTGAATCAAATGTTCGCGGGAAGCAGGGGAGGGGGCGGGGCAGGGGGGCGAAGCATTCAAGGGAGGGGGCGGAGTTGGGGCGGGGACTTTGGAGAAGGGGCGGAGTTGGGCGGGGCAGGGGCGGAGTTGGGGCAGGACCAGGGCCCCGTGGAGTATCTTCTTTTTGGACACTTAAAATATGGTAACCCTAGTTTAATTCCAGTGTAGACATTCAGGCTCTGGCTCTAGGACCCTGCAAGGTGGGAAGGTCCCAGAGCTTGGGCTGCAGTCCAAGGCCAAACATCTAGACTGCAATTAAACAGCCCCTGAGCCCAAGTCAGCTGGCACGGGCCAGCCACGGGTGTCTAACTGCAGTGTAGAGATACCCTATGAATCTACGTTTTTACATTTATAGCAGACCCTGCTATACCTATTCAAATCACTTAATTAAGTTCTTTACAGGCTCAAACTAGTGAGAACACTCTACATCCAGAGAGTTATCTAGATTGAGATCATGTTTCTCTAAGGCTGTTGTTTTCTAGGTGGGGTCTGTGGACTTATGTCTAAGGGGTCTGTGAAAGGTTATTACCACCATAAAACAGTGATTTTCAACCTGGGCGTGTGCAGGCTACGTCTAAGATTTCCAAAGGGATCCACACCTCCATTCGAAATTTTTTAGGGATCCGCAAATGCAAAAAGGTTAAAAACCACTGCTCTAAGACATTCACGCTTTATATACTAGGCAACAGAGCAAGTCAAAGAATGGTCAGTATCAAGTATCCCAGCTGAAATACAGAGAGCTTGAAAAATCCACCAGCTATCCCCTGTTGGTGAGAGGGAAACATAGCTTGCATAAAAACAGCTCCAGTGTCTCTGTGTCCCAGCTTTACCAACCAAGATGGTCAGTTTAGTTATCCCGTTAGTTCACACATCAGGTAAGATTTTCATGCCCTTGGGGGGAAAAAAAACATTCTTGTGGAGGCTCATTATCATGGGGCACGAATGGGGAGGGTTTGCTGAATGTTTTCCACCCTTTCAAATCCACAGGAGACTCTTCAGAAGTCCTACAAGAGATAACAATCTGACACCATTCACCGTTGTTTAACTGAAGAGAGGACTTTTGACCAAATTTGTATCTCTAACCTATAATGAAATCAGACCCCCATGTTAGCAGCATTATGTTTGAAGAAATACCATTAGCCACTCCTATATAAAGTGGTGGTAAGATTTCAAAATATTTATTCTAGTTACATGTTGCCTGCAGTTCCTGAGTGTCCCTAAAGCCAGCTTATCTTTATCATCTGAGGAAAGTCATAAATGTCTAAAATGGTTTCCCTTTTTCTCTTATCTGCAATATTAATGGGACAGTGTTAGATTAAAACTTCATATAAAAAGGAAGCAAGTTTAGTTATCTGTTTAACAATACTTAGTTCATTATAAATAAAATAAAACTTTTACAATTTTATTATTTAGGTTATTCACCTTTGGCATTTCCCAGAACTTCGACATGTCAGTAGAACTTTACAGGCCCATGTCCTAGTAAAATGCTGGAATATGTCAGATGTAAACTACAAGGGAATCAATGTTTAAAAATATTTTCCATTGGAATATTTTTTCCTTTTAAGAAAATCCCAAACTCACATAAGCGTGGCAATATTTCTATTGTTCTTAGGTTTTGTAGTAGCATAGTAAAACTCCCACATTTAAAGACAAATTAATATAATTTATGATAAAATATTGCTCTTCATCTGCATGTGACAGTGTCTCATTTCAAGAACAGATGTGCATCTAGGGCAGCACATACTTGAGCCATGATATCTTTTCCACAACCTATTTCCTGGAGTGCCATAAGCTCCATTAAATGTTTAACAGGGTTATGGTAGTCCGGCCCGAGATCCCTAGACATCATGGGTGAAATCCTGGCCCTATTCCAACCGAGTTCAGTAAGGCCATGGCTACACTCAAAACTTCAAAGCGCTGCCGCAGGACCACTCCTGCGCAGCGCTTTGAAGAGTGAGTGTGGTCGCGCGTCAGCGCTGGGAGAGAGCTCTCCCAGCGCTGCAGGTACCCACGAGGGGATTAGCTTACAGCGCTGGGAGCACGGCTCACACTGGCGCTTTACAGCGCTGTAACTTGCTGCGCTCAGGGGTGTGTTTTTTCACACCCCTGAGCGAGAAAGTTGCAGCGCTGTAAAGCGCCAGTGTAGCCATAGCCTAAGACCAGGATTTCCCCCCAAGTGCCTGTGAGGAATACTCCAAATGCGTAGTCATTTCAGCGATTGTTGGTATTTTGGAACCAACGGTGCTGATGGACAGCTGTGAGGACTAGTAGTTTTGAATAACTATCTGAATTTGTATATTTGGTGTTGAATTACAGAAATGTGTCCATTTAAGAATCATGAATGAACAATTATTGAACTTGTTCACAGGCTAGAATACAAGTTCGAGCAGCAGCAGATCCAGCAGTTGGGTTAGTTACTGGGAAATTAAAAAAACAAAAACAAACCACTTCTAAAACTATCTGAAGTCTTAGAGCTGATACTCAAAAAAAATTCAGCTGAATTTTGGTTAAGGATCCATCAAAGCTTCTGCTGTAGAGTGGAGGAGAGGGGGTAAATTCATACACAATGTAAGCACCCATGCCAATCACCAGACCTGCACCATTCCCACTCAAGAGAAGAGAAAATTGCATCATACTTGTTCAAACTAGGTTCCCCAAGGGCCAAGAGACAAAGAATGGTTTTGTTTTTTTAAAACCAACCTGGTTTTAAACTAGCTCACAGCCGTCTTCCTGGTTCAACAAAGGGACGGGATCCCTGGTCCACAGAGGGCCCCAATCCTTATGGTAGGGTTGGAAGTACTGGGCCTATTGAGGTCCCATAAGCTTGTTCTAAATTGAAACTGTGATGAATTTGCAATCACAATGTATCCCCTTGGAGGGGGATTTGAAGGACTGCTCCTGCTAGAATCCATAGGGTTGGGGTGGACTCTGGTAAGCTCATTAGAATGCATGTAGTTTCTTTGGTTGTTTTTAATGTTTTCTCTGTAATGCTTTTTTACCTTAAAAATAAAGTAGGCTTGCCTAGGAAGCACTGTGTGGCAGTTTAAAACTGTAGCAATTACATCTATTAACCAAGAGAAAGCAAGCAGGTGTCCTTAGGTAACCTGTCTGTGTTGGGAATAAAACGGTGAAGGCAGGAACTATGAAGCCTGGAAATACCTGGGTGGCAGGGAGAGACATGTGGGTGGAGGACAATAGCTGAGGAGTTGGAAGACTGAGAGCAAGTGCCCTTGTTGTATGACGGAGGGGAAATACAGGTGTAGTTGCTCTGAACTGTGACAATATGCATTCAAGAGACCTCAACATCTACAGAGCTGAAGCCCTGGATGCCTTTATGAAAAGCAGAGGATAGCAACTAAAGCAGGGGTATCAAACTCATTTGGTAACAAGGGCCAAATTCCATTTTAAATTTAACCTGGGACTCTATGCCACTCAAGGCACAAGAGAACACACACTGATGTCAGTGTGAGGTTTGCACCCAGATCAAGAGTGGATTATAATTCTCATGCAGTGAATGAACTTTTAGTTGTCATTATCTGTTCAGTACTTTAACACATCCCACTTTGCTCAGGGGGACAAGTGACTCTGGGAGTTAGTTCAGAAATGGCAAGGAACTGTATGGTTTTAGCTTCCCTTAGAAGATGGTTGGGTAGCTGGATTCTTACCTCAAGAAACAAACAGCATTTCTGCACAGAAAGATTTTGCCTAATGAGCCTTCTTTTGGAAGATATGTCTGGGGTTCACTGGGGTCCATTTTAGGAAATGTATTTGGGCATTTGATACTGGTTTTATTGTACATGATTATTTTTCACTTGCCGGGAGGAAGAAAGAGATAGGTTAACCTATGTACATCTTAAAATATTTCATTATCCCATCAACCCAAATCAGCCCACATCTATTATTCCGATGCCAACTGCTGACCTAGCTACAACAACCAACCAAGCAAAAATAGGTGGGTGCTGGAAGGTGATTTATATGCCGTGAATAGGGAAGAGATTAGCCATTAGAACTATACAAGCCTTCACAGGGAGTTGACAGAGAGAGAGAATGGGGATCAAGTGAAAATCTCAATTGTTAGGAGAATAAAACAGGCCTCAAAGTTAGGCCCTCCAATGACTACCCTGGTTGAAATCGCTCCCTTACGGGCCCCTTTATTAGCTCCACGGTCGAGACGTGAAGCTGATGCCCAAGGTAATTCGTTTGCAGCCGTGCCTTTCTCCCCACCCTGAGTCACACATCAGTGCGCCAGGAGCTGCTCAGGCACACACCCGCCTAGCCAGCGCCTGGCCCCACTTGGCACCGCCTCGCCTGCTCCGCTTCTTTAATGCCAATCCCCGTTTGCAACCGCGGGGGGTGAGCGGGGAGGGAAATGAAATGTCCCGTTGCACGTGGGCTCCGCTGGTGCAATTGTTCTATCGCCTGCCTGACCCCGCCACGGAGCCCAAGGCAGCAGCCGATCATCTCCCAGCCCGCGGCCGCCGCTGCCTTACCTTGCGCTTTCAGGCTGGTGAGACGCTCCAGCTGCTTCTCCTCCTCCGACCCGCTCATGCCGCCGGCTGCGCCCGGAGCTGGCCGGGGGGATGCAAAGAGGCTGGGGCCGCGGCACTGCCAGGCACGCAGGAAGGACGGGGGCTCTGCGCGCGCCCGCCCGCTCCGCACCTCACCCCGCCCAGCGCAGCCTCACCTGGGAGGGACCTGGGCGGGAGGGCGCGCCAGACACAGCCCCGGAGCAGCGGCGCTGGCGGCCCGGCCTCCTCCTGCACATGCTCAGAGCGCCGCCGCGGGCCCAGTGAGCATGTGCGAGGGGTCTACACGCCGGTGCTGCTGCCCTTCCAGGCGCTGAGCCCCCAGTGCCCCGGGAGCTGCAGGGGGATGAGGCCCAAGACAAGGAGCACACTGGGGAAATAAGGAGCCGTGGCTGGGGAAGCAGGAGGGGGGCAGCAAAGGGGTGAGGCCAGCAAGGGTGGCTGGTGGGAAGATATGCTCCTGCCACCCATCAGAAACTGCACTGAGGCCTGGTCTCGCTAGGGCTATATAATGAGACAGCCCTTGCCCCAAAGAGTTTGCAATCCAAATAGACCAGAGGGTGGGGGAAAGGAAGTATTATCCCTGTTTTATAGACCGAGAACTGAGGCACAGAGAGGTGAAGCGAGGTGCTCAAGGGTCTAAGGCCGAGGTAGAAACTGCACTCAGCTCCCCCAGATCCAGTGCTTTAAGCACAAGCATGTCCTGCCTTAGGACAGACTCGGAGCAGATGGGGGTGCAGGAGGAAGACATGGCATGTGAGAGGCACAGGTGGGGGAAGGAGATGGGCGGGTTCAGTGTACTCTTGGGCAGGGCAATGTAAAAGTAACATGTTGGGGCGGATGAGAGGTAGAGACTAGTTGAAGTCAAGAGCAATATAAAAGAATAGGCTTTAGCATTTTGATTTGTATTAAAGAAACAGAAACATGCAAGTGTCATAAAGAATCTAAACGTACCCTTAATAATCATCGCCCCAGGGCAGTTACTGCTCACAATAGCACGCTCATGGGAAGCACATGTTTGCTCTTAGGTACGTTTAGAAGAATTTGCTTTTTATTTTCTATAATTGACACATATCACTGTTTGTTTTTAAGCATTTTCCCTATTTTTATCCATTTACATTTTCACAGTTGTAGGAAATTATGGGGGTGGATGGACAATTATTTAGTGACAGTAGATGTTGAGATTCAAAAAGTTAAAGCTTTATAACTAGGGCCCTACCAAATTCACAGCCATGAAAAATGCATCACAGACCATGAAATCTCATCCCTCCCCCAGGAAATCTGTTTTTTTTTTCTGTGCTTTTACCCTATACTATACAGATTTCACAGGGGAGACCAGCGTTCTCAAATTGGGGGTCCTGCCCAAAAGGGAGTTACAGGGGGGGTCACAAGGTTATTTTAGGGAGGGGTTACAGTATTGCCACCATTACTTCTGCACTGCACTTCGAGCTGGGCAGCCGGAGAGCAGTGGCTGTTGGCTGGGCGCCCAATTCGGAAGGCAGCGCCCCGCCAGCAGCAGTGCAGAAGTAAGGATGGCAATACGATACCATGCCACCCATACTTCTGCGCTGCTGCCTGCAGAGCTGGGCAGCTCGACAGTGGCGGCTGCTGACTGAGGGCCCAGCTCTGCAGGCAGCAGCGCAGAAGTAAGGGTGGCAATACCATACCATGCCAAGCTTACTTCTCTGCTGCTGCTGGCAGTGGCTCTGCCTTCAGAGCTGGGCTCCCAGCCAGCAGCCGCCGCTCTGCCCTGCTCTGAAGGCAGCGCTGCCTCCAACAGCAGCGCAGAAGTAAGGGTAGCAGTACCACAACCTCCCCCTACAGTAACCTTGCAATGCCTCCCCCCCTGTTCCTTTTTGGGTCAAGACCCCTACAATTACAACACCATGACATTTCAGATTTAAATAGCTGAAACCATGAAATTTACGATTTTTAAAATCCTATGACCGTGAAACTGACCAAAATGGACCGTGAATTTGGTAGGGCCCTATTTATAACCATTAAAACACAAACTTTTCACATCGCATGTCAAAATATACCAAGTAAATATCCTTAAATCAACAAATCATGCCTGTCTTTACTATTATATATTGTGAGACGCCTAATACAAAAATCTAAATAATTGGATTTTGATGCCCATAAGTACTCAGAAAAGTAAGAAAAATGCTGCCTATCTGAAGATTTCGATTATTATTATTGGAAATATTTTCCCATTGGTTTGTGTGTGTGTGTGGTGAAATAGACATTTACTGACATTTACCTATAAAAATCTAACCTTTCCAACCCTACTCTTATGCCAGAAAGGGGCAGGAAGGAAACTCTTTCCATGCCAGTCCACGGTGCAGTTGTCTGTGTGCCATTCTGTATACATTTAATGAGCTAATTTACATAGTTGCATATAACAAACTTCCATTTATCATCAACGCACCTTCCCCTGTACAGTGATGGGAAGAGGACACAAAGCTGAGCCATGAAGCTTGGCAAGGTAGGAGGAGATGGGTAAAACAAGCAGGAAAGGTGCATCACTGGCACACATGGTGGCCAGGAGGAGCAGCTGCAGGTCATTCCTCCTAGCATTCAAAACTTCCCCCCAACTTGGAAGGATGTTTGGATCAAGGATTTTGGTTCAGGCCCATCTCTGTTCTTTCCTGAAGCATAGTGTCTCCTCATGGGATAGCATGCTTCTGCCCTGCCCCCAATGTAGACGCATGCCTTAAAAGGTACAATTGAGCCCTAAGGTAATGAAAATACCCCAGCTTATCCTGCCATTTTCATGTCACCCAATGTTTAAGATAACCAACCTGCAGAAATTCGGTTGAGCCTGTCTACCTTTTTCACTGACCTTGGTTAGTTTAGAAACCAAACATTTACTGACTGAAGTGTTAAACTTTCAGAGTAAAATACAGAAGTTAATGCAGTATATACAGTGCATAACACACACCCCAAGAGTGAATATAAGGTTGAACTTACTCTTAGAGACCAACTGCCAGTCATAAACTGCTGGAGCTGCAGTCCTGTGGTTCATGGTATCAGCAAAGCCTCTCAAGTGAATTATAGCTCTGTGTTCACTCCAGGAATATCTATTAAACTAGGGGCATAGCTAGCAATTTAAACTTTATTCTCACATTGACCAATCAATTGCATCTCCCTTTCCCTTCCTCAAGTATACCCATAATTTACAAAGGCATACATGTCATTACACAAAATATGCTCACAAACATAGCAGGTGCAATTAGATAAAGATATCCACAGTAAGAAACAAATGAAAAACAAACTCATAAGAGTAAACTACAAAGACCTGTTCAGTGTTTCTTTCTCCTCCCTACTTCTTCATTCTCTTGTCCTCTCTTCCCAGTCTTGTAGGATCTCTTGCAGTGAGATGTTCAGTTTGTTCACATGCACATCAAACATCTACTGTGTATTTCTCCACTTCCTATCTCATAGCTAATTCTTGATCATTCTAATGCCCAGTTCTGGAAAGAAAGCAGAAGATCTGCATGAACTTATACTTGCAGTGAGTTTTTTCCTTTGAACATTCATATTTGTTCTTTATGTATGTGAAGTTCTCTAAACTCCAGTGTGATATCGGCAGATATTGTTTTGATCCCTTCTGTGACGTTGTGCAGTCTATATGGTTTTATAAAAATATAAGTGAATATAATGTAACTGGGATATGCTTCATGCAAAAGGTCTCTTGTAAGGTATCATTACAAAGCTCATAATCTACTGAGTGTGATCATCCTATCTGTAGAAATGTACCACTCTTGTATCTAAAACTAGAAATATAAAACATAACTCTGAGGGCCTATTGTAATTATGTAAAGTGTGGGCCATTAAGGATGGTTTGGAATCTTGATGACTCCCATTGTCTGCAGATGGCTGTATTTACCTGTGAATCTTCCTGTATATGTGTGTGCTGGCAAGTGAGTAATGAAGTCTTGCAGTGACATGTGATCATGTCACCTGAACTGGAATCCATCTTTAACCTGGTGCTTTTCCAGTGAGGGGGGGTGGAAACCCAGAGGGACAAAGGGTTCCCGCCTTATGCAAAAGATATATAAAGGGGTGGAAGAGAACAAAGGAGAGATGAGCCATCATGAAGAATCCCCTAGCTATCACCTGAGCTGCAACAAGAGCTGTACCAGGGGAAAGAATTGTGCCCAGGCCTGGAAGGTGTCCAGTCTGAGAAAAAACTTACTGAAGCATCTCTGAGGATGAGATTATCTGTATTCAGTTTGATTAGGCATAGATTTGCGCATTTTATTTTATTTTGCTTGGTGACTTACTTTGTTCTGTCTGTTACTACTTGGAACCACTTAAATCCTACTGTCTGTATTTAATAAAATCACTTTTTATTTAGTAATTTACTCAAAGTATGTATTAATACCTGGGGGAGCAAACAACTGTGCATATCTCTCTATCAGTGTTATAGAGGGCGAACAATTTATGAGTTTGCCCTGCATAAGCTTTATGCAGGGTAAAACGAATTTATCTGGGTTTAGACCCCATTGGGAGTCGAGCATCTAAGTGCTAAAGACAAGCACACTACTGTGAGCTGTTTTCAGGTAAACTTTAGGGGCAAGTGATTCAGACCCTGGGTCTGTGTCTGGAGCCAGACGGGAGTGTCTGGCTCAGCAAGACAGGGTGCCGGAGTCCTGAGCTGGCAGGGAAAACAGGAACAGGGGTAGTCTTTGCACATCGGATGGCAGCTCCCAAGGGGGGTTTCTGTGATCCAGCCCGTCACACCTTCATTTACACAATGAGGTAACATCTGATACTGTACGAGATGCAGAGTACAGGAAAGATGACTGAGTAGCTGATTCAATCACCACCACGCTCAAGCCCACTAAGGACATGACTGCAACTGGAGTGCAAGAAAGATAAGCAATTGACTATTAAAACTGTAAATAAAGTGAACAGAACAGAATATACTCACTTCACAGCAAATTTTAGATTAGCTGGATCCAACATGTCTGATTTTACATAAATTGTGAACTATGTGTTCAATACATAATCATCAAAATCTAAACATACACTGAGTCCAGGACTGCTCCCATTAAATTCAGGGGGCCCAATTCTGATCTCACTCCACTGACTGATGGAATTACTCTGGATTTGCATCAATGTCAGTAAGCTTAAAATCAGGCTCATTGACCTGGGAGTAGGAATTATCACTCTATAAGCTGCTGACGTGGCAGGTTCGGCCGATCGCGGCCCCCACTGGGCATGGTTCACCGTCCCAGGCCAATGGAGGCGGCAGGAAGTCGCAGCCAGCACATCCCTTGGCCCGCGCCGCTTCCCGCCGCCCCCATTGGCCCGGGACGGCGAACCGCAGCGAGTTGGAGCCGTGATCGGCCGAACCTGCCGCATCAGCAGGTAAATAAACTGGCCCGGCCCGCTAGGGTGCTTACCCTCATGAGCCACGTGCTGAACGTTGCCAACCCCTGCTCTATAGGAAATCACAGTCCATCCTGCACAGGAGGAATTTAATAAACCCAGCTACAGACACCAACAAACAGGATTCCCCACTGCTTGCATTTCAGTTTTTCCTTCCTTATTTATCAAGGAACATACGCTGTTTTAGCCTAGTACACAACAGTTAGTGAGTGAATGACAGATTGCAAATAAACATATCACCAAAGAACTGGACCCCCTAAGATTGCAATAAATTCTGATGTAAACCTGAGATTTTCCCTTCCCTTTTATGTATCTATTACTTGCATGCTCTATGTTGAAATGTTTATAATGATATAGGAAAAGCCATAAACCTTTGTATTTTGTTTTAGAAGATTAGCATACAAATTCCTGGGGTTTACCTAGCTTCTTCTTATCCTGAACTACCAACCTTGCTCTGCATTAAAAAAACCCGGAGCCACTCAGTAATACCCTAAAAGGAATTCTAGGAGAAAACCATGGCTGAGCTGAAACGTACTCAGGGAGCCAGCCTCCCCTTGGTCATGTTAGTCATTGTGAAAACTCAACACATACAGATATTATAGTTCAAATGATGCAAAGACACAAACATTATTTAATGTTTTAAAGAAAACAGAAACCTGTTTAATGGTTGGCATGGTGGATAATAGCTGAGTAACAAGGAGCTTGAGATTGGAAGCAGAGGAGTTAAAGTGAGGAAATATGGTGAGGTCATTGATGCAGGGGCTGGTGACAAAAAATAATCAATAGCCACATTCTCTCCAGTGATGTAATGACATAGGTGGGGGGTGGGATGCTCATGGAGTTGGCTGCCAAAGCTCTTATCAGGGTCAGTGTTTACTCCCCGCCCCTTGCAAAAGAGTCAGGGGTTTCATACCTCCTGATCTGGTCAGATTTTGCAGAAGCTTCCACAAAATTGCACTTTGCCTGCCCAGCCCCAATGACACCTGCACAGTACAAGTCCCTCAGGAGCCAATGTGTTATTCTAAATATAGGCTGTGTTCCGACCATGACATGCACTGAGGGCTTAATCCTGAAAGTTGATGAGACTACTCAGGCGCTTAAGTTTAAAAACACGCTTCACTGGATCAATGCCCAGCGTGCTCGCCCCATTGCACAAGCAAGCCTTAATCCTCCTTTGGGGAATTTCATTGTTTAAAGATAGACTCATATTTAAATGTTTCATTCACAATTTCTAACAACAGACTAAAAATAACCTTATGTACATCAATGAGTAATACTTTACAAACATATTTTACAATACAGTATAAACCTCCCTCTCAAACATTTAATATATATTTCCTTCAAAAAACAACTGCAAGCTGCTGGAATCCCTGAATCCAAACTACACACTCATTGTAAAGAATCAAAGTCCCCTTCCCTCTATTTGGTTTTATTAACCGATGTGTGGACTGGTTTTCAGATGCTGAGCACTCACAACTTCAGTCCGAAGTCAAAGGCATCTGCAGATGCTCAGCAACTCGTAAGGCCTTGCTCAAAATTTGAGGCATCCAAAATCAGTTTTTAATCACTTTTAAAAATGTAAGCCTACATTTTCTTTTACCATCACAAAACTAATATGACAGTCCTCAGTATAAGTTAGAGCAGCCCGGGGAGGGAGGGGGGGAGGCTGTTATATGCCTCCAGTGCTGGAGACAGACTCTGTCCTGATGTTATGAAATAAGATACTCAGTCAAACCCTCTATTAAAAATATTTTTAAAATTAATATGTTACTATGGAATTGGGCCAACATTTCATTTCCATAATTCCATATTAGATCTTTATTAACTAATTATTATTATTGACTTGGACCTATGTCAAGTTGTAATACTTTGAAAAATAAGCATTTTGTGAAAATATTCACAGATGCATCATTTTAATAATAGCCAGGGGAGACACTGCAATATTGTTTCTTGTTAACCAAGTGTTCCAAAAAGACATTTTGCTACAAGAGTTTCTTTTTATTTAACACACAAAAGAGAAAATAACTCTCCTACTAGACTGTCTGATGATTCTCCCATATTGTAAAAGAATTTATAATATTAGCCAGTAACATGAATACACTTCATTGCTTCAGGGTTATTTAAAAAAAAAGAAATTGAAAATGCCAGTATTGTGATTGGGGTTTTTGTTGTTGTTGTTTGCCAGTGTTGTAACCTATTAAGAACAGAAAAGGCTTTTGCAGTCAGTAAAAGCAAATTCACATTCATCACAGGGTTTCAGAAGACCTAAATAATTACACAAAGGATTGTTATTACTTCATGAAAGACAGTAATAATAATTACACTGAACTTTGAATTTACATGTCAATTTCACTGGAAGTTTTCAAAGAACTCTACAAAAGTGGGTATTATCCCCATTTTATAGATGGGGAACCTGAGGCATAGCATGGTTAAAATCTTGCCATAGTTCACATGGCAGTCAGTGGCTGAGTTGGGAATGGAATCCAGGGGCCAGATGACTCACTGCCATAGAAAATTCTGTAGTAAGAAGCCCTTTAGGGAGGGGAATTCTGAAAGGTTCACCTTAAAACCCATACAATTAAGGTGGAGTTCCACACTCACGTACCCCTCCCCAGAATAGGCGGTAGATTGGCCCCCAAATCACGTTTCCTCTCAGATCATGGGGCTATCTGTGGGCAGTAAGGCAATGGAGTTGAGGGGAATGAACATGCATCATCCCTCTAGCAACACAAAAGGTGCTTTACATTTTCTGTGAAGCCCTCTCTTTGCAGGGGTGATTCGATACAGGCTCCATGAAATCTTGGGTTGGAAGTGGCCCACAGACACTCAACGTTTGTATTGAGGGGGAAGGCTGTCAGCTGACTCGGGCTCACAGGGCCTGGGTCGCCGGGCTGTTAAACTGCTGTAGATGCTCGGGCTCCAGCTGGAGCCCAAGCTCTAGGACCACGTGATGGGGGAGGATCCCAAAGCCTGGGCTCCAGCCTGAGCCCGAATGTCTACACCACAATTTTACAGCCCCGTGAGTCTTAGTCAACTGACAGGGACCAGCCATGCAGTGTAGACATACTCTTGGAGTCATTATGTGAGGGATGGGATGGGGGCTTTGGTTTGTTGACAGCCCTTCGGATCAAATCAAGGCCAGATGTCCCATCCTGGAATTCAGACACTGTTCTGTCCTTAGCACAATGAATTTAAACATTTTTTCTGAGAAAACCTAAGATGTTGTATCCAATTATTTTTTAAGTAGAGATTCAAGAAAGATAATTTTCCTCAGCTACTCTGGTTAAGGTAGCAAAGTATTTTTAAAATAGCCTATCTGTGGCAAGTATATGGCCCCCATCATTTGAGTGCCTCACAATCTTTAATGTAACTCATCCTTACAGCATCCCTGTGAGGTAGGAGGGAAGTACTATTATTCCCATTTTACAGATGGGGAACTGAGGCACAGAGGGACATCTTTTTAAGTGCCTAAAGATGTGATAGGCACCTAGTGGGATTTAAAAAAAACATCTAGTTACCTACGTGCTTTTGAAAATCCCACAAGGCAACTATCTGCATCTTTAGAAACCTAAGTATTTTTAAAAATCTGTCCCTAAGTGACATGCTAAAGGTCACACAAGAAGTCTGTGAGACACATGAACTTGACAGTGGGTCTCCCGAGTCCCAGGCTAGTACCATCCTTCTTCTCTTGACAGTATGAAGATACTGCAGTGCAGACTGATTTTAAATTAATTCAGGAGCGAGGTTTCTATGTTAAACTAGTTAAAATTGGTTGCTGCTCATTTTATTTAACTATGCATTTTATCAATCTTCAGTGTTGACAGAAACTGGATTATAAGTGACACTGTATACTGAAGGATCAATATACAACAGCATGAACTACATCGCTCTTTCTTTTGGCACAAATATACTACGAGGCATCTCCTGTACCAATGAATGTTGGTCCTTGACTTTGTATTTCTTCTATTATGATGCACACACTGCATCAAAAGTACTATCTATGATTCTTTTTAAAGATGGAGAAAAACTAGGATGTAATAATCAGTCCCCCTCCCAGTCAAAACTCATGACATGCTTATGAGAAGTGGATATTCTGAAGGATTTGCAAAGTCTGTCCTCTTTAAGGAATAATTCACTGTTCAGAGGTCTCTGCTCCCACATGGCTTTAGCACAGATGATGTTTTTCTACTGTACCAGAAAAAAGATACTCTGACACGTTTGTTCAGACTTCTTTGTTGTTATTTCTTCCCTTGGAGCAGTACGCAGTCTTATAACTGAAAGAATACTCTTCTCATCTGCAGTTTCTCCTTCCGTTGTGAGAGAGACCTAGGATCATCCTGTGAAGTTGGAGCAATTCTATAGCATTTGGAATGCCCAGATTTAGGGACTGCTATGTAAAGGGCAGGAGTATTCATAGAAGTGTGGGAGGAAGAGCAAAGAGATGCAAGGAACAACCCCCCCAACCAACTTCTACCCTTGTGCAGGAGACAGTGACAATGTGGAATTCCACACTATTAGCATCAACAGCAGCACTCAAAAGGGGCAGGGCCCTACCTCTCCACTCTGCATTGGCCAATAGAGCTTGCCACGCCTGGACTAGACTGCATGATACATTCGGTTCACCGGTGGTGTTACTGCTGCTGCTCCTGCATGTGCCCCTTGGGAACGCCCAGGAGGAATATTACCTGAGACAGCAAAAACTCCTGCTGGGAGCTTCCACTGCAGTGCAGCCTGTGCTACCACAAGCTTCACCTTTAAACCACAATCTAGCTCTAAATGCTTTATTCCTATACTAATATTTCCACAAGAAAATTAAGTGTCAGTTGTGTGTGACCCCCAATAGGGAAAAGGCAGGGCCAGCTCTAGGTTTTTTGCCTCCCCCAAGCAAAAAACAAAACAAAACAAAAAACGCCCTCAGAGAGCGCAACTGCCGAAGCCGGAACGCCGCCCCTAGCACTTGCTTGGTTTGCCGGTGCCTAGAGCCGGTCCTGGGAAAAGGGCAAGCACAATGCAAGGCACTATCCCCACCCCAACTACACCTTTGCACAAAGGCTTGTCACATTTCCATTCCTTGCACTCCCTGACTCAAGCACCAGGAGAGTTTAGTGCTAGCAGCAGCGCTGGCCTCAGCAAAGTGAGCAGGCACACTTGTGGTGGTATAAACAAACCAGCTGTATAGTTTTTAATGACATCATTCCCCAAATGGCAATTTACGTAACAACAGGAACTATTCTAATCATTGGCTAATCCTGGCACGCCTTATTCACCTCTCCTAGCTTATGTAAACTTTGGAATTTCAAAGATATTTCAAGGTAATAGGAGACATTTGCTGGCCATCTTCCAGATTCTTTTGTAAATGCGGATGTTGTTAAATACCACTTTTTATTGCAGTCACTGGTAACAGCATTTGACAGCCAAATGCTCTGCTTATCTGATTAACTTCTCTTGGGGTTAAGGTAATTGACTTGGTTCTACCCGTGAAATATTCAGTATGACATATCCATGTACGTTATCTCACAGGGATTCAGGTTTTTCTCTTTTTGTCTGTGTGATGAGGAGCGTGCCCCACACAAGTCCTGAATGGGTTAATGTGGGCCTGAGAGGCCAATTAACATACCAAGCTGGATCTGGAGGGAGAACCAGGTTTAAATGATCAGGAAGCCCAGGTGGGCATGAGCTGACTGTTTAGTATAAAGAAAGGAAGTTTGTAGCAGAAAGGGGGCTACACAGAATCTGGGAATAGAAGGGGTGTGAGGAGGAAGTCCAGAGAAGACTGGCAAGCAGCCAGGGGCAGCATAGAGCAGGCTCCAGTGGTAAGCCCTGCTAATAGGGCAGGATTTGGATACTTGTTAGAGTTTATACTTATAGCTTGGGATTTTTATTAGGGGTCCCAGGGGGAGGGCACTGAGAGTCCTGAAGCAGAGAGAAAGGAGAACTTAGAGAGATTGTGGGGGAGAAAGCCTAAGGTATGAAGAAGCCCAGGGAAGCAGCAGCAAGAGATGGACTGAGTAGACCTTGGCTACTGGTTATAGGGGTCCTGGGCTAGAACCTGGTATAGTGGGTAGGCCTGGGTTCCCTTACCTGCCACTGGTAGGGTGGCATGAGGCTAGAGAAGGGGACAAGGACAATAGAGAACCCTGAGAAAAGGGGGCAAGGAGTAAGGACCACAGGGCAAAGCGTTGCAGCCCAAGACAGGATATAAGGACATTAAACTCTTATTTTGTTGGACTCTCTATTACCTTGGAAGGGGGAGAGGAAGTAGTGACCTGGCCGAAGGGCCACGTAATGGAAAGAGAGAGCACCACAGCGCTGGAGCAATGCTTGGCATGGGTCACCATTGGAGGGGAGAGGTGCCATGCCATGCCCGGCCAGGAGGCAGCACTCTAGCACTAAGTGAACCCCTTCACAGTCTGTTTATTTTAACTTGGTGAATAGTGCAAAACAAATGCAAGTTGTTGTTATTGTTGTTTTATTAGTAACTGGGTTTATGCACCTTTTGAGATCAGAGTCCACAACTACCTTAGCAAAAAACTTTGCTATTAGGAGAATTTGTGGAAATTAGTGAATTGTAAGCAACTAGTGATTGCAGAGCCATTGGCCATTATCTTTGAAAACTCCTGGCAATCGGGGAAGGTCCCAGATGACTGGAAAAAGGCTAATGTAGTGCCCATCTTTAAAAAAGGGAAGAAGGAGGATCCGGGGAACTACAGGCCAGTCAGCCTCACCTCAGTCCCTGGAAAAATCATGGAGCAGGTCCTCAAGGAATCAATTCTGAAGCACTTAGAGGAGAGGAAAGTGATCAGGAACAGTCAGCATGGATTCACCAAGGGCAAGTCATGCCTGACTAACCTAATTGCCTTCTATGAGGAGATAACTGGCTCTGTGGATGAGGGGAAAGCAGTGGATGTGTTATTCCTTGACTTTAGCAAAGCTTTTGATACAGTCTCCCACAGTATTCTTGCCACCAAGTTAAAGAAGTATGGGCTGGATGAATGGACTATAAGGTGGATAGAAAGCTGGCTAGATCGTTGGGCTCAACAGGTAGTGATCAACGGCTCCATGTCTAGTTGGCAGCCGGTTTCAAGCAGAGTGCCCCAAGGGTCGGACTTGGGGCCGGTTTTGTTCAATATCTTCATTAATGATCTGGAGGATGGCGTGGACTGCACTCTCAGCAAGTTTGCAGATGACACTAAACTGGGAGGAGTGGTAGATACGCTGGAGGGTAGGGATAGGATACAGAGGGACCTAGACAAATTAGAGGATTGGGCCAAAAGAAACCTGATGAGGTTCAACAAGGACAAGTGCAGAGTCCTGCAATTAGGACGGAAGAATCCCATGCACTGTTACAGACTAGGGACCGAATGGCTAGGAAGCAGTTCTGCAGAAAAGGACCTAGAGGTTACAGTGGATGAGATGCTGGATATGAATCAAGAGTGTGCCCTTGTTGCCAAGAAGGCTAACGGCATTTGGGGCTGTGTAAGTGGGGGCATTGCCAGCAGATCGAGGGATGTGATCATTCCCCTCTATTTGACATTGGTGAGGCCTCATCTGGAGTACTGTGTCCAGTTTGGAGCCCCACACTACAAGAAGGATGTGGAAAAATTGGAAAGAGTCCAGCAGAGGGCAACAAAAATGATGAGGGGGCTGGAGCACATGAGTTATGAGGAGAGGCTGAGGGAACTGGGATTGTTTAGTCTGCAGAAGAGAAGAATGAGGGGGGATTTGATAGCTGCTTTCAACTATCTGAAAGGGGGTTCCAAAGAGGATGGATCTAGACTGTTCTCAGTGGTCCCTGATGACAGAACAAGGAGTAATGGCTTCAAGTTGCAGTTGGGGCGGTTTAGGTTAGATATTGGGAAAAACTTTTTCACTAGGAGGGTGGTGAAGCACTGGAATGCGTTACCTAGGGAGGTGGTGGAATCTCCTTCCTTAGAGGTTTTTAAGGTCAGGCTTGACAAAGCCCTGGCTGGGATGATTTAGTTGGGAATTGGTCCTGCTTTGAGCAGGGGGTTGGACTAGATGACCTCCTGAAGTCCCTTCCAACCCTGATATTCTATGATCTCTGAGTGGAGAATATCCAGCTTTAGTTCCCATTAGAGTGCTGATTGGATAGGATTTTCAGGCATATTTCAATGGCTTATAAAGCCCAGTACTATATTCTTTATGCAGGCAAAGCTACTGAAGTCAGAGAGCATTTTGCCTCTATAAACAATACAGGACTGAGGCCATGTTTAAATAAAATGATGAATATTTACTTATAGAGGCCTCAATCCTGCAAGGTACTTTTATAAAACACCTTCCATATGCATGTAGACCTTTTATAAGAGGATCACAAACACAGTATAGAACAAAAAATAACAATACACTTTCAAACGGGGGCATTAAAAATTCCAAGGGAGTCACTGATATGAGGAGCAACAATGGAGGTACATCCACCAGCTTAGAGTTTACAAGAAGCTGTGCCCTTGGAAATTGCCAAGGGAACAGAGGTATAACAAACAATGAATAAGGTCCAGAGTTACAGCATGTGCAGATGCACACACTTGGAGTCAAGTTTCAAAAATAAGAGCAAGCCAAGGAGTGGAGAACTTGGAATGCAATTGATAAGAATGTGAATTCTATACTCAGGTTAGCCAGCAAAACTGCCTCAAACTGAATATTGAAATGGTAGGGTAAAAATGCTAGCAGAAGGTTTGCTTTTCATGATTTGTCTCTATTTGGACCTGATCTTGAGAGGTGCTGACCACCCTCAAATCCCAATGAAATCAATGGTAGGGTTACCATACGTCCGTATATCCCCGGACATGTCCGGGCTTTTAGTTGTTAATTGCCGTCCGGGAGGATTTTTTAAATATATAAAAACGTCCGGAAAATACGGACGTATGATAACCCTACCCACTGCCCCCCTCCTCTTGGGGTGTCAGCTCGCTCAGCCTGCAGATTGCAACCCCGCCATGCTGCTCCAACCCTGCGACTCACGGCTAGGAGCGGTGGCGTCTCTGCAGCCACCTGCTGGTGCAGGGGACCCACGGCCGCTTCTCCCTCCTCCGAGCATCCCCCGTGGCTCTGGCAGAGCCTCAGTCTCCCCCCTCTGTCCCGGCTGTGCAAGGAGCCCCCCCGCCAGCGGTCCGTGCAGCCGGGGCTGCCTCCCCCCCGGCGGCAGGTCCCGGCGCAGAGAAAGTTTCTCGGCGCGCGGTGGCGGTGGCTCCCGGGAGCCCAAGCTCCCCCACCCGGGAAGGGCCCGCACTGCAGCGCCTCCCGCAGCCTGAGCTGTCGCAGCCTTGCCGGGTCCGGCTGGGAGTGGGGTGGAGGCTCCCCTGAGGGAGGTGAAGGGTGGGGGACTCTGAGGTGGGGGCGATTCTGAGGGTAGGGGACTATGGGAGGGGGTGGGGGGCTCTGAGGCAGAGGCTGTGGAGAGTGGGGGGCTGTGGAGGAGGTGGGCTATGGGAGGAGGTGGGTAAATGAAGGGTAGGGGTTATGGAGGGAGGTGAAGGGGAGGACTGAGGTTGGGGTGCTGTGGAAGGCGCTATGGACGGTGGGGGCTATGGGAGGGGGTGGGGGGCTCTGAGGCAGGGGCTGTGGAGAGTGGGGAGGCTACGGAGGGCAGGCTGTCAAGAGAGGGGGCACTAAGGCAGGAGAAGGCTGAGGATAGGCCCTGTGGAGAGCGGGTGGCTCTGGGGTGAGGCCTGGGGGGTCCAGTGAGTGGGTGGAAGGCGGCTCTGGGGTGAGGCCTGGGGGGTCCAGCAGGCAGGCAGGAGGCGGCTCTGGGGTGAGGCCTGGGGGGTCAGGCGGGCGGGAGGCAGCTCTGGGGTGAGGCCTGGGGGGGAGGTCTGGTGGGCGGGAGGAAGCGGCTCTGAGGTGAGGCCTGGGGAGGTCCGGCGGGCGGGCAGGAGGCAGCTCTGGGGTAGGGTTTCCATACGTCCAGATTTTCCTGGACATGTCCGGCTTTTTGGTCCTCAAATCCCCATTGGGGAGGAATTTCCAAAAAGCCGGACATGTCCGGGAAAATAGGGAGGCATGGTAAGGGGACCGCCTCCTCCCCGGGCTCCAACTTTCCCGGCTCCCGCCGCTCTCCACCGCAGCGGGGGCCGAAGCAACTTCCCCAGCACAGCAGCAGCTGGGGGGCGGGAGGAAGGAGGGGGAATGCGGGGTGCTCAGGGGAGGGGGTGGAGTTGGGGCGGGGCCAGGGCCCCGTGGAGTGTCGTCTTTTTGCAGTATTGAAATATGGTAACCCTAATCAATGGAAGTTGAGGACAATTTACAGCCCCCATGCCTTATACTGTAATCCTGCAATTCATCATGCACAAGTGGACTGCTATGCCTGCACAGAGCTCCATTGAAGCCAACTTGCAGAAAAATTCTGCAAATATTTGTTCAGATTTTAAGATCTCATTTTGTGTTTGTGCTCCATGGATATCCTTAATGAGGGGGTTAGCTAGCATGAATGTTCATGGAAACAATGAACGTAACGAAATACTAGTGAATATTCACAGAAAAAACTCTGAATTCATGAATGTGAGTATTAGCATAAAGACTGTTTCTCCAATCAGGAAAACAGAAAGATACCATGTGTAGCTTGGAAGACACAAATTGTAAGCTGAGAGAATGTCAGGACAGCTGTACTAGGGAGGAATATGAAAAGTTACAATGGAAACAAAAAGATGATTTAATAAGTGCTTATGGAGTTCTTTGGGAACATGAATTTAAAGCAAGGGAACTTCATATAGATCAGCTCAGTTGTTTGAGCATTGGCCTGCTAAACCCAGGGTTGTGAGTTCAATCCTTGAGGGAGGGATTTGGGGATTTAGTTGGGGATTGGTCCTGCTTTGAGCAAGGGGTTGGACTAGATGACCTCGTAAGGTCTCTTCCAACCCTGATATTCTATGATAAGTGTTATAAACAGATGAAGAAAGACAGAGGAATGTGGATGGGTCCTCAGATGGCAAATTGTGGCATTTAAACCTGAACTAAGCCCCTCTGCACCTCCTTATCCAGCTAAGGATGATTGGGATGACTGCTGTCAGCAGTACGAGTATGATTTCAAGAATTCCTGGATTGGGGACCCTGTTAAAGCCCTTAACTGCATGAAACCACTTCCCTGAATGGCAGGATGCAGATGCTGGTGTGGAGGCTCTGGGAATGGTGATGTAGAAACCCCTTCAAGCCCAGGGTTGCTCAGAGATCTCATGGAATTTCTTCCTCGCAATAAACAAGGGACTAATGAGAATGAGAAGGAAGTGAGAATGATGGTGATGGGGATTAGCCAGATGGATTAGATAAAATTAATCTTTGCCTGTCTGTATGTGCTATTATGTTTACTTAATAAACTTGATGGATCTTAGCTATCTGATGAGTTATCAATAAACAACCCAACACATTACCCATGTGACATATCAAAACAGCTCCCGTTTTGAATACAGAATACTTGAGACAAATTGCTTGCAATAATATGCAGATAAAAAAGTTGTCCTCAGAAAAGATTAGGTAAATAATTTAAAGTAAATTGGAGAAAAGAACAATCTGCTCACAGACAATTCACAAACAGAAAAAGAGAAAAGTTTGTCTGAAGTTATTCATTATGAATAATTTGCCTAGCTCTACTGATTGCCAGAGCTCTGAGTCACTATAACAAGTGCTTGGACCCTCACTGCCTATCTTCTCCTTTTATTTATTTATGGAACTGAAGTAATAATCTGATGACAATGGGGCTGTGTAGGTGTCCCTGAAGGGATACCAGTAATTTAGCGCACAAAACCTTTATTGATGGTGGTGATGAGCAAGAAGGAAAGAAATCTGCTTGGCTGTCAGATTCCAGGCTGAGTTTGAAGGATTGACAATTAGAAAAAAATCCTCTTGCAAACTAAGAACATTTGATCTGAACCCAAGAGTCAAGAAATTGGGAATCCTGTGGTGTTATTTTTTGCAGAGTATAGAACTTCTCTTGAAGTACAGCCATCTTCTGGGTGAAATGTATCAACTATTTAAAAGAATATGGTGGCAACACTGAATAACAGTGTAGGGAAGGAAGTGAAGAATTTCTGATCAAATAGAAATTTCAGGAAGAATTTTGATGGGCAGAATATAACTGCCCACTTTAGAACTTGGCTAACCCTTCCTATACTTGCTAGACATGTTGTGGGATCTTTAAGCGCTACAAATGGTCAGGAGCTCAGTTTTACATCCAATTAAAAAACCCAACCCAAACATGTGCTGTGCTAGGTGCTCAGTACTAACTCAGATGGAAGAGTGTCACCTACTGAATCAACCATTCCAATCCTTGCAACTCCTCAGTTTTTCTTTGAAGGTTTAATATCCATATATAGATAAGACCTGGCTTAAGGAAGCAGACAAGATCACAGCTCATGGTTGTATGACTGAAGTTGTGGCTTGAAGATATTTACTGTTTGCATAACAGGCATTGTGTGTGTGTGTGTGTGTGTACACGTAATTGCTACACAGATAAACAAGTCCTAATAGTAACCATAAAGAATAAAATGGCAATATATTTGAGTATATAATTAACATCATGAATAAGATTAAGTGGATCTATCTGCTGAGGTAATGTAAATTTTCCCATCAAAGCAAATCAAATCAGTAGTAAATAATAACTCTAGCACAGTATATCTGGGTAAATATAAGCTGTCATTGTTTCCCTAAGATGACAACTAACTAATCAACACATATTCATAAGCAGATTACAATGATGATTAATAATAAAAAGCAAATAATTCATGTTCATTTGAAAAATTTACCATTTGATTAGAGACCTTGGCATGATATTTCCTAGTCATTCCCTTCTACTATGGCATGCTTCATCTGCCTGGACAATGAAGATGGAACACTGATTGGAGGATAAATCTGAAAAAGACTAAACACAGTGGTATGGCATTCTAAAATACCGTAATTACAGTGCAATTAATGGTCATGCATATTAAATGCAGAACTAAAAAATGTCAGCAGTCACAATTATAACTAGTCACCTTTCAAAGCAGTATACCATATTTCCATGAATGTTTCTAATATTCCTCTGTTCTAATTTAGGTGAAATACATATTTCCATATCTACAGGACTAGATAGGTTGTGAGCTGAGACTGCTGAGATTTGCACAATTCTCAATGTTTTGCTATCTACTGGGACAGCTAGTAGAAAAGAAATATTTGTGAGTGTTAGTATTTTATGATGATTCAACAAACACTAAGGCAAATGTGATGGATGCCATCTTGGCCAACATGCCAGGGACTTCCAGAGCTAAAAGCATGAGTTGCTACAACTTGAGCTAGAGAGCCAAACATTCTTAGCAGGGGATGAAACAGACACATTGTTTGGGATCAAGCACAGAGGGGAACCTGCAATACACAGTCACCAGTGGGTTACACAAAAACACGTACACATGCAAACACAGTGGGAAAAGGCTCCCCTGGATTTCAGAGAATCATAGAAAAGTAGGGATGGAAGGGACCTCAACAGGTCATCTAGTCCTGCCCCCTACCTTGAGGCAGGACTAAGTACACCCCGATCATTCTTGACAGGTGTTTGTCTACCCCATTCTTAAAAAACCCCTCTAAGGATGGGGATTCCACAATCTCCCTTGGAAGCCTATTCCAGAGCTTAACTACCCTTATAGTTAAAAAGCTTTTCCTAATATCTAACCTAAATCTCTCTTGTGGCAGATTAAGACCATTACTCCTTGTTCTACCTTCAGTGGACATGGAGAACAATTGATCACCTTTCTCTTTATAACAGCCCTTAACATATTTGAAGACTTATCAGGTCCACCCTCAAACTTCTTTTCTCAAGAAAAAACATGCCCAGTTTTTTAACCTTTCCTCATAGGTCACATTCTTTAAACCTCTTAACATTTTTGTTGCACTCCTCCAAACACTTTCCAGTTTGTCCACATCTTTCCTAGTGTGGCACCCAGAACTGGAGACAGTACTTTAGCTGAGCCCTGATCGGTGGCAAGCAGAGCAGGACAATTACTTCCCCTTTCTTGCATACAATACTCTTTTTAATACAACCCAGAATTATATTAGCCATTTTTGCAACAGCATCATATTTTTGTAGCCAGTTTTTTCCCCATTTTGTATTTATGCATTTGATTTTTCTTCCTAAGTGTGTAATTGTCTTTGTGTTTGTCTTTATTGAATTTAATTTTGTTGAGTTCAGACCAATGATCCAAGTTGTCAAGGTTGTTTTGAATTCTAATCCTGTCCTCTACCCTGCTTGCAACCCCCCTTCCAGGTTGGTGTCATCTGCAAATTTTATAAGCACACCCTCCACTCCATTATCAAAGTCACTAATGAAAATGTTTACTAGCACTGGACACAGGAGAGACCCCCTGGAGGGCCTCCAGTTTTACAGCGAATCACTGATAACTACTCTTTCAGTATGGTCTGTCAACCAGTTGTACATTAACCTTGTAGTAATTTTATTTAGATCATATTTCATCAGTTTGCTTATGAGAATGTCACCTGGGACTGTACCATAATCCCTACTAAAATCAAGATATATCACATCTACTGCTTCCCCCCATCCACTAGGCCTGTAACGCAGTCAAAGAAGAGCTTTGACTCAGGACTGGTCCACACCGGGGCGGGGGATCGATCTAGGAAACGCAACTTCAGCTACAAGAATAGCCTAGCTGAAGTCGACGTTTCCTAGATCGAACTAAGTTTACTTACTGCGGGTCCACGCGGCTTAGGCAAGCTCCCCCGTCTACAGCGCTTCCTCCTCTCGGCGAGCAGGAGTTCCGCAGTCGACGGGGGAGCGCTTCTGGGTTCGATTTATCGCATCCAGATGAGACGCGATAAATTGATCCCAGAAGATCGATCTCTACCCGCCGAATCAGGCGGGTAATGTGGACCTACCCTCAGACTTTATAACGCCATGTTTGAAAGACATAGATCTCTTATAAATCCAAATATTGGGCCAGGTTTGCTGTAAGAGGCTAACCTTTCATAGAGCATAGAGATTCAAACAAATGTGGACTAATGGATACTTTTCGGTGGAAACCAGACAAAATTCAGCTGTTTCAGCTGAGTGTTTCCCTGAAATCAATGAGGCTACTCGTGTTTGAAGTTAAGCATGGAATTAAATGCTCTGTTGTACCAGGGTTGAAGTGCTTATCACCTTTCAGGAATGAGCCCATAGTGTGAAATTTTCTACTGAGGTAAATGTATTTCAGTGGAATTTAACCTTGTGACAAAGGGGCTGTCAATAATTTATATTTTGTAACTAGGGAAAATTGATGAGAGATTTTAAAAGATGCAAATCTGTGCTACCTCTGTAATCATCTACAATAGAAGTTGGATACAAGAAGATGTGAATCTGACAATTCCAACAATGATGGACATGCAAATGAAAGTCAACGTGTTAGCAATTATCTTCGCGAACTCATGGAAGATGGTCGAAGTCCCCAAGGACTGGAGAAGGGCAAACATAGTACCTATCTTTAAAAAGAGGAACAAAGTGAACCCCAAGAATTATAGACCAGTCAGCCTAACTTCAAAACCTGGAAAAATACTGGAACAAAGTGTTAATCAATGTCTAAGCACCTAGAGGATAATAGGGTCATAAAGAATAGCCAGCATGGATTTGTCAAGAACAAATTATGTCAAACCAACCTAATTTCCTTCTTTGACAGGATTACTGACCTAAGTGGATAAAGAGAAACTGCAGACATGATATATCTTGATTTTAGTAAGGCTTTTGACTTGTAGTCTCGATGAAATAACTATAAGGTGGGTGCACAATTGGTTGAAAGGTAATACTCAAAAAGTAGTTATCAATGCTCTGCTGTCAAGCTGGGAGGATGCATCTAGTCCCGCAGCGGTCAGTCCTGAGTCTGGTACTATTCAATGTTTTCATTAATGACTTGAGTAATGCAGTGGAGAGCATGCATATACAATTTACAGATGACACCAAGCTGGGAGGAGTTGCAAGGACTTTGGAGCACAGGATAAGAATTCAAAAGACCTTGATAAATTGGAGAATTGGTCTGAATTCAACAAGATGAAATTCAGTAAAGACAAGTGCAAAGTAGTTCACTTAGGAAGGAAAAGTACAAAATGGGAAATAACTGGCTAGGTGGTAGTACTACTGAAAAGGATCTGGGGGTTATAATGGATCACAAATAGAATGTGATGCCATTGTGAAAAAGGCGAATATCATTCCGGGGTGCATTAACAGGCATGTTATATGTAAGACATGGGAGGTAATTGTTCTACTCTCTTCGCCACTGGTGGGGCATCACATGTAGTACTGTGTCCAATTCTGGGCACCACACTTCAGGAAAGATATGGACAGACTGGAGAGAGTCCAGGGGAGAGCAAAGAGTCCAGGGGAGAGCAACAAAAATGATAAGACATTTAGAAAATACAATCTATGAGGAAAGGTTAAAAAAATGGGCATATTTAGTCTTGAAAAAAAAAGATTGAGTGGGGACCTGATAACAGTCTTCAAATACGTTAAGGGCTGTTATAACGAGAATGGTGATAAATTGTTCTCTGTGTCCACGGAAGGTAGGATAAGAAGTAATGGTTTTAATCTGCAGCAAGAAAGATTTAGGTTAGATATTAGGGAAAAAATTTCAAATATAAGGGTAGTTAAGCTCTGAAATAGGCTTCTAAGGGAAACTGTGAAATCTCCCTTCCTTGCAATGTGAGACTCAAAGTCAAACTGCCTATATCCTGAAACCAGTGCTGAACCTCTCAAGCCTCTCCGGTCACTTATGAACACTCTCCAGAGTTCCACTTTCTGTGGGTGCTATAGGGTACAGTTTAATTCTTTGGGGACTGCATGGCACTTAAAGCAAGTAACAAAAGTTTGCAAAGGAACTTCTTAAACACAAAAACTTTACTCTTTGACTGCACAGGAGAGTTACAGTTCTATGGCAAAAAATAAAAGTCTGAATGCAATCCCTTCCTCCTCACACCCTGCAAGTTCTCACCTCTCCTGAGAGTTCTTGTGTTTGGTCAGTGCCCACTGAAGAAGGCAAAACCCCTCCTGCCTACTCTCCTCCAGCAGTGTCTTCTTTTTCTAGCAATAGATTGGCTCCCTTGCTAGAGAGCACATCACTTCTAAAAACAGTCTGTAACACCTTTTCTGATTCTCTGCTTCTGCTGGCAATTTTCCATGCTCCAAATCCCCATATTGGTTAGTGGGCAGAGTCAATGTGTCTGCTGGTAACAACCCCATTGTCCCAAAAATGTAGGGCAATTTGAGATTGATGGTCTCTGTTTCAACTTCCCAGACAAAAATCTGTTTCTGCTAGTAAACGGAGGTTTTAATCCCACTGCAAGTTACAATCTAAATGATATTTTACAACATAAAAGGAATTCATAAATTGGCAGACCTATTCCCCAAACTGCCAGTTTTACTACTATTTTCTCTTTATTTTTAATAAATCTTGTTTTTAAAAAGACTACTTTAGTACCGGGTAACTTCATGCAGACAGTACCAAAGAAATGTTCACCCTCTAAGAGGAGGTGCTGAAGGGTAAGGACAGATGCAGTATGTACGGTAGGGCCCCCTCCTATTGAGGGATGGAAACACAGAAGCGAAGCCTAAAGACCAATAAGGAGATGGGATTTGCTGGGGCTGTGCGTGACACACCTATTTAAACCATCAAAGAACTGGACCCTTGATGTGCAAAAACTACTCATTGTTTTGGGGCAACAGTAGAGATTTTTATAAATTGTATATTGATAGATAAAAGACCTACATATTGCTCTTCTATAAATAATTATTTGAAACATTTCTGTAGCAGCACTTACCAGCAATGGACCCTGCTTTGATATTTTCTAAACAATTGCAATAAGTTACCCAAAAGACTATGAAAAAAAATCACAAAAATACGCTATTTTTTCTTTAGAAAAGGGGAAGATCCTTTAGCTCTGGGAAAGGAAAATATATTAAATGCATCTCTGTTCAAATCAAAGTATCTTAATCATTCAGGTGGCATGGTAGCAAATCTCTCAGTGCTTTGTGAAGCAGGGACAAGAGTGACTTCTACATGGCTGGATGTTTATCTTGTTGGCTGTTTTGAACAGAACACACTCATCCGGCGATGATATGAGAGTGGCACTGAAAAAGAGTTTGTTTTATTCCTGTAGTAACTTACCCCTCAAATATGCAGGGTAATTCTAGCCCTTGTTCTTTGATAAACAGCTAATGTAATGTTGCAAAAACTAGTAAATCCAATTTAGTGGAGGCTGAAATACATGATGGTACTATGGTCAAGGTCTATTGGTATTGTTCATATTATGTTAATAGACTTTCATTATGCATATTTATTGAATTCAGTGCCACAGTTACTTTGCCTGAATTTTTATTATACAGCTAGATAACAGTTACCTTCACAATTTAATTTGTACAGGAAGGGCACATCACTCCACTTATATTAAGCTATTTTGCAGCTTATCAGCAATAACCTGTTGCCCTGTTTCCATAATACATATTCTATAATGCATTTATGTGCAACTGTAGCTATCTTCACACTTTGTTTATCTCTTTGAATTGAACTTTACTTACAGCCTTACAATATTTGGCATTTTTGACCCTGTTGCAGAATTTTCCACACTCTGTTTAGCACATAATTAGGGTCACATACCTATTGTTTGAAATGAAGGGCACCTGGGCTCTCCCTCTCACAAATTTCCCCCCTTTTAATTAGAGCTGTCACGTCAAGTTCTTTACTTAGTGCTGAATGCTATTGTGCGGCATATCACCTGACGACACTTTTGGAGCTGCTAGACAATAAATAAATAAATAAATCAGTAAAAATACGTAGGCCACATACTCATCTGATGTAAATCACCATAGCCCCTTTGCCTTCAATGGAACTACACTGATTTACACTAGCTGAGTATCTGTCCCTCCATGTTAGCTTAGCTCATTGAAGTCAGTAGAAAGACTCCAATTAAATTCAGTGTGATTTGGTTCGAGCCCTTAGTGAAGGGTGACCATATGTCCCATTTTGCCCGGGACAGTCCCTTTTTTAAGCCCTGTCCCAGCCGTCCCAACTTTTTTTTTTGTAAAAGTGGGCATTTGTCCCGTTTGCTCTTGCCAACGTGTCAGAAAAATGGGGTGCGGAGGAATGTTCCGGGAAAAGGGAGCTGCGATCCCAGTCCCACGCTGGGGGGCAGAGGGAGGCAGGGCTCCAGCAGGGGGCAGGCAGGGCTCAGGCAAGCAGCAACACCAGCCCCAGCCTCGTGGGGGAGGCAGGCGGGCTCGGGCAAGTGGCTTGGGCCAGCCACATGAGGGGGAGAGGGCGGGAGGGGCTCCGACCAGTGGCTTGGGCCAGCCCTTCGGGGGGGGGGGGGTCTTGGGCCAGCCCCATGCAGTGTCCTATTTTCCTTTTGGGAAATATGGGCACCCTGCCTTAATGAGGCAGAAAAGGGGTGGGGGAACATACATATGCAACATGATTTCCATAAAGACAATCAATGACAAATCCTTATACCTATCTATCAAGGTATTTCTAATGTGCCCAGCACTCTGACATCTAGGTACCAAGAGTATTAATTATTTGTATGCCCTTTGCCAGAATGGAGCTTCCATTTTGCTGACCTGCACTACCACAGAGAAGCAGCTGTTGAAACCTCAAGCTCTGTTGCTGTTAACACTGTCAATTCAAAATCAGGCTGAGAAAAAGAAAATGAAGAATGGGTCAAATTCATCCCCCAGTTTAACTTCACTGGGTCATGTTCTGCCCAGATTTACCTCCTGTTGATTTCAATGGAGTTCCAATGGGGTAATTCAGAGAGGTGGACTCTTTGTCTGCAGTGGAATTACACTGGGGATGTATTTGGCCCAGTGCATTTGTGAACACATAGGAGAAAATTCTCCTCTCTGGGCATGTCTACACTTACCTCCGGAGAGCGATCGATCCAACAGTGGTCAATTTATCGCATCTAGTGAAGACGCGATAAATCGACTGCCGAGCACTCTCCCGTCGACTCCGGTACTCCACCGGAGCGAGAGGCACAGGCGGAGTCGACAGGGAAGTGTCAGCAGTTGACTTACCGCAGTGAAGACACCACAGTAAGGAGATCTAAGTACGTCGACTTCAGCTATATTATTCATGTAGCTGAAGTTGCGTAACTTAGATCGATCCCCCCCAGAGTAGACCAGGCCTCTTGGCATGGTGGAGCTTATTTCCTAAAGTCTGCCTTCCTCTTCCATGCATGGAACTCCCACAGTTCCCCTTAATTCTTCATGGAACACAGAGCATTGTTGCTGTAGCAATACAAAGGAGCCAGAATAGGGATCTGGCCCAACATTTTCTAGATGCCAAATAGATTTTAAAGGGGCTAAAAGCAAGAGAATATTGTGAATTCCAGCTTACAGAATCTGGAACCAAATGACAGACATTAGAGAGGGGGAAATACTTATTCCGCCAGGGCGTCCATCTCCCAGACCACACATTCTGCAATCTATTTTCTAGTGGTTTTTGGTCCCAGCTAGTTTGGAACATTCCAAACAATAGGAGACTATTCCACAGGCTAACTTCTCCAAGTAGTTCTACTTCAGCACTTCCAAGAACTAGCATTAGAACTCACAGTTTAGCAGTACTAATTCTGTCTCATTATACTGGTGTAAGTCTGCAATAATTGCCTTGATCTTAAAAGGAGTCATCAGTGGATTTGCATCAGTGTAATTGGGAGGATTTGTTCCCTTTTCAGGACATTAATATATCTTTAACACCATATCAATAAACACAAATGTTAAAAAATATGTTCTCATCCTGCCAGGACTCTATCTTTGCATGTCAGATACTATCAAGGTTCCTTAGTAAAACTGCATGGCAAACCATGCACATTTCTTGGCCACACTATATCTGGCTCTGATCAGAGACTTCATAATGGGAACTAAAACTCATCATCGGTCATTCAAGATTGCAAAAATATATTTTTTTAAATGCTTCCATTATGGAGCCTATAATTATTAATAAATAAAACCCCACAGACCTATAAGGAAACAATGCGTTAGCAGACAAAATGGAGGACATCTTAGAAATCATTGTTTAAACAAGACCAGTGCAATATAACAATCTGCTAATAAATCAAAGAATTGATGAACTTCCTTGCAAGGTAGGTTATGTCAGTGTAAGCAGGGTCTGAATGAACTGTCCCCTGACAGCTAGTTGGGGAGGGGGAGAAACTTCAGGAGCAAACTGAACACACCTGCTCTGCGTAGGTATCCAGCAGACAGGAGTTGTGTGGCTCCAAGTGATCAACTTTGGCTGGTGTTAGGTTACAAATCACTTTAGTACCGAATGCGGAGGTAGTGAAATGTTATCAATGTTGTTAACATTATTGTATGAGTAAAGGGGAGTAGAACTGTGCTGAACTTGTCCCGATTGAAGGGTCACCCTCAGTTGAAAGGGACTCGCTAAGTCAGGGGCTCGAATGCCAGACCCCTGTGAAAGTAAGAGGAGTGGGAACTGGTGTCGCAGCCAGGAGATGTGGTCTTTCCCTAATGGTCTCTGGTCTGGTTTAACCGGTTCCTCCCCACTGTTCAAATATAGAACTAAATAGGCTCCATTAACAGGCTTTTGTTATGTAAAGTGCTCACTTGGTGGGACAGCATTTCTGCCCAGCCTGCACCATTAAGCGCTGAAAGTCACTAAGAGTTGGGTGGATGCTCAAGAGACTGACCTGCAGAAGTCACAGCAGAGAGGCAGGTGGCAGAAGGCGACTGGCAAAGTGGAACGAGTGGCTGGCGAGGCAGCGAGCAGAACAAGGGGCTGGCAGGGTGCCCAGCAGAAAGGAACTGTGGCTGGCGGGGTGGCCAGCCAGAGCAAGTGGTCAGATGGCAGAGCAAGCAAGGTGCCTTCTTCCCCAGGTGGGAGGTGAACTCACACAGATGCATCTCTGAACCCTGGGTCCTCACTGACCAAGGATAACCACAGTGAGTGGGGTATGGTGAGGGAGAAGAGAGGGGCACAGAAAAGGAACTTTGGGTTGTAGAACTGAAGAACATGAGGCAGAAGACACTGCCCCATGCACCTTGGGTTGGGTGTCCTGCTCACAGTTTTCTGATTATGAATCCTGCTTATAGCATTTTCCCTAATTAATGTCGGGTAACTTCCCTTCTTTTATTAAAAGTTTATTTTCCACACTCAGACTCTGTGCTTGCGATTGGGGAAATATAGCCTCTCAGAGGTGCCCAGGCATGGTGTGTAATTTTCCCAGGTTACTGAGTGGGGGCTCAAGCCGGTTCCATGTTGTATTGTTGAAAAGGAACCCCTAGATATTGAACCCGGCCCTGGTTGCTTCCGGCTCCACCTGGCAGAAGGGATATATCAGCTAAGTGCCTGAAATGCAGTCTAATGTCTCTGTGGAAATGACTGCAAGACAAACAAAATATGCTCTACTGTTTTACCTTTCTTGTCTTGTTGAAATCAAGAAAAGATGGAAGGGGACGGAAGGGGTTAAACATCATTCCTCTTCCCGTGAAAGAAGTTCCTGTGAACCATTAATGAGATTAACGAATAAACAGGCAGCAAGCACTAAAAATAAATAAATAAATAGAGCACTATAGATTTACTGCAAGTTAATAAATTTGAAGATTCAACAAGACTCTTGTTGACAACATACCATGATGGAGAAATTCGAAAGAGCAAAAATATTGCATAAGAAGAGAAATCTGAACAAAGCTTCACAGCATTTGCAGCATACACTATAGCTATGTGATACAGTTGTCCTGAGAAACATAGGGTGTGTCTATACTGCATCTGAGAGCGAGCCTCCCAGCCTGGGTAACAGACTCGCCTAGCAGGGCTTCAGCTTGCGTGCTAAAAATAGCAGGGTGGCCATTGCATCTGGGGCTGGAGCTCGGGCTCTCAAGCCCAGGGGTCAGGCGAACTTGAGAGCCTGAGATGCAATGTCCACACACGCTGGCTTGAGCCCTGCTAATACAAGTCCTGTCTGCCTGGGCTGGGACACTCGCTCCTTGCTGCAGTGTAGACATACCCTAAGGGCCAGATTCTGGTGATCTGATTTACACTGGTGTAAGTCTGGAGTAAGTACTGCCATTCCAATTTACAGTGATTCAGATCAGAGAGCCAGATCCTTAGCTGGTATAAGCCAGTCACTTCAATGGAGCTCTGTGAATTTACACCAATGACAACATCTGAGGATTTGGTTCCATATTTACAACAGTTTCTCACTGCCTCACATGATCTACTTCATCTCTCTCTGATCTCTGTGCAATCAATTTCTTGTATTGTTTCATTTATCAAGCCCTCAAGATTACATGCTATGCAACAGAGAATATTACAACCTCTCGCTATTACTGTGGTAACCACTTGCAGTCATGTGCTCTGATGCCAAATCAAATGTCTTACTTGAGACGCTATGTTCTCTTATTTGCTCTCACAAACGGAGGGAGAAGACATATGTGTAGACTGCATGGTTTTCAATATGCAATCAGAGTCTGCAATGACACCTAGGGTCGCCAATTTTGGCTAGACATATTCCTGGAGGTTTCATCACATGACACAATCTTTAATTCTGGACAATCCTGGAGTGTTGGCAACCCTAGTGATACCTGAATTGTGTTTGCTGAGCCTACAATTAAGCACAAATTTCAAATTTGGAGAGAGGGAGTTCTTCTTTGGATCAGGCCCGGGGCAAGATTTAATGTCAACTGTGCATTTTTAGTCATCATATAGTTCATGGGAACGGTTAGTTTTGTAAAGCGACGTGTTAAAACGGCTTGCTTTGTTGAAGAGCACGCTATTCATGCTGTGAGTCTCGATGCTTTAACTTACTATGTTCTGAAGCTGCTGACCTCACATCCGCTCGTACTGCTGTTACTGCATACTCTTAGGCAAAGGGCCAAGTGTTCAACTCTGAATCATCACATGCCAAGATAAGAAACGTGATTTTAAAAGCTGAAAAGAAAGAATTACTGGTGCAGAAGATCAACGGAAAGAACAGATTGCTCTGTGGCACAAGACATCCAAGAAAGAACCATAAAAAAAACCCAGGCAAGATACAAAATGAACCTGTTTTTTACATTACTGCCGTGAAATTCTGCATACGGAACAGGAGGGAACTCAAACAAAACAGGTTACCTTTGATTTTAATAATAGGTAATTCTGTTAATTTGATGGGAATTAAGATACAATCTTTCACTCGCTGATTGGTTTCACTTAAGATCTGGTTTTCAGAATGTTGCTGATGTAATTGGGAGCTGCTGGTGCTCAGTACCTCTGAGAATCAGACCGTTGGCTCTTTAAATACCACCAAGTGGCTACTTTCAAATTTCATGCTAAAAGTTACAGATTTTGGAAAGGTCAACTTTTTTTTTTTTTTTTTTTTTTTTTTTACAAGGGACACCATCTTCAGCGATTTTGAACTAGCTGCCATAAATTTAATAGAATAAAGTTTTACTATTCCCAACTATAAAGCACAATAAAATATGAACAAACACATAACTATGCAACTGATAAGCACACAAATTATAAACATGTCAAATAAACAAAACACTTCACCTCTATTCATTCTCCTAATGTAAGACTAGCTATAGACAGTGCTAAGGTTGCCTGACACTTTCTGTTATAAGACCCTGTTTTCAGTTGCCTATAACTTTGTCAGACTAACTGCTTGGGCTCTCTGGCTGTTTGTTTTTTTTTTTTTTAAGAAAGTTTAAGCAAAAATGGTTCAAGCCATTTCTGAGAATGTGATCAGGGAAAAAATCCATGATTTTGCACATGTTAAAAAATTCTTACAACTGTTTCAGGGAGATGCAATAATGCCACCATGCTTGGAGCAGGGTCTTGAAATTTGGCTGTGGTTTGCCCTGGTGTCAGGGAAGTGCTGCAGCCTTTTATCATCCTTGTGACACCCTGTCTCAACTTGGGCAAGGTACAGGCCTCTGAAAAATCTGTTTGCACATATTCAGTTGGGACTAGTTAGAGTTGGCAGCTATATTTTCTGGAGATTCTGTCTTTACTGAGCATGATCCCTCCCCTCACAGCTCCTACACTCAATCAGATAGAGCATATGTCTTTCCTCAAGAGTGACTGAGCATGCTCCATCCTTGGGTTGCAGGGGCTGAGCCTGACTTTCCCTGAAGTTGTTCCTTTGCACTGCTGGTTGCCTCTGTGGCACTGGGCACTACCATGTTAGGAAATCTTCCCATTGGGAGAGGTGGAATTCCGAGGTACCTGTGGTGATGTAGTGGCCCCTATCCCTAATTGGAGAGACTCTCCTACTATGTCCCTGTAGGAGACACTAGTGGAGTGGGCAGTCTAGAAATCTGATATCCAGTGCAGTGGGGAGTTCATCTCTGGTGGCCCCATTGTCTGAGAAGCACCAGGCTTTGTGTTTCTTTTAGCAATCTGCCAAGACAAGTTTTTATCCCAAGGATAGCAGGAACTGAGCCGAGCATGTGCAACATGGGCAGGGGAGTGCTGTAAGCTTCACTGAGTTCGGAGAGGAGAGACCCTTCCAAGTGTTCACAGATGTCAGGTGAAAAAACCCCAAACATTTATCAAGGGAAAGTAACCTCTGTTCTTAGGGGATCTGACTTCTTTACTTTGGGCATGAAAATTGAGTCTGCCCAGCTGTCTTTATTTCCAGGGTTACTTGAATGCCCACCATTGAAAAAAATGATATGGCTTTATTCACTGATTTTTTTTAAATCAAAGAGAAGAAATAAGTGTCTCTTTGCATTGTACAAAACAAGTATGTCAGCTCAAGAAAGCACAGAGGTGAAACAAGATGACTTTATTGTTGGCTGCTTAAAGAAAACACATCACTGCCCCTAATACATTAAGGAAAAGTGTTTGAAAAGAGCTCACGGTTCCATAAAAGATTGCCCTTAAGCCCAGGCACGTGAGACCAGAGGTCTCTGACATGAAAGTGGTGGTTGTGAAAGTTAAAGCTGTGCAGTACCAGCTAAGCAAGGGCAAGCACTGCTGATCTGGTAGAAAATGTTCTGATTTTAACTGCTGGGTATTTCTGCTGCTTATTTGTTGTTTTTTTCTCCCCATCTTTCTCTCCTGCTTCACTCATTCTTCTCCCACATTTAGAGTCACACATTCCTCATATATTATGCGTGAGCAACAATCCATCTGCTGAATGCTAACTTTGTATATGTTAGATGCGGAAATTGTGTTACATTACTTTTCTGTCTACATTTTTTTAAATTGTGATCTTGATGTATAAGGGTCAGATTCTCTTCTATTATTTGTATTACTGTAGCACTTAGAAGCCTCAGCAATGGACCAGGTCCCCATAATGCTAGGCACTACACAGATTCAGAACAAAACACCCTGCCATAAAGAGCTTACGCTTGTCAGTTACATTGGTGTAAATCCAGAGTGACCCCGATGAGGTGAAGGCAATTACTCCAGATTAACAAAACAGATTTTCAATTGATTTGAGATTCTTGTTGTCTCCATTTTTTGGCATCCAGTTTGAGTGTTTCAGACCTAATCCTGAAAATTCGTGACTCACCCAAATAATCCTTACTCTTGTGAATAGACCAACTGACTTCAATGGGACTGGTCATTTGAAGAATAGTTAGATAAAACATTGTAGAATTCTCTAAAATTTAGACTATGGTGCCCTCTGCCCAGTTCCTGAACATTTAAAACATATTTAGCCAGAAAAACTGATATGTCAAAATAAAAGTGTTACTCAGTAGAACACAGTACCAGGTATAACTGCTTGCATTCTGGCTCCAGTAACACATACTCTATGACTCTATTGACTTACAGTCCTAACAGCCTTCTCACAAACAGGTTTTTGAGCAACAGCATATCCATGCATATGTCTCTCAGCCTTTTCTGGAGACAATAAAGCAGCCAAGTACTCAGACACTTTCTTTGGAACAAGTGCTTGGCAAAATGCTTTTACATTTTACCTCTTGCAGTACCGCCACATAAGAGCTACCTCTGCCAAAATAACTAGCACATGCTTGTCAGACTGGTGAAGAAGCATTCTGCCTTGGTTAGTAACAGATAAAAAACAACAGTGCATTAGATGGAAAATAATTAACATTTAGGCCCGAACAGCTGACGTAAAACATCCTGTATTGTTATGTCACAAAATGGCTTTTGTCTTTTCAAACAACACATATCTGCACTTAAACTAGGGACAGATTTTCTAGCCTGCTGCATGGGCACAAAAGGTCTGGAAATTGTCCACCTCCACAGCTGAGATTCCCTGCAGTGTGTCTTCTGCTGGCATAGAGCCAGTATAGCAGGCTCATACGCCTCCTTGCCTTCCTAGCTCTAGCATAAAGAGTGTATGTGTCAGCTATTTTCAGGGAGTAGATGATCCCTTCCGGTATAGGTTAGAATAGCTCATGTACCAACGTAGAGCTGGCATAAGAAACCACACCCAAATCTTTTGCACTCAGTGACCCCTTGCTGCACCTGGGTTCTGCTGGGCCAATTTCTTCATTTTTTAAGTTAGTTTAGTGCTCAAGAAGGATGCTGGATTGATACTGTACACTTAAATGCTTTTTTTAATCTACGGATCAAGGTTAGCAGTTCAAGTTTCCTGAGTGCACCCCGTTTTGATAAGGACACCTGTACAAGTAAGATGTTAAGTAAGTCTCTACATTCATCCAGTCCTTAGCCTCCTGCTAAGGCTTCCAGTGAGTACCAAGAGTGATTGTAACGTTTGCTAGCCTGAGACCACCAACCCATTTTACAGCCAACAAAGAGCTAGCCTGAAACTATACCTAGCCGTATAACTTAACCCGAAAAATACTTATCTGGACCCAGATTTGAACTGGTGATCTACAGGTGAAAGGCATAAAATATAAATATGTATGTCCTTCCCCTCCATGTCACTCCAAAATATGCACCCAAACCGCCTGACCCACCAAAAGCCAGGCACACGTTTAGGAAGCATGGTCAGTTTCCTATTCCTGCTATTTCTCATAGTCCATATTAGCTTTCCCTGGGCTCCTTGTGGTGCAGTCAGTATCCAGATAACACCAATGAAGTGGTTATCTAACCAGGTGTTCCAGGATAGGTACCATTATCACCTCACCTGTCTCTCACAAGAGGTCAGAATGTTGGCTTCTCTTCAAGAATATAGTGCAGCAATTTTCCTCGGTACATGCAAAGATTCTGGTCCTGAACACACTCAGAGGTTTAACTTTATACACGTGAGCACTCTCTTAACTTGACACAATCCCATTGAAGTCAAGTGCAAATGCAACTTAAGTATGCTCATGAGTGTTTACAAGATTGGGCCCTAAGGTTCAAGTGCTCTACTTAAAAACAAGATTTATGAAAAACAGAAGAAGAAAGTCAGATTTCAACAAAAGACATTGTCTACAGAACACAGCCACTCCTGTGCTTGGCAACAGCTAAGCTGGGTAGTTTTAGGTTAGTTGTAGTACAATGAAAGTTTTAATTTTCTTCTCCTCTTTCAGCCTATCAGAAACACATTCCCCCGATTTGATTTTCTTTTTACAGCCCTCTTGTACTTAACGTTTCAGATTCTTTGATGTGCCCACACCCCATTATGCAAGTGGCATTTCCCAGGGTCTGTCCCTGAAATCAGGATTGTATTCAGTTATTAGCCATTATTATAATGTATTATTTGTATTAAATAGCACCTAGAGCCCCTAACTGAGCCTGATGTTGCACTCTACTAAACACTGTATGTGCGTACATGATGGACGGCCCCTGCCCTGAAGAACTTACAACCTAAACAGACAAGGCAGATAAAGTATAGGAGAATTGAAGTATTATTATCAGTGCTGTGTCTAGACAACCTCATTTGCTGTTTTCCTACTCCCCTTTTGCACTGTTTTACCCCCAATGAGCAAACACCACCCCCATGGCAGTGTTCCTTTTGCACTGACCTTAATGGCCATGCTTGGCATGTTGGAGACACTACCCTGAAAACAGCTCAGTCTGCTTTTAAAGATGAGGGCTTCTATAATTCATTCTTATCATTGACTCTTCTCTATCGCTATATCAGTTATGAATCATAGACAGTGTAACTGGTCTATCATAAAGTTAAAAACCTATTGAAGTGAAAGAAGAATTTAGGGTATTTAAAGTTGTAATTCATAGCAATCAAGTCTTTTAAAAGATATTTAAAATTACTGAACATAATTCACAAAGCCCTGAGAACTGCTTTCTTCTTGATGTATACTGACATAAACAAACACAGAATACTAGGCCAGCTTATTGACATATTTGAAATCATTGAAATAAACATTAAGGAAAAATATATCAATAAATAAAACACAATAGTAAAATCCAATGGCGCAGTTAAATATTTATGAGGTGTTGTGTGTTTGTAAAGAGTGAATGCCAGCAATACCACTATTACTACCCAAACTGCATAGTATTCTGAACTGATAGGAATCACATACATTTAAAATTACATCTGCTATTTAAATTACGTTCAGAAGTGTGCTCTCAGTTACACTCATGCTACCCCACTGAGATCAACAGGGTGTCACAGGTGTCCCTGAGAAAAGAAATTGGCTTAATCAGCCTATCATGCACAGGACTAATTCATAACAACACATCAGTTAGGAACAAAGGTCCAGATTTTGCTGCTGTTATGCCAGTTTAAATTCAGAATAGCTCCCTTTACTTCAGTGAATTTATTCTGGTGTAGTTCAGGATAGAATTTGGCATTCTCTACATGAGAAAATGAATAGAGATACGGGGTGGCTTGGGGGATTGCTAATGGGAGAACGGACCTTTCATCAGAAGTGGCTGAAAATTTTTTGACACAACTTTTTTCTGTCAAAATTGCTATTTTGTCAAAACTAAAATGTTCCATGGAAACATGTCTGTTTTGACAAGTTTCAGCAGGAAGATCTCTCAGGTCCAATTTTTGGTCACAGAGAAAGAGGGACCCCAGAACAACTAATAGCCTGGGGGGTCGGGCACTCACCCGGGACATGAAAGGCCCAAATTCAAGACCCTACTCTGCCTGATTTAGAGCAATGACTTGAATGTAGGTCTCTAATATTCTAGGTGAGTGCCCTACCTATTAGGCTACTGGTTATTCTGGAGCAGGTCTCGCTCTAATTTTTTCCATGAAAAATTTTGAAAGTTCTCCTTTCTATTTCATGTTGGAATGAATTTTTTTTTAAACATTGACATTTTTCATTAAATAGAATTATTGCTTTCCAGCCAGCCCTACTTTTCATCTCTGAGGTGATGTTTCAAAGCCAGTCAAGCGTGACTGAAAGTCATTACCATCGGAGAGCTGCTGTGTGGCCTCTAGGAAATGATCTGTGATCTCAACCCAGTTCCAAGTGGAAAGGTGTCTGCATAATAATTGGCACTAAACAGCACCCCTGCTGGCAGTCTTGCCAGACAGACTAAGATCAGATAGCTATGGAGGGGGCAGGACAGCTCAGTGGTTTGAGCATTGGTTTACTAAACCCAGCATTGTGAGTTCAATCCTTGAGGGGGCCATTTAGGGATCTGGGGCAAAAATCAGTAATTGGTCCTGCTAGTGAAGGCAGGGAGCTGGACTCAATGACCTTTCAGGGTCCCTTCCAGCTCTATGAGATAGGCATATTACCTGTAGGTCAGTTTTAAAACCCCTCATTGATGGAGGTGGCTTTCACGCCAGTGTCATTGCTGTACATGCTTCAATACAAAACCACAAACTGGCATCACAAGTCCTAAAGGAATGAGAATTGGCAGTCTCTGCTTCTAGGGCCTGATTCACCACTGTACTGAAGTCAGTGGAATTATACCAGAGTTGAGCAAGAGTAGTACAATGAAGAATCAGGCCCCTAATCAGTTTAAGCTTTGGGCATAAGATAAATGAAAGGACTGATTCTCCACTGCATGGTCTGTTCTGTTCTATTCTGTCCCCAATACAAACCCATCACCATGGTATCTGAGAGCTAAATCAGAATGGTAGTGTGACAACCACCATCCTGACTGAGATTGGGGATTAAACCAGGAACCTCCAGAGCTAAAAGTATACCCCTCTACAGCTTTTTAAATGCCAGGTCCTCCAGCTAGGAGATGTAACAGACTGATAGCCTCTGTCAACCAAGCACAGACAGGTTTACACGCATAGCACACTGATCAGTGGGATACAGCAGCATTTTACACGTACTTTGCACAGGTGTAAATGACTACGCGAGGTACAAGGACAATGGAGAATCAGGCTTGAAATATTTGCCCCTAAAAATGATGTATCAGATGTGTTTGAAGCTCTTTATTACGGCATGATGGAGTCTTTGGACACTTGTGTAATATTCAATGAAACATTAGGCAACACACTCTTAATTGGATCTATACTTCAGAGCCAATCACTGTATTATTGATTTATGCTGAGAAAGGACAGGTCTATTATCAATTTTGGTAACAAATGTAGTTACTCTATATGTACACTTAGCTGCCAAATACAAACTGGTGTATGGTTTTATTCTTCTTATACAAATTAATCACTCTCTCTATTAATGGTAAACATGAACAATATTTAAAGGACCAAATGTAAGTGACAAACAGTCTCAGCCATTTAACAAAAGCAAATGTAATAATGTAAAGGAAAAGAGGAGACTTATAAAAAAAAAGAATAATGAAAATGGCATTCAGAAATCCATTAGCAAGAGGCTATGATGCTTCAGGGCTCTGGAAAAGTATTTTAAATGTAAGCAAAGACCTTTGCTTTTAAAATCCTTAATGAAGATATTAAAAAAAAAAACACCTAAAAGCCACTAGAAAGTCTTGAAAAACAAGACCATCAAACTAGGCTAACACCTTCATTCATAATGGACTACAAGTCAATAGTGTTGTTCTTAGTAATGTTACAGTGGACTGCCATTATCTGAGTGCATGATACTACAGGCCTTTTGTCCATTTTCTCCCTGGCCTACTAATATTTAGCAAGGTTCGCTTTGTTTATTTGTCTCTTCTACTGATAAGGCAGCAATGGATGCAATGGTATTGTTACCATTCTGCCAGGTGTTGTCAGCAGCAAAAAAGGGTTGGCTTCAATTTTCTAGGGGGTTTCCTTAGAGACTTAAATAACATTGACTCGAGCTCCCTACCCAGAAACCTGGGAAATTATATATATCATCCAGGGCATCCTGGTGGTCAGTTCTTTCTCAACCCCTGAGTCCAGGGGTTACAACAAAACTAACTTTATGAGGGGATGTAAGGGGTGTAAAAAGAAAGACGACAGAATGAATGTGGGAAAACCAGCATTTAACAAATTCTATGATGTAAGACCTCCCCATCCCAAGGTTGTCTAACAGGGGTCCCAACCTCAGACCTCCTTTGGGTGTCGGGAGTGGCTGATATTTTCTGGCCACTTCCCTCCTCTCTGGCTCCCTACTCACCGTTAGTTGTCCTGGACTGGAGAAGTCTGAGGATTCTAGCTGCTCAGTGCTGCCGGGACAGCTCAGGGGGCACTACACCCTTACCCAGCTGGAGTGATTTCAGCTTTATTTGCTGGGCAATGAGGTCCACAACCAAGTCCCTTGGGCAGGCTGCTGCTCTCTTGGGTTGGAGCCTAAGCTGCCTAGGTCTGCTGCCACCTTGAGCCATCCATCCCCTTGAAGTGCTGCAGCCAATCTGCACCCTCCGTCGCCTCAGAGGAGAGGCTGCCAGTCTGCTCTGTCCACATTTTGCAGTCTCAACTCAGCTTGTAGGTGAGTGGGATCAGTGGGATCTGAGACCTTTGTCAGAACCTCCACCACCAGAGAGGGATTCTCAGCAGCAGCAAACACAACACAATACAACAAACAGCCCAGCTCAGCCCAGCCCTCTCCTTCTCTCTCCCACACCCCGCCATTGGTCTGTCAAGGCTCCCTTACCCAACTGTGCCTGACAGCCGTCTGTCAGGGTGACCCTAAGCCCATTCAATGACAATGTCTTGTCTTTATATTTCCCAGCAAGGTCAATTGCATTGTATTGCCCCCCAAACACAAAACCGAACTGTATTTTAACCAAAATGCCCTAAAATGTCACACAAAATAAAATACCTGGCCCATTCAGTCAACTCTCCCTGCCCTCAAACAGATGGGGGCAGATATCTCCCTCACCAACCCATCTGCAGTTTGTAAGCAATTTTGGGCTGCTCTTGTCCCATTTCACCAACAGGGGACAGCACTGAGTTCTCTTCTCTCCCAGGCTTCAGGCCCCACAGTGTACAGTACCATTTAAGTAACTGGGTTTTACCAAGATGGATAAAATACATTCAAAGAAAATCTCAATATATTACAAATAAAAAATGCCAGAGCATAAAACAGCATTTGCAGGGAAACAGATTTCGGAATCTGAATTAGACAGTACTTTGGCATCCACTGCAGCATGAACTGAAAAGGTTAAACTAATCTCCTTCCTCCTTTAACTCCTTAAGCACCTTGCTAGTAGGATTTGAGATTTACCCAGGGCACCCCTCCTACCCCATGCAAAAGGATGAAGGACGCATACACACAGTATGCTGTACCATCATTGAAAACTGTTATACCCCTGGGCAATAAGTTCATGTAAGTTAAAGCTGGTCACATTTTTTTATTAGAAACTTTTTTTTGTATGAAAAATGGTCTGTTTGTTTTGTGGTCTGGTGAAATGTTGGGGGTGGGGGGCAAAGACGGGGGGAGCAAAAGACTGAAATTTTGAAATATCAAAATGTTGTTCATTTTCAAAAAGATGCATAGCAAATATTTACAAAAAAATAAAAAATGTGAACAAAAATAACTTTAAAATTTTAAATTGGGAGCATTTTTAATCTAAATGATATATATTAGTTAACAATGCTGGAGTATCAAAGATAAGACATTAGACTGTCCCTGAGGTGAGGACTGTGGCTTAATACTTAATACTTAATACTAATATTGTGCATGAAAACTATTGATTTGAAAATTAGCATGTGATTCTTAACATTGTCAGTTGTGTGCTTGCAGTACTTGGCTACACCTCAACAAACTAGGAAAAAGGGCTGATCTTCAGACAGTTTGCCCTCAAGAGTAAGCATAACAAGATATTTGTGAGCAACCAGGCACCACTGAACACCCATGTCCGTCTTTAAGACTATGATTTGTCTGGTGAACAGGACTCCACTTTGGAGTAGTCATTTGTAGCATTTCACTTAATCCACCACCTCATGGGACAAGACAGCAACAACTACAAAATCCACCCTAAAGCCACAAAGTCCAATTGCTTTTCTATTGCTTTGAAGTTAAACACTTAGACATTTTTAAAAGTGAAGAGGGGCAAAATGAGATGAAATTCAGGGAACATAGAGGTCCTACCACAGCAAAAAACCCCACATCTCCTACCAACTTCAGGTGAAGAGATGGAAACTCTAACCAGCAGTCTGAGTTAGCACAAGGGGAGAGGAGCAAATCCCAAATGTAGCCAGCTCTCAGACAAGCTTGTGGTGGGGAGGGGCAATGGACTTGCTGATATTGGTGTCAATGGGGATACGATGGGTTCCTGTTTCACAATTTGTTCACTTTGCTTCTATGTTTTAAACGCAACCAGTACAAAGGGCTTATTATTTTCTGTTTCATGCAGGGAGGCCAGGGTAAAAAGTGAATCTCTTGTTGAGGCAGTGCCCTTAAATTGCATCTGTTGAATATTAATTCTGTGTTTGTGGTTACTGTCAATCAGCTAGCCTCTAGGGATATAGGGAAAATCTGGGCTGGCATTCGTAATTCCGGAACATAACTAGGAAATGAAAAGCTCTGAACTTTAATATCAAGATTTTTATAGTAGGAAGGGGGGGGGAGGGGAAATCTCAAAATATATAGTTATGTAATTGTCACACAATCTCTTCCTCCAGCATCCATTCCATCACAAACCATCAGTTTGATGCTACTCTGAAGTCATAGGACACCTTTTTTTGTACAGTCACAAGCTGCTATGCTGGCTCTATCCTTTCTGGCTGGCTTGGGGAGTCGTAGAGTCCCCTCCCACCAGCACAGCAGTGCTAAAAAGGGCAGTACCCAAACTGAGACTCAGGACTCCTGATTTTGAAACCCCAAATACACATCTCTCCCAGTTTCATTTTCATCACAAAGAAAATAGAAATAAATAGAATAAAACAGAACAAGTATCAAATGAGAAGCTGCCACCATACTGACCAACTGCATGACTCAGGGAAAGAATACATTTGAATACATAGAAAGCAGGAAAATTTCAAAGTTGTAAGACCTTTACTCTTGTGTTAGTCCTCAGCTTAATGAATACATTGCTTTTATTACAGTATATATAATGGACTTGATGGGCCATTAGCTATTCTAAAACAAGTCCATTTTTAATGCTCAATAGTGTCCATTGGTCATTTGTTATCCTATTCCTTGTAATAAATAACCTTATGTGAAAGTCAGCTGCAAAATTCACTCATTACAATGGATGGGTATCACACTGTCTGGAGTGGTTCATGGCCAGGAGTGCCAGCCCCACGGCAGACTGTCAAAAAGCAGGGCAGACATCCCAAGTTGGGGGCTCTATAATTAGATTTCACTAACCCAGTAACAAATGTGAACTCCTGGATCACAGCAACACAGAGTCACAGACAGTCCCCTTGGGCATTCCAGTCTAGCTTGCCACTTGGGCAAGCTAGACTTAGTGATAAATGGTCACTTATACCAAAGGTCACAAAATATTCAGGCTGCTTCCAAGTCCCAAGAGACCCATCACTTACTCCAGATCAATTTGTACCTTAGATCTCACACCAAAGACAACACTGGTAGCCAATCCTATAGTATGTTTCCAAAAGGTAACTGAGATGTAATCTGTCCACTGAATGTCTTTCAGGGCTAACCCAGGTTGCCCGTGGGGAACTCTGCTTTTGTTTCCTAGCTCCTGCCCCTGAGAATTCAAATAGCAAAGAGATAACCATTTCTTTTTGTGAGCATCTTTATATGCCCTTTCCCCAGAGTTCAAACCAAGGGGATGAGAGCTCCTACATGTAACTTCTTCATGGGTGGATGGGACAATCATCAAAGTTTTTATCCTACAATGGCCAATTTAGTCTTGATAGTTCTTCTTGATGGGTGGAGGAACCACTCTTCCTGCCTAGGTTCATAAGTTCAGAGCAGGCATGTTTACAATTATAAAGCAAAACTTTCATATTACCTTCCAGCGTGAGATACAGACATAACATCTAAGAGTAACGCATGCATCAACTTACAAGCATTTTATAGAGTCCAAACACAAACACCTATTGAACAATATTAACATGCAGGTAAGCTGGTCTGGTTTCCAGCTATGAATTAGTCAGTGCCCAGCAAAGGCCTGCAGCCTTGGCCAGAGCTGACACCTGGGGTTTACTAGCATCAGAGTGAAATAAGGATGTAAATGTAATAATTTACCTAAACCTTGTATAAAGCCATATGGCAATTAGTCAAGAAAAGTGAATTACTTAATCCAGTCTGTAATTATACATTTTTAATCAGTTCAAAATTAGGATTCATTTTAACAATCCCAGATTAACACCTTCTGGGGCTCTAGGTAAATTCTGAAGTTTGAGGCCCTACTGGTTCCCTCTTTTCTTTACACCAGCAACTTAAACCTAGTTTAGACATGATCCTCCACTCGGCCACTGACCCACTCATGTTAATTTTCTTAATAGTCAAACCTAGGTTAAACATATAACTCCATGATTTAATCTGAAACTACACAGGCTTTGTCACAGTCCTGGCTGAGCACCCCCTGCGGCTGTGTTTGGACCCACATGCTGTATCTGTGTGCTTTTAAGATCTCCTGGGATACAGGTAGACTTCAGGCACTATTTCTTTCTTTGGCCTTAGGACTCCCTGGGCAGAGCCTGTCTATTTAGTACGTCTCCTCAGAAGTGGGACACCATGGTCCAGCTGCTCTAGGTCCCAAGACCAGTGCCAAACCCCACAAGACTCCCCTGTATCTTAAACATACCTTCCCCAGAGCTCCCACCCTGCTGGATGCCCTGGTTAATAGTTTATCCCTTCAGGGATATGTGATAGTTGAAGCCAAAAAGATACAGATTTAGGCATTTCTAAATCAATCATTCTTTACTTTAGCCAGCCCAACAGATATAAAATCTAGGCAAAACAATACAACATCTGCACCATTTCCTGCCTCAGTTTCCTCACTGCTCTTGAAAGTTCTTTGGGACTGGGACAGAGTCCTTTCAGGATCCCAAACCGCCTTTCCTGGGCCTAGGGTTGCTACCTCTGAGGTACAAAACTCCAGAAAATCCAGGATAATGCTTAGCCCATAAAATTGGACAGTTGGCAGTGTGTACTGCTCACCCTTATAAACTTCCGGGAACAGCTACCTCAAAAAAAGGGGTGATCCTGGGAAAATCTGGATCTCACTTGTCCAGTTCAGGCTTCTCTGGATGATGAAACCACCTCCCCAGTGCCTACAACCACTTCCTTCCGCTTCAGCTAATGCAGCAGTCAAAAAGGTTCCTTCCAGGAACATGCCTTCTTTGTTCCTCCACTTGAACTTCTTAGCCTCTCTGTCTTTAAAAGCTGGCATTAACACCTCTGTCTCTTTCTTCCCCTTTTGGATATTTTCCACTGTCCTCTCCTCTCCCTTCTCGTGAGATGTGGAAATAACTGGTTTTACCTAGACTGAAGCTTCCCAAGTGTTCTGCTAGGCAGCAAGGTGTATTCAGTTGTTGATGGTCCTTAACAACTGTCCCATCAGAGGCCCACACACAGGCACCACTCCCCCCTTTCCTTACCACCAAGAAGCGTGATGCAAGAATACAATAAAGACAATATAAGGCACAGACATACAGAGTTCAAAGTTCATAATTTGTTCATAGACATGTCCCCCAAACCATCACAGGCTTCTTTGATTTTTTAGCTTTTCTTGTTTTCCCCACATTCAGCTACTGATGGTGGCCATCTTGCAAACAACAACAAATCTAATGTGGCCAACACCACAGGAAAGCCAATATTCTGCTTATCAACACCCATGTGACTAACAGTGATCATCCTGAAGCTATTACATGAGTGTTTTGCTAGACAACACCTTGGCTTTCTTATGAGTGTGACTGTCATACCCTGGCATTCTCCAAGTAGCATACAAAGTAGTGAATGCCTGGTGCTGTACAGTTTCTTAAAGTAATTTTAAATGAATATGGCTTGTACCCTTAATGGACATTTTTTTCCTGCTGGAGGAAATTAGGTTTTAAAACAGTGGTTTTCAATCTTTTTTCATTTGTAAACCCCTACAAATTTTCAAATGGAGTTGTGGACCCCTTTGGAAATCTTAGACATAGTCTGCGAACCTCCAGGGGGTCTGCAGACCATAGGTTGAAAACCACTGCTTTAAAATAACGAAAATGCTAAAATATTGTGATTTGTCGTACTTGCCTTGTGTGTGATTTCGAAGAGTTTGGTCCTTTTTGTTTCAGGGTATTATAATTCTTGCCATTTAGTGATTACCTTAAATTCTGCAAACCCCTTTCTGCTCTGCGGCGCTTTGGGAGATTGTCTGATGTGAAAGGCACTATTACACACTGAACTGATTATTGTTGTTTGTTGCTGTTAACATAGACAAGAAGCCTCCTGGCAGGCAAACAACTTCTTCACTAATAAGTATTCATAATTTGTATTTCAGCAAAAGACGTAAACATATATTATCATTAAATAGGCTGTAATTTTAATTGCTTATAAATGTTATTAATTCTGATTGTGATTATTCAATAGGTAATAAAGATAAAGGCTGTCAAAATTAATTAAGTACATATTCATTGAATTCAAGGTAGCTTCAGTTTCTTTATTGCACAAATACAATTAACACTTAATATGAATCTCAGTAAGTTACATAATCATGTGACTCAAAATAAAGGGAGGATACAACCTTGGCCTTTTACTTTTTACATGGGAAAACATTAATGATGCTGACATTGGAGACAATTAGACAGTGTTGGCCAATTGTTTTTAGTCAGCTTTCTCTCACATCTGTGGTGTCTACAAGCAAGAAGGGCCATTGTTTCTGCAGGCCTCCGTCGCGCTTTGGCTTTTTGTGCTAACCGTCAATCTCTTGGTGAATATCAAAGCTGTGAGGAAATTAGAACAGACCAGCTCTACTGCACCACACTAAAGCTTAGCAGGGTGCATGCACTATGCTACTAATTAGGCAGTGGCCAACAAAATAACCTGTCAATGTCTGCTTGCCATTTCCCACACACCTGCATTTCATACACTAATAAGCGTACAGCTAGGGAGAGAAAGGGATAACTGCTGAAGTGTGAAAAATGAACAAAATATAACAATGTTTCTATCCCCACCTATACTACTGCCAATTACCATTTAACATGAGGTAGAATCAACATGTTGGAAGAAATACAATACAGTATCTGAAACTAAAGAGGGGGTAGGAAGGGGTAAAGCCACACATAGAGTACGTATTAATGTTTGTTATAAAATGTCACACTAAATGGAATCTGTAGTTATTTATAAAAACCAGGATGCTGGAAATGAGCATAATTAGGGTTTTTTTGTTCTCCTCAACTGGGGTGGAAATCCATATTTGACTGACTTAAGTAAAATAAATGAATAAATACCACAGGACATGAAAGACAATGCACGTCCATGGGACCAGATCCTCAAATGGTGTAAACTGACCTCGTTCCACTGATGTCAAGAGAAGTAGGCCAATTTGCACCAGCTGAAGATCTGGCATATTGTTGGTGTTCTTATATACTTTTATAGGTGCTTTATTTGAACTGGTTGTTGGTATATTTAAATCTTTTTCACATCATTCTCTTACAATTCTTCCTTTTAAAATTATATTAATCAGGATGACAATTGTAGTTTTTCTGATGGCGTTATTAAATCTGAGCTAGTCTTATCTATAATGAACCTTTTCCCTATCAAAAATGCTGGTTTAAAGTAGAGCTAGTAATGACTTCCTTCTATAAAAATATAGAAATTGCATTATTATTATTATTATGAAAATCAGGGGAAACGCTTATGCTGTGATTAGAAACACTATGTTTGAAAAAGTCTCATCCTAAAAATGCAGAAGGATTTTACCACAAACTTTATAACATGGTATAAATCTAGAATTTCAGGAAAAAAACACTTACAATCCGTTGTAAATCACTAGGTTTCTTACAATAATAATGCACACACCATGTATTTTGTCCTTTCTCCTTTCCTTTAATGTCTGATAAGATTCTGAGGGTGATGATTTAAAGGTGATATGGAGAGAAACCAATGAGGAACACAGTAAAGATATGTAGTCAGATCCTCACTTGATGTATATCTGCATAGCTCCATTAAGGTCAATAGATCTTGGTTGACGTCCACCAACTGAAGATCTGGCTCAATTGAATTGAACAGTTCAGTCTTTGGGCTCTTTATTATTTTTCTCTATTAACAAACTGAAGGGGTATAAAAGCAAATGTACTTATATAAAACACTGATTCCCACCCCCATACACCCTCCCACTCAAAATTGTCTCATTTTTCTGTAAACAAAAGGTTTGGTGAGTCAGGTATCCCTGTGATAGCATTCGCTTCAAAAGGCAATGGGTTTTAAGACTGTATATCACTTTGCAGCAACAACCCTATCTGGTGACTTTAAAGTATAGCTGCATTTAAAAAACAGAGGGACTGAGGCGATGTGTGGATGAAACTGTTTTTCCTTCACAAGAAAAATCACTTCATCTCAATATGTAGTGAAAAACGGCTATATTGTTATAGTATCCTTGATGGAAATCATACAATAAAGGCCAATATTCAAATGGTATTTGTTAGATACTTTTGAACACCACTCTGCCTTTCATTCGACTTTATCCAGGAGCAGCATTTTCAATTATAAATAAAAACTTTCTCCGCCTCTTCCCACTTGAGCTCAAGTACAGAAGGCCCCTATTTAAAATGCAGCTCCCGAGCAGGCCACCAGGCCGCCTGTTCAGCTGCCAGTGGCTTTTGTGTACAAAGATGTTAATTGGTCCTAATCCCCTCCTAGAAGCTGTTTTGGTAGCCTGACCTGGCACCCCAAAGGACACCTTGGTGTGAAAAACTAAAGGGCCCATTCAAAAGAGAGTGAAAAGCAGCACTGAGCATTCCAACACATTTTAATTTCAGGAATTATAAAGGGGAGGGTGTAGCTAGAGAGGTGGGGGGCTGGGGAGGGGACACACATCATCGGTCTGGTTCTGAATAAGTCGTACAAAGCTTTAGTAACAGTGAAGTCCTACAAACATTCCCTCTATTCAAAAAGCAGAAGCCTGCCTGCATTTCAGTTTCAGATTCAGATTCTCAAATACTCCATTTGGTTTCTTTAAACCTATAAGCCATTTCTCTATATCTCAAAGGTTTGCAGAAGGATAGGAAAACAAAAAGACACGCCCCTCCCCCTCCCCAAACAACCCAACAAACCCCTTCTCTCATCTTGCTAAATCAGAAGTGGCTAAGTTCAGGCCAAAGTACGGTTCTGTGTTTATTCTGCATATCTATTGTTCTACGCAAATGAAGTTCAGCATATGCCTTAGAGAAGACATTTTCATTAAATACTGCCAGAGCAGTGGGGAAGCACAGCTATTGTGGCAAACTTCTAATCAAAAGTACGTAAGAAACATTAGATATAAACACTCTCCCTTACGAAGTTGTAAAATACTATCCGTGCAGCAAGCCATTGTACAAAGTATACATTTACAGCTTGGGTGGCAAATTATGCTAATAGAATGCGCAAACCTCAACTGTGAGGTTTTGAATTTTTTGACACAGTTCACAGATCAACTTCATAGGTCAAAGAAGTTTGCCTCCCACAGCCTGATAAAGTAGAAAGATATAAAATGTGTGTATTATTATAATAGTTCTGAATGCCAAGTTTTCAACTAGAATACATCTTGGATATTTTCATCTTTGCATTTATTCATAGTGAGTATTTTTCATTCGACACTGCTCTAGGCAAGGGCAAAACACTTAGAAGACGCCTTTCATGAAAACATTTCAAGGTGCTGAATATAAAATCCAATGAAAAAGCTCCCATAGCAAATCAATATACACAAAAAGACAGCTATGAACATAGTGTAGCAATTCTTGCACCAAAGAACAGCTGCTCTGATGTTCTTTTTAATGAGTGACTGTAGTCTTGGAAGAATTTGAAGTATAAAATAATAGATTCCCATCACCAGTGCAGTCCCGCAGCTCAAAGATCTAACATAATTAGATACTAGAAACAAAGACCAAAAAAATGGTTGCATTATTACTGTAAGTCAAAAACAAAAAATGTCAGGGATACAGTAAGTATATATGATCCATCTGCCCATGCATTGCAGTTTCATGACTTTACAACACTGAATCTTTGTTAACGGAAGAACTGGGAGGGCAGTCTTTGTCATTTTTATGTTCTTAAAAATATTAAGCTGGGCATCTCTATATATATCAAAGACAAAAATACAGCATCTAGTAATAAACCTTGATTGGTGACCTCAAGGAGCAACTTCAATATGAATCAATAACAATCATCAACATAATAACTACTACAACAACAACAACAACACTTCTGCCTTGACACTTTATGTTACTTCCTTTCTTGGAGAGCCGCTTGAGATCTTTTATGCAAGATCTGTCTTAGAAACAACACAGGGCCACAAAAGAGCCTTAAAGTGTGGGCCAAATAAAATGTACCCCAGCTGGATATATCCTCACTTAGGAGCTGAAAGGTTAAAAGAAGAACTCAAATCCTTGTTATAAACTACACACGCAGGTAGAAAGCCTGTAATGTCCATCTTTACAATGTAGTTACATTAGAGAGACAAGGTGAGTGAGGTAATATATTTTATTGGACCAGAAATCTAAATCATTACCAGAAGACATCTGACACTGGTTTATTTGTGTGTGTTTTTAAAAGCATTTTAATTCAGCTTTAAGTGATGGTGAAAATAGAGGCAAAAAAGGATAAATTAATGACTCAAGAGGTCAAGATTTCAAAAGCGCTTCAATGCTCGGGTGCCCATCATGAGACACTTTAAAGGGAGCAGCTATTCAGGAAGTGCTGGGCACTGGCCCTCTGAAAATCAAGCTTCTTTAAAGTGTCTCAAGTGTGCAACCAAAAATTGTTGACTTCAGTGGAGAATGAGAATACTTGGCCTCTGGCAGGAATCAGTGACAAGATTGGGCCCTAAATGTCATGAGCAATAAAAAGAAAGATACAGGAGTTTAAATGAAAAAGTTGAAGCAAAATGTTGTGAGTGGCCACCTTCCCATCCACTGACCAGATGAGTCAGTCCGTGTGTTGGTGTTCTAGGAGAGAAATCTTAGATCTGCTTACAAAGTTGTAGTACATTTTTATGACTACATTTCTGCTGTTGAATGAGCATGTTTAGCTCCTCTGGGACGTCATTTGGACTTGCATCCAATGACAGGTTTCATTTCTTAGTACTTCTATCTGTTTAATTCAGTTCACCTAGGCTAATTACTATTTCTAATACTAGTTATAGCAATAACGGTGAACGTGATAGATGAATAGATATTTCCAAACTGCTGAGGTCAGCCGTTTGCATCTTTTTCAAACAAGAAACATTTCACATTGTGTCAAGTATCAGAGGGGTAGCCGTGTTAGTCTGGATCTGTAAAAGCAGCAAAGAGTCCTGTGGCACCTTATAGACTAACAGACGTATGGGCGCATGAGCTTTCGTGGGTGAATACCCACTTCATCGGATGCATGCATTCACCCACGAAAGCTCATGCCCCCATACGTCCGTTAGTCTATAAGGTGCCACAGGACTCTTTGCTGCTTTTACATTTCACATTGTGTAATATTTATTCCCGTTTCTTTGCTATATTTTTCTACAGGGCAGTATGCTTCTGCTGTAGATGAACTGCTCTTTAATCAAATCAGAATTCAGAGGACAAGGTTCTTCTCTGGAACTTTTGGAAAGAGCATAAGGGTAAGAGGAGATACCTAGAGGCAGGAAGACATAGTAACTTAAAGAAGAAGATTAGAGTGTGGATCCTGCCGGCTGCTGAGCCCCTCTGAAAGAATTAACCTGAGATACTAGAGTGACGGTGCTACCAAAAAACCATAGCAGATAGAAATCTGGCCCATAGACATGAAGGAGAGTTTTAGTGTCTATATGTGAGTAGATAGATAAAGTAGACAGAGCCAAAACACAAGCACTTGCCACT